>NC_083404.1:60098170-60723170 GCF_020745735.1 Hemiscyllium ocellatum
GCATCCGAGGAGAAGGAAAATCAACGTTTTGGGTCTAAGCCCTTCATCTGGAATGAGTCTGGGAGCCTTTGGAGTAGAGAGATAAATGGGAGGGGTGGGGCTGGAGAGAAGGTAGCTGAGAAGTGTAATTGATGGATGGAGGTGGGGGTAAAGGCAATAGGTCGGTGAGGAGGGTGGAGCGGTTAGGTGGGAAGGAGTATTGATAGGTGGGACAGGTCATGAGGGCAGTGCTGAGCTGGCAGGTTGGAACTGGGGTAAGGAAGAGGGAGGGAAAATGAGGAAACTGGTGAAGTCCACATTGATGCCCTGGGGTTGAAGGGTCCTGAGGCGGAAGATAAGTCAGGTGTTGGGTGGTGAGGGAGTGACGATGAAGGAGGACCAGGACATGCATGTCCTCGGCAGAGTGGGAGAGGGTGTTGAAATGTTCAGCCACAGGGCGGTGTGGTTGATTGTTGCGGGTGTCCTGGAGATGTTCTCTAAAGCGCTCTGCGAGGAGGTGTCCAGTCTCCCCAGTGTAGAGGAGACTGCACCGGGAGCAACAGATACAATAAATGACATGTGGAAGTGCAGGTGAAACTTTGATGATGTGGAAGGCTCCTTTGGGGCCTTAAATGAATGTAAAGGGGGAGATGTGATCAAGTTTTTGCAATTCCTGCGGTGGCAGGGAAGGTGCCAGGAGGGGAGGGTGCCTTGTTAGGAGGCATGGACCTGACCAGGTATTCGAAGAGGGAATGGTCTTTGCGGAAAGCAGATAGGGATGGGGAGGGAAATATATCCCTGGTGGTGCGGTCCATTTGTAGGTGGCAGAAATGTCAGCGGATGATACGATTTATGTGGAGTTTCATGGGATGGAGGGTGAGGACTGCGGGGTTCTGTCCTTGTTGCAATTGGAGGGGTGGGGTTCAAGGATGGAAGTGTGGGGCGTGGATGAGATACATTGGAGGGCATCTTCAACCACGTGGGAGGGGAAATTTCGATCTTTACATTGGCGCTATCTCGTGCTCCCACGAGAAGGTTGAACAGTTCATCAACTTTGCCAGTACATTCCACCCCGACCTTAAATTCACCTGGACCATCTCTGACCCCTCCCCTCCCTTCCTAGACCTCTCCACCTCCATCGACAAGGACCGACTCAACACTGACACTTTTTACAAACCTACCGACTCCAACAGCTACCTGGATTGCACCTCCTCCAATCTACCTCCTGGAAAAATGCTATCCTGTATTCCCAATTCCTCCGCCTCTGCTGTATCTGTTCCCAGGAGGATCAGTTCCACCACAGAACACACCAGATGGCCTCCTTTAAAGACCGAAATTTCCCCTCCCACATGGTTGAAGATGCTCTCCAATGCATCTCATCCACGTCCCGGACCTCCACCCTTGAACCCCACCCCTCTAACCACAACAAGGACAGAATACCCCTGGTCCTCACCTTCCACCCCACTAACCATGGGCGGCACGGTGGCACAGTGGTTAGCACTGCTGCCTCACAGCGCCAGAGATCCGGGTTCAATTCCTACCTCAGGTGACTGACTGTGTGGAGTTTGCATATTCTCCCTGTGTCTGCGTGGGTTTCCTCCGGGTGCTCCGGTTTCCTCCCATAGTTAAAAAACTTGCAGATTAGATGAATTGGCTGAGCTAAATTGCCCGTAGTGTAAGGTGAAGGCGTAATTGCAGGAGAATGGGGTCTGGGTGGGTTGCACTTCGGCGGGTCGGCGTGGACTTGTTGGGCCGAAGGGCCTGTTTCCACACTGTAACTAATCTAATCCAATCAACCACCGTATACATTGCATCATCCTCTGCCAACATTTCTGCCACCTTCAAACGGACCCCACCACCAGCGGTATGTTTCTCTCTCCATTACCTATCTGCTTGCTGCAAAGACCGTTCTCTCCGTGACTATCTGGTCAGGTGCACACCCTCTAACAAGCCACCGTCCCCTTCTGGCACCTTCCCTCGCCACCGCAGGAATTGCAAAACCTGTGCCCACACCTCCTCCCTCACCCCTGTCCAAGGCCCCAAATGAGCCTTCCACATCCACCAAACGTTTCTCCTGCACTTCCACATGTCATTTATTGTATCCGTTGTTCCAAATGCGGTCTCCTCTACTTTGGGTAGACTGGACGCCTGCTCGCAGAGCGCTTTAGAAAACATCTTTGGGACACCCGCACCAATCAACCACACCGCCCTGTGGCTGAACATTTCAACTCTCCCTCCCACTCTACCAAGGACGTGCAGGTCCTGGTCCACCTCCATTGCCACTCCCTCACCACCCGACTCCTGGAGGAAGATTGCCTTATCTTCCACCTGAAGACTCTTCAACCCCAGGGCATCAATGTGGACTTGGCCCGTTTCCTCATTTCCCCTTCGCCCACTTTACCCCAGTCCCAACCCTCCAGCTCAGCACCATCCTCGTGACCTATCCCACCATCGATCTTCCTTCCCATCTATCCGCTCCATGCTCCTCTCCAACCTATTGCCTTTACCCCCATCTCCATCCACCTTTTACACTCACAGATACCTTCTCCCTAGCCCCATCCCCCTCCCATTTATTTCTACACCTCCAAGGTTCTTAGCCTCATTCCTGATGAAGGGCTCTGGCCCGAAACGTTGATTTTCCTGCTCCCTCGGAGGCAGCCTGACCTGCTGTGCTTTTCCAGCAACACACTCTGAACTCTGATCTCCAGCATCTGCAGACCTCATTGTACCTTGGACTGGACGTCAGGCTAGGCAACCAATGAAGAGTTGTGGAAGCTGCTATTTCCAGAGGAAAGCTGAGTAAGAAGGTTAACTCAGGGCCCCACCAAGTATTCAAATATTTAAATAAAATAATTACATTTAAAAATTCCTCCAGCCATCGCCGCCATGCCAAATTGTCACCTAAAGCCTCCTAACGATCCTCATGGCTCCACGCCAACTTAGTGCCTACTTCTACCCAGCATCCCTTTCTTGTTTACCTATCATGCCAACCAACCACACAAATTCCATGAACAATGGGCGAAAAAAAAATTCCTAATTGGCATATCTTTATCCAGACAATTTTCAAACATGTGTCACTAAGATGGCAAGGCATGGACAAGGGCAGGGCCGATGCAGCTGTAACAAAAAGGAAGAATAGGAAAAGACGGCAGGGATTAAATTAATGACCTCTGATCTTGTCTTATATTCTAAATCAATCTGGACTCAAATGCTATAACTCATCTCTGGAGCAATTGGTACTTGAATCCAGTTTACTGGTCCAGAGATAGGGACAATGCCACTGTGCCATGAGTTCCCCCGAACCCCTAATCTTAGATGTTTTTTGAATTGACCTGTTCAGAGTTTTCATGACACACCTCTGGAATAGGTGGGACTTGAACCCGAGCCGCCTGACTCAGAGGTAGAAGCAGTACTACTGTACCATTGGAATTCAAAACCTCTGATCCAGTGAGTATCTTCTATCCTCCATTGCCTTTGGACATGCCCTTCTTCATTCTTAAAGGACCCATCATTTACAATATTGTCATATTCCCTAAAGAAAAAACAAATACATATTTACAGACAAAGGTATGCATTTAAAAATAAATGTCGCATTCCCAAGGTTTACATTATGGAGCATTATTCTTCCAGGGCCCCAAACAACTTTTCACCTGAGGCTTTACTTTTTGTAAAACTGTCCGATTATTGATGAGTTGTGTTTACCTATCTCCGTTTGGATATTTGTATTCACTCCATTATTTCCTTTCGACTTAGAGTCATAAAGAAGTACAGCATGGAAACAGACCCTTCGGTCCAACTTGTCCATGATGACCAGATATCCCAACCCAGTCTAGTCCCAACTGCCAGCACTTGGCTCATATCCCTCCAAACCCTTCCTATTCATATACCCATCCAGATGCCTTTTAAATGTTGCAATTGTTCTAGCCTCCACCACTTTCTCTGGCAACTCATTCCATACACGCAACACCCTCTGTGTGAAAAAGTTGCCCTTAGGTCTCTTTTATATTTTTCCCCTCTCACCCTAAACCTTTGCCCTCTAGTTCTGGACTCCCCAACCCCAGGGAAAAGACTTTATTTATTTCTCCTGTCCATGTCCCTCATATTTTTATAACCTTCTACAAGGTCACTCCTCACTCCGACACTCCAGGGAAAACAGCCCTCGCCTATTGAACCTCTCCCTATAGCTCAAATCCTTCAATCCTGGCAACATCTTTATAAATATTCTCTGAACCCTTTCAAGTTTCACAACATCTTTCCGATAGGAAGGAGACCAGAATTTCATGCAATATTCCAACAGTGGCCTTACAAATGTCCCATACAACCACAACATGACTTTCCAATTCCTGTACTCAATACTCTGACCAATAGAGGAAAGCATACCAAGCGCCTTCTTCACTATCCTATCTACCTGTGACTCCACTTTCAATGACCTCTGAATCCACACTCCAAGGTCTCTTTTTATTTTCAGCAACACTCCCTAGGACCTTACCTTTAATTGTGTAAGTCCTGCTAAGATTTGCTTTCCCAAACTGCAACACCTCACATTTATCTAAATTAAATTCCACCTGACAATTCTCAGCCTATTGATCCATCTGATCAAGATCCTGTTGTAATCTGAGGTAACCTTTTTTGCTGTCCACTACACCTCCAATTTTGGTGTCATCTGCAAACTTACTAACTATACCTCTTATGCTCACATCCAAATCATTTATATAAATAATGAAAAGTAGTGGACCCAGCACCAATCCTTGTGGCATGCCACTGGTCACAGGCCTCCAGTCTGAAAAACAACCCTCCACCACCTCCCTCTGTCTTCTACCTCTGAGCCAGTTCTGTATCCAAAGGGCTAGTTCTCCCTGTATTCCGTGAGATCTAACCTTGCCAACCAGTTGGTCTATCTATTCTCAGTTTTTTCTTCTTGATGCAATTGGTAGAATATACATAATCCCAAAGAGATTGATCAGCTACATGGCATTCTATAGTTATAGACCGTTTACACTCCTGTTTATATAGCTAATCTTGACAAGATTGTGGATAACAAGAGTTCTGTATCACTGCATCTTTGAGTGCAGGAGTTTCCTCAGCCAGTTTGTTATTCTCTGCTGTCCTTTTATTTTGGCTTCCCAAACCATAGGACACCTTTTCTAATTCTTTCCCATGAAGAAAATTCAGTGATCCTAACTGCACTGGGAAATTCCTCACCAAGGTTGGAATGGGAGGCATCACTAAAAATAATTAATATCATGTTCTTGGGGGGGTCAACAAAAGCTGGAAAAATCACTGTATTCTTTTTTATTTCAACTTCATTAATATTTTGTTCACCCTAAAAGTGTGCATAAGCTCCAGATTTCTCATCATGACTAGGTTCTAACACAGCTGAAAATGTGTTGCTGGAAAAGTGCAGCAGGTCAGGCAACATCCAAGGAGCAGGAGAATCGACGTTTCGGGCATGAGCCCTTCTTCAGGAATGGTTCTAACACACCAAAGCTTGCATGTGCTCTTGTCTGCATGCCCAACCGATTGAGCAGTCCAGCAAGAAGCTTCTTTAAATACCCCAAGGGTTTGAGTGGAGAGCGATAAGGATGTTGGTAGAGAGACAATGACCACATTTTTTGGTGGAAGGTCGGGCCATGTATGCAGAGTGCCTGATTGCTGGAAGGAGGCTGATGGTGAAGATAAAATCAATGACTGCAGATGCTGGAAACCAGAGTCTAGATTAGAGTGGTGCTGGAAGAGCACAGCAGTTCAGGCAGCATCCGAGGAGCAGTAAAATCAATGTTTCGGGCAAAAGCCCTTCATCAGGAATGATGAAGGTCCCACCACCATTCCCATCCGAGGAGTCGCTGGTCTTCCCTCCTCTGTCCCTGAACATCTCCTGCCAGGATTTGAAGGCTGTGTGGGAGACAGCCATAAAATGGTCATTAATTGGACACTTAAGGGCCTGAATTGGTGCAAAGGCTGATTGGGCTGGCTGAGGCTTCACTCGTCTTCGTATAAAATTTCATAGACAGATTGGAGTGCTTCTTGTTTTACTGTCGAGATGAAGTCTCACTCGAAATACCTACTTTGTAATCCTCTGTGCAAATTTGTCTTCCCGCTATTTTATATAGTTGCAATTCTTTGTTTCTCTTAAAGTCTGTTTATATCACTAAAAAAGATGTTAGTTATTGATGTAAAGTGAGAAAAAAACATAGTCCATGGAAGCAGCTAACAATTTACTGCTGCCTTTTTTTTTAAGTGGTCATCTGCTGCCATTTAGTGTGCTTTCTGAGTGTTACTGTAAACTAAATTTGTTGTAACAGAAAACATAATGTGGTACCAGAGGTAATTAACATGCCGAATGATTACTACTTGAAGACTTTTAGAGAAGAGGACAACAGAACATAACTCAAGCGTGCAACGTGTTACTTTGTAATTTTGCTATTAGTGAAATAGAAAAGCGACAATTCTGTTGATACCATAAATATAACAACTAGGGAGTGGTGTACAGTAACATTCACGTTTCCTCAATATGGTGACAAATATTAAATTCATCTCTTTCTGTCTGTTGTAGGTGCAATCAAGCTGTGTCGACACTGCACCATTCAGTAGGTTTAAATGTAAAAATCTACAGGGACCATTTGGTCTAATGTGGTAGAGAAAATTTGTTTCTTGGTTTAATTAGAAGAGGTTCTCGAATTGAACAAGAAGTATAGTTCATTGTGTGTTGGCAACTAGATACATGTTATATTGATATAATGGACACTGTTAGATCACATTCTTTCAGCTTCCGAAGCACTTCTACACAAAAATTCATCATTGTGGGAAGTGCTTTAGCACTCTTAACCCTTTCAGAGACTTCCACCTCATACAACACTTTGTATCTTCTTCCAAAATTCCATATTTAAAAATAGATATTGGGGAATGAATTCACTGGATGAGTAATCCAGTTGGGGGTCAGTTAGTTCCACTGTCTGGACAGCTGTTTTGTGATGCAGAATGGTGCCAACAGCACAGGTTCAATTCCCATGGTGGATGAGGTTACCAGGAAGGTTTCAACCTTGCCCATCGCCTGAGATAGCAGCCCTATGGTCTGCTAGGACGATGGTGACTTTACAATATAATTTCAAGTTTCTGCTATTGGTCTCTGGGGACATGAGTTCAAATCTTACCACAATAGACAATAGACAATAGGTGCAGGAGTAGGCCATTCTGCCCTTTGAGCCTGCACCACCATTCAGTAGTATGATCATGGCTGATCATCCTTAATCAGTATCCTGTTCCTGCCTTATCTCCATAACCCTTGATTCCACAATCCTTGAGAGCTTTATCCAACTCTTTCTTAAATGAATCCAGAGACTGGGCTTCCACTGCCCTTTGGGGCAGAGCATTCCACACAGCCACCACTCTCTGGGTGAAGAAGTTTCTCCTCATCTCTGTCCTAAATGGTCTACCCCATATTTTTAAGCTGTGTCCTCTGGTTTGGCATTCACCCATCAGCAGAAACATGTTTCCCGCCTCCAGAGTGTCCAATCCTTTAATAATCTTATATGTTTCAATCAGATCCCCTTTCAGTCTTATAAACACAAGGGTATACAAGCCCAGTCGCTCCAGTCTTTCTGTGTAAGATAATCCCGCCATTCCAGGAATTGACCTCATGATCCTACGCTGCACTCCCTCAATAGCCAGAATGTTTTTCCTCAAGTTTGGAGACCAGAACTGCACACCGTACTCCAGGTGTGGTCTCACCAGGGCCCTGTACAGCTGCAGAAGAACCTCTTTGCTTCTATACTCAATCCCTCTTGTTATGAAGGCCAGCATGCTATTAGCCTTTTTCACTACCTGCTGAACCTGCATGCTTACCTTCATTGACTGGTGTACAAGAACACCCAGATCTCTCTGTACTGCCCCTTTACCTAAATTGATTCCATTTAGGTAGTAATCTACCTTCCTGTTCTTGCCACCAAAGTAGATAACAATACATTTATCAACATCAAACTGCATCTGCCATGCATCTGCCCACTCACCTAACTTGTCCAGGTCACCCTGTAATCTCCTAACATCCTCATCACATTTCACCCTGCCACCCAGCTTAATATCATCAACAAATTTGCTAATGTTATTACTAATACCATCTTCTATATCATTAACATATATTGTAAAACGCTGCGGTCCCAGTACTGATCCCTGCGGTAGGAGAAAGTGAGGATTGCAGATGCTGGAGATCAGAGCTGAAAATGTGTTGCTGGAAAAGCGCAGCAGGTCAGGCAGCATTCAAGGAGCAGGAGAGTTGACATTTTGGGCATTTGCCCTGAAGAAGCGCTCATGTCCGAAATGTCGACTCTCCTGATCCCTGCGGTACCCCACTCGTCACTGCCTTTCATTCTGAAATGGAGCTGTTTATCACTACTCTTTGTTTCCTATCAGCCAACCAACTTTCAGTTCAAGTTAGTACTTTGCCCCCAATACCATGCACCCTAATTTTGCTCACCAACCTCCTATGTGGGACTTTATCCAAAGCTTTCTGAAAGTCCAGGTACACTACATCTACTGGATCTCCCTTGTCCATCTTCAGAGTTACCACAGCAGGGGATGAAATTTAAATTCAATAAATAAGTCAGAAATTTGGTTTTCTTCTTGTGATATAGAGAAATTGTAGAAGGCGCTGGATAATGTAAAGCCAAAGGTCCTGGTAATAGTACTGAAGACGTCTCCTCCAGAACTTGATGCTCCCTTAGCCAAGCTGTTCCAGCTAAAATATTGGCATCTATTTGGAAATTTGTTGGATTTGGTCAGTATGCAAAAAGCAGAACAAATACAATCTGGTCACTTACTCCCAACAGCTTACTTCTAATCATCAGTAAGAAATGGAAGGTGCTATCAACAAACAGCACTCTCTTAGTAATCACCTCCTCATGATACACAGTTTAGATTCTGGCAGTGTCTCTCAGTTCTTGACCTCATTTCAGCCTTTGATAAAACATTATCAAAATCACCCCAGAGGGGAGACAAGAATGACAGCCTTTGATATCAAGTATTTGACCAAACATGGTATTAAGGAACCCGAGCAAAATTGGAATCCATGGAAATCAAGGGGAAGACTCTCTGTGCTGGTTGGAGTCAAACCTTGCACATAGGAAGATGGCTGTGGTTGTTGGAGTCAATCATCTCTGCTTCAGGACATAGCTGTAAGAATTCTCAAAAGTAGTGTCCTAGGTTCAAATGTTTCAGCTGCTTCACCAACAACCTTTTCATCATCATCAGGTCAGAAGTGGAAATATTCACTAATGACTGCACAATGTTCAGCATCATTCATGACTCCTCAGATATTAAAATTGTCAATTTCCAAATGCAACAAGATTTGGATAATATCAGGTTTGGGCTAACAAGTAGAAACTAACATTTGAACCACACAAATGCCAGGCAATGACCATCTCCACAAGAAAGAATCTAATCGTCAATCTTTGACATTCAATGGCATTGCCATCACTGAATGCTTTACTATCTAGATATTGGGAGTTACCATTGACCAGAAACTGACCTCAGCTTATGAATACAGTGGCTCAAGAGAAGAGAAGCTAGCAATATTACATTGAGTAACTCACTTCCTGAGTCCCTAATGTCTGTCTATAAGGCATTAGACAGGAGTGGGATGGAATGCTCGCCATTTGCTTGGATGAGTATAGTTCCAATAGCACTTAAGAAGCTTGACATTATCTTGAACAAGGCAGCCCGTTTGATTGGCACCGCATCAACAAAGATCTATTCCCTCCTCCAATGCTCAGTATTAACAGAGAGTGTCACCTATATACATTGCAGAAATTCAGGGTCCTTTGACAGCACTTTCCAAATCCATGACCAGTACCATTTGGAAGGACAAAGGCAGCAGATACATGGGAATACCGCCACCTTCAAGTTCCCTTCCAAACCAAATGAATGGCAGCAGTTTATGAAAGCAGCTCACAAATTTCTCAAAAGCATTTAGAGATGGACAATATGTATCAGCCCAGCCAACGACACCCACATACCCTCAATGAATATAAGTGTTCTTTCAGTAGTGGTGAAACTGCTGGTTATAATTGATTGTTCTAAAAATTCATCTGATTACTAACATCCTTTAAAGGAGGAAATCCACTATCCTTACCTGGTTTGGCCTACATGTGACTCCAGATCCTCTGCAATGTGGTTCATTCTGCCCTCTGCAGTTCAGCTGGAAACTAGCATTTGCCTTGTCAACAATGCTAACATTCCATAACAGAATAGGGGAAAAACATGCCTTAGATGGATGAGCTATATCTAGCGTACTTCATGAAGCATTGATGGACACGAGTCAATGAATTCTTTAGAGATATGAATCAACTGGAAATATTCAAATGTAATTTCAAGTCTGTTATGCCTATTATTCCACTTTGAACAATCCTTCTATAGGTGTTTATTACAGAAATATGAGTTGAGAAATTAATTTGCATATTGTATAATTTTTCTCATCAGTCATCATGAATGAAAGATTTGAACAAATTCCAGGGCTAATGAAATTGTTTAAAATAGTCAAAGTTAGTAAAGCATGAAACCTGAAGTACAAAATAGAACGGTGTATAGAGTACTGGGAGCATTATGGAATACAGCTTTAAATACTTGGGGAAAGGAGACAAGAAGTTATTGACGTTTTGTTTACTATTTCAATAGGATTTAAGTACAGAGGCTCGCACAATCCTAGCAGTCAAAACAGGAGGTACTCCTGAAGCTGGGACCCAAAAATAATTATGTTCAACAGTTGAAAAATGCTTCAGCATTTTACAGATTGTTATAGGACTCTACTAAACAGTACAGAGGGTAAAGGGATTGGTTTAAAAAACAATAGAGCAAATTCTCAGCTATCATCCTTAATTGGAACTATCATCTGCTGATGACAATCTGGTTTGATCTCCAATGTCTATCGCAATTTTTAAAGTTTATAAATCATACCTTTTCTGTAATGAATCATGGATTCACATCCTGACCTTCCTTATAGCCGGTTTGTGGCCACATCATCTTGCCCTCAACTGGGTGAGTTAGGGGAATGAACAAATGTCCAGTGCGAACACTGATTGCAACGCAATCCACATGCCTGCCTTTCCTCTATTTCCACAGAATGTATTGCATCAGCTTTCTGCAGAGAGTAAGAAGACATGAACCATTGGGCTTTCTTTCATGTGGGTTTGTTCTCTCTGGTTAATTGCAGTCTTCACTTATAAACAGAATAAAAAAGTCGAGAGACTGAAATTGCGAAGAGACAACCTGCAGCCCACGTTCATCATGACCAAGTTGGAGGAGTTTGAGGAAATCACAGATATAGGGCGTGTTGAATCCTACAAGATAAGCTAACATAAAAAAAACACAAAGTGCTGAGAAGTTCAGATCTGACAGCATCTGTGGACAGAGAAAATGAGTTAATGTTTCCAGTCCAGCATGACTCTTCATGAGAATATTGTTAACTGTATATCTATTTCCAAGATGCTACGAGAAGAAGACTCAGTTTCTCTAACACTTTCTGTGTTGATTTCTGATTTCCAGTAGCTGTTATGTTTTGCTTTTATTTGAGGTATCTCAGCCTGAATTCTCAATATGTGCTGTTCGGCTAGTGTCAGAAATGCAACTTCATAAATTTTGCCTCATGAATATCTAATTATGGAGGAAATTGAAATAATACAGTGAAAGTATAAACATTATTGATTAAATACTTCCAGAACAAGGGTTGCAGTTTGTGGGGGATCTCAGCAATATTGCCAGATTAAAGTAACCTGCAGATAATTATATATTTTACTGCTTCATCTGGAAGAAACATATAATGAGATTTAATATCTTGGGATTTTACATATGCATTTATTCATTTGAGAAAATTCAGACGTGACTGAAACAGTGAGTTTGGACAGTCTAAATGCCTTTCTCATTTAGATGTTCTTAGAGATTTCAATCTGTGGACAATGATAATTTTGCATTTATCTTGGTAACAAACAGTTACATGAAAAACAAGCAGGTGCAAAATAACAAAGTAAATACTTAAGTCTTAAAACAGTTCAGTTCCATCTATTTAAGTAATTGCACTTCATATGCAGTTTTTGCAAAGATATTTGATTATTTTTAACCTGAAGCCTTGTCATTTTTTTCTGCTCAGAATGTGTGACTTGATAAAAACAGTGCAGTTTATTATGTTCAGCAACATCTGCCAAGACACATTGCAGCACAGTCTGCTGAATGCAGTCAGCTCAAATGTGGGAGCAGTCAAGCATGGAATATAATCCTTTCATTTTCAAGGATTTTTTTTTTCCTTGAGAAATGTCAAATATGTCAAAGCAATCTATCTCTTGCTGATCTGTCAGTTTCCCCAGCTCAGGTCAAGTCTGGTTTTAAAGGTAAACCTCGAAAGTTAAGGGTATTTCAACAAGAACATTCAGTTCAATTTTGACAAAGCATATGGTAATGATGGACACTATGTTCGGACTACTTGGTGTACATCTTTGTGGGCAACAGCAGTTTTCAATTATCATTGAGCCATTCCATTGGAATCCAAATGCCTTTGACTCTGCTTGTATTTAAGACTTCAGCGCTACCATTCAGATGTACTGCCTTAATGAGTAGAAAGATACCAGTTACACCAATACAGATAAATTAAGTTATCCATCATGATAAAGAACTGCAAATGGTAACAGAGAAGAATGTGTTTAAGTTGGAACTATGTACACCGTGGGCGGCACGGTGGCACAGTGGTTAGCACTGCTGTCTCACAGCGCCTGAGACCTGGGTTCAATTCCTGACTCAGGCGACTGACTGTGTGGAGTTTGCACATTCTCCCCGTGTCTGCGTGGGTTTCCTCCCACAATCCAAAGATGTGCGCGTCAGGTGAATTGGCCATGCTAAATTGCCCGTAGTGTTAGGTAAGGCGTAAATGTAAGGGTATGGGTGGGTTGCGGGTCGGTGTGGACTTGTTGGGCCGAAGGGCCTGTTTCCACACTGTAAGTAATCTAATCTTAACACTAAAACGATATTGCTTAAAACAGGTGGCTTGTTGAGGTGTGAGAAATGAAGCACTTCACAACTATTGAAATCTGGCCTCTCTTTTATAATGTAATTTGCAGCAGGGCAATTGTGTATGAGGATCTCACAAACAGGATTTATTACTATACAGTGAATAATCCCAGAGCCAGGCAAGAACCTCATTTGCTGACTTTAGGTGATTACCTGTAATTTACAGACTACAGCTGCATAGTCTATGGAGGAACACCTCAGTAATATGTTGCATTGTTTGTGTCTCACCTTTGATTGTGATCTTAATCTGTCTCCACTGCTTCTTGTCCTCACAATCCATCGTTCCCTCATATGTCCTCCAAATTATGAAACCTCCCATGCTACCCCACACTCAGCCACTCCACCATGAACTGTTCAACCCATTTCCTGCCTGCCATCCATCACAAAATCTCACATGGAACAATCTTCCTGAGTAAGATCCAGCAGGCAGACATCCTCAGGATCAAGGGATGCGAAGTGTAGGATGTAACTAACAAATTCTTTGTGACATCCATCATCTGTTGAATGATAGGCTTTGACCAAACACAGGGAGAATGGTACATGCTAATCCGGTTCAGAACAGGTCCAGGCCTTTGAACAGCCAACCATCACCATTTGGGCCTCAGTACAAAGCCCTTGCATACCTGTAGAGAGACAAATTCAATAAAAAAGTGATCAGATGACTTATTTTAGTGGCGTTCATGGAGGGATAAATGTTCTCCAAGTCTTCGGGAAATTTCCTCCATTCATCTTTGCATACTGCCATGGGATTTTTGATGAGCTGACAGGAATAGAAGTATTTCAGTTTAAAGCTCCCCTCTGACAGTATAAGTCCCACGGTACTACATTGAATGCTTAGACTAGAATGTTTGCTCATCTTTCTGGTGTGCAGTTCCAAGCCTCTGAAACAAGTGAGCCACCACTGAGCTAAAGCTGACACCTGTGATAAGTGAATTAATAGCATAAAAATGAATGTAAGCGAACAGCTACAACACTGTGGGAAATGCAAATCATGAGTCCTGAGCAGCAAAGCACCAGGGAGTTGTCACTCACAGACTGGGAGGACAATAGCCTGATTGCTCAGACTCCAGAATCACACTAACAACGTGTCAACATCAGTGTCTACTGCTTACTGTTTTTGAATCATCAAGGTATCAATGTAATATCACACCGTAAATCTTCTCTGATTCACAAACTACAGTCGCATTGAGTTTAGTTGTGTAGCATCTGAGTAAAGTGGCCTGTCTCCATAATCATTTGCTGCAACTGCAGTAAACTAATGAACAAATGATTGCACATACTCTGCAATATGATTATTGTAAAAACAGCTGCAGCTCACACAAACTATAATGTTATCATTCACATCAGTATTGTGAAGTGTGTATGAGCTGTTGCAGTTTTTTTTAATCAGGAGGGTACATTTTCTAAAGAGAAGGATCATTTGACTAAATGAAGCCTCAATTTATAAAGTAATTCCAATCTCAACTCTGCTGTTGGATACTAGTAGAATACTTGACTCTCTTAAGGATCCACAGTAAAAGGATGAAGGCAACTGAAGAAATATCCCCAATATCAAGGAGCAAAAGAAATGTAGAAAATGTTTTCAAGAGGTTGACCAGTTTCTGTAACTGAAATTTGACACGGCAGGAACACGTTTGTAGTTTTCAGGTGACCAGTCAACATTTAGTATTATGCAGACTTTGGCAAACTGTTTAGTTAATAGCACTGGAGGGCAATAGTGACTTCTTCCTTAAGTTGTGTCATTCTCAAGTTCTTCAAGTGGAGTGGCGGCCACCACCATTATCTACCATATGTTTTCCAACAGAGACATCGTAAGCATCCAACAACTCCCCTGGAAGTCAGTGCTGTAGTTGTCAAGTCAAAAATCCTGCAATTTATGAAACCCATGGGATTGGAAAATAAATCCTTGATGGTCACATTGGTGGCATATGGCATTCCATTAGACTATGTGGAATCCTGCCACACAGAAAAAAATGTAGTCAATGCTTATCGTAATGCCAGCTTTACATGAGAGGGTGTGGAGGGTGTGTGTGTGTAAGTGATAAACTGATTTGCCTTGGCATCAGTAACTTGCCTGATACAGCTGTGCACTGCAAGTTATCTGATCTCCCCTGAGTTTACATAGAATGAGCATTAGGGACTAATGTTCAGGACTATGACTGCCTGTGGCAATATTTCTGTGGTGGATATAATCTGTTAATCAGATTTCAGCAAGCACACAATTTCATCATGTGACTCCCTAGTGAAATATAACCATGAAGACAGTTTTCTTCCAACAGTCTCAGCTCTTTGTGGTGGTGTCTGTAGACATTGCATGTGAATATCATGTTTAGAGTAAGCGTTCTGCATTTGATACAAGCAAACATGTCTTGATTTATATTGTCATGCTTTTGCTCCTTTTCAAACATATTAAGATGTGATCACTCATTTACTTAGATATTTACTTGTAGCAAATAAGCAATTTTTTTTCCAAAGTTCAGTATAAAAACCTGAAAAACAGCAAGAAAAATCTGCCTTTGTAATCATGAAAATGTGTCTGTGAGAAATCCAGCAACACAGCCTTTTAGAACTAAGCTATTAAAACCCACAGTAAACCTAAACATTCCTCCTATATGTTATGTGAGTAAACTGATCCCAAGGTTTTAATTTTACAATGGATTCTGTTAATTCAGCAGATGACTCAGCAGAATTGGTACAGATCACACTTAAGCCATAGCTGTGGCTTTTCCATGAAGCTAAGGAGTGTGGTAGCATGGTAATCATGTTATTAGGTGAATAATGCTGATATTTGGATTAGTGCTCCATAGACAAGACTCTAGTCCCATCCCCACAGAAGATTGAAGAATTTAAATAGGAATAGAATGACAGTCTCAACAATGTGATCTTGAAACTATTAGATTGTGAACTTCATGACAGGAAGTTTTCCATCCTCACCAAGTCTGGCCGAGGTTGACAGAGACGTGGTCAACATCTGAGAAATGGCCTTGCAAATCACTTAACTTTATTAAATCACAGAAGAAAATCACCAAGTCGGTATACCTACACTACTTTGAATGGAGCTGTTCAAGAAGGTGGCCTAATCTTGACTTCTCAAATGTAATTTGGGATGGGACATAAATTCAGGCTTTGCTGATGATGCTCGCTTCCCAAGAACAAAGCAAGTACTCTGTGTCAGGGCTGGTTGGAAGAAGCTGTGTAGAATTTTCTGCTTTTAGAGCACTCACTTAGCCAAACCAGAGGCTGAGGACATGAATTATATTCAGTTCCTAATCACTTTAAATTTTAACATTATCTTTAACTTTGTCTTTTAACTTGACATTAAACTGAAATCCTAATGAAATCAGATGGGGCCGAGCTCACCTGTCCAGGACATTTTCTTGAAAGACTTGACTATGATTGTAACAAGCTGTGACTTACAGGAGTGAATTCAACCATTGACTGAAAAATTGCAGGGTGTGGAGATGGAATCCACGTACTGCTGGTGGAGCAATGAAAAATAAAGGTACTATGATGCCAAACCCCTTTCTGCAACTTTTCCACAAAATTGCAATTAATAATCAGAACATTCCCATGCCTGTGGTCATTGAGCCCCATGGAACTAACGGTGCAAGGAATTTAAAGCTTTTTTATTGATTGGCACTCCACTTCAATCTGTATAAACGAACACTGAAGAAATTAGCATTTTGAAAATTGACACATTAAATGTCCCAAACAAGTTGCTTTGTAGTGGATATGGGTGGCATTCTGAAAGTACATAAATTACCAAGGATAAAATCTCCGGATTGCTGTCCGAGTCAAGTGCCAATTGGAATAGGGATAAGAAAATTAGGGAAGTAAACACGTGGCTAAGGGATTGGTGTGGGAAAGAGGGATTCCACTTCATGGGACATTGGCATCAGTTTTGGAACAGGGGGGATCTGTACCGTTGGGACGGTCTGCACCTGAACCGATCAGGTACCAATGTTCTAGCGAAGAGGATAAGTAAGGTGGTCAGTAGGACTTTAAACTTCTGAGTTGGGGGGAAGGGAAAGTGAAAGCGACAGGGAGTATGGAGTTAAATGGAAAGCTCAGCAACAGGATAGCACGGGCGGCACAGTGGTCCAGTGGTTAGCACGGCTGCCTCACAGCGCCAGAGACCTGGGTTCAATTCCCACCTCAGGCGACTGACTGTGTGGAGTTTGCACATTCTCCCCGTGTCTGCATGGGTTTCCTCCGGGTGCTCCGGTTTCCTCCCACAGTCCAAAGATGTGCGGGTCAGGTGAATTGGCCATGCTAAAATTGCCCGTAGTGTTAGGTAAGGGGTAGATGTAGGGGTATGGGTGGGTTGCGCTTCGGCGGGTCGGTGTGGACTTGTTGGGCCGAAGGGCCTGTTTCCACACTGTAAGTAATCTAATCTGATCTAATATGTGCAGGCGGATCTAAACTCGAGGCAGACTGGGAATGCAGCAAAAAGGAAAGATAACTTAGGACATCTTTTGACTTCCAATATCTCTAATGATAAAGTTAGCATTAAGGTACTTTACCTGAATGCTCATAGCATTCATAACAAAGCAGATGAACTAATGGCACAGATCAAAGTGAATGATTATGATTAGATTAGATTAGATTAGATTACTTACAGTGTGGAAACAGGCCCTTCGGCCCAACAAGTCCACACCGACCCGCTGAAGCGCAACCCACCCATACCCCTACATTTACCCCTTACCTAACACTAGGGGCAATTTAGCATGGCCAATTCAGCTGACCCGCACATCTTTGGACTGTGGGAGGAAACCAGAGCACCCGGAGGAAACCCACGCATACACGGGGAGAACGTGCAAACTCCACACAGTCAGTCGCCTGAGTCGGGAATTGAACCCGGGTCTCAGGCGCTGTGAGGCAGCAGTGCTAACCACTGTGCCACTGTGCCGCCCACTGATGTGGCAGGCATCACAGAGACGTGGTTACAGGGGGGTCAGGACTGGCAGTTAAACATCCAAGGATTTTCAACTTATTGAAAAGACAGGGAGGTGGGCAGAGGGGGTGGGGTTGCCTTGTTAGTTAAGAACAAAATTAAATCTATGGCACTGAATGACATAGCGTCGGATGATGTGGAGTCTGTGTGGGTGGAATTGAGGAACCACAAAGGCAAAAAAACCATAATTGGAGTTGTGTACAGACCTCCTAACAGTGGTCAGGACCAGGGACGCAACATGTACCGGGAAATAGAGAAGGCATGTCAGAAAGGCAAGGTCACAGTGATCATGGGAGACTTCAATATGCAGGTAGACTGGGTAAATAATGTTGCCAGTGGATCCAAAGAAAGGGAATTAATGAAATGCTTACAGGATGGCTTTCTGGAACAGCTTGTCATGGAGCCCACAAGGGAGCAGGCTATTCTGAACCTAGTGCTTTGTAATGAACCAGACTTTATAAAAGATCTTAAAGTAAGGGAACACTTAGGAAGCAGCGATCATAATATGGTAGAGTTCAGTCTGCAGTTTGAAAGAGAGAAGGCAAAATTGAATGTAATGGTGTTATAGTTAAATAAAGGTAATTATGAGGGCATGAGAGAGCAACTGACAAAAATAGACTGGAAGCAGAGCCTAGTGGGGAAGACAGTAGAGCAAAAATGGCTGGAGTCTGTGGGTATAATTGAGGACACTGTACAGAGGTTCATCCCTAAGAAAAGAAAGATTATCCGGGGAGGGATAGGACAACCATGGCTGACAAAGGAAGTCAGGAAATGTATTAAAGAAAAAGAGAGATCCTATAAAGTGGCCAAGAGCAGTGGGAAATCAGAAGATTTGGCAAGCTACAAAAACAAACAGAGGATAACAAAGAGAGAAATAAGGAAGGAGAGGATCAAATATGAAGGTAGTCTAGCCAGTAATGTTAGCAATGATAGTAAAAGTTTCTTTCAATAACTAAGAAACAAACGACAGGCAAAAGTAGACATTGGGCCACTTCAAACTGATGCTGGAAGTCTTGTGATGGGAGATAAGGAAATAGCAGGAGAACTTAACAAGTCCTTTGCGTCAGTCTTCACAGTGGAAGACGTGAGTAATATCACAACAATTAAAGGGAGTCAGGGGGATGAGTTGAATATGGTTGTCATTACAAAAGAGAAAGTACTCGAAAAGCTAAAAGGTCTTAAAATTGATGAATCTCCTGGCCCCGATGGGATACATCCTAGAGTTCTGAGAGAGGTGGCTGAGGAAATAGCGGAGGCATTGGTTGAGATCTTTCAAAAGTCACTGGAGTCAGGGAAAGTCCCGGCTGATTGGAAGATCACTGTTGTAACCCCCTTGTTCAAGAAAGGATCAAGGCAAAAGATGGAAAATTATATGCCAATTAGCCTAACCTCGGTTGTTGGTAAAATTCTAGAATCCATCATTAAGGATGAGGTTTCTAAATTCTTGGAAGAGCAGAGTCTGATTAGAAACAAATCAACATGGATTTAGTAAGGGAAGGTTGTGCCTGACAAACCTGTTGGAATTCTTTGAAGAGGTGACAAATAGGTTAGACCAGGGAAACCCAGTGGATGTGGTCTATCTAGACTTCCAAAAGGCCTTTGATAAGGTGCCACACGGGAGGCTGCTGAGCAAGGTGAGGGCCCATGATGTTCGAGGTGAGCTACTGGTATGGATTGAGGATTGGCTGTCTGACAGAAGGCAGAGAGTTGGGATAAAAGGTTCTTTTTTGGAATGGCAGCCGGTTACAAGTGGTGTCCCGCAGGATTCAGTGTTGGGGCTGCAGCTGTTCACATTATAGATTAATGATCTGGATGAAGGGGCTGGGGGCATTCTAGCGAAGTTTGCTGATGATACGAAGTTAGGTGGACAGGCAGGTAGTACTGAGGAAGTGGGGAGGCTGCAGAAGGATCTAGACAGTTTGGGAGAGTGGTCCAGGAAATGGCTGATGGAATTCAACGTGAGCAAATGCGAGGTCTTGCACTTTGGAAAAAAGAATAAAAGCATAGACTACTTTCTAAACGGTGAGAAAATTTGTAAAGCCAAAGTACAAAGGGATCTGGGAGGACTAGTCGAGGATTCTCTAAAGGTAAACATGCAGGTTGAGTCCATGATTAAGAAAGCGAATGCAATGTTGTCACTTATCTCAAGAGGAAAAAGTGACGTCTGCAGATGCTGGAGATCAGAGCTGAAAATGTGTTGCTGGTTAAAGCACAGCAGGTCAGGCAGCATCCAAGGAACAGGAAATTCGACGTTTCGGGCCAGAGCCCTTCATCAGGATGAAGGGCTCTGGCCCGAAACGTCGAATTTCCTGTTCCTTGGATGCTGCCTGACCTGCTGTGCTTTAACCAGCAACACATTTTCAGCACTTATCTCAAGAGGGTTGGAATATAAAAGCACCGTTGTGCTCCTGAGACTTTATAAAGCTCTGGTTAGGCCCCATTTGGGGTACTGAGTCCAGTTTTGGTCCCCACACCTCAGGAAGGACATACTGGCACTGGAGCGTGTCCAGCGGAGATTCACACGGATGATCCCTGGAATGGTTGGTCTAACATATGAGGAACGGCTGTGGATCCTGGGATTGTATTCATTGGAGTTTAGAAGATTAAGGGGAGACTTAATAGAAACTTACAAGATAATACATGGCTTGGAAAGGATGGACGCTCGGAAATTGTTTCCGTTAGGCGAGGAGACTAGGACCCGTGGACACAGCCTTAGAATTAGAGGGGGTCAATTCAGAACAGAAATGCGGAGACATTTCTTCAGCCAGAATGTGGTGGGCCTGTGGAATTCATTGTCGCAGAGTGCAGTGGAGACCGGAACGCTAAATGTCTTCAAGGCAGAGGTTGATAGATTCTTGATGTCCCGAGGAATTAAGAGCTATGGGGAGAATGCGGGTAAGTGGAGTTGAAATGCCCATCAGCCATGATTGAATGGCGGAGTGGACTTGATGGGCCGAATGGCCTTACTTCCACTCCTATGTCTTATGGTCTTAACAAGAAAGCCTTTATTACATATTGGAACATAGGACACAGCTTGGCATCATCTTAAGCAATGTTCACAATCTGTACTGAATCTGAATCTAGAGGTTGTGATGACTGATTTGTCACCAATTCCTTGCTGTCAGTAACTGGGTTTGTACCCATGGAATTCAATGTAGCTAAGTGCGAAGTCGTTCACTTTGGTAGGAATAACAAGATGATGGATTACTGGGCTAATGGTAGGCTACTTGGTAGTGTGGATGAGCAGAGGGATCTTGGTGTCTATGTACACAGATCTCTGAAAGTTGCCACCCAGGTAAATAGTGCTGTGAGGAAGGCATATGGTGTACTGGGCTTTATTGGCAGAGGAATTGAGTTCCGGAGTCCTGAGGTCATGTTGCAGTTGTATAAGACTCTGGTGAGGCCTCATCTGGAGTATTGTGTGCAGTTTTGGTCACCATACTATAGGAAGGATGTGGAAGCTTTAGAACGAGTGCAGAGGAGGTTTACCAGGATGTTGCCTGGAATGGTAGGAAAATCTTATGAGGAAAGGCTGAGGCACTTGGGGCTGTTCTCATTGGAGAAGAGAAGGTTTAGGGGAGATCTGATAGAAGTGTATAAGATGATTAGGGGTTTAGATAGGGTAGATACTAAGAACCTTTTACCGCTAATGGAGTCAGGTGTTACTAGGGGACATAGCTTTAAATTAAGGGGTGGTAGGTATAGGACAGATGTTAGGGGTAGATTCTTCACACAGCGGGTTGTGAGTTCATGGAATGCCCTGCCCGTATCAGTGGTGAACTCTCCTTCTTTATGTTCATTTAAGCGGGCATTGGATAGGCATTTGGAAGTTATTGGGCTAGTATAGGTTAGGTAGGACTCGGTCGGCGCAACATCGAGGGCCGAAGGGCCTGTACTGCGCTGTATCCTTCTATGTTCTATGTACCTCCTCTGCAGTTATTGTAAGTACATACAGCAACTAGTTTGAAAATAATTAGGACCTGCAAACAAAGTACAGCTGATGTCAGTTTGTATGGTGCCCATAATTTACTAGAGTCACTCCATTTAACTGTCAGCAATCACCCATTTATTTCCAAAAGTTTTCCATTGATGTTCAAGTCGCATTGTTTGGCATGTCTAGGCTTATATTTTAGAAAATGACACACTTAAGTTGACAGTATCTGTTCATTAATAATTGGTTATATTGAAGCTTTAGCATGCTAGTACTAAGCTATGCCTGTATTGTCAAACCTTTATCCCTAAATACAGTTGTCAAAATTACAAGAGTGTTATTCTGAGTGCTGTAGATTTTATTTATTTACTTTTTAAAGGATATTTTTCTTTTTAAACGTACTTGAAGCCTCACAAAATTTTCAGATCTTGGCTCATTCTTACAAAAGCTATTAAACAAAATGCATCAGTTCAGGCCAAAATGTTGAATGTTTTAAGAAAGAGTTAGATAAAGTTCTTGGGGTAAAGGGATTAAAAGGCATAGCAAGAAAGCAGGAACAGGTCACCAAGCTGGATGGTCAACTGTAATTATATTGAACGGGTTTGCAGATGACACCAAAATTGGAGGTGGAATGGACAGCGAAGAGAGTTACCTCAAATTACAGCAGGATCTGGACCAGATGGACCAATGGGCTGAGAAGTGGCAGATGGAGTTTAATTCAGATAAATGCGAGGTGCTGCATTTTGGGAAAGCAAATCTTAGCAGGACATATACGTTTAATGGTAAGGTCCCAGGGAATGTTGCTGAACAAAGAAACCTTGGAGTGCAGGTTCATAGCTCCTTGAAAGTGGAGTCGTAGGTAGATAGGATAGTGAAGAAGGCGTTTGGTATGCTTTCTTTTATTGGTCAGAATATTGAGTACAGGAGTTGGGAGGTCATGTTGCGGCTGCACAGGACATTTATTTTGCCACTGTTGGAATATTGCGTGCAATTCTGGTTTCTTTCCTATCGGAAAGATGTTGTGAAACTTGAAAGGGTTCAAAAAAGATTTACAAGGATGTTGCTAGGTTGGAGCATTTGAGCTATAGGGAGAGGCTGAACAAGCTGGGGCTGTTTTCCCTGGAGTGTCTGAGGCTGAGGGATGACCTTATAGAGGTTTACGAAATTATGAGGGGCATGGATAGGGTAAATAAACAAAGTCTTTTCTCTGGAGTGGGGAGTCCAGAACTAGAGTGCATAGGTTTAGGGTGAGAGGGGAAAGATATAAAAGAGACCTACAGGGCAACTTTTTAATACAGAGGATGGTATGTGTATAGAATGAACTGCCAGAGGAAGTGATGGAGGCTGGTACAATTTCAACATTTAAGAGGCATTTGGATGGGTATATGAGTAGGGAGGGTTTGGAGGGATATGGGCCGGGTGCTGGCAGGTGGGACTAGATTGGGTTAGGATACCTGGTCGGCATGGACGGGTTGGACTGAAGGGTCTGTTTCCATGCTGTACATCCCTATGACTCTATGATAGGCCAGGCTTAAAGAGTCGAATGGCCTCTTCAGTTTCTATGTTTCTATGCATTAGGTGTCTCGAAGCTTGAAACTCCCACATGCATTGAAAACAGATGCTTGGTGTGACTTTTAGAAATATACTTTTCCATCTGGAGTTAGGAAATTGGGAACCTATACAAGTCAGCAAAATGACATTTTTATTGTAAGATGATTGATTTTAAAAATTTGCTCTCCACTTTTTAATGAAACTGTCTGTGACAATTCAAACCTGCAAACAATTTTCTATTTTGCACCTTTTCTAAAAGCATTGGAACTCACCACATGAGGAATTAGACTTGCAAACTGAAATCCCATACTGTCACTTCTTCTATAATGCGATGATTGTGTTCTTGTGCAACCCTGTGTTTTAGAAAAACCGTGCTTTAGAAACAGCATTTAAAGTCTTGGTGATGGAATTGCACTACAGTCAACATAGGTTTTAAAAGTTCGCACTTTAGAAACAGTATTCTCAATTCATCAATCACATTACAGCGAATTTGCATTGACGAAATATACGTTATAGCAGAACAACTTGTACACTCGGCTGTTTCAAATTCTTTAAACTGCCATCCATTCGGTTTGCTGGTAAATTTCCTCCATGATATCTAGAGAAACCATGTTCCATGGAGAGTATGATCTTTATTCCACATGCACAAAGCACCACTCCTAGTCTTGAGAATCTAGTGGAATTGAAGATGGTCTTTTCTGCATTTTCTAAACTTTTCAGTTTGCTTTTCACCTATTAAGTGTATCTAACCTACTATCTCTGCAGTTTTAAAGCCCAAATCCAAAAGCAAAATCCTTTGCACGTAGCTAATACTTGATCTGAAAAATATTTCCATCATTTTCTAATTTTACATTTAAACCATTTGAAATCACCTGCAGGAGATCTCCAGTATGACATCATTGCCAAATGTGTGGAACTACTCTTGGAATAACCACAGATGTGAGCAGCACAGAATCAAGGCATTTTGCCCATCATGGTGCTGGGTCATTATTTGAGGCCTCAACATGTAACCTATCCCTCCTCATCTTGCTTGACCCATTTACTTAGTCAATCACATTACTGTGCCTTTAGCTCACTGGCACTGCTGTCACCTGGATCCATTCTTAACCTTAACCTGAGGTAAAGGATCACTTGCAATGATTTCTATTCTCATTCCTGCTCTGCTATCATGGTGAACCGTAAGAATCTACCATCTCCTATTTCTCAACTACATCATCCTAAACACAACAAAAGATTCCAAACCTACTCTGATAATATCCTCCAGCTCTATGTCACAAATTCTCGCAGTCTGTTTATAAGATCAGAAGATATTGGAGCAGAGTTGGCCTACTGCGCCTGGTCTGCCATTTGATCAATGGCTGATTTGTTTCTCAGCCCCATTATGTTACCTTCTCCCTGTAACCCTTGATCCCCTTACTAATCAAGAACCTTTCTACCTCTGCCTTAACACTCAATCACTTGGCCTCCGCAGATGTCTATGGTGATAAGTTTCAAAGATTTACTACCCTCTGGCTGAAGAAATTCCTCTTCATCTCAATTCTAAAGGGTCATACCTGCAGTCTGAGGCTGTAGCCTTGGCTGTATTGGTGTACACGTCTGCCCCACATCCACTGTATCCAGGCTGTCAATATTCTATAAGTTTCAATGAGATTCCCCTGCCCATCCTTCTAAGCTCCATCAAGTGCAGATCGAGAATCCTCAACAGACCCTCCTATGGTAAGCCCTTTGTGTGTGAGATCATTCAAGTAAATTTCCGCTCAACCCTCTCTAATGCTAGCACATCCTCCCTTGCATATGGGGTTCAAAACTGCTCACAATATTCCAAGTGCATTCTGACCAGAGCCTTGTACAGCTTCAGCAGTACATTTCTATTCTTATACCCTAGCTCTCTTGAAATTAATGCAAACATTGCATTTGTTTCCCGAACTGCCAACAGAACCTGCATGTTAACCTTAAGAGAATCCTGAACTGGGATTACCACGTTTCCAAAGCTTTTCCGCATTTAGAAAATAGTCTACACTTCTATTCTTCTTCCAAAATACATGAACTCAGACCTTCTCACATTGTATTCCACCATTCACTTCTTTGCCCACTCTCCTAGCCTTTCCATGTCCTTTTGCAGTCTCCCTACTTCGTTAACATTACTTGTCTCTCTACCTATCTTTGTGTCATCTGTAAGCGTAGCAACAATGCCCTCTTTACCTTGTCCTGATTATTAATGTATAATGTGAATAGTTGTGCTCCCAAAACAGACTCCTGCGGAACTCCAGTATCCTTTTCTCTGCCTTCTGCAAATCTGCCAATCCTCTGTCCATGCCAATACCTTACCTCTGGCACCATGGGCTCTTATCTTATTTAGCAGCCTCCTGTGCAACACCTTGTCACCGTCCTCACCTTGACGAAGCCATGCTGACTCGGCCCTGTTTTACCATGCAATTTCAAGTACTCTACAATCTCATCCTTAATAAAAGACAAAAAGCCTGCCAATGGCTGAGGCCAGGCTAATTGGCCTATAGTTCATTGACTTCTGTCTTAAATAGAGATGTTATATTAGCCATTTTCTGGGACCTTCCCTAACCCCAGTGATTCCTGAAAGATCACCACTAATGTCTCTACAATCTCCTCCGCTATTTGCTTCAGACCACAGGGTGCAGTCCTTCTGGTCGAGGTGATTTGTCCACCTTTAACCGTTTCAGCTTCCCTAGCATCTTCTCCTTAGTGATGGCTACTGTATTCACCTCTGCCACTGACTCTCTTGAAGTTCAGATATGTTGTTGGTGTCTTCCATTATGAAAACTGATGGAAAATATCTATTCAGTTCCTCCACCATTCTTTGTTCATCATTACTACTTCTCCAGCCTAATTTTCAAGAGGTCCAATGTCAATTTTTGCCTCTCTGTTGAATATTCAGAAACTGTTTGCAATTTCTTATATTACTATCTAGCTTACTCTCATATTTTATCTTCTCCTCCAGTCATTGCCTTTTTAGATACCCTTTGCTGGTTATTAGAGAATTCATGATTCTCTGGCTTCTTACTGATCTTAACCACATGGTATGCTGTTTCTTTTGCATTTGTGCTGTCCCTGACTTGCCTTGTTAGCCATGGTCACCTCATTCTCCCCTTTCATATGTTTCTTCTTCCTTAGAATGAATCTCTGCTGTGCCTCTTGAATAACCTCCAGAAACCCATTGCTGCTCCATATCTTCCCTGTTAAGCTCCCCTTCCAATCAGCTCTGGCCAGCTCCTTCCTTGTGTCTTTGTAGTTACCTCTCTTCAATTGTAATGCTGTTATATCCCAGATTCTCCCTCTCAAACTGCAGGCTGAATTCTGTCATATTATGGTCACTGCCCCGAAGGGGTTCCTTCATCTTAAGCTCCCTAATCAAATTGCCTCATTGCAAATCGCCAAATCCAGAATTATCTGTTTCCCAGTGGGCTCTACCACAAGCTTCTCCAAAAACAATCATGTAGACATTCTATGAGTTCCTTTTCTTGACATCCGCTCCCAACCTGATTTTCCCAGCCCACCAGTATATTAAAGTCCCTCATTATGATTGCGATAGTGCCTTTCTTACATGGCTTTTCTATCTCCTAATTTATTTTCTTCCCTGATCACTGCTAGGAGGTCTATACATAACTCCCATCAGGATCTCTTTTCCTTTACTGCTCCTCAACTCTACCCACACAGAGTCTGCGTTCTTCCAACTCTCTATCCTGTTTTGCTATCAATTTAATTTCATTTCTTACTAAATTGCCCTCTCTACCCATTTGCCTGTCCTTTCAATAGGATGTGTATCTTTAGTCCTCAGTCCTGATCCCCTTGCAGCCACTTCTCTGTGTTGCTCATAACATCATACCTACTCATTTCAATTTGCGCTACAGCCTCATTTACCTTGTTTTGTGTGCTGCATATATTTAAGTACAACACTCTCTATCTTGCATTGACTGCCTCATTTCTCATAGTTGTCTTCTTATCTGCTGTGCCTGAAGTTAGATTCCTGATTCTTTCCATACTGTCTGTCCTCATACTTGTGCTGGAATCATTAATAACCTCACTAAGCCTCCCCATTCTTTAACTTTTTCCATAGTTTTCCATGCACCTGAATTCAACCCAACCCCCAGTATTATTTAGTTCAAAATCTCTACAGCCCTAGTTATGCAATTTGCCAAGACTGTGGTCCGAGCCTGATTCAGGTGGAACCCATCCGATTGGAACAGCTTCCTCCTTCCCCATTACCGGTGCAAATGCCCCATGATTTTGAATCCGTTTCTTGCACACCACTCTTTGAGCCACACACTTAACTCTTTAATCTTGTTGACCCTGTGCCAATTAGCTGGTGGCTAAGGTAGTAATTCAGAGATCATTACCTTTTCTGATTCTGCTTTTTAGTTGAGCCTCTAGCTGCTCATATTCCTTCAGCAGAACCTCTTTCCTCTTTCTACCTAAATCGTTGGTATTAACGTGGACCATGACAACTAGATCTTTCCTTCCCACTCCCAAGTTTCTCAGCAGACCAGATGATATATCCTGAACACAGGCACTGGGCACAAACACACCCTTTGGAACTCTTGATCTTGGCCACAAAGAACAGTGTCTATTCCCCTGACTGCACTATCCCCGATTATAACTACATTTCTCTTTTTCTGCTCCTCTTGAATGGCTTCCTGTACCACGGTGCTCTGGCCAGTTTGCTCATCCTCCCTACAGCCCCTGCTCTCATCTATGCAGGGAGCAAGAATCTCAAACCTGCTAGATAAGCTCAATGGCTGAGCATCCTTTAGCACTACGTCCTGGATCCCTCTACCTGCCTCACTCGTAGACACAACCTCCTCTCCCTGACCATTGTCCAAATTCAGGGTTGTTAATCTAAGGTTATTGGCTCCTGAATCCCATCATTCAGGTAACTCTCCCCCTCCCCAGTGTGTCGCAGTATTCAAAGCTCAGAGTCTAGTTCATCAACTCTGAGCTGTAGTTCTTCAAACAATCAACACATGCTACAGATGCAGTCAGTATGAATCACAATAAGTACACCAGCTCCCACATCATGCAACACGTAGTGTGGCCCTAAATCTCTATTTCATTTAATTTGATTTTTGGCCCCAGTTACATTAGGTAGGTTAAAAACAATGACTGCAGATGCTGGAAAACAGATTCTGAATTAGTGGTGCTGGAAGAGTACAGCAGTTCAGGCAGCATCCGAGGAGCAGTAAAATCGACGTTTTGGGCAAAAGCCCTTCATCAGGAATAAAGGCAGAGAGCCTGAAGCGTGAAGAGATAAGTTAGAGGAGGGTGGGGATGGAGAGAAAGTAGCATAGAGTACAATAGGTGAGTGGGGGAGGGGATGAAGGTGATAGGTCGGGGGCAGGGTAATGTGGAATGGATAGGTGGAAAAGAAGATAGGCAGGTAGGACAAGTCATGGGGACAGTGCTGAGCTGGAAGTTTGGAACTAGGGTGATGTGGGGAAAAGGGAAATGAGGAAACTGTTGAAGTCCAAATTTTTCCCCTGGGGTTGAAGTGTTTCGAGGCGGAAGATGAGGCGTTCTTCCTCCAGGCGTCTGGTGGTGAGGGAGCAGCGGTGAAGGAGGCCCAGGACCTCCATGTCCTCGGCTGAGTGGGAGGGGGAGTTGAAATGTTGGGCCACAGGGCGGTGTGGTTGATTGGTGCGGGTGTCCCAGAGATGTTCCTGAAATCGCTCTGCTAGGAGACGTCCAGTCTCCCCAATGTAGAGCAGACCACATCGGGAGCAACGAATACAATAAATGATATTAGTGGATGTGCAGGTAAAACTTTGATGGATATGGAAGGCTCCTTTAGGGCCTTGGATGGAGGTGAGGAAGGAGGTGTGGGTGCAGGTTTTGCAGTTCCTGCGGTGGCAGGGGAAGGTGCCAGGATGGGAGGGTGGGTTGTCAGGGGGGGCGTGGACCTGACCAGGTAGTCACGGAGGGAACGGTCTTTGCGGAAGGCGGAAAGGGGTGGAGAGGGAAATATATCCCTGGTGGTGGGGTCTTTTTGGAGGTGGCAGAAATGTCAGCGGATGATTTGGTTTATGTGAAGGTTGGTAGGGTAAGCACCAGGGGGGTTCTGTCCTTGTTATGGTTGGAGGGGTGGGGTCTTAGGGCGGAGATGCGGGATGTGGATGAGATGTGTTGGAGGGCATCTTTACCATGTAGGAAGGGAAATTGCGGTCTCTAAGGAAGGAGGCCATCTGGTGTTTTCTGTAGTGGAACTGGTCTTCCTGGGAGCAGATACGGCGGACGCAGAGGAATTGGCAATACGGGATGGCATTTTTGCAAGAGGTAGGGTGGGAAGAGGTGTAATCCAGGTAGCTGTGGGAGTCGGTAGGTTTCTAACTCCAGGCTTCAAGACTGGGCTTGGGGCAGCTGGTCAGGAAAGACCACCGTGTAACGTCTGCCTGCCTAAGAAGAACAGGGGGAAAGTGAGGACTGCAAATGCTGGAGATCAGAGCTGAAAATGTGTTGCTGGAAAAGCGCAGCAGGTCAGGCAGCATCCAAGGAGCAGAAGAATTGACATTTCGGGCATGAGCCTTTCTTCATGAGCCCTGATTCCTGAAGGAGGGCTCATGCCCGAAACGTTGATTCTTCTGCTCCTTGGATGCTGCCTGACCTGCTGCGCTTTTCCAACAACACATTTTCAGCTAAGAAGAACAGGGGGCCCACCCAGTAACTGGGATCCGCTGATGTCTCAGCAGAATAGCTGGATAGTCAATGTACAGACTTGTATATACGAATGATTGTATGTAAAGAAATGTAATGTGTGCATAAGAATGGCATGACCAATTGTATAGAGATCCAAATAATTTTATGAATATAGTATATTTTTGAAATTTTAAAAAATGATTTTTTAAAAAAAATTGTACTGGTCTTTTAGTTTGTAATCTCTAAATATTATTCATATTTGCCTGAAACAACCCCTATAGATAGTCAAATTAGTAGCTAATGCCAACCAATGAACTTACAGATTTCCTGTGCTGTCACTCTTTTGTGCCAGGCCCCTGATCCTGGGCTTCAATTTATCCTGCTTAAAAAAACCTTGTAAACTTTGAGCCAAGAAAGCATCTTTTCCGCTCTGTACTGAATTCCTATGCTGTCTCCAAATTCCCCAAAATAAATATTCACTCAGGTTGTGTCTCTACTTCCTGATCATGTGAAGCTTACTGATTGTGTACTTTCAACAGGCTCTCTCTAAGATGTTTGACATTCAATACTGGTTGAGAAGAAAATTACTCTTTCTAAATATTGGGAAGATCAAACCAAATGCCTGCAGATTCAATTCACAGCCCACTGACTTCAGCCCTCGGCCTGATAGCTGTTGAGTCTGGTCCAGACTGTTCGCAACCTTTGTGTTGTAGTTGACCCTGAGTTAGCTTTCAAGCACATTTAGGCACCATTTAGTAAAACCTGCCTGTTTTCACATCCAGAATATCACCTGACTTTGCTCAACACAGGTTATCTTCTGCTGACACCCTTATCCATGTTTAATTACATCCCACCTTGACAATTCTTATGCACTCTTGGTTAGCCTCAAACTTTCTATCTTCATAGAATCAGAGAATCCCACAATGTGGAAGAAGCCCATTCGGCCCATTGAGTTCACACTGACCCGCGAAGAGCATCCTACTTAGACCCGAACCCTTTAACTCTATACTTCCACTAGCCTGCACATTCCTGGGCACTATGGGTATCGTAGCGTAAGGTACGCATCTCTGGGAAGGAAACCAGAGCACCTGGAGGAAACCCACGCAGACACAAGGAGAATGTGCAAACTCCACACAGACAGTCATCTGAGATGGGAATCAAACCCGGGACTCTGCTCTGTGAGGCAGCAGAGCTAACCACCATGCTGCCCCACACTCAAGTCATCCAAGCTCTGCTACCCAGAGCTAACTTGAGCCAAGTCCCATTTAACTCCTATTCTCGTTAAACTACATTTGCTCTTAGTCAAGTAACAGCTCAGTTTAAGAATAAAATGCACCCTTGTTTGCAAATCCTTCCAGGTTCTTGAAATTTTGGAACTTGAAAAATAATGCAGGAGAAGGAAGTTTCAACCTGAATTTATGAAAGAGAAATTGTGTTTCATAATACTGATAAGAGTCTTTTGAGGATGTAGTACAGCAAGTGGTATATTTGGATTTTCAGAAAATCTTTGATGTGGTCCTATACTAGAGGTTAATAAGTAAAATTCAAGCATGTGGTACTTGGGAAAACATACTGATGTGGATTGAGAATTAGTTAATGAACACAAAACAGAGGATAGGAATAAATAGATCATTTGCAGGTTGAATAACTGACTGGTGCAGTACTGCTGGGATTTGAAGTTTGGAACCAGACTGCCTACAATCTGTATCCATTGTATGGAGTCCACAAGTAATAATTTCAAGTGTGCTTAAGACACAAAACTAATAGGAATTTGAGTTGTGACTTCAAGGGGATTTAGACAGGTGGAGTGCCTGGGCAAGGACATGACAAATGGAACATAATGTGGAAAAATGTGAAGTTATCCACTTGGAAGGAAAACATGAAATACAGAGTATTTCTTAAATGCTGAGAATTTATGATTTGGAGATGCCGGTGTTGGACTGGGGTGTACAAAGATAAAAAAATCACACAACACCAGGTTATAGTCCAAGAGGTTTAATTGGAAGCACAGTAGCTTCCGGAGCGTCACTCCTTCATCAGATGATAGTGGAAGTATTGAAGCCCAAAGGAACCAAGGTGTTCATGAGTCATTGAAAGTAAATATGCAGATGCATCAAGAAATAAGGAAGGCAAATGTGTTGAGTATCTGAGTCTAGGAGTAAAGATGAGTATTTGAAATTGTGTAGAGCCTTGGTAAGACCGCACCTGGAGTATTGAGTAGAGTTTCGGGCTTCTTAACTGAAGAAGAATATACTTGCCATAAAGGGAGTGGAACAAAATTCCACCAGAGTGATCCCTGGGATAATGGGATTGTCTTCTGAAGAAAGGAGATTTTCTCTAGAGTTTCAGATGAGAGGTGATCTAATTGAAACATACAAAACTCTCTCAAGGCTCAGCAGAATGGATGCAGAAAGGATGTTTACTCCTGGCCGAAAATGAGATGAGAATGAGGGGACACAGTCTTAGAAGAAGATGTTGGTCACTTTGGATTATGATGAGAAATTACTTCACTCAGAGGCGGCAAATTTTTGGAATTCTCTAACACTGAGGGCTCTTGAGCCTCGATCATTGATTATACTCAACAACAGAAGTTTGATAGATTTCCAGTTATTGAAGGTATCGAAAGATATAGGGATAATGCAAGAAAATTCGCTTAGGATAGAAGATCAGTCATGATCTCATTGACCTATTCCTACTCCTATTTCCTATGTTGCTATGACCCCTGTTCAACTATATTCTTCAGTGTCTTGCCATTGATGCATTTTGTTCTTTCCACATTCCCTCAGACAGTTTTCTGGAGCCAGGTCAGGGCAGGTCCTCATTCTGAATTTACAATGGAACTTTACTGTCACTACAAAGCAGAAATAGCACAAACATGTCGAGTTACTTCTGATTTCCTCTTGTTTTCAGATTCTAATGTTTATAACCATATTGAAATTTCACAAGACAACAAATCTTTGTCAAATGCATTATAATTAGAATAGCAATACATAAAGAGCCTCATGATATAAGATGGCTGTGCTGTGATATCTACATGCATGTGTCACATGGAAAGGATCAGGGAAATATTTAAATGTTATTATGAACACTGGGCTCTTTAAGATGGTTATGTTGTAAATTGACTCCGTTGATTCAATGCCGAGTAGAGTAATTTGGAGGTGTGGATGTGATATTCTACAAAATCTTCCCAGAGTCAGAAGTATCTGCCCTGATTACCAAGGGACAGGGCAGCTGCTTAGTTGTTACTGAAAATGAGGTGCAAGCTTTTATCACTTGGACACAAAATAGAAGGCAGTTGGCCTTGCTGCACACTGATTCAGATTCTCAGAATGGTCAGGAAGAGCAATTTTAGGAAGAAGGCCTACAAGAGGTGCTGGCGAGACTGTTTTTGGGTGAATCATCGAGTAGCGTGCTAGTGAGGTGTCATTCCTGTTTGAAGAAACTAGACTTATCAACTGTTAAAGATCAAGGAATCCCAAAGGGTATCTTGCTATTGGAAGTCAATCTGAGAAGATTGAGTCTATTTAAAGGGAGTTTATTTAAAAGAGCATGGGTACATAGAAGGAAGAAATCCTGTTAAGGTTGGGAGGCTTTGGGAATTTTAAACACACACCTACATTTTTGCTGAGAAGGTAGTGTAATGTATAAACTTGTCATGGTGTTCTCTGTTGTTCTAAGATGTTAAAGGAAATATTTTTCATATAGTCTAGTGTAACTGAGTAACGTTCAATTAATGATGATTTTAGTTTGTTCATGCAAAAGCCTGATAACATGAAATATTATGGTGGGATCCTTTTGCATTGGCCACTGGGAAATATATATCTCTTTTTAAAAGCTATCAATTTCTCAGGAGATCTCAATTAGCAAAATTATTTTTAATTCCATTAATATTGTGATACTTGTTATGAGTGAATTTAACTGCGTAATGAACCTGAGTGATATCAATCATTACAGCATCATAAATGTACGATAATTGTGACCATTATCAGCACGAGTGGTACTGTTCACTACTTTATTTTACTATTTGTAATCATAGTTTTATTTTTTCTAATGTTGGATCTGACAATTTGACAGAACAGAATCATTAGCAAGAGCAGAAAGGATTAAATGAGAATGGATGACCTTCTAGCAGCTTACTATCCATAATGGACAAAGTGGGAGGAGGAGAGGAGCAGTATCTGTTTGCATTTCAGAATAATCAGGTTAATGACTGCATGTCTCCCTATAAATCCTCTTGGTATATTGATATATGTTGGCCTATTGGATTGGAGTTACATTGATTTGTGTGCTTGATATTGAAAAATCCAAGGTCGTTTTGAACCAATGACTGAAAAAGAATGAATAATTCTTTTTATAAGACATTTGTACTACAGACTGACATTGCAAACTATTACTTACATTTAGGATTTCAGCCTCCTGCTGACAAAACCAACTTGTTTATAAAGGTTGGACAGTTTAACCAACAGGACATTCTAGTGTTGAGGATGCTTTCAATCAGGCTCAAGTATGTGGAGTAGCAAACAAGTGAATTTTAATTAACACAAAAATATGTTATTTCCCAACAGATTAGGTCATGGCTGACTGTCATCAGTTCCCTACTGCTTGGACAAGGCATAGAAAGAGAAATTGTTGGTAAAGCTCAGCAGGTCTAGCAGCATCTGGAGAGAGAAATCATTTCGGATCCAGCCTTAGAACTGGTAGCAGGAAAAAGTTGTTTTTTTATTCAGAAGTTGTGTATGATACAAGTAAATGATAGATGGAAATAGGGGACAAGGTGGTGTGTTGAAGTGGCAGGCATCTGGAAGCTCAGGGTCTTTATTGTGGACAGAATGTAGGTGTCCCATGAAGCAGTCAATCAGTCTATGCTTCATTTCCCCAATGTAGAGGAGACCAAATTGTGAGCAGCAAATGTAGTCGACTAGATTGAATAAAGTGTGGGTAAAGCGCTTGTTCACCTGGAAGGTGTGTTTGGGATCTTGGAAACTGAGTAGGGAAGAAGTAAACAGGAGACTGTTACACCTTCTGTGGTTGCAGGGCAAGTTGCTGTGGGGCTTTGGGGGGGGTTGTGGTGTTGGGAGTGAAGTATGAGTGGATCAGGGTGTTCCAAAGGGAATGGTTATGGCAGAAGGCTGACAAGGGAGGGGAGGGGAACATGGAGGTGGTGGAAATGGCAGCTGATAATCCTCTGTATGTGGATGCTGGTGGAATGATACCTGATGACAAGGGGGACCCTATTTTTGTTGTGGGAGGGCTGAAGTGCGGGAGATGGGTCGGACCTGGCTAAGGGCCCTGTCAACTACAGTGCTGGGGAGTCCTTGGTTGAGGAAGAAGGTGGACATTTCGACACCCCCATTGTTGAAGTTGACATCATCAGAGCAGATGTGACAAAGTCTGAGGAACTGGGAGAATAGAATGGAGTCTTTACAGGAAGCAGGGTGTGAGGTTGTATAGTCCAGGTAACTGTGGGAGTCAATTGGTTTGTAGTGGATATTGGTGGCCAGTCTACCCTCAGAAATGGAAACAAGAGATGTTAAGGAAGGAAGGGAAGGAAAAAATCCAAGATGGACCAGGTGAAGGTGAGAACGGGATGGAAATTTGAAGGAAAATTGATAAATTTTGCAATTCCGATGAGAGAGAGAAACAGCATTGATGGAATCATCCACATGCTGACGAAAGAGTTATGGGTGTGGGCGAGAATAGGACTGGAGTAAGGAATGTTTCACGTACCTCACAAAGAGAGAGGCATTAACTGGGGCTCATGCAGTGCCTATGCTCATCCCTTTGACCTGAAGAAAGTGAGAAGAGTTAAAAAAGAAGTTGCTCAGGGTGTGGACGAGCTTGGCCAGGTGGAGAAGTAGGGTGATGAATGGAGATAGTTCAGACCTTTTTTTCCAGGAAGAGGCAGAGAACCTGAGACCATCCTGATGGGATATGAAAGAATAAAGGAGTTGTACATTCATGATAAAGAAGAGGTGGCTGGAGCTGGGAATTCTGAAATTGATATAAATTATAGACGTATGTGGGAAAGGACTGGACAAATGGAGAGAAACATCGAGTCAAGGTAGGAAGAGATAAATTCTGAGGCAGGAGTACAATGGGTCTGCCCGGGCAGTCCTGTTGGTGAATTCTGGAAAGGGGGGTAGAATCGAGCTGTGTGGGGTTGGGATACTATCAGCTTGGAGGCAGTGAGGGGGAGATCACTGGATGAAATACAGTTAGTGACCATAGTTGACACAATGGCCTGATGTTCCATGGTGGGGTCATGGTCCATGAGAGATAGGAGGAGGTATCAGAGAGCTGGCACTCAGCCCCTCCAATGTAGAGGTCAGTCCACCAGATAACAGCAGCATGACCTTTATCAGCAGCCTTAATTAAAAAGTCAGGGTTGGGTCTGAGAGCACAGAATGTAGTCGACAGATAGGATGGAATGGGTGAGGGGGGGCAGAGAAATTGAGGTGATCATGTGACATGACAGTTCTCAATGAACAGGTCGAACACAGGTAAAAGGTTAGAGGGAGGAGTCCAGGTGGAGGGAGAGTGTTGGAAGTGGGCGAACAGCTCTGTGGGACAAGGAAGAACTCTTGTCCAAAGAAACGGATATGGCGGCAAAGGCATCAGAAGAAAAGTTCAAAGTATGTTGTGCTAAAAATTCATTAAGGTGAACACACAAAGGGATAAAACTGAGACCTTTGCTGAGCACAGAACATTCAGGATCAGACAGCAGAAGGTCAGGAGGGATAGTAATACACGGTGGCACAGTGGTTAGCACTGCTGCCTCACAGCGCCAGAGACCCGGGTTCAATTCCCGCCTCAGGCGACTGACTGTGTGGAGTTTGCACATTCTCCCCGTGTCTGCGTGGGTTTCCTCCGGGTGCTCCGGTTTCCTCCCACAGTCCATTGATGTGCAGGTCAGATGAATTGGCCATGCTAAATTGCCCGTAGTGTTAGGTAAGGGGTAAATGTAGGGGTATGGGTAGGTTGCGCTTCGGCGGGTCGGTGTGGACTTGTTGGGCCGAAGGGCCTGTTTCCACACTGTAAGTAATCTGATCTAATCTAATCTAAAAAAAAACAAGCATTGGGATTGGGAGAGGGAATGGAGTTTAGCTGGAAGGGGAGGGGAACAAGGTTCAGGAGGCCATGAGTACTGAGTTCTTGAGCACTGCTGTTATGGCCCCATAACCTGAATGACCCTGAAGAGTGACAAAACATTATCTGAGAAATATTCCCATTGGCAGGTTCAGTCAGTCCTGGCAGTTTCTTTGCCTTTTCCTGGATAGTCAGACTGCGATAGTTGTAATTTTGGTTATCTTCCCTTCAGCACCTTTATTGTTTGAGATCATTTGAAAGTGAAAATGTGGGCTTCTGTTGACATTTCCAAAGAAGATTTTGGGACAGTCAGACAACACAAAGTCATATGGTTAATTCAATTGATCTCGAGTTCGACTGGGACAACACTACTATTATCGGACAAGCCAAACAGAGAACAGCCAGGGAATTCCTAGAGGCATGGCATCATCCACAGATTCAATCAATAAGCACATCGACCTGGACCCAATATATCGGCCACTGCAGCGGACAGCTGGAACTGACAACCAGAAGTGGCAGATACAAATCACAATAAATGCTGGAAGAAACATCACAGAAGCGCTTCACAATAGGCTCCCAAGTGCTGGGGATGTCACCCAGACAGGGGAAGAAATGTCTGCAACACAAATTCCCAGCTTGGCGAACAGAACCACAACAATGTGCCTTGATGTTGCGAGGCTGTGTGGAATATCCCAAAAATGTCCAAATTGTAAAGTGAAAAGGGACAGTTCAACATTTTGCACAAGTGTTTTTGTAGCATGTCCATTATGTTTCAGATTTGTATAAGTCAGATAAATTCAGAGCATTGGCAGCATTGTTACTCTTGAGCAACTACTTCCAACAGAGGTGATCAACAGTGGAAGTTAATATCATATACCCGTGGCTGATGTCCTAAAATACTTTACAGGCATTGAAGTAATTTGGAAATGTTCTTACTGTAGCAACACAGGAAACATGGCAGCACTTTACACATGGACAATCCCATGAACAGCAATCAGACCAAAATAATCAGAGAGCCAATTTTAATGCTGTTAGCTGACAGTTTAAAACTGATCAGGATACTGGTCAGAATCCCAAAGTTCTTCTTTTTCAAATAGTGTTATATTTTACTCTCACCTGAAAGTACTGATTAGGCCTCAGTTCTGCATGTCATTGTAAAAGATAGTATCTCAAATAGTGTAGCACTTGTTCAATTTCAGCTGAATTAGTAATCTCTGGAGAGGCAATTGAACACCTGTCCTCTTGTCTGAGAGGTTAGAGGGCCACTCCTGAACCAAAACAGGGCAAAATGAAAACCAGAGTATTGAGGCTGCAGCAAATCAGAATTCAAATCAGAAAATGGTAGGAAGAAAATCCAAGTATTGGGCAGAATCTGGTTTTAGAAGTTTAGAAGAATCAGAGGTGATTTTTGTTGAAACAAATTAGGCTGTATTTGCTCTTATTTTGGCTGACAGACTCTGCTACAGAGCAAATTGTCTCCAATCTAACTGTTGATCTTAACACTACACCTAAACATAGAAGAAAACCAAAAATGCTGAGAGAGCATATACAGATGTCATGTTATTGTACATGTACTCTAACATTGTCCATATATATGTATAGTAAATCATTACATATCTAATTGATTGTCATTTTATCAATACCATGATATTAAGGAGCTACCATGTCAGAGTTAAACAACCTACTCAAATATGACAAGGAGGATAGAAGTCCTATTGATGAGGCATTGCCCAACTCATAGAAACATTCTAGATAACAACAGATTACAGAAATCCTTCAAACCTTATATTCATGAGTGCAGCGAAGACTTTGTACTTTGGCGAGGAGATCACTAAGTGCAAAGTTAGTAGAAATTTCTTGTAATAGATCCTTACAAGCACTTACATTCTACACTTATGGCCACCTTGCTTGTGTGATCGTTTATGAGAGTACACTTTTCAAGGGTGAATGTTAACTCTACCTATGTGCCCCTCAAAGGAACACACAATTATTTAAATATGGGAGATTTCCAATACTCTATTAGTATCCAAACCCCTGCCTCACTATGCAACTATGCCCAACTTATTCCCTTATATAAAACCAGAAACTCCCAACCCTTTCCATTTTGAAGATGTTGGCATCCATTTAGTATTCATAATGTGCAGATGAGCTTTGGTAGAAGTTGGTGCACTATCCAGGTTACACTCCTGAGAGTGAGTTCTAAGCTCTACCTGAAAGTCAAGGTCTCTCTTACCCACATATCATGTACTCTTCTGTATAGCTATCCCTGTCAATCCCAATGACTTTGAGGCTTCCCACCATTTATTTGAGAGTTAATATCCCCTGTTTCCCCTCAACCCCCCCCCCCCGATCTACTGCCTTGCAATTGTCCACTTACCCAAATCCATTGCCCTCTGCAATTAATGTGGTGATAATCTGCAACTCATATTCCCACCCACCCATGAAACCTTGCAGTACCTCATGACGTCCTGTGCTACTTCAGATCCCTTTATTATATTTAAAGTTCACAGTCATTGTCACTCTTGAGTCCCAGCACAGCATCTCTAGTCCCCAGACTTGAGATTTTCCATTTTCCCCAACACAGCAAAGACTCCCCCTGGTAGCCTTGCCTGATGTTTACTGCCCAAACTCCCAGACTGATGATGGCCCATTCCCTGGACTGACTTGTGAGGGTAGCCTTGACTGAGTATAGCCTAACCCCCTTATTGATACCTCTACAGCTCCCTGTCTGGCTAACGTCAATCCTCAGGCTATTCAGACTTGATCTACAGGATTGACCATGGCCTTTGATTGTAATGACATGTGTCTTCAGACGTTGACCGCATCAAGTTTTCAATTGATCCTGGCCAACCTTGTGGGCTATGATTGAAAACTATCCATGACTTAATTTCATCCCACCCTCTGGCTGACCTTGCAGTCAATTAAGACCTTTTAGACCTGGCCATTTGTTTAAAGCACATCCAATGTGTTTGCCACATAGCTGCTGGCACTTGCTGCAGATGAGAGATTGATGTAACATGATGCTGTACAGAAACATGTTCACCTGCTTAATTGTTCAGTGTTTGCAGCCATGACAACGTACCTTAGCTTTCTGTCAGCAAAAGAAACAAGGCAAGCCAGAGATGCTGTGAGCATCAAGTGGCCTTAAGGGAGTGAGTGGGATGAAAGCAAGCTGGGTATCCTGATATGCAGCCTGGACAGAGGTTTGAGATGGGTTTGTGCCCATGGTCATGGATTGATCTGACAAGAGGGTTGCAATGTCAGGCATTGGCTAGCTCCAAGAGGATGTATTGTAGTGCTGAAGTTTCTTCTGATTTAGTCTAAGATTGGTAAGATGATTTGGTGAGGGTCTGAGATGTTGATGAATGAAGGTGAAATTGGACCTTCATCCACCAGGTGACTGTGAAAGTCAGGAATTGGTGCCATTTAGTTTCTCATCAGTGCCTGGGAGAATTGTGCAGTGCATAGCCATACATAGTCTTTTCAGCAGAAAATATCAAATTATAGATAATACCGCACAAATATATAATATAATATAAACTTCTAAATAAACACAGTATAGTATAATTGTAATAATATATAATAATACAACAGTTTATTATAGATACCATATGTATATGACTGTTAATTTTACTGAAATATTACATAAAACTTGACATTTTATAAGATTTTATTTCTCCGTAAGATAGCTTTGATTTTCCTACTGTACTGAATAACTGTCTCTGCATCCACAATAAAGCAGATTATTATAACGCTCAACTTGGAATTCTCAAAACCCTGAATAAGCTTGTTTCCCTTTTTACCTCGAATAAAAATCCACAAATTGGATTTCTGCAATAGCATCCTAAGGCTGGTAGCTAATTAAACTATGGGACATCAACTTCACATAAATTTAATTGCGGCATCCTTTTCTCCTTGTGGTCTACTTCAAACTGATATTAAAAATCTCCAAAAAGAAGAATAAAAAGCTTTGTTTATCTTTCAGCAGTTCCATCAGTCTAATAATTTCATTTTAAAATTTATTTAGTATTAATGAGGTAGCGCAGTCACTAGTAGGTTGTCTGCTAAATCACTTCAGTTGTATAAAGGTCACTAGTTGATTCTAAATAAATGACACTGACAAGCAAATTGTTTGAGAAGGATTGTGATCGCAGGGAGAGATCTGGCATGGTTTAATCTTTTTATATAACAAGAATTCACTAATTGTCTAATTTTCAGGCAATATTCATTTATACTTGGCTTAAGAATGCCAACTCACTATTTTCAATATAAGGACCATTTCTCAAAGCAGACCCATGTATCTTCCACAACAGTCCCATTGATAGGGCACCCAAGAGCTAAATGCAATAATGGCATGTTTGGAAGCCATGCATAAGGTAATTTTGTGAAAATTAAATCTTTCAATGACTTCTATAGTCTGCTCAATCCTAAAACACTATTTGTCTGTTTAAAATAAGCAATACTCTCTGAGCTTCAAAGCTTGAATCCTTAAAAGATGTGAACTATTACTGTTGAGCTAGTTTGTCATTTTTGGTCTTTTTATGTTCAGTGGTTTCTGAGGTAATTTTTTGCACCACATCTTTTTTATCTCTTTGTTGAGGTTTGTTTTTTCCCACAGCACTATTGCTAATGGCAGCTGCTCCCTTTGCAGCGTTCAGCCATTTCACTGGGCCTTTTGAATCTGTGCCAAATAGTTTTAATTTCCACACAGTAAAATAGTGACAGAAGTGACAGAGGCTTGTTTAATCAAGAAAATACCTCTCGTCACCTCATTTATCGAATCTCAAACAAACATGCAGAGGTGGACAGCAATAGTTTTAAGACTTGGGCAGCACGGTGGCTCAGTAGTTAGCACTGCTGCCTCACAGCGCCAGGGACCAGGTTCGATTCCCGCCTTGGACGACTGTCCGTGTGGAATTTGCACATTCTCCCTGTGTCTGCGTAAATTTTCTCCGGGTGCTCTGGTTTCCTCCCACTCTCCAAAGATGTGCAGGTCAGGTGAATTGGTCATGCTAAATTGCCCATAGTGTTAGGTGTAAAAAATGAGGTCTGCAGATGCTGGAGATCACAGCTGCAAATGTTTTGCTGGTCAAAGCACAGCAGGCCAGGCAGCATCTCAGGAATAGAGAATTCGATGTTTCGAGCATAAGCCCTTCAAGTCATGGGTAAATATGGGGTAGGGGAATGGATCTGGATGGGTTACTCTTTAGAGGGTCGGTGTGGACTTGTTGGGCCAAATGGCCTGTTTCCACACTGTAGGGAATCTTATGTAATCTAAACTATTTTTGAATTAAAATTGGTGCAATGCATGGAATAATAAGTACAATCTGGGAAGTTGGAAATTGTAGGTGAAAAGCTTCATTAGTATAGTTTGAGCCCCACTGCTGGTGCTCCTTCATCTCTTCAGGAAGCTCATCCATTTCATGAAGGTGACTGTGAGGCTACTGAAGTCAAATCCCAGGATGTGGCTTGGAACAGCAGTAAATAGAGCCTATTGAAAGTACTACAAAATCAGGCATCATCCCTGCTTCATTCCACCTGATTTCCCAAACAGAACCTGAACAGGAATTAGGACTATTATTACATAAGAAATGGGGCTGATACCTCTTTTAAGCAATCATGAATAACAAATGGCTTTCTAACACATTTAAGCACGGAACATTGGCCCAAAAATTAGTTCCTAGAGCATCTAGTTTAGATCTGTGAAAATGGAGACAATAGGATGCAATTTGTACCCTAATTAATGAATAGGCAACCTGGACAGGCCGCTACTTGGACAGATGTTCTCTCAGAGCTCCGGTTAATTGTATTTATTGATAGAAATTCAAACAGCGAGAGAATTTAGATAAAATCCAGTTTCTGACTCAATCTGAATGTCAGCATCAAGGTTAGAGTGGTGCTGGAAAAGCACAGCAGGTCAGACAGCATCTGAGGAGCAGGAAAATTGACATTTCAGGCAAAAAGCCCTTCATCACGAATGAGGCAGGGAGCCTTCGGGATGGAGAGATAAATGAGAGGGTATGGGGCTGGGGAGAAGGTAGCTAAGAGTGCAGTAGATGGATGGAGGTGGGGATGAAGGTGATAGGTCGGAGAGGAGGTTGGAGCAGAGAGGTGGGAAGGAAGATTGGCAGGTCATGAGGATGGTGCTGAGTTGGCAGGTTGGAACTGGGGTAAGGTGGGAAGAGGGGAAGTGAGGAAACTGGTGAAGTCCACATTGATGCCCTGGGGTTGAAAGTGTCCTGAGGCAGAAGATGAGGCATTCTTCCTCCAGGCATCGGGTGGTGAGGGAGTGGCGATGGAGGAGGCCCAGCACCTGAACATCCTCAGCAGAGTGGGAGGGGGAGTTGAAATGTTTGGCTTCAGGGCGATGGGGTTGATCGGTGTGGGTGTCCTGGAGATGTTCCCTAAAGTGCTCTGCAAGAAGGCGTCCAGTCTCCCCGATGTAAAGGAGACCGCATTGGGAGCAATGGATACAATAAATAACATTTGTGGATACGCAAGTGAAACTTTGATGGATGTGGAAGGTTCCTTTGGGGCCTTGGATGAAGGTGAGGGAGGAGGTGTGGGCGCAGGTTTTGCAATTCCTGCGGTGGCAGGGGAGAGTGCCAGGACGGGAGGGTGGGTTATTGGGGAGTGTGGACCTGACCAGGTAGTCACAGAAGGAACAGTCGTTGTGGAAAGCGGATAGGGGTGGGGAGAGAAATATATCTCTAATGGTGGGGTCCGTTTGTAGGTGGCAGAAATGTCGGCGGATGATGCGGTTTATGCGGAAGGGTGGTGAGATGGAAGGTAAGGACTCGGGAGGTGCCCTGAATGCCAGCATACCAATGGCATGCAGGAATCCTAATAATTGATCAAAATGGGCTGCCAATGTTACTTCATGACCATGAGAAGTCTTTGAACATAATTTATATTAGTTGTATGCTGCAATCAGTTTGCAGGTTTTCCAGCAGTAGCAGATTGGTTTGTGACTAGCCATCCATGTGGCCATCTTTGACTACTTTTAGAAACACCAGTTAGGCTACATTGAAATGAAGCAATAATGTTGGAAAATTGTCAATCATTGCATATGCTTCATTAGTGCCTAGACAATACAGAATGCCTTAGGAACTGCCTTATCAAACAGGCAATTTGACATGATTTGAAATCCTGTAGTTTCAGGCACTCAGGTTTGTCTATCAATTTATCACAGTGAATTGAAACTTTAAATGTAGATTGGTAGATTTTGAAACGTCACTGGAACAAGTCAAGATTTTGTTTCAAATTTGAGACTCTTTGAACTGCCAAAGGCATGTATTTCTTGCAAGAGCAATTGTTGAATGTTTAGCTTCACAATTGTAATAGTTTCAGACTCAATCATTTCTTCACTGGGGGTTTATTTCTCTGCTTTATATCTTCTTTTACTGTGTTGTTATGAGCCATTGAGGAAAAGTGGAATGGCTCCCTTCTTTACATATTCCTCATTTGAGTACAACAGATTTTTAAAAATCTTTTTATCCTTTTAATCATTATGAAGACTCCCACTGGACTTGAAACATTAGCTCTATTTTTGTCTCCACAAATACTGTCTGACCTGAGTTTGTCCAGCATTCTGTGTTTCGGATTTCTAGCACACATAGTAAAGAATTGCTGAAAATTAATCAAAATCTATTTTCGAGTGAAATAATAGTCTTTTTGTCACCATTTATTTAGTCCTAATTAAGCAGGGTGTCAGTTTTATTTTCATTTCAGATCTTTTCTCATTTCAGATTTCTGTTGTGCATTATTTGTAAAATTAGATTGCATTCAGCAAAGGGTTACGAGTGATTCTGCCGCAAAGCATTACATATTCCAGACAGGTAATACCACACTATGAGATGTACTCTTCTCATCTGTTTTGTTAAAAAAAAAGCTCATTAGCCATGCTAATTTAATACTGATGGGAGTAATAAACACAAAGCACAAACTTATCATTATAAAGGCTACCATTGTGATTCTTCATGGCAAGCCACAGTATATTTTAGATGCCTAGCCTCCATCTGACTTGGTTATAAGCAGTTAGAATGAGATAGCTCAGAACTTGATGCGTTTTTATGTTCGCCACATTCCAACTCAATTAGCACATCTGTGAAAAGGAGAGGTGGTGGGGTGGTGGGGGGGTCATCTGTTTCCTTTCAAACAAGATCATTCTGGGTGCAACAAAGGTCATGTATTTTAATGCAGTTTGTGAAAGCTGGCTTAGCTAGGTAATGTTGTATCTATAAATGTTCTGTGGGTGTTATTTCCTGTATAAGTGCTGGCTTTACTTAAATACAGAAGTAGAGGTAGCTAATAGATAAAGGTTTCAAAATCATGAGCGGGCTGGATAGAGAAGATAGGGAGAAACTGTTCTTGCTTGTAAGAACATGATGGCATAAATTTAAAGTGATCTGCAAAAGAAGAAAGAGTGAAATGAGGAAAAAGATTTTCACTTAGCAGGTAGTTAGAGTAAAAAATGCACTGCCTGAAAGTGTAGTGGAGGCAGGTTCAATTGAGGCCATCAACAGGACAGTGGATGATTATTTTGATAAAGGTAATATGAAAACCTTTTGGGGGAAAAGCGTGAGATTGGCACTAGAAAATGATTTTGGATTAGTGGTGCTGGAAGAGCACAGCAGTTCAGGCAGCATCCAAGGAGCAGCAAAATCGACGTTTTGGGCAAAAGCCCTTCATCAGGAATAAAGGCAGAGAGCCTGAAGTGTGGAGAGATAAGCTAGAGGAGGGTGGAGGTGGGGAAAAAGTAGCATAGAGTACAATAGGTGAGTAGGGGAGGGGATGAAGGTGATAGGTCAGGGAGGAGGGTGGAGTGGATAGGTGGAAAAGAAGGTAGGCAGGTAGGACACGTCATGGGGACAGTGCTGAGCTGGAAGTTTGGAACTAGGGTGAGGTGGGGGAAGGGGAAATGAGGAAACTGTTGAAGTCCACATTGATGCCCATGGGTTGAAATGTTCCGAGGTGGAAGATGAGACGTTCTTCCTCCAGGTGTCTGGTGGTGAGGAAGTGGTGGTGAAGGATGCCCAGGACCTCCATGTCCTTGGCATAGTGGGAGGGGGAGTTGAAATGTTGGACCACAGGGCGGTGTGGTTGATTGGTGCGGGTGTCCTCTGCTAGGAAGCGTCCAGTCTCCCCAATGTAGAGAAGATCGCATCAGAGTAACGGATGCAATAAATGATATTAGTGCATGTGCAGGTAAAACTTTGATGGATATGGAAGGTTCCTTTAGGGCCTTGGATGGAGGTGAGGGAGGAGGTGTGGGTGCAGGTTTTGCAGTTCCTGCATTGGCAGGGGAAGGTGCCAGGATAGGAGGGTGGGTTGTAGGGGGGCGTGGACCTGACCAGGTAGTTACGGAGGGAATGGTTTTTGCGGAAGGCGGAAAGGGGTGGGGAGGGAAATATATCCCTGGTGGTGAGGTCTTTTTGGAGGTGGCGGAAATGTCGGCGGATGATTTGGTTTATGTGAAAGTTGGAAGGGTGGAAGGTGAGAAGCAGGGGCATTCTGTCCTTGTTACGGTTGGAGGGGTGGGGTCTTAGGGCGGAGGTGCAGGATGTGGATGAGATGCTTTGGAGAGCATCTTTAACCACTTGGGAAGGGAAATTGCAGTCTCTAAAGAAGGAGGCCATCTGGTGTGTTCTGTAGTGGAACTGGTCCTCCTGGGAGCAGATACGGCAGAGGCAGAGGAATTGGGAATAAGGGATGGCATTTTTGCAAGAGGTAGGGTGGGAAGAGGTGTAATCCAGGTAACTGTGGGAGTTGAGTTTGTAAAACATGTCAGTGTCAAGTCAGTCATCATTAATGGAGATGGAGAGGTCCAGGAAGGGGCATGACGTGTCGGAGATGGTCCAGGTTAATTTAAGGTCAGGGTGGAATGTGTTGGTGAAGTTGATGAATTGCTCATCCTCCTCACGGGAGCATGAGGTGGCGCCAATGCAGTCATCATTGTAGCAGAGGAAGAGATAGGGAGTGGTGCTGGTGTAATTATGGAAGATCGACTGTTCTATGTAGCCAAGAAAGAGACAGTCATAGCTGGGGTCCATACGTGTGCCCATGGCTACCCCTTTGGTCTGGAGGAAGTGGGAGGATTTGAAGGACAAATTGTTAAGGGTGAGGACGAGTTCGGCCAAACAAATGAGAGTGTTGGTGGAAGGGTACTGTTGGGGACGTCGGGAGAGGAAAAAACGGAGGGCTTGGAGGCCCTGGTCATGGCGGGTGGAGGTGTAGAGGGATTGGATATCCATGGTGAAGATGAGGCGTTGGGGGCCAGGAAAACTGAAGTCTTGGAGGAGGTGGAGGGCGTGGGGGGGTGTCTCGAACGTATGTGGAGAGTTTCTGGACTGTATCTGCTCCCAGGAGGACCAGTTCCACCACAGAACACACCAGATGGCCTCCTTCTTTAGAGACCTCAATTTCCCTTCCCACATGGTTAATGATGCCCTCCAACGCATCTCGTCCACATCCCGCACCTCCGCCATCAGACCCCACTCCTCCAACCGTAACAAGGACAGAATGCCCCTGGTGCTCACCTTCTACCCTACCAACCTTCGCATAAACCAAATCATCCGCTGACATTTCCGCCACTACCAAAAAGACCCCACCACTAGGGATATATTTCTCTCCCCACCCCTTTCTGCCTTCCGCAAAGACCGTTCCCTCCGTGACTACCTGGTCAGGTCCACGCCCCCCCCCCCCGACAACCCACCCTCCCATCCTGGCACCTTCCCCTGCCACCGCAGGAACTGCAAAACCTGCACCTCCTCCCTCAGCTCCATCCAAGGCCCTAAAGGAGCCTTCCACATCCATCAAAGTTTTACCTGCACATCCACTAATATCATTTATTGCATCCGTTGCTCCTGATGCGATCTCCTCTACATTGGGGAGACTGAACACCTCCTAGCAGAGCGCTTTAGGGAACATCTCCTGGACGCCCGCACCAATCAACCACACTGCCTTGTGGCCCAACATTTCAACTCCTCCTCCCACTCTGCCAAGGACATGGAGGTCCTGGGCCTCCTTCACCGCTGCTCTCTCACCACCAGACACCTGGAGGAAGAACGCCTCATCTTCCGCCTCGGAACACTTCAACCCCAGTACATCAATGTGGACTTCAACAGTTTCCTCATTTCCCCTTCCCCCACCTCACCCTAATTCCAAACTTCCAGCTCAGCACTGTCCCCACGACCTGTCCTACCTGCCTATCTTCCTTTTCCACCTATCCACGCCACCCTCCTCCCTGACCTATCATCTTCGTCCCTTCCCCCACTCACCTATTGTACTCCATGCTACTTTCTTCCCCCCCCCACCCCACCCCCCTCCACAACCCTCCTCTCGCTTATCTCTCCATGCTTCAGGCTCTCTGCCTTTATTCCTGATGAAGGGCTTTTGCCCGAAACGTCGATTTTGCTGCTCCTCGGATGCTGCCTGAACTGCTGTGCTCTTCCAGCACCACTAATCGAAAATCTGGTTTCCAGCATCTGCAGTCATTGTTTTTACCTTTTTAACTAGACAATGATTCTCATTTAATGAGTCGTGTAGGCACAATGGGCTGAATAGCCTCCTTCTATGTTATGACCATATGTGATTCTGTATTAATGCAAGCCAGATGTACAGATGGATCAGAAAGTAAAGAGTAAAGTGTCTGTCCCACCCAGTCTCCCTGTAGTTTGCACTCTGTGTGGCTTTTAAGACATTTATCTCTAAGAAGATAAATACAAACCATTGCACTTGGTGTCAATTTTGCATCTTCTCTTCACATTGCACATGGTGTCTATACCTGTCTCCAAACGCACAATTCATCTATTGCCACTTTTTGGACATTTGTCCAATACCCTACACATTCTTTCTTTACAGTTAATTATCTGATTCACTCTTAAATGGCATCATTGGAGCTGCTACCACTGACAGTGCATTCCAGATCTTAACAACTTGCCGCATTAAGACATTTTTCCTTATCTGAAATCTGTGTTCTCTCATTCCCAATTCTTCTACTAGTGGCAACAGCTTAACTGTGTCTACTCATGATTTTGAATACCTTTTTCAAATCACTCAGCCTTATCTTCTTCAAGGAAAACAGACCCATCTTTTTCAATTTACTTAAGTGTTTGTAGCAGAATAAGAATGCACATGTTAATGATATGATGATATAGCTTTGACATCAGTTGTCCCATGCTCTCAAAATCCTTGGGAAGAGAGGAGTGGGGGAAGCTGTCTTAGAGAGTTATAATGCAAAATAAGTAAAAGAGTTTCTTGCAACTTTAGAGTCAAACATGAGTCACTTATATAAGACAAAAACTGAGATGCAGCATTTTCAGTATAGGGACCGTGCTATCTCAGACTGCAGCATATAAATAGTGTAGGACCAAACCCTGACACACAAACCCCATGAAGACTGATCAATTAAATCTTGCATCCATAGTGGTAGATCAAGCCATGGTATCCACTCAAACCAGCCTTCGCATCTACTCTGACATGTGACACCCTGAACTGGACACAACACTGTCATTGAAACCAAACCAGTGTTCACCACAGGGGAAAGTGACGACTGCAGATGCTGGCGATCAGAGTCAAGAGTGTGGTGCTGGAAAAGCGCAGCATGTCAGCCAGCGGCCAAGGAGCAGAAGAATCGATGTTTTGGGCATTAGCCCTTCATCAGAAATGAGGCTTGTGGGCCGGGGGCCTGAGAGATAAATGGGAAGGGGGTGGGCTGGTGGAAGGCAGCTGAGAATGCAATAGGTAGATGAAGGTGGGGGAGAAGGTGATAGGTCGGAGCGGGAGATAGGGCGGATAGATGGGAAAGAAGTAGCCAAGAGGGTGGTGCCGAGTTGGAGGCTTGGGACTGGGATCGGTTGGGGGAAGGGGAAGTAAAGAAACTGGTAAAATCCGCAATAATCCCATGTGGTTGGAGGGTCCCAAGGCAGAAAATGAGGCGTTGTTCCTCCAGGGGTTGGGTGGTTAGGGTTCGGCGGTGGAAGAAGCCCAGGATCTTTATGGAATGGCAGGGGGAGTTGAAGTGTTTAGGGGTGGTGGGGTTGGTTCTAACCTTATTTCAGCCCCGAGCCATCAACTTGGCACCGCCCTCTTGACCTGTCCATTGTCTATCACATCTATCCACCCCCACCCTCCTCTCCAACCTATCACCTTCCCTCCCACCTTCATCTACCTATTGCATTCTCAGCTATCTTCCCCCCCCATCCCCACCCACCTTCCATTTATCTCCCAGCTCTCTAACCAACATGCCTCATTCCTGATGAAGGGCTAATGCCCGAATCATCGATTCTTCTGCTCCTGAGATGCTGGCTGACCTGCTGTGCTTTTCTCGCACCACATTCTCGACAGTGTCCACCATAGTTATATCATGATTTCCTTCCTCTTTTATTCTATGCCCCTATTAAAGCCTTGGACACTGTGCTTTATTAGCCTCTCTTGAAACTAGTCCTACCATCTTATATGTCTTATGCATATGTACATCCAGGTCCCTCTGTTACTGTACCTTTTTTTAGTAATACTTTCTGTTGTATACTGTCTCTCCATATTCTTTCAATGCAAGTGAATCACTTCATCTTCTCACTCTGTCTGCATTAAATTTTGCATGATACTTTCTCCTCCATTCTAATATTGCCTCCTTAGATAGCACTCTCCACATGCACAATCACTTCCATCCAGAAGGCTAAGGGCAGCAGATACATGGGAATGCTACCACCTGCAAGTTCCCCTCCAAGCTACTCATCATCCTGACTTGAAAATGTATCACCTTTCCTTCAGTGCCATTGGATCAACTGCTGGAATTCCCTCCCTAATGGTATTGTGCATCCATCTACAGCACATGAACTGCAGCAGTTCAAGAAGGCAGCTCACCACCACCTTCTCAAAGGCAGCTAGACATGGGCAATTAATGCAGGCCCATCCAGCAACTCCCACACCCCATGAATGAATGAGAACAGAAAATGTATCCACACGGAGCCGGAGTCAAGGAAAACCCAAGCTGAAAGGCAACCCATTTCTGATTGCCTTTGAATTCTTTAAAGGCCAACTTTGTGGGCGGCATGGTGGCACAGTGGTTAGCATTGCTGCCTCACAGCGCCAGAGACCCAGATTCAATTCCCGCCTTAGGTGACTGACTGTGGAGTTTGCACATTCTCCCCGTGTCTGCGTGGGTTTCCTCCGGGTGCTCCGGTTTCCTCCCACTGACCAAAGATGTGCGGGTCAGGTGAATTGGCCATGCTAAATTGCCCATAGTGTTAGATAAGGGGTACATGTAGGGGTATCGGTGGGTTACACTTCGGCGGGTCGGTGTGGACTTGTTGGGCCGAAGGGCCTGTTTCCACATTGTAAGTAATCTAATCTGTAATCTAATCTTGGAGTGTGTCTCACCAGAGAAGATAATGTTGGTGGAGTTAAACCCAACCCTTTCTCTCTAGCTTTGGTTCTTAATCAAAAAAGGCAAAAAATAGGTTTTCTTAGTTAGCTCTGCAGTTTGCCACCTTGTGATGGTTATTTTATGAATTTTTATTTTCTAAAATTAGCAATTAATTACTTTGATGTTATACATTTTTTTCTTTGCAATTTACATATTTTCTTAATGCCTAAATTTTATTTTTAAAACTTTGGATTAATGTTATGTCAAAGCAGACCCCAAGGAGCTGCTGCTGGTTTGTTTTGTCCCACAGGCTGCATTTTCTGTCTGTATTGCATATTTATAGCATTTGCAGTATTTTGATGCCTGATTATTGCTATTTTATATTCTGTTATGTGTGATTAGTTTCAATTTAAAATGTGAAAATATCGATTACGCGTTGTGCAGTGCAATCTTTTTTGTCATCCAAGCCCACTCGTGAATAGAAATAACCCATTGTCATAGGTGAGCTGGCTGCTAATTTGTTGGAAGGCTATATCATTTTCAACTTGAAAGTGACATCAAAGTGTTATCACTCATTATTATCACTGCTAGTTCAAGATATTCTCATCTATACATGCAACCTTTATTTGTAGTGCTCATTAGGTTCGAGTGGCGGCACGGTGACTCAGTGGTTAGCACCGCTGGCTCACAGCGCCAGCGACTCAGGTTGATTCCAATCTCGGGCGACTGTCTGTGTAGAGTTTGCGCATTCACCCTGTGTCTGTGTCTGTTTCCTCCATGTGTTCTGGTTTCCTCCCACAGTCCAAATGACGTGTAAATTAGGTGAATTGGCCATGCTAAATTGCCCATAGTATTCAGGGGTGTGTAGGTTAGGTGCATTAGTCAGGGGTAAATGTAGAGTAATAGGATTGCTCTGGGTGAGTTATGTTTTGGCGGGTTGTTGTGGACTTGTGGGCCAAATGGGCTGTTTCTATTCCGTAGAGATTCTATGATTCAAGAACCCAAAAGAGAAAATGCTGCAAAATCTCAGCAGGTCTGGCAGCATCTGTAAGGAGAGAAAAGAGCTGATGTTTTGAGTCTAAATGACCCTTTGTCAAAGGGTCAGTTAGAACATAGAACATAGAACATAGAAAAATACAGCGCAGTACAGGCCCTTCGGCCCTCAATGTTGCGCCGACCGAATCCTACCTAACCTACACTAGCCCAATAACTTCCAAATGCCTATCCAATGCCCGCTTAAATGACCATAAAGAGGGAGAGTTCACCACTGCTACTGGCAGGGCATTCCATGAACTCACAACCCGCTGTGTAAAGAATCTACCCCTAACATCTGTCCTATACCTTCCACCCCTTAATTTAAAGCTGTGTCCCCTTGTAACAGCTGACTCCATTAGCGGTAAAAGGTTCTCAGTGTCTACCCTATCTAAACCCCTAATCATCTTGTACACCTCTATCAAATCTCCCCTAAACCTTCTTTTCTCCAATGAGAACAGCCCCAAGTGCCTCAGTCTTTCCTCATACGATTTTCCTACCATACCAGGCAACATCCTGGTAAACCTCCTCTGCACTCGTTCCAATGCCTCCACATCCTTCCTATAGTATGGCGACCAAAACTGCACACAATACTCCAGATGAGGCCGCACCAGAGTCTTATACAACTGCAACATGACCTCAGGACTCCGGAACTCAATTCCTCTGCCAATAAAGCCCAGTACACCATATGCCTTCCTCACAGCACTATTTACCTGGGTGGCAACTTTCAGAGATCTGTGTACATGGACACCAAGATCCCTCTGCTCATCCACACTACCAAGTAGCCTACCATTAGCCCAGTAATCCATCTTCTTGTTACTCCTACCAAAGTGAATGACTTCACACTTAGCTACATTGAATTCCATTTGCCACCTTTCTGCCCAGCTTTGCAACTTGTCTATATCCCGCTGTAACCTGCCACATCCTTCCTCACTATCCACAACTCCACCGACTTTTGTGTCATCCGCAAACTTACTCACCCAGCTTTCAAGCCCCTCCTCTAGATCATTTATAAAGATAACAAAAAGCAATGGTCCCAAAACAGATCCTTGAGGTACACCGCTGGTAACTGCACTCCAAGATGAACCTTTACCATCAACTACTACCCTCTGTCTCCTTCCAGCCAGCCAATTTCTAATCCAAACCTCTAATGCACCCTCAATGCCATACCTCCGTAGTTTTTGCATTAGCCTACCATGGGGTACCTTATCGAACGCCTTACTAAAATAGAAACATCAGCTCTTTTCTCCTCTTATAGATGCTGCCAGACCTGCTGAGATTTTCCAGCATTTTCTCTTTTGGTTTCAGATGCCAGCATCCGCAGCAATTTGCTTTTATTTTATGATTCAAGCCTTTTTGATGTTGGTGGCTTGATAATGCATAGGGCTAGGTTTAAAGATCAGAGTTGGTTGTTTAATTAGAATGACCAAGTTACGTGTGATTACCTGACAAAGCCATAGTAGCTAAGTGTTTCATGCTGAAATTTGAGCCTTATGTGGGCTTTACAAATAGACACACAGAGTACAATCACCAAAACATATTGTTAAACCTATAAAGAAAAAACATTCAAACTCATGTGACTATGGTTCCCAATTTTGGGTGCCTGAAAGGTGTTAGGGAGGGGGTTAAAGAGGAGAGGGGTGAAAAAAGGGCCTCTAAATAAGAGAAAAACAATGGCCTGTGATTTCTGTCTTCAGCCCTGCTCGCCACAACCCGAATATATTCCACTATCTTTATGCACAGCAAAAAATGACTAAGTACATATCCCTAAGTACTTTGACCTGCAGCCATTAGAAAGTAAATTGAAGGAGAAAGATCAACAACAGTCAATCTCATCCTTACAGCTGACTGTGTGTTTAACCTTTCTTGATTTGTTAAGTACTTCAGTATTTTAATTTCAGGCACTGTCAATATCTTGAATTTCCATTTTGTCACATAATGGATTATGAGCCCTGGCACTCTCGTTTTTAGTGATGAGCTTTCCCCTATTAAAATGTGGAGATTGTCATTGTCTGTGTCTCTCACATGTTAATGTAAACAGCATGTGTAAAGGTAAATAGGACACAGCAAGCACATTTAAACTTTGGGATGAATTTGATTATTAGTGCATCAGTGCACACAAAACCATCAAACGCCTCTTTGTACCTTAGAGCATTGATTTATCTGTGATAGTTAACTGAATGATTGTCATTTTGTGCCTTGAAATAAATATTTGCAAAATTATTTCCATATACTTTGGACACACAGCAGAATGATAGCAACTGTGGCGTAAATAAAGGTTTCATTCCAAGTTTTATCCCATAGCAAAAGAGGATCCAAAATGTACAATTTATAAAAAAAAATTAAAACTAGGTTTTTTTTAAACAAACGTATTTTACATCCATGTAAGATAATGTATGATAAGCAGCTGGCCCAGTTACAGGCCATTCAGCCCAACCTGCCCATGCTAGATTCTAAATTTCTTATTTGACTTCCTGATGACTATCTCATATTGGATGTTGTTTAGTTTTTCCCCTTCCATGTGAAAAAATGGTCCTAATTTACAGCCATTGCCAGGGTCAGTATCAGAGATGCACTGACACTAAAAATAGCCTTGCAAGCCAGCATGCCTGTTCCTAATTCCATCCAAACCCTGGGTTATCGTTGTGGACCTGGGTGAAGTGCAACAGGACAGAGGGGCCTGTTTAACCACCCTGGCTTACAGCTTTTCCCAGCCTAGTTCTGGCAGCAGCTGGATAGCTCACTGGGAAAAAAAAAGACTTTTGGTGTTGGTCAAGCAGCAAAATCTCTTTGTTAGTTCGAGCTTTAAAATGTTGGAAGCATATTTCTGTTCTTCCCTTCTATTGTGTTCACCCTACCCATTTGAACTAGAAAGTCTCCTACTTGACCTTCTATGTTGGGAGAAAGTGAGGATTGCAGATGCTGGAGATCAGAGCTGAAAATGTGTTGCTGGAAAAGCGCAGCAGGTCAGGCAGCTTACAAGGAGCAGGAGAATCGATGTTTTGGGCATGAGCCCTTTCCTCATTCCTGAAGAAGGGCTCATGCCTGAAACGTCGATTCTCCTGCTCCTTGGATGCTGCCTGACCTGCTGCACTCTTCCAGTAACACATTTTCAGCTTCTATGTTGGGAGCCCACCCATCACCCTTAATTGGATGACAAACCCATCTTCAATTTAAGTTTTTGATTTGTGACTTCCTTGTCAGGTGTAAATTCAGGACCGGATGTGTCAATCCAGTGGCACAATTCTACTGGCAGTGTCTCTGGGCAGACTTGTTTGCTTATTTTAAGAGCTGAAAATGTGTTGCTGGTTAAAGCCCTTCCTGATGAAGGGCTTATGCCCGAAACGTCGAATTTCCTGTTCCTTGGATGCTGCCTGACCTGCTGCGCTTTAACCAGCAACACATTTTCAGCTCTGATCTCCAGCATCTGCAGACCTCACTTTCTCCTGCTTATTCTAGGAGTACGAAGAAAGTTGGGCAGGAGAATTAAATTGGGTGGGAGGCCAGAATTCAGTATCTCAATGGGTGGATGAACTTTTACAATTAATTTCTCCAAACTTTTAAGGTAAGTCAAACTTATCGACAAGCAGAGCCAGGCAGCTCATTAAAAGACCATCTTGCGTGAATTATGTGCCCCTTCTCACTAAATGAGAAATAAGTGTCCAGAGACCTGACTGCATATCAGAGATGTGTACCTAATGAGCTTGACTTATTCATGGACTTTACAGCAAGTGCTTGCTACTTTGTTCTTCTAGTGACATGTTTTTATAGCTATGTTCTTGATTAAATTGCTGTGTAGTTACTGTGTAGGAATATAGGAAAATTGCAACAGGAGTAAGCCATTCAGCCCTGTTGAGTCTTCTTGCAATTCACTAAGATCATGAATGATTGAACACTTCAGTGATTCATACCCACACTATTCCCATAACCCTGTACACTATCAATAATCAAAACATTATCAACCTGAAATTTAGATATATTCAATGACTGAGCTTCCACAGCTCTCTGGGATAAAACTGCATCAACCTCTCTTCAGTAAAAGTATAATTTCTCCTCATCTCAGTATGAAATACATCCTCCTTTATTTTTAAGTTGTGGCCCCAAACCGCACCCCCCTCCAACCTCACCACGACCCTGTGGTTTTAGACTCTCCAGCTAGGGCAAACACCATGTTTGCATCTACCCCATCTTCCTCTTTATGTGTTTTGAATGTTTCAATGAGATCATCTCTCATTCTTCAAAAACTCTAGAGAATACAGGCCCAGTTTACCCAACCTCACCACAGTATAGTCCCATCATCCCAGGAACAGGACTGGTGAACTTTTGTTGCATTCTGGCTATGGCAATAAAATATTTCCTTAGATAAGGAGACCAAAACTGTAGACAGAATTCCAGGTTCAGCCCAACCAAACTCCTAAACAATTGAAGCAAGACTTCCATACTCCAGTCTTTGTGTAATAAAGTTAATATGCCATTATTCTTCCTAGTAGTTTGCCGCATCTGCACATTTGCCTTCAGTGACTTATTGGCAAGAATGCCAGTGTCCCTTTCCACACCTATGCTTTCCACTCTCTCACCACTTATGAAATAATCTGCTTGTCTAATTATAGAATCATACAATGCAGAAGAAGCCCTTCAGACCCTCGAGTCTGTAGCACCAAAAGTGCACGACTAACTATACTAGTCCCATGTTGTCACACTAGACCCTTACCCTTGACATTATGACACTTTGTGTTCATCCAAATACTTTTTAAAGGTTTTGAGGTTTTCCACATCAATTAGCTTTCCAAACAGTGCATTCCGGGCCCCTAACATCCCCTGGGTGAATACGTTTTTCTTTGTTATTGACCCTTTGAGTAAAGGCAACAGCTGCTGTCCATGTTGCTCATAATCTTACACACCTCAGTCAGATTCCGTTTCAATCTCTTTGCTCCAAAGAAAACCACCAGAACTTATCCAGCCTCTTCAAAGCTGAAATGCTCCATCCCAAGCAACATCCTGGTGAACCTCCTTTGCAGCTTATCCAATGCAATCACATTTTGCTTACGATGTGGAGACCAGAACTGCACACACTACTCCAGTAAAAGCCTAACCAAACTTCGGCACAGCTCCCATGACCTCTCGCTCTTTCTTTTTATATCCACACAACTGAATGGTTTTTGTCCCCACCACCAAATCACTATATTTTTCACTTTCAACTGCTAACCACCACCAGTAATCACTTGAGAAGGCAGTAAGAGATTTACATGCAAAGCCCGATACAGGCAATGCTAACCATCAAAAGTGAGCGATTGGTAACGGGACCTCCCTGCTTTTATAATCTAAGCCAGAACCAATAAAGGCAAGCCTCCCGGGTGTCTTCTTAACTACCCTATTAACCTTTCCTTCCTCAAGGATTTGGACAAGCACACCAATATCCTCCTCCTTCTGGCTGTAATGTCTAACTTTTTAGCTTTATTTCTTATTTTCCTAATCTATACTAAGTATATCTGGAAAGTGGTGTAGCTTTTTTCTTTCTTTTCTCTACTTTTTGTACCTATGATTTGTATCAAGGTATTTTATATCTAAGATGGTGCCATGTGTTGGTGACATTGTACACTTTTCATTGTACTCCTTTTCTTTTATAACTTGACTATATGTGGCAATAAATCAAATTCTAATTTTAATAATAGTGTCTTGTCATTCATTGAGTACTCCCTTTCTGTTCTTCCTGCTAACGTGGATAAACTCACTTTGTTTTTCCACATTATACTTCATCTGCTGTGTTCTTGCCCAATCACTAGGCCTGTCCAAATTCTCTTGAAGACATTTTGCATTTTCTTCAAGACATGTATTCCTGCTTAGGTTTGTTTCATCTTTAATTTGGAAATACTGTATTGTATTTTCTATCCCCGAAACATTGAAGTAGATTATGAATAGCTGAGGCCAATTCTGATCCTTGTGGTATCCCACTAATCACAGTTTGCCAACATGATGACCCAATTATTTCTGCTCTCTGTTTTATGTCAGTTTGCCAATTCTCTCTGTAGTTTATGGATGGTATTGCCTTTTGAGCAAAGGTTAGGCAGGTTGGGATTCGATTCCATGGAAGTTTAGAAGAACGAGAGATGGTCCTTTGAAACATAATGGATTCTTCAGGAGCTTGACAGGGTAAATATTGAGAGGACATTTTCCCTCAAGGGAGAGTTTAAAACCAGAAGGCATAGACCCAGAAAAAAAAGGAGTGTCAATTTAAGACTGAGATGAGGAGCAATTTATTCTCTAAGAGTTGTCTCTAGAGCTCCTAGCTACAGAGAGCTGTGGGGGCAGAGTTCTTGTATATATTTAAGGCTGAGGTAGATAGATTCTTGATCAGTAGGTTAATTAAGGGTTATGGGTAAAGGATAGGAAAGTGGATGTGAAAGGTGTGGAAGGAGCAGACCTGAGAATGGTCTACACCTGTTCCTATTTCTTACAATCTTATTTATGATCTTAGGACTGGAGTTAACTCTGATAAGATGCCATTGGCAGGGTCTTGGGCAGACACTCTTGTCTTATGGTGAGGCATCTAAGAGACAGGTGACCTCAAGAAAAGAAAGGGTTAGGGTCATGATCATGGTGGTCATGAGGGTGTCGGCAGGTCTAGGCTCAAACAGGAGAGCTGGATTGTCAACTTAATTTATAATCATGTCCAGGGTAACAGGTGGGGAGGGGCTGAATGGTTACATAGTATAAGAAGTAAAATGAGGCAGGAGGGTGAAAGAAGATAGGGCTTGTTGGGCGGGTAACTAAAGGTGTTGTGTCATGTTTACCTCCTGATCGCTGTGTTGCACTTTGAAAAGTCTGGAGAGAGAATTCTTTTCAGGTGGACCAACTAAATGATCATCCTGTGGATTCTGGGTCAACTGATTGTGCATAATGGAACAACAGAGCTGTCCTTCCCCATGACCCCATGCAAAAAAAATCCCTCCAAGACTCACCAGTCACATTACAATGAGATCCCAACAAGGTCTGAAGCCACAGGACTCTGTGGTCTTATTTTATGATGTCTAAGGTATAGGCGAAGCCCTGGAGGAAGGAAATGAACTGGAAGTGTTAAGGGACCCAACTCAGTGAGGCCAACACATTCCAAGATTGGAACCTCTACTTTTCTTGGTAGATTCTCATGATAGATAAGGGTTGGGGACATGTCTGTGATGACAAAGCAATACTTGCACTATTGTGATTCAAGATTGCTCAAGGGGAGCTCACTGTTACACTGGAGTAGGCTACATGACAGGCTTTAGTTACCCTGATCGATGCATATAGTCTATACGCACTTGAATCTCTTCATATAAGGAGCTGTCCTCTGTGACCCCATAGGATGGTGCACTCCATGGTTTTTGGGAAGGACAGGTGCCAGTTGCAGAACTTAACATAAACTAAAGGAGCATGTTAGAGGAATGAACCTCAAAGGATATGCTAACTAGATGGAGTCATGTGCTGCATTCACAGATCAGCTGAACCTGATTCTACTATAGCACAGAAAAGTCTGCCTTTCTCCTGCACATCATGAAGCTGAGAACGAATCAGGGTAGAAACCAAGAGCAGCAGCAGTGTCCACAGCAACCACAGGCAGGTGGACCAACTTCTAGTGACTCAAGATCCTGGCAACTAGGGGCCACAGTGACAAAGGACATTGGCCTATAACTGATTATACAGGAGGCACTGTTGCTAATTTCACCCGACCGAGGGACAATGCACACGGCACCAGAGGATGTTTCAAGAGGTGGTATCCTACATATACAAACTGTTGCATGAAGACCTGTAACCACAAGGAAGCAGTTCAATGCTGGTTGCCTTGATGATCACCATGGCCCTAAACATCTTTGACAATGACTTGCGATTGTCGACTAAACTACTTGCCTCTGGTCTGATGGTTGCCTATCGAGTTCGGATGTCTGATCCCTGACCTAAAACAGCTTGGTTACAAGAACGAGCTGAAAATGTGTTGCTGGAAAAGCACAGCAGGTCAGGCAACATCCAAGAAGCAGGAGAATCGACGTCTCGAGCATAAGCCCTTCTTCAAGAATTCCTGATCTTGATTTCTGAAGAAGGGCTCATGCCCGAAATGTCGATTCTCCTGCTTCTTGGATGCTGCCTGACCTGCTGCGCTTTTCCAGCAACACATTTTCAGCTCTGATCTCCAGCATCTGAGGTCCTCACTTTCTCCTGGTTACAAGAATGGACAGGCAAGGATATCTTTCAACAGACAGGAAGGCAAGTTTGGTGGACTGGGAAGGAATTACCTCCCTTGACTCACAATGCTACAAAATAATCTTCATCTTCCTTTAAATGTAGTGATTTGTAAGAATTTGTGGGAGAAATGTGAGAGAGTTGGGAAACTCCATCAGCCAGAATAACATGTAGAAGGCAAGTTTTGTATGAGGCATTATAGCACTAAAATCTATAATCAATCTTTTGAGACTGTTGTTGTTGACATCCCTCTTGTTCCAGTTAAACTAACCAGTTTGGAGGCAGGTTCATGTTGGGTTTCAGACTGTTAAAATTTTAATATCTCACCCTCCATTTCTTGTGGATGACACTATTTTCTTGATAAATAATTTTTTAATTAAGTAGGGCTAATATCTCACAGTATTTTGTTTCCTGTTGCAGCCTCTACATAGTCATAGAGATTTACAGCACAGAAAAAGGTCTTTTACCTGTTGAATCTGCGCCAGGTGGAAAGAAGCGCCTAATCATTCTAACTAAATGCTATTTACAATGAACACAGATTAAACTTTCAGATTACATTGACAACTCTTTATTGGAGAAAGCTGTGATTCACATTGCAGTGACCTTTTCTAATTCACAGCTATATTTTAATCATTTGTACCACTGAATTTCAGAAAAAAAAAGAATGGGAAGCAAATGGCAGTAGGTTAGAAGATTGAAAATGATGTTGCCAATCCTTGTGATATCTTCAAAACTGGGTCTGGGGCAATGAATGAAGGGTGCCAATTTCTGGTTGAAACCAGCTAGCAATGTTTGCAATGGTCAACTAAACTACTTGCATCTAGTCTGATGGTTGCTTACCGGGTTTCGATGTCTGATTCCTGACCTAAGACAGCTTGGTTACAAGAATGGAGAGGCAGGGATATGTTTCAACAGACAGGAAATCAAGTTTGCTGAATGGGAAGGAATTACCTCACTTGACCCACAAGCAATGCTACAAAGCAATCTTCATCTTCCTTTAAATGTAGGGATCATAGAAATTTGTGAGATAAATGTGTGAGGGTTGAGAAACCCCTTCAGCCAGAATAACCTGTAGAAGGCAAGTTATGTATGAGGCTTGTGCCCAAAACGTCGATTTTCCTGCTCCTCGGATGCTGACTGACCTGCTGTGCTTTTCCAGCACCATACTAATCTTAACTCTGATCTCCAGCATCTGCAGTCCTCACTTTCACCATGTATGATAACCTGTCTAAGGATGATTTTAGTGCTGATTTATCACATGGCAGGAAATCATAGATAATGGAGAGTGCAAGGGTGGCATGGTGGCTCAGTGGTTAGCACTGCTGCCTCACAGCACCAAGGACCCAGGTTCGATTCTACCACTCGGGTGAATGTCTGTGTGGAGTTTGCACATTTTCCCTGTGTCTGCGTGGGTTTCCTCTGGATGCTCCATTTTCCTCCCACATTCCAAAGATGTGCAGGTTAGGTGGGTTGACATGCTAAATTGCCCATAGTGTTCAGAGATGTGTCGATTAGGTGCATTAGCCATGGGAAATGCAGGGTTACAAGTATTGGTTGGGTCTAGGTGGGATGTTTTTCATTCGACAAAGTGTGTTATCAAGAAGCCCTAGCAAAACTGGAATATATGAAAATTGTGGGGCAAACTCTCAGCTGGTTGGTGTCATACCTGGCACATATGAAGTGGTTGTGCTTGTTGGAGGTTGTCATCTCAGTTCCAGGCCATCTCTGCAGGAGTTCCTCAGGTGTGGAGACGATGCTGGTGGACTGAGTGGACAAAGTCAGAAGTTACATGACAACAGATTATAGTCCAACAAATTTATTTGATGCACCTGACAAAGGGTCTATGCTCTGAAAGCTTGTGTGATTTCAAATAAACCTGTTGGACTTCAACCTGGTGTTGTGGAAGTTCCTCAGGGTATTGTCCTAGGCCCAACCATCCCCCGCTCTTGATCAATGACCTCCCCTCTATCTTAAAGTCAAAAATGGGATGTTCGCTGATGATTGCACAATGTTCAGCATCTTCAGTGACACTTCCAATACTGAAGCAGTTCATTTTCAAATGCAACAAGATCTGGACAATATCCAGGCTTGAGCTGACAAGTGGAAGTGACATTTGCACCACACACATGCCAGGAAATGACCATCTTCAATAAGAGACAATCAACCCCTTGATATTCAATAATATTCCTGTCATTGAACTCCCCCCACTGTCAACACCCTGGGGTTACCATTGACCAGAAACTCATCTGGACTCACCATATAAATATATGGCTGCAAGAGCAGGTCAGAGGCTAGGAATACCGCAGTAAATAACTCACGTCCTGATTCGCCAACTTCTGTCAAGGTGCAACTGAGGAATGTGCTGGAATACTCTCTACTTACCTGGATGGGTGCAACTCCAACAACACTCAAGAAGCTTGACACTATCATAACATAGCAGCCAGCTTGATTGGCAACATATCCACAAGCATCCACTCCCTCCACCACTTAAGCTCAGTAACTATAGTATGTTCTATCTACTAGATGCATTGCAGAAATTCACCACAGATCCTTAGACAGCACCTTCCAACACAAACCACAACCATCTAGAAGGATGAGACAGCAGATATATAGGAACACCACCATTGCAAGTTCTCCTCCATGCCATTCACCATCCTGGCTTGGAAATATGTTGCCATTCCTTCACTGTTGCTGGGTCAAAGTGATGAAATTCCCTCACTAAGGGCGTTGTGGATTCAGCTAAAGCAGTTCAAAAAGACAGCTCATCACCATCTTCTCAAGTGTAACTGGGGACAGGCAATAAATGCTGGCCAGCCAAAAGCAGCAATGTCCTATGAATGAATAAAAAGAAAGGAGCAGCAAGTAATTTAGAAGATTAATTAAATTCTATCCTTCTTTATGAGAGGAGTTGAACTTAAAATGTGAGGATATTATGCTTCAGTTATACAGGACATTGGGGAGACCTCATCTTGAATACTGTATACAGTGTTGATCTCCTTGTTTAAAATGGAATGTAACTGTGCTGGAGGCGGTGCAGGTATCTGACTGATACCTGAAAAAGCTGGGTTGCCTTATGAGGATATGTTGGACAAACTGGACTGTTTCTACTGAAGTTTAAAAGATTTTGGGAGTAATTTGATTGAAATATATAAAATCCTGAATGGTCTCAACAATATTTTCATTTGTGGATCAGTTCAGAAGCAGAAGGCACCTTTTCAAAATTAAGGATCACCCTTTCAGGACTGAGATGAGAAGGAATGTTTTTTCTAAGAGGTTTGAGCCACTCTGAAACTCTCTGCGTCAGGCAATGGTGGAGAGTGAGTGATTGAATATTTTTAAAGTAGAGGTAATTAGGTTCCTGTCAGGCAAGGGAATCACGTTGTTGTGAATTGATAAGAATGTGAAATTCAAAATGCAAACAGCTCATTCAGGATCTTAGAATATAATAGAATCCCTACAGTGTGGAAACAGGCACTCCAGTCCAACAAGCCCACACCGACCCTCCGAAGAGTATCCCACCCCAAACACATTCTCCTACCCTACTACTATACATTTACCCCGATTAATGCACTTCACCTACACATCCCTGAACACTATCGGCAATTTAACATGGCCAATTCACCTGATCTGCACATCTTTGGGTTGTGGGAGGAAACCCACCCAGACACGGGGAGAATGTGCAAACTCCACACAGACAGTCACCCGAGGCTGGAATCAAATCCCGGTACCTGATGCTGTGAGGCAGCAGTGCTAACCACTGAGCCACCGTGCCGCCCATAAACAGCAGAGCAGGCTTGAGAGGCTGCTCCTAATATGTATATTTGTATTTTTGATTCTCTCCCTAATTTTATTCTTCTCCTAATGGTGACTGTGCCTTCACCCAAGGTAAGAAATTCTATCACTAACTGTCTCTGCCTCTCTACATATTTTTCCCCCTTTAGGATTCAGCTTAGTTTTATATTTTTGACCTTTGGTTGCCTGACCTACTGTCTTTTTATGTGACTCGGTGTCAAATTCTGTTTCATAATCCTCATTTGCTTTGGGGCTTATTATTACATTCATGGTTCTATCTGAATATAAGTTGTTATTGGAGCAAAAGTGATGCAACACATTCATCAGTGGTTCCAACTGCTTTGCCTATGACAGTGAAAGTGATGGCAGCAATTAGCTTTCTGGCTACTTGGTCATTCAGAATAGCAAGCTGTGAATTAGATAAATGAAGGCTTACATTATGAAATGCAGCCTTGCTTTCCATTTCCTTTTACATAATGAGGGTCACCTCTGTCTCGGGAAAGCGAGCGCCTCTGAATCATCCCCAGAAATTCTTTGAACAGCTTTGCTATAGTAATTATTGGTCAGTGATTTATAGGAGTCAATTAACACATTAACTGCTTTTAAAGGCTAACTATTTTGTCAGAATGCAGTAAAAGGATGTTGCAACTTATACCAAGAAGATATTAAAAGCTTGCTTTTAATAAATTGTGACAATAAATGTGTATAACTGTCTTAAGTTACTTTAAAAATCACACACCAGGTTATAGCCCAATAGGTTATTTGGAAGCACTAGCTTCCAGAGCACTGCTCCTTTATCAGGTTGCATTAAATTACTTCAACAGCTTCAGACTGAAAGGCCTTCCAGGTGACACTAGATTTACATGAAATATTTTGTGTGGCCATATTTGTAATAGCTTCAACAAAGGGAGATTTACTTGAAACTCTTTTTGTATAAAACATCCTTTGTTTTGGACTTTATTTAACTTAACCTGAGTTTGCTAGAAGCCTCATTTTTTAAAACAGGCATGAAACTAAACATGTTCAATTGAATATGTAAGTCTCCGGGACATAATTTGGTAAAGACTGGAAAGTTGCCATTACAAAGTTTGCTGTCACAACCATCAATGTTCCTCAACCAATATCACTAAAAGCTAAAAAAAACCATAAGTGCCAGCCTAAGGAATTGACTGAAGCTTGTGGACAGCTTCATAGCAAACCCAGCACCATTTCCAAGTAACTGACAAATAAAAAGACAACTTACAACTTGAAACCAGCTCTTCATAGTCAGGGCCACTAATATGTCACGGGTGAACAAGTTAAATTCCATTTTAACCACTTCAACTTTGAGAATTTCTGTTGCTAATTTGGAAATTCAACTCTGATTTCTTTCATTTGTATCAATAAATTGAAGCTCAGCGAATATTACTTTTGACATGCTTGCACTGGTAGAAAACAAGACCATGAGTAACAATATGAAATTACACACAGATCTTTCAATTACTCTTCTGCCTGAAGATGCTGGTATAATAAACATAGGCTAAGCTAGGGCATGTTCTCAGCAAGCATTAGTGTGGGTTATATTAAATGATGCATTTTCATTTCTTACAGATACATTTTTGCTTCTTGTGTGACAGGTTTTTACCCACGGAGCTGAAAGCTTTTGCTCAATAATATGAGGTTAGGTCCTGTTATACCCATAAATCAGACATATTGGACCACACAGCAGCGTTTATTCTGACTGCAAGAGTTAATCAATTCTTTGTTCAATTAATTTTTATTATAATTTCTAATAAACAATCCAACCGCATGAAAAATAACTGCATGCCATTTGAGCCAAACATGTAGTTGACAGTTTTCTTCCAGAGATGCTTTCCAATCTACCACAGGCTTGATTTTGAGATAGTGTAACTACCAGTTCTCAGCATCAAAACACCATTGAAAGTGAGAGAAACCTCAGTGGTTTGTACATGCACAGAACAATACAAAAATTCAGAAATAATTGATAGTGGTTCTGCACATCTCTGAAATCACATGCACACACCCCCTCTCTCATGCACACACCCCCTCTCTCTCACACACACACACACACACACACACCTCAGAGTATATTTGCTAATCAACTTAAATTAAAATAAATATTACATTTTACAGTAAGACTGAGAAATGCTAAGTTAATGATTACTGTTAAGCACTTGCATTACTCTTGAAAACTAATTGTGGAATGTCAAATTTCTCCATTCTGATAGAATACTTTTTTTTAATGTTTTAAGTTTGTTTATCATTAATTTAGGCCTTATTTTAATCAAATGCCAACGATTTATTTTGTATCTATAAATTATGATTAAATGTAAAGGGCTTGTGATTTTTACTTGCTGCCAGGAGGTCTATGAGAATACTTCAGTGTGATTGGCTGTTTATGTGGACATCAGTCAATCTCCTTGGTTTGGCAGCAGGTTGAAACAGTGATCAGAAAAGGCAAGCCCACACCACAGAGATCTCTAAATCCAGCCCAATATGTCCTTGCTGCGTAATGTTCACTCTGGTAAATAAGAAGAAATTGTCATTATTCCAAAGTGTGTCTCAGCCACTTGGTGATCTTTTGAAGACGAATCACTGTAAGCTAGGTAAAGGGGAGAAGCAGTTTGCACACAACAAGTTGTAAAGATCATAGAAATTTGATTTCAATCCTAAATTTAACTTAAACCAAAGGAATTTTTGTTTTTCTGTATACCCAGAATAGGCTAGGTAAGGCCAGTTGTTTACCAGTTCTGGACTAAGTATAAAAAAAACGATGGGAACAAATGACGCCAATCCTACCTGTTACTCAGGAATATCATGTTATATAATTAGGTGACTTCTCTCGAGCCACTTCTACGCTCTCTATTTTCATTATAATCTCACATCAGTTCTGCCCTCACCTTGGTATCCCTTGGAACATCATAAACTAGGCTAATCTATTTGGATAGCATGGTGTTGGCAGATGTGATGGACATGTATAACAGCCAGCTATTGTTTTAAAAATTGCATTCACAAGTTCTGAAGTTAAACTATTAGGGCTGAAGTTAAACTATTAGATTATACATGTTATGCTTCAATGCTCCCCATTAAAATGAATATGAAATCTTGATACTTCTGGGTCAGATGCTATTATTCAGTGATGATTTGGTGAGCATTCTCTTAAGGGTGTACTAACATACTGACCATGAGACATAGCACAAAACAATCTGACATTGTTAGAGTAGCATCACTCCACAAAACGCGCACACAATTGTGTATGCTGTGTAGCTCTGCTTACAGTGGGACTTACTTTTTGATTTTTTTTGTGCCTTCACCTGAAGGTCCATCCAATATTTGATCACTTGTTGCTTCAAGTAAATAATGTGGTCAAGCGTAGATCCTTGTAGTGGCAGGTTAAAATAATTACAATAAGATTGCAGGTTCTTAAGGTTTGAACACTTTTTCTAGGGTGGTGGAAACATATACTACTTTGATTGCAAGCCAGTTAGTGAAATATGAAGCTACAACTAATCTGTTTCTTCATAGAATGCAGCATTCCAAATGACTGTTTTCTACTTGTGATTCCCTGCTCCCCTTGTTTCTCTCTCTACAACTAAATACATAGAACAATTATAAAATCACATTCACCAGTGTATATTAACAATACAATTGCTACACCATTAACAACATATTGCCCTGAGATATTTTGATCCTTGACATTTTGTGGTGAATGGTCCACCATACTGGAATCAACTTATTGAAACACACAAGACTTCTACAAGGTAGATGTGGAAAGGTTGTTTCCACTTGTGGGAGAGTCCAGGACCAGAAATCATGATCTCCTACTGAGGGATCGCATATTTAAGACACAGTTGAGGGGGACTTTTTTTTCTCAGAGATTGACGAATCTGTGGAATTATTTACCACAGAGAGCTGTTGAGGCTTGGTTTTTAAATATATTCAAAAATAAGATAGATTTTTAATTAGGAAAAGAATCAAAGGTCATAGGTAAAAGTCAGGAAAGTGGATTTGAGGATTATCAGGTCATCGACAGTCTCATTGAATGGTAAAATGGACTTGATGGGCTAAATGTCCTACTTCTGCTCCTATGACTTTGCTTTCGACATGAAATAAACATATTTTCATGGGGTTGCTAGACACGTATAGGTAATAACCTGAAATCTGAGGATGTTAACGAGATTGAAATTATCTCAGAACAATTCTTCAATGTGTATAGCTGTCCAGGTCCAAATAATACATCAGATTCTGGCCATAATTCTGACCATTGCAATTACTCTGTACTATAAAAAAACATTGAGATTATACCTGCTAGTTAGAACAAAAGACTTTGGTAACCATAGAACAATGAGAACCATTAAAACGTTTACCTCACCTACAATGGTGCCTACTAATGAAGTGGTGTAGCTGCTGTACAATGTAGCTGTGCATCCATAATAGATTGCTGCACATGCACAATACTTTTGCTGTGTAGAGAATGTTATTTAAATTTCATGCTGTTTTTTGACAAAAAAAGGACCATAAAACATGCACTGCAGGCATATTTATTTACTTGTAGTAGCTCTGCAGCATATGCAATAACCTATGGTTCTTTTCATAATATGAAAATGCTAATTGTATTTTTACTGCAACTGATGCAGATTTTAAATGAATGTACACCTAATCCTATGAAGATACCTGAGAATTTGAAAACTGAATTGTGAAATAGTTGTTTTTTAAAATATTTATGGGGGATGTTTAGTTTATGAAATAGCACAGACAACAATTTCCTTCACAAATTCAAAGAGCTTACAATTAATTTAATTCATAGGTTACTTGTTCTGTAGTGCTTTTTCAGAATAGCGTCTTTTTACCTAGATGCCTCCCGCACCTGCTGGCCCCAGCAGATATTGAAGTTCTTTTTGCATTTCATGTAAACACAGGGGAAGCAATGTATTATGGAGTCACCTGGCAACACCTCAGAAACTTAAATCATCCGGTAGTTTTTTTTTGTCAGCAAATACAGAAAAATACATGCTAATTATGAAATGCTGATTGCCACACTCTCCCTCATCCCCCTGCTGTTTGGAAGCATTTGCAGTTGTACTATCTTATAACAGTTCTTGCACTTGCACTGCAATCCATCTTCTGTGAATTCATTTGGAGAGTCTTCTAAAAGATATGACAAAGGCCCAGTTGGAACCTTCCTCTTCATTTAGAAAATATTTTGATGCAGGTTTAATGGAAGATATTTGAAGTCAAAAATTTAGGTAAGATATTTGAAGATGTTTGAAGTCAAAAAATACAGAGGTGTGGTACAATAGTTTACATTAGTTTAATATATTTGTTTACATAAAGTAAACTGCAATTATTTTCAATACTTTTAGCAACTTCTGCAAATTGTATTCAAAGTCTTGGGAATTGCATAAAAAAATTTCACTGAGACGATTAAGAAAATTGCAGCTTGATTTTATTTATGCCCTCATGAAAAGCAGGCAGGATAAATGTTTCATTTATTCAGTCATGAGATGTGGGCATCACTGACTAGGGCAGTATTTGCTGCCCATCTTTAAATGCCCTGCAGAAGGCATAAGGATACCCTGTCTTGAACTGCTGCAGTTCTTGAATGTAGGACCACCTACAGTGCTTGAAAAGAGGGAGTTCCAGGATTTTGACATTTGTGACACTGAAGAAATGGTTGTACTTTATACCTATGTAAGTCAGGACAGTATGTGGCTTGGAGGGGAATTTACAGGTGATGATGCCCTTGTGCTTCAGGGTGATAGAAGTAATGAGTTTGGAAGATGTTGTCCAAGGAACCTTGATGAGTTGCTGCAGTGCATCTCATGTATAGTCTGCACTATTGCCACTGTGTGCCAATGGTGAAGGAAGTGAATATTGAAGATGTTAGTCAGGGTGCCAATCAATGGGCTGTTTATTTCTCCCCCTGGAAAGTGTTCAGCTTCCTGAGTATTGTTGGACCTTGCTCAAGTGGGGAGTATACCATCACATTCTTGTGCCTTTTAGATGGTGTTGAGGTCTTCATTGACCTATAATAATGTAAAATAAAATTCTGTTATGAGTCTTAAAAATGGTCACTAGATTTGAAATCTTAACACTGTTTTCTCTTGAAAGGTACTGCTGGATCTGCTGAGTTTCTCCAGCCATTTCTGTTTGTTTCAGATCTCTGGAATCTGCAGTTATTTGTTTTATCTTAATATAATAATGTAAATTGTGATAGCCACTTTTGCTGTCAGGCATGAGACCAGTCAATAAAATATTACTTTAATTTTTCATACAAACATTTCTTGATAGCAATTATAATGGCTGTTGATTGCACTGTGACTCCTGAGAACTAGAGTATGGAGATGATTGTAGAATGAATAACTGTATGATGTTTCCAGAGTCTTAGAACTTGTTGTGTGATTATTATATTATTTCTACATTGTAACATTGAATTCAAAGGTACTTATTTGGCCATAAAACAGTTTGGGACACCCTGAGATTGTGAAAGGCGCTATATGAGTGCAAATCTTTCTATTTTACAGTCTCTACTTTGAGGAATTTTGATTGGGTAGCTCCAAATTGTTCTCCATGTATGTGATTGGGCAGATTTTTAGGACAATTGGGGAAAAGTTTGTATGTAGTATGTTCAGTAATCATATCAATCATTGAAAATAACCAATCAGAAAGGAAAAAAATGCAGACACAATCAGTGAGGAATACTAAAATTGACCATTTGGTGGAAAACAGAACAAGTATTAAAACAAAACCATTCAAAACTTAGCCCCTCACTGAGACAACCTTCATTGACTGTGCTGTTCAAAGTTGAATAATATTTTAATGGTTTAGAATGAATTGAAGCATAAAATCATATAAAACATTGTGTCTTCAATCCACAAAAGCATGTTCAACCAATTAGTTTTAAACGTTCATCTCTATTTAAATAGTGAGTGGAGGAACTTGAAATTAATCAATGTGAGTGTTTGTATGATAACATAAGTAATTACTATACTGTTTTGTTTAAGTGTAAACAAAGTTTGCATTAATCTTTTTCTGCTTTATTATCTTAGCTTGTGGCAATCTTCGAACAACATCAAAACTTACAATTGTATAAAAACTTCTACTTTAGAAAAAAGCTTTCAGGCATTTCACAGGAGCAATTAGCAAACAAAATTTGACACCAAACTTCCTGAGGAGATATTTAAGCACCTTGGTCAAACTGGTCGGCATCTAGCATCTTAAAGGAGGAAAGAGAAACAGAGAGGATTGGAGAATGAATTTCAGAGCTTAGGGTCCAAGTAGCAGAAGGCACAATCACCCATGGCTATGATAAAAAATTTTTTAATAATGATCAAGAAGTCAGAAAATGAGGAAAGCAGAGAGTGAGTAGGTAGTAGAGCTCGAGAAGGTTGCAGAGATAGGGAGGGCAAGGACAAGGGTAGAGGTTTGAAAACAACGATTCTGATTTTTAAATAATGGTGTTGATAATTAAATCAAGAGTGGAGAGAGAGAGTGTGTGTGTGTGTGAGAGAGAGAGAGAAGGTGGGGGTTTTGGGTTGGTGTGGAGGGATTGGGTTGGGAGTGGAGGGGGGTGGGATTGGTGTTCCTGGCCAGGCAAACATTTTTTTAATTTCAAAAATATACTTTATTCATAAAATAATTTGATGGTCTGTACAGTTGGTCATGCCATACATATGTAAACATTTACATACAGAGATCAGAATTTATCATTTTTATACAGCTCTATACATTTTTCAATCATATGCCCATATATTTAGCTGAGGCATCAGCAGAGCCCAATTGACTACATGGGTCCCCTGTTCTTCTTTAGGCAGGCAGACGTTACACCGTGGTCTTTCCCCACTGCGCCTTGGCGGCAGCTACCCCAGGCAAACATTACAATAGTCAAATTTAATGGTGACAAAAGAGTGCATGAAGGTTTCAGCAGCAGATGAGCTGGGGCATGGAGAGCGGTGCACAATATAATGAACGTGATCTTCATAGAGTGGTGGATATGAGGTCAGAAACTCTGCTTATAGGATCAAATGGACCCCTACCATCTTGGTTGAGTTTCAAACTGTGGCCACTGCAGAGTATAGAGTCAGTGGCTAAACAGCTATATATTGCAAGGCATGGGATTTTAAATTCTATCAATATTCCAATGCACACTTCAGAATTCCTCATCCCAGAATTTAATAACCTCTGCTTAAGCTCTCTCGACTTAAGAATATGAGATATGTATCTACAGGGATAGTGTGTGGCACTTTGTATTGGAAAAACATAAGCTCCACCAATATAGATCTCATTGTATCTTAGCAATATGTTTTCACTTGGTTGACCAAATAAAGCTGCTATTGGAAGCTCAAACCAAAATAATTTTGTGATTTTGATCCTTTTTACATAGGTTAAGAAGACAGCAGACAAGTTCGCTGTTTGGAATGAAGCTCAGTTCAGCGTATAACCCTGATGACTCTGCGGAAACAATCAGTGAAGAAGATGACCTGGAACTTGAAGTGAAATAAGATGACAAATCCAGTGTAACTGCCGTGAAAACAGGGAAACTGGTAAAAGATCAAAAATAAATGACTTCTCTTCAGGGTCATGCACCAAACAAACAACTTCTGTCAAGCAAAATAATGGAATAAAATGTCCATACATTTAGGATGAATTCAATCAAACTTTTAGACCCATCAGAGTTTTAAGTTACCTTTCAACAGAAAGAGATAATAATTATTTGAAACATTGTGTTCTGCAATCCATCACAGGTGTGTTGAATATGGTAATATATTTTGAACCATAAAAATCATATATTCTGTTTATTCGTAAATACTCAGTGTACAGGTAACTCCACATCAAGTGGTCTGTAAAAACTAATACTATGATGTGCAAGTTGGAATATGGTCTTCCTGTTGCCCATTTGAAACAAACAGTTTCTCTTCACAATTTAAAGAGTGAATATGTCTGTCCTTTTCTGCTACTGTTGACTGGTTGGTTGTGAGGGCAGGTTTCAGGCCCTCAATTCCTTGTGCATGGCATCCTGTCAACATCTTCCCCTTAGAGTTGACTTAGCTGAAAAATGCGATGTGTGAAGAATCACACATTCAAATCCATTCTTCAAAAACTTTCTGATGCAGGTCCAGTTCACCATGCTAACTCATCCTTTGTTGTTGTCAGTTTATATATCCCATTCCCTGGTAGTCACACTTTGCACAGCCTCATGCACAAATGATTGCAATTGTATGGTGGACTATATTGGTACCACTGTCCTTCCAAATTTGAATAATTTCCATAATGAATTTTCATGGATTCTTATTGTAGAAATTTTGGATTCCAGAGTTTCCTTTGCATGTTGTACACTTTCTTGTTATATTGCTGGGCATGAGATTGGGTTTTGGGTGTAGGACGTCCAATGCTGGAGTCAAATGCAATCACAACCCCACACTATTTTGGAAGCAGTCATCCAGCAGGGATTTTCGTTGAATCGGCCAGTGAGCAGGCTCACATCCAATTAAGGGGTGGGATCTCAAAGCTGTACAGCCAATGGGAGGCCCTTGAATTTAGAAGGAGCAGTGGTTGCATTTTGGTCAACTGAGAGAAGGCACTTTCCTTTTGATTGAGGTGCTTCTCTCCAAATATTTAGATTTATAAATTTCAAAATATCCTCAGCGGCAGGGTCATCATTCTCAATTAGATCCCTCTGTGCAGGTTAGGCTGGGACTGCAGGAGTATCACAGGCAGGTTGAGGGGTTTCAATGTCTGCTTGGAGTACCTGGTCCTCCCCCAGCTTGGTCTATGACTGGAGGCCTCCATGAGGCTGCTGGCCTAGTCTCCAACACCGTGGGGTGCCAGAAAACAAGCTATAAAATTCTAGTCAGTCTGTAACATAAGGATTCACTAGGTCACCACCATTTGCAGGCACTTAGTCATTCCAACCTGATCCCTCCAGGAAACAGCCCAAGGATGGGTCCACCTGACCAAATTCCTCTTGGTTGTGTTTAAAATGGCAGATCAGCCCAGACAGCAGGGGGCATATCGCTGAGTGTGGCACTTAAGTATAGGATCTTCTCTTCTGGTTAATAACAAGAGGTGGGAAAGATATGAGATTTAGTGGAATGCTGACCTCTGTTCTCAAGTTCTGAAGAAGCCATACAGAACTTGAAACACTATCTGTTTTCATTTGCAGATGCTGCCAGACCTGCTGAGTTTCTCCAGCACTTTCTGTTTTTGTTTCATAATGTAACTTTCCTGATCATATCTGGCAAATCTAACCTCCACCAACAACAACACAATTTCTAAAAAGGGACATAGCGAGCCAGAACAGAAAATAAGGAGAAGAAGAAGGAATGGTCAAGAAGAATGACAAAAAATTAAAAATATGGATTTTAAGGATAAAGATAGAAGACTAAGGGAAAATCAAAAGTCAGAGGAGATGGGGGAATTGTGAATTTGCAGACCATTCTGCATTAATAGGTGAATGCTCAGCTATGAATGATGGGATACTGGTCTTGAGTTCAAGAAACAGAGTTCTTCTTGGTGAGGCATTGATACACAATTTATAAGGATGGAGAAAGAGGCAGGGACCAAGTCCATGAAGTGATTTAAATAGGAAGCAAATTTGAAATTTCAGGTGTTTGGGAGCCAATATAAATGAAAGAGAACAGAAGTAGTAGGGAATTGGAACTGAACACGAGCAACAAAGATCACATGAGCTGAAGTTTATGGGGGTTGCAGATCAGGGCGCTGGCCAGCACAGCAATACAATAGCCAAAATGGGAGATGAGAGAGGACAGATTTCAGTCTCTGTAGCTGATGGGCTGATGTTAGAATCCGTAGTCCACAAAGGACCATAGGCATGGCTGTCCATTAAAAAGAGACAATTGGTCATAAATTGCTTTAGGATAATTACTCCACAAACATAGGGTATGAGTGAAGAGGCAGTCCTCCATAAATTGTTATGGTTGGTATCAGAATTGAAATCATACTGCTGCTTTTATTCTGCACCAGCCTAAAGTCATCCAACCAACTGCACTAATCAAGCCCCTAACAGCTGAGCTGAGCTGACAGAAACAATGGTATTGAGGTGGACTTTCTGATGAAAAAGCGTTGGGCTTGGCAACCCTCTCTGAAACAAATCAGATGTCTCGGTTAAAACCCACCTCAGTCAGTGGCCAAGTCAGAAGGTGGAAATGGTGAACATATTATATTGTGTCAGAGGTCTTCACCATTTTTAACCAGTTGAAATTACAGACAGCCTGAGACTGGGTGTTTAGTAAATGGACTAACCCACAGAGCTGGAGCTGGGTGACCTCGGCATGGATATGGGATCTAATCTCTTATATTTAGTTACTAAGAGGCAGTGCATTATGGAGGAAGAGAAAGGATCGAAGGATATTAGAGTCAAAGAGATGAACAGCATGGAAACAGACCCTTTGGTCCAACCCGTCCATGCCGACCAGATATCCCAACCCAATCTAGTCCCACTTGCCAGCACCCGGCCCATATCCCTCCAACCCCTTCCTATTCATATACCCATCCAAGTGCCTTTTAAATGTTGCAATTGTACCAGCCTCCATCACTTCCTCTGGCAGTTCGTTCCATACATGTACCACCCTCTGCATGAAAAAGTTGCCCCTTAGGTCTCTTTTATATCTTTCCCCTCTCACCCTAAACCTATACTCTCTAGTTCTGGACTCCCTGACCCCAGAGAAAAGACTTTGTCTATTTATCCTATCCATGCCCCTTATAAGTTTGTAAAGCTCTATAAGGTCACCCCTCAGCCTCCGTCGCTCCATGGAAAACAGCCCCAGTCTGTTCAGCATCTCCCTATAGCTCAAATCCTCCAACACTGGCAACATCCTTGTAAATCTTTTCTGAACCCTTTCAAGTTTCACAACATCTTTCTGATTGGAAGGAGACCAGAATTGCACACAATATTCCAACAGTGGCCTAACCAATGTCCAGTACAGCCGCAACATGACCTCCCACCTCCTGTACTCAATACTCTGACCAATAAAAGAAAGCATACCAAACGCCTTCTTCACTATCCTATCTACCTGCGACTCCACTTTCAAGGAGCTATGAACCTTCACTCCAAGGTCTCTTTGTTCAGCAAAACTCTCTAGGACCTTACCATTAAGTGTATAAGTCCTGCTAAAAATGCAGCACCTCGCATTTATCTGAATTAAACTCCATCTGCCACTTATCGGCACATTGGCCCATCTGATCAAGGTCCTGCTGTAATCTGAGGTAACCTTCTTTGCTGTCCACTACACCTCCAATTTTGGTGTCATCTGCAAACTTACTAACTGTGCCTCTTACGCTCGCATCCAAATCATTTATTGTAAATGACAAAAAGTAGAGGACCCAGCACCGATCCTTGTGGCACTCCACTGGTCACAGACCTCCAGTGTGAAAAACAACCCTCCACCACCACCCTCTGTCTTCTACCTTTGAGCCAGTTCTGTATCCAAATGGCTAGTTCTCCCTTTATTCCACGAGATCTAACCTTGCTAAAGGTAAACTCCAGAATGTGAAAATGAAGAGTAAGAATGTCATTTGTGAAGATGTTCTGTCTCCGACTAGAGATGAGTATGAATAAAACCTGACAAATTTGCAGGAAACAGAGCTGCATGTTGGTGAAAAGATATTGGAACTGGGTGGTGCAGTCAGTCATGTCAAATACTGTAGAGATGTCAAGGAGGGTAGGGAAGGATTGATGGCATACGGTGATAATCATAGAGGATGCCATTCGTAAATTTTGTTTGGGCTATTTCGGAGAAAAAATGCAATTTGGAGACAGTCACCATGGAGGTGTGGGATAATAGACAAGTGCTTTCAAAATCTTCAAGCTCTTTCAAAAGTAGAGGAGTCTAGAGGTGAGTCATAACAGGCAAGGAATGAGAAATTAAGATTCTCTTTTGATGGGAGGGGCTGATGGTTGTGGTTTTAAAGGAAGATTTCTAGCATTGTAATTCATAGAGACTAGTTATTTACAATGTCAGCTCATAGTAGAAAAAGAAACTGGGTAATCAACAGCTTACTGGCTGTGGATTCCAGAAGATGGTCTCAGTGACAAAGAAGTTGGATAAAATAGAAGGGCAAAGAAATGAAATATTCTAAGGATTCAGAGCTGGATCAAAAAGTAACCTGAGCAGATTGGTGGATAAGAGAAATAAGGGGGAAGGGGCAGGAACAATTGACCAGATGGTTTACAATATTAGTACACAATGGACCATGATCTCCTGACACCTTTTAGTCTGAAAGATTTCTTCAGTCTCTGCAATGATCCTTTGTAGAAGCACTGAAACTCTCATGATTTTTTTTTTAACCATGGTAATGTTATAAGTTCTTTAATGTAAACCGTTCCTGTTCAGAAACTTTCTGTTTAATCTGTATTTGTTACTGAATTAGTTAATGAATACTGTGGATGCAGCAAGGTGATACATCTGCACCCTAGTTCAAATATGTGCAGTTCGGCGTGCATTAATTAGTGTACGTTTCCTTTCAGCTCTCTATCACAATGTATTATAGAAAGTTTCCTACACTGTAATCCACACCGCTTAATCATTGTAACTCAAGCCAGCTCAAGTACTTGTTTTGTTAAAATAAATTGACCACTTTTGGCAGTGTTGTAGATTTTAAAAAATGGAAACTCAGTTGTGTTGATTGGTTGTTCATTTTACTGGAAGGCGCTATAATTAGGTTCATTAATCTCATATTTTCAGGGCGAACCATCTCAGAATGATTAGGTAGTGTAACATATTCTACAAGGAGAATACAAGGGCTGTCAGGTGAAAAGTACACAGGTAAATGCCCTCTATCTATTTATCAATGTGAATTTGTTCATTTTAATGTTACACCGTCCAAAGATTAATCTAATTTGTTTGATTGCACAGTTATTTCATATAACCGTTAGGCTGCTGTAGCAGGGTCCATTTGAAACTGAACCAGCCAGAATAGGGAGAGCAGGCAACTGGTCTCAGTGCAGAATGAACATTGCCCATGATGCATTCCTGCTGCAACCACCATTTTAACTGCTTCGTTTTCAGACTTGGCCAAGGTGCTCAGCAGGAATTGGAAGGAGTCTCATAAATACATGTAAATCAGAGTTCATTAGCATAATCAGTACCCCATATAATTTAAACATAAGTCCCAAGCAGCATCCAACCCATAGTAAAGCCGAAGCATTGCTTGTTATTTAAGGGTGACTCAAGGCAATTGGCTTAGAGGATATTTATGCCAATGTGATGTTTAATTGCCAATGAAGTTTCCAGCTTCCAGATTACCATTTCTTTTCACAATTGCTAGCTTTCACCTTCACTTAAAATATGCCTGAAGCATTGGTCAAGGGCATGACCCCAAAAAGTATCCTAAGAAAATAGCAACCCAGAGGCTGGTCAAAGGAGAGAAGTGGAAGAAGAGCTGGAAGGAGAGCTACAACATCTACAACGTGCTGATGCAGGTCCACCCAGACTCCTCCATCTCCCTCTCCTCCATCATAAGTGTTAACTTGTTCGTCAACAACATCTTCGAGTGCATCACCTGCGAGGCCTCCTGTCTCATCCACTGCAGCAAGCAGCAGACTATATCCTCCTCAGCAATCTAGTTCCATTCCTTGGACGTATCTGAAGAGCAGAACATCATGAGGATGTGTATCTCCTTACAAGCTGCTGTGAAGCTTTCCATATACGAGCACCACACGCAGCTTTTCTCTCTCCACTTTACCCTCCTTTAAGATGCTCCTCAAAACTCAACTTCTTCAATCCTGATAGTGCCTTCTGTGACTAGATATCAAACTTTATTTGTTACCACTCCAGTGAAGCTGTTTGGGATATTTCATTGTGTTAAAATGGTGAGGTACATATATTGTTTCTAATTAAAGAAATGGGGTCACAGATTTGTGCAATGTCTGTAGCAGTGCATTTATCTTCCGATAATCAATCATCTCCCAGTGTTTGACTCTTCAGTCAACATCACTGGAGGGCTGCTGGGTGACACATGATACCCCTTACTTGCATGACTTACAATATTCCTCTGCAAATTCACCACATTACAGCAACAAGAGTATAATCAATGTCATGAGATCAACAGGGTGATTAATGACAACATAATAGGAAACATGCACTGGCAAGACAATAAGCCAAGAACCTGCCTTCGGGCAAAGCATGAACAAATGAATGACAGAGCTAGAAAGCTAATGAATTAATTTACAATGCAGACTTTGAAGCTGCTGTGACACCAAATTTTACACCAAAGTGCCAAGTGTGATAAAGGTCAAAGGAGAGAAGTGGAAGAAGAGCTGGAAGGAGAGCTACAATGTGCTGATGCAGGTTTTATTCCCAACAAACACCAGTCTTTTCTTCTGTTCTTTCACAACTGTCATTGGGAGCAGTATATTTCCCCTCCCTCAGGAGATCAGTACAATTGTTTTCTACTACCTCTAAGCTGCAAATAGCCACAGCAAAGTAACTGTGCCTAACTGGTCATAATGCAACTTTCCAATATCCAGTTAAAAATCACACAACACCAGGTTATAGTCCAACAGGTTTAATTGGAAGCACTAGCTTTTGGCGCACCACTCCTTCATTAGGTGGTTGGGGTCCACCACCACCTGATGAAGGAGCAGTGCTCCGAAAGCTAGTACTTCCAATTAAACCTGTTGGACTATAACCTTGTGTTATGTGATTTTTAACTTTGTACACCCCAGTCCAACACGGCCATCTCCAAATCATTTCAATACCCATAACCTGTTGATGGGAGGGCAGATTGTAGATGCTCAATGACTATTTGAAAAGCTTGACGTGCCATCTTATCAATCTGTCCAAGGTGGACACTCAAAACTTTTCAAGATAGAGTTCAACGCCTGCAGGTGGATAGTACTGAGTTGTGAAGGCTCATTTGCTGCTCAGAGTTGTACTCAGAAAAAAGACATTGCACAGACTGAAGATGGACGTCTCAACACTTTCAATCATGCTGCTGAAATCTCTTGCTGCATTTCCAGTACATTGTATGTCAGAAGGAAGCAGTTTTCTCTCAATGCCTATATCCCCAAAGTTCTTAATGCTGTCTTGCCAGGCAGAACTAGGAGATGACCTTGTCCTCTGGTAGGCTATCTCCAGGGCTATTCCTTTCACCACTATCAACTACTCATCATTTAGAATGTTTCACCATCTGCACCGTAGCTCATTGTCAAAGCTATGCTGAGTGCTTGTGTTTGTATTTGGATGGGTTGGATAGAATGTATGATATCCTCCAAGGCATTTTTTTTTCTCTGTTGCATCCTGCTATAGAGAAGTGGTAAAAATTAAAATGGCGTTAAGTGTTTTAATATGACCAGGTGGCAGAAAACAGCTCAAAGTTGTGAAAGCTCCTGAAGAATAGCTGTGGTAAAGTCATGGTTGTAATTAATAGTTAGAGACACTGCTAGATAAGACATCAGATTCACTTTTCCAAATGCTGATCATTCAGTTTATGTCTCTAAACTCACAGGCTTCCACTTCATTTGAATGACAGGCACAATTCTTGGTATGTTTTATATTTCAGATGACACACTAACTTATATATGTGTCATAGGAATTTATTCGCCATGCTTTTAAATGCTTGTTCATACTTCTCGCAGATAGCTTCCAGCTTTGTTCGCTTTTCTCTGCATCCACACCCAGGCTTAACTAATCAAACATATCCATAACCAATAGATTCACAACATCAATCACAAAACAATTGAACAGTACAACATCAGTTATTTTTCACTTGTCCTGTAAGTTGAGATTCCAAGGGTATGGGATGAGAGCTGGAAGAGGAGCAAGATAAAATAAGAATATGCCAATCAAATAGAAGTCAGATATGTCCATGCTAGTTAATAGCTACAGTTATGGTTCGGAGAGAGATGGAGGATGTTAATGTATGCCGAATAAAGTACTGCAAATATTGGCATTTATTATTATCGTGAAACTTGGTTACTGCATGTGTTTTAATCAGGCTGGCACAAAACTAAATTGTTTCTTATTCCAAAGAGGCAATATTCTGGACATAGTTCTGAGATTTTCAGGCAAGTCAACAGCTGTGCAAGGCAGGTTAGGCTAGCTTGCTGACAATGAAGGGAACATAAATCAATCAGATTTTGCATTGCAATATTTTAGTAAAAGATTATTGCATTGCAGCCAGCTGAATTATAAGTAAGCTTTTGTCCTGCAACTCTAAGCAATTGTTACCCATGTATTCAGAATCAGATGCTGTACTACTTAACTAACACATAAGGTACCCCTATCAGAGTGTCCTGCATTACCTGGAGTTGAGAGAATAGATTTATTTTAAGCATGTCAATGGGACGTTTGATTTCACATTGTCGGATTGGCAGAGTGGTCATTAGCATGGCACTTGCTGTTACAGAGAACTGGCTAGAAGGCTGCAACGAATAATTCATGAACTGTGTGACAGGTTTCATATAAATCATTGCTGTGTTTTGCATTTGGCATACCATCTCCACTACTCCCCATCCTTGCTTATGAATCAACTACAAGCTGAGTTTGCTTTTGAGATTGTATGCAATATGTGAAAGGAAAGGAAGAGGCAGAAAATGTCAGATTGCACCAGCCACACGCACGCAAGATTGTGAATGACAGTCAGATTGGTGGGTTCACAATCTCAGCCTTCTAAAAACTTTACTCAATCTGAAACAGCATCAAGAGGATTTTTTTTTCACAGACGTTCATTGTAAACAACACTTCCTCAGTTCCCATTCTCATCCAGCTACACTAACCCCTCTCCCCATCCCGTAAACTAAGAGACTTGGTTGAGTCCTCATTAGGTGGACAGTAAGGGGCTCGAGCAATTTTAGTTTAAGGCCCCAGTCATTTGTCTGACTGGCTTCTGAGCTGATCACATCAGGAGATAGGTAGCCTGCCCATTTTCTCCTTCCGTTTTCAGGGCGGGGTGAAGACTTCCCATGGGCTTAAACAAAGGCCTTCCCTGTTTTCAGATTTCAAAGTTGCTTTTCGATTATCTTATTGGTAAAGATCTAGGAGTTCTATTCTTACTTGTGTTATGGACCAGACCAAACCCCCTCAAAATATACTAAGATGATACTTAGACCCTGACTTTTTCTTATTTTAAAGGCAAGCATGAGGCCTTGTATTCTGGATGTGACTCAATTGGTCAAATTGCCGGATTTGAAGCAAAATACACTTTATTCATAAACTATAGTTAAAATATAACAAAAGAAGAAACTGGCCTAACAACTTTATTGGAAAACTTAATGGATTAATGGATTATTTTACTACTTACCAGGAACTGTTCCAATCTAATAACATCCCATATATTCACCCTTGACAAAGGCAAATTCATAAAAACTGATTGTCTGACGTGCAACTTCAGCAGCAGGAAAAACCCCCCGCAGCTTTTAGCTGTAACAGAGAGAGGAAAATCAGCTTTAACATCCAGCATCAACACCCCAGTAGCCCCTGCTACTACTGAAAAAGTAGAACTAAAATTCCTGGCTCTGTGGGAGCAATTCTCACCCATTCTGGCTGCTTCTGATGTCCCTACTTCCACAAAAGAAAAGTCCTCACAATCTTTATGGGCTTGCAATAGATAGTTCATCATCTCTGTTCTAAAAAATACACCTCTTAACCGCACAGTATCATCACACTTGCATCTATAAATGTATCCTCAAAAAGGCACATCACTGATGACCACACCATAGCCAGCGATGTATCATTCTGTAGTACATGGAAATGCACTCTATCTAAGCTTCAATATCTGTCTCAAAGTGCAGTTTTGAACTTCTGGATACCACAAAATGTAACAGGCGTCATATTAATTTAAAGATTAGTGCAAGCACAATTGGCCGAATGGTCTCCTTCTGTATTGTACTAATTCTGTGATTTTGTGAAGGAGATATAATTTGTAGGGTTGCATCCTGAAGTCTCCCTGACAATCCTGTGAAGGAAGTAAAGTCAGTAGGTACTCTGTGCCCCTCATTTGCAGTAGCATCCCAAGGATCACTGTCCGGCAGGCTTGGTATTGGGAGTGGAGAAGTCAGTGTCAATATTACCGTTAACAAGACCTGACTTAAGCATATGAAGAGATTTAGTAACTTCACATGGAAAGCAAGGAGGAACACAAACACTCATCCTTCCATGTCCTGTACCAACACGTCAGTCCCTCTTTAACCCTCTCCTCTGCTGCTGTTAAATATTGCTTCTCATCTATTGCATTTCGCACTGGGGAATTTAACATTTGTCAGCTTCTGTCACTAGTCCAATGTTACAACCAGATCCTGGGTGAAATTCCCCAAGTCATGAGGGTTCTGGCTGTGATATCCCAAATGATCAATTGTCCAGCTAAGGAGTGATGAATCAGCACCCCTTCTTTATTCAGCCAGCACTCAGTTTGTTGCCACAAAGTTAAATTACAAAAGATGTCCCTCCTTGTCAATGCCTTTTACCCAGACAAAGGAATTCATGTTTAAAAACCAGGAGTTCTTGAGGTAACAAAAGTTTATTATTTACTAAATACAAGAAGAAAATAATGCACACAGATTAAAATTGAGAAGTGAATCCAATAATAGATCTAAATTTTTAAAAAGGCCGGTCTTGTGGATAAATGGTTGTTGGTGGAACGTTGTCAGTTGGTGGATTTCAGGATTATTGGCTTTGTAGGTTTAATTAAACATCTTTCGTCCTTTTTCTTTTTGACGGTGGTTGGTTAATTAGCTTCTAGCACTCAAAATGAGGAAGTCCATGACCTGCAATACATGAGTCACCCTCTCCATTTCCTTGCAATTTCCCACTGTCAACATTATTAAAAAAAATAATTTTTCTGCCCCTTTCAGATTTGGACTTGAAATCTTGACTCTGTTTCCCTCTCCACAGATGATGTCAGACCGGCATTCTCTGTTACTATTATGCATGTGTAACTAGTGAGTGGTTACTCAAACTGACCGTCACACCATACCAGTGCTCAAATCCAGGCTGGCACGCATGAGTACCTCAGCCAAATGGCACACACAAACACTTCAGGTCACTAGTGCACCTTCTTTCACGAGCACATACAGCCCAGGCTTGATGTGACTTTTAACTCCTGTTCTCAAGTATTCTTGAAAGTGGAAGGCATAAAGGTGTCTCTCATCGAAAGTGCTGTCATTTCCCCTATCATGTTCCCAGTCTGCGATAACAGTTTGAGATTACAGTTCCATATGTAGTGCATTTCTCCCCTTTAATGTCCATCCCTTTGAAGCTTCCTGATACCATGTTGATTGTGACATTCCAGAGTGTCTCTTTGTGGATAGTAACTGATTTAATATCTGCAGAATTTTTGGCTGATGTCCTTTTGTTTAAAAAAAAGTTGTAACTGAAAGTTCAAATCTCTGTCAATACAGAAGGATTCCTGTGATACTATGACATTTTCCCTAACCTCCCACAATAAATGATATTAGAAAAAGAGAGAAAGGGATAAAAAGAGTTGAATATATGAAAGGACAAATGCGTATGACACAGTTTTATTCTCCTGGCCTCAGTTACTTATATCTGGTCATTTGTAACTAGGTTTTGGACAGGCCATCTGCAGTAACATTTGATTTTCGGGAATTATGTGGATGATTTTTTTTAGGTGGTATAGTTGAGGAAACAAACTCCAATGGATTCATTTGATGATCTGGGTCTTAAACTTTTCCACAAAAGTTAATGAGTTGTGGTCTCTGTACCTACTGCTGACAAGTATTTCCAAGTGTTTGAGAACCAGTACTAAACTGAAGATTTCCTTCTTTATTGTGAAATACCACTTCTGATGTTTTGTGGCAAAGTGCTTGATTGGTTCCAGATTCACTTTTCTTAAAGAGGACAGCCCCTATCCTGGTGTCACTGACATCCATGTTTATTTTAAATGTTTGGTTAAATAGTTTGGACCTGGATGATCAAGCTCGCTTGTTAAAATGGCCTTTGCTTTTTATAGTATTCCTCTGTCCAAATGACCTTTGATTTTCCAGAGTAGGTCTGTCAGTGATACAGCTATTGGACTCGAGTTTGGGACCAAGTTTTGATAAAACCTGCACATTCCCAAGAATCTCATGATTCCACGGCAGTTTCCAATGACCATTCTGTACTCGTGTAAAACTGGACATATCCTAACGGTAATGATCAGCTTAAATGGACAATTGGCCATGACCAAGCCCCCAGATTGTGTGTGGATTGTGCCTATGACTGATTGTACCAGGACCCCTTGACCAATACCTGCACCCTCATGAATGGACTGAGGACTAGCTCTAACCGCATGGCCATTGGTTAAATAAAAGTGCAGTGAATATGCTGCACAGGCAGCTGGCAAATGCTTTTGATTTTAGTTTCATATCTCAGTGCAATATATCAGGCTGCTGCCCCCTTGCCACAAACCCCAACACACTGCCCACCATACCAGCCAGATTTCTGATGAGCATTACAAGCAACTGTCCGTATGTCTGCATAAAAGAGCAGGTCAGTATATCCTTGTAGAGCTGTGGTCTATACAACTTCGGGCTGAATTGGGCTTGGCTGTTGGCCGTAATATTTCCTCAACCTCAGTGTTACCTGTGCCTGGTGGATCGCTGTCCACTCCCCTTTTAGAAGAAATTAGATTAGATTCCCTACAGCGTGGAAACAGGCCCTTTGGCCCAACAAGTCCACACCGACCCTCTGAAGAGTAACCCATCTGACTAATGCACCTAACACTATAAACAATTTAGCATGTCCAATTCACCTGACCTGCGCTTCTTTGGATTGTGGGAGGAAGCCACTGGTGAAACCCACACAGACACTGGGAGAATGTGCAAACTCCACACAGACAGTTGCCCGAGGCTGGAATCGAACCTAGGACCCTGGTGCTGTGAGGCAGCAGTGCTAACCACTGAGTCACTGTGCCGCCCACCGTGCTGTGAGGTGTGGGGGTGGGGTCTCCATTCCCTCATCAGCTTTACCACTCCTTCTAGATTCCTGAAAAATGTTTCCGAGTGCAATATCAGAGAGGAATCCACTGGCTCTCCGTAGATTGCTTGGCTACACAGGGAAAATGCCAGGCTCTTTCTCTCCCTGAGCTCAATGATATTCTGAGTGACCACTGGGGCTGCTGTTACTTTTAATCCCACCAAATAGTTGACAAGGAAGCAGGTCAACCACATCCACAGGCAGAGTGAAAGAGCTCTCATAGTCATGGGACACAAGGTCACATTCCAGATGCACCTGGTATAAGGGGATGGACATGTCCACTCCTTCAATCACCATTACCGGCATGTCGACACACCCTGCATGCTCTGGTTGGAAGGCCATGCCTTCAACGGCATTCCTCAGACTTCCTTGCCTCACCCGTAATTTAGATGCAAAATCCCAGTAAATCTCAGTGAATTGTTTAACCTCATCCTTACTCTCAGAAATATCTTCACAGGGATTTGCAGTTGAAGTCAGAACCTTAGTTCAGTCTGCTATGATTTCTGACTGACTCCCATTCTCTGGTTTCTCTCATAGTGTCTAGCAGTTGACTTTGATATACCCTGTCTTTCAGCAGTTAAATATATAGATTTCTTGGCTTCACATTTCATCTCAGCACCACACTTTCTATCCTGGGGAAGTTTCCAATGTTTCCCTCTCTCCCACAAGTATTCAGTTTCCTTTTGTGCTGCCCTCTTCTATCTTCTCCAGTTGGTCGGGGGTGACTAGGGAAAGGATTCTTCTAGAACAGGGGTAGGTATGTGTATGAGTTCATTGTCATCAGCCAATGTGGCATCCTGCTCTGATCCAGTCACTCCCTGTTTCTCAATATGCATTATTTTTGGAAGGGAACTGGACTATTTAAACTCCTCAGGGATTCATGAAGTCACACAGCACAGAAACAGACCCTGTAGTCCAACCCATCCACGCTAATCAGATTTCCTGAACTGAACTAATCCCATTTGCCTGCATTCGGACCATATCCCTCTGAACCTTTCCTATCCACGTATCTGTCCAAATCTCTTTTAAATGCTGTAATTGTACTCATCACCACCACTGTCTCTGGTATCTTATTCCATATAATTGTTTCATGGAGGATTTCATAAGCAGTTAAAAACAAGCTGCATAAGCTTTTTTAATGGCGGGTATATCTGGCCAGGCCGTTTTTTTTTGAGGGTACAGAATTTTTGATAGTACGTCTGTAATGGCTGCACATTTAATATAGCATTTTTTTAACTTCTTAATAATTACTTTGCTCAGAAAGAGGAATAACCTTGGTGAGCTTTCCCCAGCAGCTTGCTCTCCAGTAATAAGGACCACCATTGGATTGGCTTGTTTAACTATTGTGCTATTTTTGGGAATTTTCTAGTCAGGAAGTATGTTGCAGTGACATTCCCTCTTCCCCCATCCCATAACTCATTCCAACACCACCATCCAAACTCTTCCCCGCCTATCATCCCAGGACTCAACCAAGGGCTAATGAACCAGGTTGTCTGATACTGATGCCTTCCTTCTATTGAGTTGCCTGTAGAGGTGAGAGCAACTAAAAATGTTGATGACACCTGAGGATGGGTTTTAGTTGATGCTCTGACTGTGGCTCAGTTGTTTCAGCCTAAGTTGAGACTTCAGTGCAGAGGGAGTGCTTCGCTGCTGGTGGTGCTCTTTCTGCCTTCTCAAATCATGGCACCATCCTAAGGAACAGCAACATAATTATATTCTCAGTGAACTTTTCAATATTTGTTCCTCAATCAACATTACAACTTCTTTTTAAATTAACTGTGCAACATCTCTAGTCTCCTTTGAAAAATAAAATAGATTATCTCATCATTATCACATTGCTGCTCATGAGAGCACGCTGTGTGCAGTGCTTCCCATATTGTATCAGCAATTACATTTCAAATGGACTTTAGTGGTTGTTAAGAACTTTGTGACACCCTGCGATCGCAAAAGGTGCTCTATGATGCAAGTCTTTCTTTGCTCCTTATTCAGCATACATCCAGACAATAAGTTGTCCAACTATATTTTAAATCTAATCTGGCCAGTTTATTTCTTGAGCATCTAAACATTGATTTTTAGAACTCTGTGATATAATTTGATTTGTTCTCAAGAAAATTACTTCCCTAAATAAATTCAAAATTTATGGAAATTATTGTCCTGCAGTGGATATTGTACCCGCTGATGTGAGTGTTGAAGAATAAATTAATTTCTGTTTTCTGTACTGTTTCACACTGGTCAATTTTGCATGTTTTACTATTCCCATCATATTTATCCAATTTCAGTATTGAAAATGTAGCTGCACTTTAAGCAAAAGAAGGTTACAAGATGGCTGGACTATAGCATATATAAAGTAGTCTCCATGGATGGTCTTCAAAATAACTTGCAAAGTGGAAACTCGGTAAACACTCCACCCTTCAACTTAGGTTGAAATGCAGCCCTGATAAATAGGTAAAGTTGCCTTGTTGATATTAAAGATTCCACATCAAAATGTCTCATCCATGTTCTTGTCAAAATTGACTCAAAACATAAAAGTGTCTAAAGTTTGATGTATCACCAAAAACTGGAAAATTCCACAAAGAAAGTGGAAGGAATGAAAACAGCATTTGAGAGAGGCAAGTACTTCAAAATAAACCAAGGATCCTAAGGCCTGTCAGCGAAGGATAAGAAAATATAAGCTATAAATATAAGCCATAGCAGCAGAAATAGGCCATTCAGCCCATCAAGTCCATTCTGTCATTCAATGAAATCGTGACAGATCTGATATTCCTCAAGTCCATTTTCCTGCCTTATTTCAGTAACTCTGAAATGCTGCTGATTAAAAATCTGTCTCTCTCAGCGCTGAATATACTTAATAGCCCAGACTTGATAGCCTTCTGAGATAAAGACTTCCACAGATACATCACCCTTTGTGAGAGAAAAACCTCCTTATCTTTGTTTTAAAGTAGGTAACCCCTTGTTCCGAGATTATATCCTTTACTCATAGGTTCACTCACAAGGGGAAATAACTACTCTGCATCAACCATGTGAAACCCCCTAAGAATCTTACCTGTTTCAATAAGGCCTCCTCTTATTTTTCTAAACTCCAATAGCAATGCACAGCACTCGTCTCATATCCAGGGACTCAAAGAGACCATGTTTGGTTGCAGGATTTGTTGAATGTGTTGCTGAAACTCCAAGGGATAAGGTCTATCTCTTTCTATCTCTGAGTCACCAGGAAGGACAAAAAAAAACACCATCTCCAGCAATTCACACACTAAGTTGACTTGTACTGATAACTGCCATTCCTTCAATATTACTGAGCCAAAACAGTAAAATGTTTTGTCCAACACCACCATTTGAAGTAGGAGCAGTTGCAAGGAATTCTGTGATTTCCAGATGAAGATTATACCTGACCTCCTCAAGGAACTGGTGATTGGAAATGTGTACAAACTTTCCAGTGATTCTCTAAGAATGTCAACGTTATTGTACCTTCCAAACTGGGGACTGACTGAAGGGGAATGCATGGGATGGTGCAAAGGTCCTGACTGAACAGGAGCAGATCAGTAAAAGACGGTAAGCTTGCTATTGGGAGGGTCTGCTTGCTGCTCTACTCAGTTGATGAGTTTGGGGAAATCCAGGAAACCGAGTTTTGAAGGACAGATGCTTCTGATTTAAAAGTGGCTTGGGTTGTGCCAAGCAGCTGCTACAGGTGACAAACAGCTCAGGTAGGAGGCTACACTACCTGCATGAGTACAGGCCTGTTATGATTGTGTTATATCACTGCAGTTCACTGTGCTGAGGATCCAGAGACATCTGTAAATGATATCTCCATGTAGTAACCCGTGTTTCTCTTGCTGATGATAATGGTGTGAGTACCAGAGTGAGTGGGAAATCACTTTTATGATCGATGTATGCAGAAGGTTGCTTACAGAAATGTCTGTCAAACACTCCACAGTTTTCATTGGAGCTTTTAAATTTATTATTGCACCAATGCGTGGCCATGGTGAGACCAGCAGCAGAATATGAACATACAGTAATGGCGCTATCTTTCATCGCTTCTGTATTAGCTGCAAGCCAGGCAGAGAGTACACAGTATCTGACTTGTAAATAGTCGCAGAAATGGTACATGTATTTCATGAGTCATCTTAAGGAGGGAAAAAAAAAGCCTCAGTTCTACAACAATTCACACAGCTAGTTCTGCCACTGTGACAGCAGGAAGATGAATTAACACAGAGTTTCCAAGAGAGGCACCATGGTAACAAACAGTGAGATTATCAAGAAACTGCATATACTTTTAAGATGTTGTAAATGCTGAATTTCGTTTGGAAGAAAATGGCATAATATTGGGAAAAGGTTTCATATGGTTGAAACATCATGAATTTTGTGCATTTGTTGAAAAATTAAATCTTAAGGGTGATGATATATTCTTTAAGAGTTTGGAGGAAATGTAGAAATAGGTTTAATGCAAGGGGTACATTTCCAAGGTGAGAGATGGAGTATTATTCATTTCTACCTGTAGATTTTGCTTCGAGAGTCTTGGAGAACAGCTGTAGAGTTCACCAGGTACAGAAACATCCACACACATATTCCATTAGTTCTGCCCAATTTTTTCCAAATGTAGAGGGATAGGGATAGAAATGTGGAGTGACTGGCAGTCCCCTGAGTACTATATTTTGCATCCTGGGAGATCAGTGATTCAAATTTCCCAATTCAATGCATCCCTGCACAATTCACAAACAAAAACAGAAATTGCTAGAGAAGCTCGGTTATTCAGGCAGCACTTGCGAAGAGAAAGCAGAGTTACCATTTCGGGGTCCAGTGAACCCTTCTTCAGAACAATTCACAATTCATTTGCACAATTCATTGACACTCCTCCACCCAAAACCCCACCGTCCTACACTAACCCCCATGTCCAAGTCTGTCGGTGAAATCTAAGAGTCACAATAGAGAGGGCCTCTCCAGTGTCTGGCAAATTGATGGCAACCTTACTGAGGCTGTTTTGAGAATTCCCAATGGGATTTAATTACAATTTGGAAGTCTGTTACCTGATATTAATACTCCTGGATCCTGCACAGAGAACATTCTGCCTCTTGAGACTCCCTTCCACAACAGCAGTGCCATTGAAGCATGTAGTCAGTGCCAGCACTGCAATAAATCCAAGGACAAGGATCTGATCCCTACAGCTACACCAGACATGAGCCCTATTTTGGGAACAGTGATTGCTATGCCACAGGGATCACTAGGCTGGGTTATTTTCTTTTGAAGAGGGAGAATGAGGAAGAGATTTGATTGAGGTCTACAAGGTTGTGAGGGACCTGGATACAGTGGATGGGAAGGACTTATTTCCCTTAGCAGACAGAGTGACTAGAGTGGGCATAGATTTAAAGTTATTGGTTGAAGGATTAGAGAGGAGATGAAGGAAATGATTTTCACCTGGAGGGAGGTAGGGATCTGAAACTCACTGCCTGACAGGCTGGTGGAGGTAAAAACCCTCAATTTGTTCAAAAGATGTTTGGATATGTACCTAGAGTCCCTTAACTTCCAGCGTAGGACCAAGGCTGGAAAATGGGATGAGGCTCGGTGACTTAATTTTTAGCCAGCAAAGATACAACGGGCAGAAGGACCCCTCCTCTGCCTTAAAGCTTATGTTTAATGGGTGTGGCATCAGTTAGAATTGAACGGTAAGAAAAATAAACATGATTATGATAGACTAGATGCTGTGTTTATTCTTGCAGGTCAGAATGAATTTAGAAAAACTGAAAGCTGAAGTGATGGGATTCACACAATAGAAATTATCATAGTGATTGGAGTTTAGATTTGTTGGCACAACCTCTGAGAGGGTGAACATGAAACAATTTGCATACAGATGAAAATCTTATAATCAAAAATATGTTGCAGTTTTTTTCTGGGCAACAGCAACATGAATAAGCACAGAATATAAGTGGGCTGCTCTACACTTTTAACTAATGTCTACAAAGGTCACAAGCTTCAAATGGAATCAACCAAGTAAAAGATTAATTGCAACTTCTCATGTGGCCACAAGCTAAAGCGAAGAGAGGAAACAAAAGGTGATTAGCTTGCTGTTTGGATTACTGAACGGAGCAGAGGACAATAATGTGATCAAATTTGTAAGGAGAAAACTCGGTTGCTAAAATCCCCTAGAGATGACATTTTTTTGTGAAAATAGAAGCATATGGTCCAATAGTGTTGAAAGCAGCAGGACTAACGACAGCCTGAAGAAATATTAGTGCAGTCTCTGTGCAGCATAGATAAAGGAAAAATGTCTACCGGCAGCAATGCAGAAGATATCACCTACAACAGTAAGACAATATCACGCTTCAGTGATCTCTCCACAGAACTTAACAGACAGGGAAGGGATTTTAATGCAGTTAGATAGCGGGTCTCCACAGCTCAATTTATCCTGTTTGATGCCAGCTGATCCTTCACTGGGAGACTCCTCATTTTCTACAACTGGAAGGATTTGAAGCAAAAGAATTCTCTACCACATCCACTGTCAGAGGTTGATATCACCTTGATAGGAGATGTTTTAAAGTTTATCCTCACTGCACTGAAAGTTAATGGAATTTGCTTGTTCCTTTTCACATTGCCAACTCTGTCACAGTAAAATACTAACTATTTTATCTGTTTTAATGAGAATGTATGATTGTACACACAATGTTCTTTACCTCCATCAGTTTTACTTCTTTATGTATTTAAGTGAAAAGATCATCTTTTTCAACTGAAGATTTTGGCATGATATAAATGAGAATTAATCTTGACATACCTACTGCCCTCACTCACCACAACCAGTAGGAAAAGGGGTAGGGAGGGGACAGGTGAATGGAAAAAAGTCAACTTTCTGATCAACTCATTCAGAGATGTTATTACACACCTCTAGAACAGGTAGAACTTGAATCCAGGACAATGCAATTAGTAAAAAAAAATTAAAGATGCGTGGCACACAATTATAATGTTGTAGAGTCATAGAGACAGACAGCACGAAACAGACTGTTGGGTCCAACTTGTCCATGCCAACCAGATATCCTAAATTAATCTAGTCCCATTTATCAGTGCTTGGCCCATATCTCTCTAAACCCTTCTAATTCATGTATCCATCCAGATGCCTTTTAAATGTTGTAATTGTACCACCTCCACATTTTCTCTGGCAGCTCATTCCATACACGCACCACCTTCTGTGTGAAAAAGTTGCCTCATAGGTCCTTTTAAATCTTTCTCCTCTCACCTTGAACTTATGCCCTCTAATTTTGGACTATTCTACCCCAGGGAAAAGACTTTGTCTTTTTACCCTATCCATGCCCCTCACAATTTTATAAACCTCCACAAGGTCACCCCTCAGCCTATTTTGCTCCAGGGAAAACAGCCCCAGCCTATTCAAACTCTCCCTATAGCTCAAACCCTCCAACCCTTACAATGACCTTGTAAATTTTTTCTGAACTCTTTCATGTTTCACAACATCCTTCCTATAGGAGGGAGAACAGAATTGCACACAATATTCCAAACAAGTCTGAGATGCCTTTGTGTATGTTGACCATTTCTTGTTTTTTTTGATGGTGATACATTCTAAAGAGAGGCAGAATGTTTTATTCTTGTTTTTGTGTGACTTTGCAGGTTCAGGTAGATCTGAAAATTCAAGAGTCAGGAATTTCAGTGATAAAGTGGTTACAGTACAGGAAATGGCTGAGAAGGTGGATCTGAAAAGTGAGTGATAAGTGGTTGACTTTCTTTGAAGATAACCACAATGAATAATACTAATATATGCTTTATGAAGCCCCCTCCCACCCCCCAACACCACCACCTCACCCCCATGTCATATATCAGTTTTGATTTTCCTTTTGTTGTACATGCATGGTGCTTTTATTTTCCGGAGCTGTTCTTTCCAAACTCACTTCTTGTTGTGGGTCCTTGCCCCTTGAAAACCAAACAGTAATCGATTATACACTATATCTGCACTGTCCAGAATTCAGGGTAAATCTTTGTTAAAGTTGTTAGACTACTGGATATGAACACAAGACCTTTCATTGTCTTAGACTATAGTATGACAGAAGAATTGCAAGAGACAACATTTTAACTATATGTTATTAAACAATTATGTTAAAACTAACAAAAAAGCAGTCTCAGGCAATAATACTGTAGCCTGCACTATTTTGGCAGTACATTGTTTATTATAGTCAATAGACAATGGACAATAGGTACAGGAGTAGGCCATTCTGCCCTTAAAGCCAGCACCACCATTCATTATGATCATAGCTGATCATCCTCAATCAATATCCTGTTCCTGCCTTATCCCCATAACCCTTGATTCCACTATCCTTAAGAGCTCTATCCAGCTCTTTCTTGAAAGTATCCAGAGACTTGGCCTCCACTGCCCTCTGGGGCAGAGCATTCCACACACCAACCACTCTCTGGGTGAAGAAGTTTCTCCTCAACTCTGTTCTAAATGGCCTACCCCGTATTCTTAAACTGTGTCCTTTGGTTCGGGACTCACCCATCAGCGGAAACATGCTTCCTGCCTCCAGAGTGTCCAATCCTTTAATAATCTTATATGTCTCATTCAAATCCCTCTCAGCCTTCTAAACTCAAAGGTATACAAGCCCAGTCGCTCCAATCTTTCAATGTAAGACAGTCCCACCATTCCGGGAATTGACCTCGTGAATCTACGCCGCACTCCCTCAATAGTCAGAATGTCCTTCCTCAAATTTGGAGACCAAAACTGCATACAATATTCTAGGTGCGGTCTCACCAGGGCCCTGTACAACTGCAGAAGAACCTCTTCGCTTCTATACTCAATTCCTCTTGTTATGAACGCCAGCATGCTATTAACTTTCTTCACTGCCTGCTGTACCTGCATGCTTGTTTTCATTGACTGATGTACAAGAACACCTAGATTTCGTTGTACTGTCCCTTTGCCTAATTTGACTCCATTTAGGTAGTAATCTGCCTTCCTGTTCTTGCCACCAAAGTGGATAACCACACATTTATCCACATTAAACTGCATCTGCCATGCATCTGTCCACTCACCTAGGCTGTCTAGGTCACCCTGTAATCTCCTAAATCCTCATCACATTTCACCCTGCTACTCAGCTTTGTCTCATCAGCAAATTTGCTAATATTACTTTTAATACCTTCATCTATATCATTAATGTATATTGTAAAAAAGCTGCGGTCCCAGCACTGATCCCTGTGGTACCCCACTGGTCACTGCCTGCCATTCCGAAAGGGAGCTGTTTATCATTACTCTATGTTTCCTTTCAGCCAACCAATTTTCAATCCAAGTCAGCATTTTGCCCTCAATACTGCCCTAATTTTGCTCACTAACCTCCTATGTGGGACGTTCTCAAAGGCTTTCTGAAAGTTCAGGTATACTACATCCACTGGATCTCCCTTTTCTGTCTTCAGAGTTACATCCTAAAAAAATTCAAGAAGATTAGTCAAGCATGATTTCCCCTTCATAAATCCATGCTGACTCTGACCTATCCTGTTACTGCTATCCAGATGTGTCGTGATTACATCCTTTATAATTGACTCCAGCGTCTTTCCGACCACTGAGGTCAGACTAACTGGTCTATTAATTCTTGGAATGTGGGTGTTGTTGGCTGGGTCAACATTTATTTCCCATCTGTAATTATCCAGGAGAAGGTGCTGGCGAGTTGCCTTCTTAAACCACTGCAGTTCTTGGAGTGTAGCAATCCCCACAGTACTGTTAGAAAGAAAGTTACAAATTTGACCCTGCAACAGAGAAGGAATGACAGTACAATTCCAAGTCAAGATGGTGTGTGACTTGGAGGGTAAATTGCAGGTAGTTGTGGTCTAAGCATTTATTGCCATTGTCCTTCTAAATTGGAGAAGCCATGGATATGGAAAGTGCTGTTGAAGCAGCCTTGGTGAGTTACTGCATTGCATCTTATGAGTAGAACACACTATGTGTTGGCAGTGAAGGGAGTGAATGTTGAAGGTGGTGAATGGATTGATTTGAGTGTGGTTGGAGCTTCACTCATCAGGCAAATGAGTGTATGTAATTCCATTACATACATAATTTGTGCCTAGTAGATGATGGACAGGCACTGGGAAGACAAAGGGTGAGTTATTCATAGAATCCCTAGCCTCTGATCAGCTCATACAGCCACAATATTTATATGATAAGTTCAGTTTATTTTCTGGTCAATGGTAACCTCCAAGATGTTGATAGTATGAGATTTCATTATGGTAATGCCACTGAACATTTTGATGATGGTTAGATTGTCTCTTGTTGGAGATGGCACATGTGTGACTCCTCATCACTTATCAACCCAAACCTAGATGTTGTCCAGGTCTTGCTGCATTTAGACATGGATGCCTGCAGTAACTGAGATGTTACAAATGACGCTGAAGCATTGTGCAATCATCAGCAAATATCTCCATGTCTGACGTTCTGATGGAGGGAACTCACATTTCCTCCTTTGTCCAAGATTTTCGGCAAAAGTAATACATTAGCTACTCCACTATTAATATAAAATCTACACTATACAGAGAGTGCTTTACAATTCTCCCTGAGATGCTTTCTACCAAGAAACCCATCAAAGTTTTCCTTGCCCTTGATCCAATGATCTGTTATAAAACACTAGGTTTCACAAGAAGGCCTATTTCTCTGAAAAAAATATATTTTCTTTTTCATGATTTCCATCTTGTCACAATTATTCTTGAGTATTTTAATTATACATTCATAAAATATTCATCACAATTAAATAGGATATTTTATTGGGTCTGAACCTAATGAGTTAAGTGTTTATCTTTATTGCCAGGGTAGTAATTTAATAAAGACCATACAGCTACTATCATCTACAACCTGACTGTCACTGTAATGATTTCAGCAGTAAATGGGGAATCACCTTACCAGATTACAACCCGGGTAATGAAGACCCCCAGTATATCCTACCACTCTGGTGTTTGGCCAGTTGCTTAGTATTAATGTCACTAGATTAATAAACCAGTGACTAGGGCTAATTATCAGAGAGCATGGGTTCATAACCCCACCATACCAGCTACTGGAGCATAAATTCAATAAAAATATCTGGAATCTAAAAGCAATTTTAATAATGTTGACCATGAAATTCTGTAATCTTACAAAAGCCCCTGGGTCTGCTAACGTCCTTTAAGAAGGAAATCGGCCATCCTTGCCTTTTCTGGCTTACCTATAACTCTTGTTCCACAGCAATCATGTTGTCTCTTCTCATGACCACGAATGAGAGGTTATGTCTGAAGTGAGGCACAACCTGAGCAACTACCGAGAGATTGCAGATGACATTAGTAGTTGTGGGCTTGTCCATCGGACCTGGCTAAAGAGCTGTGGAAGACTGATCAGCTTCCTCCATGTTGCAAGGCTCTCTTTTTCCCTTGTGGAGGAACCGGTGGCAAGTGTGGGCCCGGTGGCAAGAGATGGCGCCAGAACATGGTGACTTTGACAATGGGCCCAGCGCAGGACTTGAGGTTGTGGTAGTGGCATCATCAAGGATGTGTCTGATGTCAGCGCTGGTTCAAAGGTTGACGCATTAGTTCAGGAAAGTTGTGGACTCCAATACCTCAACTGATTCCAAGATGATGTCATTAAGGTGGGCCCAACAGCGAGCAATGGTGCTGGAGCGTGGCGATTTTGACCTTGATGGGTCTGGTGTAGGCACCAGTGAGATGCAGGACTCGAGGCAGTGATACTGGCAACAGTTGTAGCAGTGGCAGCAATGAGGCATTGATGGGTCCAGGACAGGTGGTGTTGGTGAGCCCAGTTCAAGACCTATGGTGGCAGCAGTAATAGGGGTGATCTGTACATTTTCTTGTCCTTTTGTTTCTGTTTCCTTAATGTTGGCAATTGTTTTATGTATATAGAGAAAAATGTTTACACTTTTACAAAAAAAAAGAAGTTATAAAAGTACAAAAATACAGAGAAGTAGAAATAATATCACATTATTATTTTACAGTAATGTTAACAATTAGCTATCTACTACTCTTCAAGATACAATCATCTCATATTGACTTAACCCAAATTAAAGCAAACTCAAATTAAATGGAACAGTATTAAATTAAATTACAATCCAATAAAATTAAGTTACATTATATTACACTTCTCCACTTGCCACACCTCCACCAAAGCTACCGTCCACGGGCACAACAGTTATTAAAGTCGTATTTGCTAGGCCTACACACCCCAGGATCCCTGAACCATCATATATGGCCCTCGTGGCTATATAAAGATCCTAATCAGTACAGCCGAAAGGTCCATGCCTATGTAATTTAGAAAGGGCCACCAATGTCTTATAAAATTGGTCTCTTACATGGCACACCATACTTTTCAGATAATCTTAGGGGACGTGTTCCATCACAAGTCTGTGCCATCCTGCAAGACCTGGGGGTTTTTCTAAAATCCAATTCATTAGAATGTTCTCCCTCACACAGTGTGTAAGAAAGTTAAATAAGCTCTTCCCGTGCTCACCCAGAGAGGGCAGATTCAGTAGTTCCAAGGGATATTGGATATTGGATCTTCCTTCGCTTCTATTGCCAGGATCTTCTCCAGCTCATTCACTATGGCACTCCAGTATCTGCGACTGTTGTAGCAGGACCAAAAGCAATGTGTGAGGATACCTATGCTGATTTTACATTTAGGACATTTCAGGGAAGATCCTTTCTTAACTTTTGCTAACCTCTCTGGTGCCATATGGGCCTTGTGAAGGATCTTCAATTGCATAGCTTGTGCTTTATTGCATATTGAAATTTTCTTTACATTCCCCCATATTTCCTCCTATGGCAGTTGTTTTCAGTTTTAGCTATTGTATTCTAAGATGGTGCTGGACAGTGGTGACTTAGTACACTTTCACTCTACTCCTGTACTCTTGTATTTGGATACATGTAACAATAAAATCTGATCTAATCTAAATGTTCTCTGCAATCATCGAAGGAACCAATTAGTTCAAGGGCACTTAGGGTTGGGCAAGAAATGCTGACCTTGTTATGACACACATCACGTCAAAGAATAAAAAACATTTTAAACTAATTGAATTGTGTTTAAAACTAAAATGGAAAACTTGCGAATTCTGAAATAAAATTCTAAACATTCACATCAGTCCAGTCTGTATTTGAAGGAAAATGTCAAGTCATGTTGTTTTACTGTGACCCCTTCACCATGGCTTTGATGAATGAAATGCATCTGAAAAACCTCTTCTCATGGATCAGGTAACAAAGTTAAGTGTTGAATTTGTAATTCTGAGAAGGAGAGCAAGGTTTTCGTTGTTGTTGTGTGAAAGTTGCTCAGTTTTGAGAGTTAGGACTGGGTGACTGGACTTGTAAGACTGAGCATTAAATAAGTCTCTAAGAATGATATTTATATGGATTTCCAGAATATATACAGTAAAGTTCTGTACACAAACTGCTAACATAAATTAAGATGAATGGAATCAAAATCATTGGAACAGATAAGAAATTGTTTTTTCATCTGGAAACAGATAGCAGCAGTAAAGGGTATTAAAGATAAGACCATAAGACATAGGAGTAGAAGACCATTCAGCCCATTGAGTCCACTCCACCATTCAATCATGGCTGATGGGCATTTCAACTTCACTTACCAGCATTCTCCCCGTAGCCCTTAATTCCTTGTGACATCAAGAATTTATCAATCTCTGCCTTGAAGACATTTAGCGTCCCGGTCTCCACTGCACTCTGCGGCAATGAATTCCACAGGCCCACCACTCTCTGGCTGAAGAAATGTCTCCGCATTTCTGTTCTGAATTGACCCCCTCTAATTCTAAGGCTGTCCATGGGTCTTAGTCACCTCGCCTAACGGAAACAATTTCCTAGCGTCCACCCTTTCCAAGACATGTATTATCTTGTAAGTTTCTATTAAATCTCCCCTTAACCTTCTAAACTCCAATGAATACAATCCCAGGAGCCTCAGCCGTTCCTCGTATGTTAGACCAACCATTCCAGGGATCATCCGTGTGAATCTCTGCTGGACACGCTCCAGTGCCAGTATGTCCTTCCTGAGGTGTGGGGACCAAAGCTGGAAACAGTACTCCAAATGGGGCCTAACCAGAGCTTTATAAAGTCTCAGCAGCACAACAGTGCTTTTATATTCCAACCCTCTTGAGATAAATGACAACATTGCATTTGCTTTCTTAATCACGGACTCAACCTGCATGTTTACCTTTAGAGAATCCTTAACTAGCACTCCCAGATCCCTTTGTACTTTGGCTTTACAAGTTTTCTCACAGTTTAGAAAGTAGTCTATGCTTTTATTCTTTTTTCCAAAGTCCAAGACCTTGCATTTGCTCACGTTGAATTCCATCAGCCATTTCCTAGACCACTCTCCCAAACTGTCTAGATCCTTCTGCAGCCTCCCCACTTCCTCAGTACTACCTGCCTGTCCACCTAACTTCATATCATCGACAAACTTTGCTAGAATGCCCCCAGTCCCTTCATCCAGATCATTAATATATAATGTGAACAGCTGCGGCCCCAACACTGAACCCTGTGGGACACCGCTTGTAACCGGCTGCCATTCCGAAAAAGAACCTTTTATCCCAACTCTCTGCCTTCTGTAAGACAGCCAATCCTCAATCCATACCAGTAGCTCACCTTGAACACCATGGGCCCTCACCTTGCTCAGCAGCCTCCCGTGTGACACCTTATCAAAGACCTTTTGGAAGTCTAGATAGACCACATCCACTGGGTTTCCCTGGTCTAACCTATTTGTCACCTCTTCAAAGAATTCCAACAGGTTTGGCAGATACGACTTGCCCTTACTAAATGCATGTTGATTTGTTCTAATCAGACGCTGCTCTTCCAAGAATTTATAAACCTCATCCTTATTGATAGATTCTAGAATTTTACCAACAACCGAGGTTAGACTAATTGGCCTATAATGTTCCATCTTTTGTCTTGATCTTTTCTTGAACAAGGGGGTTACAATAGCGATCTTCCAATCATCCGGGACTTTCCCTGACTCCAGTGACTTTTGAAAGATCTCAACCAATGCCTCTGCTATTTCCTCAGCCACCTCTCTCAGAACTCTAGGATGTATCCCATTGGGGCCAGGAGATTTATCAATTTTAAGACCTTTTAGCTTTTCTAGCACCTTCTCTTTTGTAATGACAACTATACTCAACTCAGCCCCCTGACTCCCTTTAATTGTTGGGATATTACTCATGTCTTCCACTGTGAAGACTGATGCAAAGTACTTGTTAAGTTCTCTTGCTATTTCCTTATCTCCCATCACTAGGCTTCCTGCATCAGTTTGAAGTGGCCCAATGTCTACTTTTGCCTGTCGTTTGTTTCTTATGTATTGAAAGAAACTTTTACTATCATTTCTAATATTACTGGCTAGCCTACCTTCATATTTGATCCTCTCCTTCCTTATTTCTCTCTTTGTTATCCTCTGTTTGGTTTTGTAGCCTTCCCAATCTTCTGATTTCCACTGCTCTTGACCACTTTATAGGATCTCTCTTTTTCTTCAATACATTTCCTGCCTTCCTTTGTCAGCCATGGCTGTCTAATCCTTCCCTGGATAATCTTTCTTTTCTTGGGGATGAACCTCTGTACAGTGTCCTCAATTATACCCACAAACCCCTGCCATTTTTGCTCTACTGTCTTCCCCACTAGGCTCTGCTTCCAGTCTATTTTTGTCAGTTCCTCTCTCATGCCCTCATAATTACCTTTATTTAACTGTAACACCATTAGATCTGATTTTGCCTTCTCTCTTTCAAACTGCAGACTGAACTCTACCATATTATGAATGCTGCTTCCTAAGTGTTTCCTTACTTTAAGATCTTTTATAAAGTCTGGTTCATTACATAGCACTAGGTCCAGAATAGCCTGCTCCCTTGTGGGCTCCATGACAAGGTATTCCAAAAGGCCAACCTGTAAGCATTCCATGAATTCCCTTTCTTTGGATCCACTAGCAACATTATTTACCCAGTCCACCTGCATTTTGAAGTCTCCTATGATCAACATGACCTTGCCTTTCTGACATGCCTTCTCTATTTCCCGGTACATGTTGCACCCCTGGTCCTGACCACTATTAGGAGGTCTGTACATAACTCCCATTATGGTTTTTTTTTGCCTTTGTGGTTCCTCAATTCCACCCACACAGACTCCACATCATCCGACGTTATGTCATTCAGTGCCATAAATTTAATTTTGTTCTTAACTAACAAGGCAACCCCACCCCCTCTGCCCACCTCCTTGTCTTTTTGGTAAGTTGAAAATCCTTGGAGGTTTAACCGCCAGTCCTGACTCCCCTATAACCACATCTCTGTGATGCCTACCACATCATAATCATTCACTATGATCTCTGCCATTAGTTCGTCTGCTTTGTTACGAAGATACCTTGCAGTTATTTAGCACCTTTCATAAAATATTTCAAAATGCTTCACATTATTTTTGATACTTCTGAAATGTTCTTATAATACAAATCAGTTAGATTAGTTTACTTACAGTGTGGAAACAGGCCCTTCGGCCCAACAAATCCACGCCAACCCGCCGAAGGGCAACCCACCCATACCCCTACATTTACCTCTTACCTAACACTATGGGCAATTTAGAATGGCCAATTCACCTGACCCGCACATCTTTGGACTGTGGGAGGAAACTGAAGCACCCAGAGGAAACCCACGCAGACACGGGGAGAATGGGGAGTTATGATCAAATTGATTGGCAGAACAGGCTTGAAGGGATGAATTGTCTACTCTTGTTCCCAGGATAATTTAAGCACATGAAAAGAAAAAGTTACAACAATAGATGTTGTAGGCAATTTGAATGAAGTTCATAACTGTTGAGTTGAATCAATAGCAATGGAGTCGAATGTTAACTGGGGAGTTCATTCATAAACTGAGAAGAAACAAATAGGAGAAATAAACCCTGGATAATAACTGAGTTGATTGAAAAGTGTGTGGATCAGTCATTCCTAACAGCATGGAATCCCTGATTTGAAGATCAATTAGATACCATAAAGAAATCTTTGTTAGATGATGGGGATGTAATGGCCTAGTGGTATTGTTACTATAGTTAAAAATCACACAACACCAAGTTATAGTCCAACAGGTTTATTTGGAAACACTAGCTTTCAGAACGCTGCTTCTTCATCAGGTGGTTGTGAAGCAGGACCATAAGACACAGAATTTATAGCAAAAGATTACAGTGATACAATGATACATTGAAAAACATAGATTGTTAAGTCTTTCATCTTTTAGAATGGATTTGCTGTTTTCGGTTCTTTAATATGTAAACCCTAGAACTTCTGCTAAGTCACTTTCTCAAGATAATTTAAGCTTTTATAACTAAAGCTGACATCTCAGCTCAGACAATGCCTTCAAGGTGTGAGTCAGACCAATCTTAAGTCAGACTGGTTCTATTTCCAAAGTGGAATTTACAAATATTATATGGATTCACTGCCTGCATCGACTGCTTGCAGGATCTACAAATTTTGAGCAAAATAGAATACATCTGCAAATACAAAATCACCCCATAGATTTATATAAGTGTGTGCGTACATCCCATGAACGAATAAAACAAAATGAAATGGTGGCCCATCAATTGAATATGTATCCCTGTCAGGGATTTTGCGGATATCCAATGTAGTGCCAAATGAATGATAGAGTATATAGCAGCAACGTTCCAAGATATATAACAGATATAAGATTACTGAAGGACCAGTGAGATGAAAAATACTCATGCACTCAAGTTTTCAACTTTTCTATCTGGTGAAAAATCTAAAAGTAAATGGCAGGTTCAATGTCTCCAAGCCGTTGTCATACAAACCAACAGAAAAAAAAGTTCACCTATATTTCTCTGTGTAGAGATGAAATCTTCATTGAACCTCTTCTGTATTTCCTTCACCAGAAATTGGGATGGAAGCATCTTTACAGATTTGTAGAGATGCATGATGTCCTAGGTTATTCATTAAATACCTCTAACAGTTATTGTGAACAAGACTCCTAAGGAAATGAGATAGGCCTAGCAAATTTTCCAAATCGCCAACGCATCTACTATTAAGTATGTAACTAATCATCTTGATCCTGACACTTTCTTTCTTTCTTCCGCTCCGTTGTATTGATTTAAAAATATCTTGCATTTATATAGAGATTTTCACAGTCAATAACTTTTCAGTTTATTACAATACTTTTGAAGTGTAACCAATTTGTTCTGGCATACTCCGACAGACAGCAATGTGATCATGAGCAGGTGGATTTTAAGGTGTGGATCGGGGAATACATTTTGGCCAAGACTCCAGACTTCCTTGTTCTTTTTCAAAATAGTTCCATGAGTTTTTTTTACAGGCAGATGAAGCTACAGTGTGCTGTCTCGCCTGAAAGATGGCACCTCTGACAGTTTAGCACCACTTCAGTACTGCACTACAGTAGTCAGCTAAATGATATATTGAAACCTCAAGCCCCAAACTCTGGAATGAACAACTTCACTAACTTATAATTTCTACTCACAATACAACTCCACAAGCTAAAAATAAGTAAAAACAATACAAAAAACTTTGATTATATGAACCTAAACCAAATTCCAATCCTACACATATATGTACATGAATATGGAATTGTATAAGAAGTAATGGGCATGGGACAAGGCATAGAATGGTCTTCATCTCCATTTCATTGTTACATGAGATTCACCAGGTTGATTCCGGAATTGAGGGGATTGGTTTATGAGGAGAGGCTGAGGAGACTGGGATTATATTCATTGATATTCAGAAGAATGAAGGAGGGATCTTATAGAAATATATAAAATTATGAAGGGAATCGATAAAATAGAAATAGATGGGATGTTTCCACTGGCAGGTGAGACTAGAACAAGAGGGCAGGACCTCAAGATTAGAGGATGCAGGTTTAAAACTGAACTGAGAAGGAATTTCTTCACCCAGAGGGTTATTAAACTATGGAATTCCTTACCCAAAGAAGTAGTTGATGCTACTTCTGTAATCGCTTTTAAAGATAAGGTAGATACTTATTTGGAAGATAAAGGAATCAAAGGATATGGTGAAACAGGGGTAAGTGGAGCTGAGTCCATGAAAAGATCAGCCATGATCTTATTGAATGGCGGAGCAGGCTCGAAGGGCCGGACGGTCTACTCCTGCACCTAGTTCTTATGTACTTATGACTTAACATAAAAACTAGAAAGGGAGGCTTTCATTACATTAATATATTGTGCCTCAGTTCTTTTTCCTTACTGTGTAGCTCATGTTGTTTTCAATTACAAAATAAAAGGAGTAGCAAATATAAATTCTGCTGTTCACTAATAGCCTAACAGTTATTAGCGTAGGTCTACTACTAATGCCTTAGGAGACTAATATATTCTCAGTTTATACTAGTTTGGAATAATTTGTGCAAAACAATAATTCCCTTGCAGTAATTGCCAAGGACGCCTACTGTTTACCTGATTTTCTACATTAGTCATACACCAGATTGGCAAAGATATCGACAGCCGTATTTTCAATGAGGAGACAGGAAACACACTGACTCAGCAGAGTCTTCTCCTTTAAAAAAGGCCCAGCCCATTGCATTTCAAACTGAAGTGGTGAATGAATCTAGGTTTATATCTGTATTGGGAACACACTGGCCAACATGGTTTCCTAAAGCTTTTTGAAACTCATCAGGGCCAACAAGGTATGACCAGGACAGGGATTAATGGACCTGTGACAGGACCTAGGCTGAACTTCATATTTAGGGGGAGGCAGTGGTCTAGTGATGTTATTGCTAGCCTATTACTCAGGTAATGCTCGAGGGAACCAGGTTCAATTCCCACCATAGCAGGTAGTGGAAATTTATTTCAATAAAAATCTGAAATTAAGAGTCTAATGATGACCATGAAAAATTGCTGATTGTCAGGAATTCCCACTTGATTCATTAATATCTGTTAGGGAAGGACATCTGTTGGCCTTACCTGGTCTTGTCTACATTTGGCTCCAGATCCAGTGCAATGTGATTGACTATTAACTGCCCTCTGGGTATTTACTGCTCACATCCTCTGAATGAATAAATTAAGAATTTAAAAAATGCTGAAACAGCCTGTTTGCTTTTCTGGTTAAGTGTAAGTCTTTTGCTCGTAGCATTGATTCTGACAAGATCCATTTCTGCTTTCATGGATCCGTTTTCCAGCCTCCAGTGCAGCATGGGAGCAGTTTATCAGCTCAATACTCAGTCTCTGCTCAGGAGCAGATGCAGTAGCACCCATAGCACCTACTGCCTTCCCTGCAGTCAAATGCTGTTCCACAGGAAAGAAGAACAGATGGATAGATCAGCTCAAAGGACACAAGTGGTTCTGTTTTTGACACCATAACATTATTCTCTTCCTTTTCCTATTCAATCTTCATACTGCCATGATTTGATTTCAACAGAGGTAAGGATGAAGGCAAACCAGGGCAGTTGATGGTAGGGCCCTAGGGAATGTTGTTGAACAGAGAGACCCAGGTGTGAAGGTTCATAGTTCCTTGAAAGTGGTGTCACAAGTAAACAGGCTGGTGAAGAAGACGTTTGGCATACTTGCCTTCATCAGTCAGATCATTGAGTTGGGAAATTGGGATATCATGTTGCAGCTGTATTAGACACTAGACCACTTTTAGAATACTGTGTGTAATCTGTTCGCCTTGTTGTAGGAAGAATGTTGTTACACTAGGAAGAGAAAACTTAATAGGATGTTGTCAGGACTAGAGGATTTGAGTTATAAGGAGTGACTAGATAGGATGTGGCTGTTGTCTGAGGGGTGACCTTACAGAGGTTTATAAAATCATGAGGTGATTAGCAAAGGTTTTTCTCCAAGCATTGGGGAATTCAAAACTAGGTAGCATAGGTTTTAGATGAGAGGGGAAAGATTTCAAAGGGACTTGAGGGGCAACTTTTTCACACAGAGGGTGGTGCACAAATAGATTGTGATGCCAGAGGAAGTGGTAGAGGCTGCTACAATTACAACATTTAAAAGACATTTGAACAGGCACATAAATAGGAAAGGTTTAGAGGGATATGGGTTAAACGTAGGCACATGGGACTAGATCAGTTTAGGGAATCTGGTTGGCAAGGACGAGTTGGACCGAAGGGCCTGTTTCCATGCTGAATGAATGTATGAGTCCAGTTGTCCATACGCCTGCTCTGAGATATGTGTCCGCTGGACTTTGGAGCCTGTCAGGGTCCTGCACTTGGGTGGGCAAAGTCAGCAGCAAGGACATAAGGCAAGATGCAGGGATTGGATGGGGGTGAGGGGTTGCTGAGTGGGGATAATCATCACTACAATCACTCCTTCCAGTTGTTTGGGAAACCAAGAATTATAATGCGAATGTTGTCATTGATTTAAACAGCCAGACTAATACCTACTGCAGCCACCTTCAGGATGCTGATTTATCCACTCATTGTGAGCAGGTCTATGTTTCTATTTATTCATTCATGGGATGTGAGCACTTCTGGCTAGGCCTGCATCCATTTCCCATCCCTAGTTAAGTGTCAACCACATTACTGTGGGTCTGAAATCACACACCAGATAAGAATGGCAGATTTCCCTCTCTAAAGGACATTAGTGAACCAGATGAATTTTTCCTGACAATCAACAGTGGGTTTGTGACTGCTATTAGATCAGCTTCTTTTATTGGTTTAAATTTCACCATCTGCAATTCAAAACCGTGTTTCCAGAATATTACCTTGGTATTCTAGAATGCTACGCTCCAGCCTTTCCAAATATAGGTCAATGTGATAAAATAACTGTCCAAGGACATTAAATGCATTAAGTCTACCCCTTTGTATCCTGCAGAACTAACAAGCGTACAAATGGAAGGTTTTTTTTCAATAATGTAAAGCAATAGCTGTGTATCTCTCTCAATACATTCTCTTAGATTCTAATGGCACCTTGTGAGTTTACATTCACAATTCCAGCAACAATAAAGCAATTCGCAGAAATGCTGACTCCAGCAGAATCTTATTTCTTTTTGTGAGTATGATGAGAAGAAAATTAAAGGAAAGCACAATGTACATGTGCAGTATTGTCAAGGGCTGTGCTCCCCGTGCATTTTCCAAAAAGTAACATTCAAGATGAAATCTGATCATAAAATGCCTGTAGAATGTCAAGTGACTTGCTATTGCTCCTTAGTGTCAGATTTCCACATTCAGCTGGGCCTTTGGATATTTGTATCTGACTAGAGTGACATGAAAATGATAATGAAATGCTTATGTACATGTAGAAATGGCAGGTAGAAAAACGCAATAGAGGGTAATTGACAACAAAGAAAGACATTATCAGATAAATCATGATGGCATGCTGGATTCAGCCATGTACCCAGGCTGTTACTTGACAGAGAGATGTGTTCACAATAGTTCATGCAGTAAGTTAGGGACTGATGCAAAAATGGAAATGTGTTTTTATATATATATATATATATATATATATAGATAACAATACAATTCCATATTATATTAGATTATAGCATTAACACACAATGGCTCAATTTCTGATTTCAGCCTCAAGCTTAATGGAATTTTAGAAGAATAGAACACACCCAAAACATCTTCCTCGTCCACCTATTTATATGCATTAGCATTACACTATTTCCTAACTTTGCCTCATTGATGCACAATTTTCCATTCTTACACATGCCGGATATAAACTACAGAACAACAATTCCCAACATGAATGTCAAAGCAGGAATCTGACAACTCCAGCTCACCACTTGCTCCTGTGGATCTCCACCTTGGAAGCAGTCACCAATATCTCAGGGCACACTCCATGTGCAGTGACTGCCCACACATCTTACGCACCCACCCCATCTCCCCCAATAATTGCCGAAATTAGCATGGGACATGTACCAGCCTCAATGCACCCTCACTGAATATCTCCAACTCACTTGCGTTTGTGCACTTAAGTGCTACACTTTGGAGTGCACTGGCAGTCAGAGGATCTACGTCACTGCAGTCTGGGGAATGGGCCATGATCTAACCAGCAGGAACACAGCATCAGTCAAAAGAGTCAGGGTTCTGATCAGTCCAGCTGGACCTGTCTTTCCAGGGGGCTTGGGCCATTGTCAGTTCTGAGGTGTGTCCACATGTGGGGAAGTCACATAAGGATTGGGGGCAGCACACTGGCAAGACAATAACTGTGAAGAGGGGAAATTTAACATGTCAGTGGGTGGAGGCAATAGTGCATTATAAGACAAGATTTACTGCAGGAGGAGGATCACCCAGACACAGCCACCCTGGCTTTGACAGGAGAACAGTGCAGCATGACTAAACTATAGGGCCAGAGCTCAGTGGGTAATGTTGAGAAATGAAGACCATTAGAAATAGGAACAGATGTGGCTATTCTGCCCCTCAAACTGCTCCACCATTCAATAGATAGGAATGGCTGATTTGACAATCCTCATTTCCATTTTCCTGCTCTTTTCCCTTACCTTGATTCCCATACTGATGAAGAATCTATCTATCTCAGCCTTAAATATACACAAGGACTCTGTCCCCACAGCTCTTCATATCAAGGATTTCCAAAGGCTCACAACCCTCCAAGAACAGAAATTCCTCCTCATCTCAGTCTTAAATTGGTGCCTCTTAAATCTGAGAGTATGCACTCTGGTCCTAGACTCTCCCACGAGGGGAAATGTCTTCTCAGCATTTAGCCAGTCATACCCCTTAAAATCTTATATATCTCAATGCGATCACCTCTAATTCTTCTAAATTCCGGTGATTGAAGTCCCAACCTGATAATCTTTAGTCATAAGACATCCCTCCATACCAGATCAAGTGAAGAGAGTGCACGATGGACTCTGACAAGAGAAACAGCAGCTTTCTGAGAAAGCTGATGAAGACATTGAGTAGGAATAACATCACCTTCAGCACAATAGAGAGAAGTACTGGGTGCAACAAGCTGGACAGGACTTAATTGACCCTTGAGTTCCAGTAGCTGAAAGCTAGGTGCAGCGATCACTCATTGATTATAAAGTTGTTGATGCCCAAAATGCAAGTGGCTGTTCCCAAGAGCAAATTAGGCTGTTGTTTGTTTGCTTTTTCTTCACTTTCAATGTTGTTGAATAAAAATTAAGGTTTTCAACCATTGGAATGCTTTCAGGCATCTCATTTAACAATGAGAAAGCATTGGAGAAATTGTAATACCCGCTTCGACAGTGATCAAAGATTAAATGAGACTACGAATAGGCAACCTGTTTAACTAGGTCCCTAACTAGCAATACATTTACATATATGTACTTGTATTTGCAATGGAGTATCAGCCATAGCATATGTATACCTTAAGAAACATTTCTTTTTGTTTCTCCTCCCATTATGTGTATGGTGAAGGGCAACTCCTGGCTGCTGGTGATTTACCTCATGCAAGGCTGGGCTTTAAACATGGTGCTGGCTCCAGGAATCTTGGGAGATCCCAGCAGTGGTGAGTAATTCCACCTCTACATGTGGTTGCTTAGGGCAGGATCATCTGTTCTGGAGTAGATGATGGGTGACACAAAGGATGACCACATGAGTCTTATGATGGTTAACAAATTAAGTAAGCATATGTGAAGAGTATAGTGAATTGTATCATGGGGGGAGGTGTACATGAGGTGTTTGCCACCATTGTTACCTCTCAGTCTCAATGATTCAGGTGTCAAATCTAAAGGGAACCTGGGCAGGCATTCACTCCCCGGGAGGAAGGAGTATCAGTCCAGTAATCCTTCTGGATGCCTTCACACATTTTCAACCCACAGGAACAAGATATTTGATACCAATGTTTTAGAGAAGACGAGAGTCCCAACAATTCAGGGACCCCTCAATGTAACTTCTCCTCCAGGAGAAAGGTCTGTTCACCAGGGACAGTAGTAGGACCCTCTTGCTTCTGACCAAGATGGCTTGGTTGGAGGTAGCAGCATAGGCTGGCAGCTATGGGACCCACTCCAGGCCTTGGCTCCTGTGCCAGAAGACGGTGAAGAATTTAATCTAGTAATTGGCACTGTTTACTCACGTGGCAAAGTGACACACATCAGGTAATGTAGCAGTGTAAGTCAAAGGAAGTCAGGTTTTAGGGTCATACGCAACTTTAGGAACCCTTCTTCCACAGCAATGATGCTTGTTTGATTAATCATGGCTATATGTAGATTGAAGTTACCTACTGATTACTCCTTTTCACTTCTTCCATAAACCTTTAATTTCTTTTTTAAAACTGAAATTCCTGAATTAGTCCATATTTATATATTGCCGTTATGATGCCATTCTCACAGTTTCTTTAATTTCAATAACAGCTTCTCCAGGTGTCTTTCTGAATCAAGTTTTGTACTAGAAAAGATTTTTGTCTTCAATGTTACTGGTCTCAAGTGTTAATATGGTTTCCAGTTTTGCAGCTTGTTGGCTGACAATACAAGATTACATGTTGTTACAGTTCAAAACAGCTTACAATAATGACATTATATCAAGCAAACACAAAATACATTTAGCCTTACCAAATATAAAACAGAATACAGTTATGTAGTTCAACACTTTTTTAATTCATTCATCAGATGTGGGCTTCACTGGTTCTGACAGTATTTATTGCTCAACGTGAGTTAACCTCGAGAAGGTGGTGGTTCTAAGCTGCCTTCTGGAAACACTGCAGTCCTTTTGATGTAGGTACTCCCACAATGCTGTTACGGAGGGAGGTCCACAACAGAGGATTTTGACCTAACAACAGAGAAGCAATATATTTCAAAGTCAGGAAGGTGAGTGGCTTGAAGGGGAATTTGCAGGCAGTAGTCTTTCTAAATAATAGTGGTCGCGAGTCTGAGCAGCCTTATTATCTCTCCAGGAGCCGGAATGGATAATTCAGCACCTTGAGCCTGATCAGCCATTTAATATGATCGTGATTTCCCTGATCTTGGCCTCAACACAGCTGCTAATGAGCATTGGTGGTGGAGGGAATGGATGCTTGTCCTGGATCATGTCAAACTTCTTTAGTATTATCAGAGCTGCACTCACCCAGGGAAATGGGGGTATTCTATCACACTCCTGACTTATGCCTTGTAGGTGATGGACATGCTTTGGTAAGTCAGGGGATGAGCTACTCACTGCAGGATTCCTAGCTTCTAACCTGCTTTTGTAGCCACTGTGTTTACATGGCGAGTCCAGATCAGTTTCTGGTCAATGGTAATCTGCAGGATATTGATAGTGGGGGAATCCAAGGAAGGTGATACCATTGAATGTCAAGAGGTGATAGTTAGATTCTCTCTTTTTGGAGATGGTCATTGCCTGGCATTTGTATGGAACAAAAGTCACTTGCTACTTATCAACCAGCGTATCATCCGCCGTCATTTCCGCCAACTCCAAACGGACCCCACCACCAGGGATATATTTCCCTCCCCTCCCCTATCAGCGTTCCGCAAAGACCACTCCCTTCGTGACTCCCTCGTCAGGTCCACACCCCCCACCAACCCAACCTCCACTCCCGGCACCTTCCCCTGCAACCGCAGGAAATGCAAAACTTGCGCCCATACCTCCTCCCTTACTTCTCTCCAAGGCCCCAAGGGATCCTTCCATATCCGCCACAAATTCACCTGCACCTCCACACACATCATCTATTGCATCCGCTGCACCCGATGTGGCCTCCTCTATATTGGGGAGACGGGCCGCCTACTTGCAGAACGCTTCAGGGAACACCTCTGGGATGCCCGGACCAACCAACCCAACCACCCCGTGGCTCAACACTTTAACTCTCCCTCCCACTCCACCGAAGACATGCAGGTCCTTGGACTCCTCCATCGCCAGAACATAACAACACGACAGTTGGAGGAAGAGCGCCTCATCTTCCGCCTGGGAACCCTCCAACCACAAGGGATGAACTCAGATTTCTCCAGTTTCCTCATTTCCCCTCCCCCCACCTTGTCTCAGTCGATTCCCTTGAACTCAGCACCGCCCTCCTAACCTGCAATCCTCTTCCTGACCTCTCCGCCCCCACCCCACTCTGGCCTATCACCCTCACCTTGACCTCCTTCCACCTATCACATCTCCATCGCCCCTCCCCCAAGTCCCTCCTCCCTACTTTTTATCTTAGCCTGCCTGGCACCCTCTCCTCATTCCTGATGAAGGGTTCTGGCCCGAAATGTCGAATTTCCTGTTCCTTGGATGCTGCCTGACCTGCTGTGCTTTGACCAGCAACACATTTTCAGCTCTGATCTCCAGCATCTGCAGACCTCACTTTTTACTCAAAGATTTTAACCTACTGCGAATCCTCTTGCAAGGATGCCTTCCTTGAAGAAGCTCTCTTCCTCTCTCTACAAGGATTTCAGTGAGTCTCTCTCTCACTGCACCCCCCAGGTCATCTCCTCTGCACAGAAGCTCTTTAGCCACGTTCTCAAACAGACTCGTTACCACAGCCACATCTCCTTCCTCAGCACCTGCCTACGGAACCGACTGATCCCACACGGACTCCGAACTACATTCCAACCAACAAAATTTGGACCCAACCAGGACAACCTGTACCTACAACAAATCCAAAGCCTCCAGCAACAGACCTCCCTCCGGATCCTCCGCTCCACCCTTGCAGCCATGCGTCGCTACCTACATTCCCTGCAATCAGCCCTACCCCAGCTCAGGACAACACTCTCACAGACCTGCAAAGGACCTCTGCTGTTCTTCATCTACAGAAGAATCCATACACTAAACAAACAGTTCTTCCTAGCCATATCAAAAATTAAAGATAGTAAGTACCGAAATCTTTCATGTACTTACCCCCCACACTCGTGGTTCCTCAACTGTTCCAGAATCTTCTATTGGCCTGTCGGATGCCATTACACATGCGGCCGCTACAGCGCCCGCGGCACCAATGACCGACGACGACCGTGACATCACTTCCGCCCCCACCGACCTCGGAGCCTCCGCGATCACCGACCAAACAACCGCCCCGACGATCACCGCACAGACTACCGCTTCCACAATCGCCAGGAAGATCGCCGACGGACTCGTGACCCCCGCGGCTACTGGGAATGACAATGGCACTTTCGTCGCCACAACCATTTCCACCCCTTCGGTTGCCGTCACCGCAGCCACTTCCGCCCCCACTGACATCACTAACCTGCACGACTGCAACGCCTCAGGTGTCTCCGCCCCCACGTTGACTTTTGTCATCATGCGTAACCCCGCCCTCACGCCGACTTGCGCCACCACGCGTAACCCCACCCCCACGCCGAATTTCGTCACCACGCGTAACTCCGGCCCCACGTTCACTTCCATCACCACGCGTAACCCCGCCCCCACGCCGAATTTCGTCACCATGCGTAACCCCGCCCCCATGCTTAACCCCGCCCCCACACCAAGCTTCGTCACCACGTCTAAATCCGCCCCTACGCCGATCTCTGTCCCCGCCCCTAACCCCGCCCCCACTCCCAGCTCCAGTCCCACACCAGGTCCTAGCTCCCAACCTTGCCGGATCTTCACCATCCCTCCAGGTCTCCCCCTCTCTGAGGATGAAAGATCAGTCCTCAGCAGAGGCCTCACCTTCATTCACCTACGCCCTCGGATTAATGAGTTCAACATGCGGCGAGATATTGAACAATTCTTCCGCCGCCTTCGCCTCCGTGCCTACGTTTACAACCAAGACCCCAGCCCAACCTCTGACGACCCCTTCTCCCGCCTCCAACACACCCCATCCACCTGGACCCCCGTGCTGGCCTCTTACCAGCCCTCGATCTATTTATAGCCAACTGCCGCCGCGACATTAACCGACTCGACCTGTCCACCCCTCTCACCCACTCCAACCTCTCACCCTCAGAACGTGCAGCCCTCCACTCCCTCCGCTCCAACCCCAACCTCACCATCAAACCGGCAGACAAGGGAGGCGCGGTAGTAGTTTGGTGCACCGACCTTTATACCGCTGAGGCCAAACGCCAACTCGCGGACGCCTCCTCTTATCGCCCCCTTGACCACGACCCCACCTCCCACCACCAAACCATCATCTCCCAGACCATCCATAGCCTCATCACCTCAGGGGATCTCCCATCCACCGCCTCCAACCTCATAGTCCCACAACCCCGCACCGCCCGTTTCTACCTCCTGCCCAAAATCCACAAACCTGATTGCCCCGGCCGACCCATTGTCTCAGCCTGCTCCTGCCTCACCGAACTCACCTCCGCATAACTCGAGACGGTTCTGTCCCCTTTAGTCCAAGAACTCCCCACCTACGTTCAGGACACCACCCACGCCCTCCACCTCCTCCATGATTTTCGCTTCCCTGGTCCCCAATGCCTTATCTTCACGATGGACATCCAGTCCCTGTACACCTCCTTCCCCCATCACGAAGGACTCAAAGCCCTCCGCTTCTTCCTTTCCCGCCGCACCAACCAGTACCCTTCCACTGACACCCTCCTTCTACTGACTGAACTGGTCCTCACCCTGAATAACTTCTCTTTCCAATCCTCCCACTTCGTCCAAACTAAATGAGTTGCCATGGGCACCCGCATGGGCCCCAGCTATGCCTGTCTCTTTGTAGGATATGTGGAACAGTCCATCTTCCACAACTACACTGGCACTACCCCCCACCTTTTTCTCCGCTACATCAATGACTGTATCGGTGCTGCCTCGTGCTCTCACAAGGAGGTTGAACAGTTCATCAACTTTACCAACACCTTCCATCCCGACCTCAAATTCACCTGGACTGTCTCAGACTCCTCCCTCCCCTTCCTAGACCTTTCCATATCTATCTCGGGTGACCGACTCAACACAGATATCTACTATAAACCGACTGACTCCCACAGCTACCTAGACTACACCTCCTCCCACCCTGTCCCCTGTAAAAACTCCATCCCATATTCCTAATTCCTTCGTCTCCGCCGCATCTGCTCCCAGGAGGACCAGTTCCAATACCGTACAGCCCAGATGGCCTCCTTCATCAAGGACCGCAGATTCCCCCCAGACGTGATCGACGATGCCCTCCACCACATCTCCTCCACTTCCCGCTCCTCTGCCCTTGAGCCCCGCCCCTCCAACCGCCACCAAGACAGAACCCCACTGGTTCTCACCTACCACCCCACCAACCTCCATATACAGCATATCATCCACCTTCATTCCGGCCAACTCAAAACGGACCCCACCCCCAGGGATATATTTCCCTCCCCTCCCCTATCAGCGTTCCGCAAAGACCACTCCCTTCGTGACTCCCTCGTCAGGTCCACACCCCCCACCAACCCAACCTCCACTCCCGGCACCTTCCCCTGCAACCGCAGGAAATGCAAAACTTGCGCCCAAACCTCCTCCCTTACTTCTCTCCAAGGCCCCAAGGGATCCTTCCATATCCGCCACAAATTCACCTGCACCTCCACACACATCATCTATTGCATCCGCTGCACCCAATGTGGCCTCCTCTATATTGGGGAGACAGGCCGCCTACTTGCAGAACGCTTCAGGGAACACCTCTGGGACGCCCAGACCAACCAACCCAACCACCCCGTGGCTCAACACTTTAACTCTCCCTCCCACTCCACCGAAGACATGCAGGTCCTTGGACTCCTCCATCGCTAGAACATAACAACACGACAGTTGGAGGAAGAGCGCCTCATCTTCCGCCTGGGAACCCTCCAACCACAAGGGATGAACTCAGATTTCTCCAGTTTCCTCATTTCCCCTCCCCCCACCTTGTCTCAATCGGTTCCCTCAACTCAGCACCGCCCTCCTAACCTGCAATCCTCTTCCTGACCTCTCCGCCCCCACCCCACTCTGGCCTATCACCCTCACCTTGACCTCCTTCCACCTATCACATCTCCATCGCCCCTCCCCCAAGTGCCTCCTCCCTACCTTTTATCTTAGCCTGCCTGGCACCCTCTCCTCATTCCTGATGAAGGGGTCTGGCCCGAAACGTCAAATTTCCTGTTCCTTGGATGCTGCCTGACCTGCTGTGCTTTAACCAGCAACACCTTTTCAGCTCTGATCTCCAGCATCTGCAGACCTCACTTTTTACTCTTACTTATCAACCTAACCTGGATATTGACCAGGTCTTGTTTTGGACATGGACTGCGTGAGTATCTGAGGAGTTGTGAATGGTGCTGAACATTGTGCAATCATCAGCGAGCATCCCCACTTCTGATCTTATGCTGGTGGGAAGGTGATTGATGAAGCAATTGAAGATGGTTAGACCTACAACAATACCTGAGGAACTCTGGCAGAGATGTCCTAAATCGTGATGACTGTCTTCCAACAATCATAACCATCTTTTTATGTACCAATATGATTCCAGCCAGCAGAGAGATTTTAACTCCACTGATTTCCCTAGCAATTTTTCTAACTAAATCTGAGTTCCTTCAATTCCACCTGCTCATGAGACCCTTGCTTCCATAACATTTCTGGGAGGTTATTTATACCCTCTTTTGTGAAGACAGATTGAGTTATGCATTCAATTCTTCTGTGTCTTTTTGTCATTTATGTAAATAATTTGAATGTGACCATAGATGGTATGGTTAGTAAGTTTGCAGATGACACCAAAATTGGAGGTGTAGTGGACAGCAAAGTAGGTTGCCTGAGAGTACAACAGGATCTTGATCAGATGGGCCAATGGGTCGAGGAGTGGCAGATGGAGTTTAATTTAGATAAACATGAGGTGCTGCATTTTGGAAAGGCAAATCAGGACAGGACTTGTACACTTAATGGGAAGGTCTTGGGAAGTGTTGCTGAACAGAGACCTTGGAGTGTAGTTTCATAGTTCCTTGAAAGTGGAGTCACAGGTAGACAGGACAGTGAAGAAGGCATTTGGTAAGCTTGCCTTTTTTAGTCAGTGAATTGAGTATGGGAGTTAAGAGGTCATATTGCAGCTGTACAGGACATTGGTTAGGCCACTTTTGAAATACTGCATTCAATTCTGGTCTCCTTCCTATTGGAGGGATGTTGTGATACTTGAAAGAGTTCAGAAAAGATTTACAAGGATGTTGCCAGGGTTGTTTATTTTGAACTATAGGGAGAGATTGAATAAGCTGGGACTGCTTTCCCTGGAACATTGGAGGCTGAGGGGTGACCTTATAGAGTTTACACATTCATGAGGGGCATGGATGGGTAAATAGACAAGGTATTTTCCTTGGATTGGGGATTCCAGAATAAGAGAGCATAGGTTTAAGGTGAGAGAGGAAAGACTTATAAGGATGTTGGCAGGGTTGGAGGGTTTGAGTTATAGGGAGAGGCTGAATAGGCTGGGGCTATTTTCCCAGGAGCGTTGGAGGCTGAGGAGTGAACGTATGGAGGTTAATAATATCATGAGGGGCAAGGGTAAACAGGATAGGGTAAACAGGCAAGATCTTTTCCCTGGGATGTGGGAAGTACAAAACTAGAGGCATAGTTTTGATGTGAGAGAGGAAAGATTTAGAAAACACCTGAAGGGCAACTTTTTCATGCAGAGAGTGGTGTGTGTATGGAATGAGCTGTCAGACGAAGTGACGGAGGCTGGCACAATTGCAACATTTAAAAGGCATCTGGATGGGTATGTGAATAGAAAAGTTTTAAAGAGATATGGACCAAATGCTGACAAATGGGACTACATTAATTTAGGATATCTGGGCGGCATGGATGAGTTGGGCCAAAGTATAGATTTTTTAAGTACTCCTCAATGATTTGAAAATAGATTATTCTCAGGTTGAGGAATGCAGATTTTGCTGTTAGACCCATTTTCAGCATTACTGATAATGTACACCAGGTTATTAATCCTAAATACATCGAGGAATCCTTTTTTAGTGGAAAGAAGATGAAAGAAACAGTTCTGTTCTCATACACTAAATGCACTAGTTCATGTAAGATTGTAAATCCGAGATTATCTAAATGAGTTTTAATGGAAAATTCATCGATGTAATCTATGCGTTTTGGGTGCAATTTCCCTGCTGTGCATTGAGTGGAAACTATTGTAGCGTAAAGAGAACTCATATATTTTTGACAATATTGCAAGTGATGGTCTTGCTCTATATGCTATATAGACTCATATGCTATTGAGACTCTGAGGAGAGAAATGGAAGTGTTCTGTGAGAGAATTGTGATTCATTGATCCGTATTTTGAAATATAATTTGCAAATCAGAATTTTTTGGAACCCCAGTGTTTCAGATATTACTCCTGGATAGGACATGGATAGCAAACTCAGAATAAGGACAGTACAGTCAAAGAGAGCAGCCTCACAAGTCTAGGACAGATATCCAATGCTGAGATCCAATCGAGTCCATGAGGAGAGGACAATATAAGGTCTATTTCATGGTGTTGGGAAAACTCATGGAAACGGTCCAAACCGATGAATGTTACTTAACCATGACTAACATGATTAACAATCTATTATAAAATGTTATTCTTGAAGCACTGTGACCTAGCTTGACTCTTCCACCCCTCTACCAAAGTATCTTTCTCATGTTCATTTCTGTCTGCTGGCTAGAAATCAGGAGCATACTGTGAGAAGAATATGCCAGAGAAGAACTTGTTGCCTTTTTCTTGGTCACAGTGTATTACGTCAGTACACCCATACCACAAGTATAAGCCCACTCACTTACAAACAACCCCCTTCCCCATTTCATTAACAATTGCTTTATTTTCTAACCATACTCGTTCGTTGCTGACCATCAACAGAATACGCAATATATGCATTATGTAAATAATTAATACAATATCTCAGTAAACCTTAAACCCTTAATTTCTCATCTAGCAATATCTCTCAAGATTAATACAACTCTGCTGCCAGTGCCCTATTGATTTCTAGACCAACTAGACTCCTTGTGAGAGCCTGTCTATCTAAGGTGACAGTACGAGGCAATGTGATCTATTGTAACTCTATTCTCTGCTCTACAGTAATTTCGTGCTCCCTGCGAAATGAGATCCGACAGCTTAAAGTATGAAGAAAATCACAAACGTTAGCTTGTCTGCTTCTAATTTAGGTAATGTGATTACCATCACTGCTTAATGGAGTTCTGCACCTTTAAATTTATTAAAGATCTGCTCATAGATATTTATAACAATAAATTACCATAAGATTACAACTTGGATGTCATGACTACCAATTGCTAACATTCTTACGGGTCCTGGGGTGCTGAGAAAACAAGATGGGTTTTGAGACACTTCTCTGGAAAGAGCTCCTGCCTGTCCTCTGGAGAAAAAGAAGAACTGTGTTGGGCCAAACAGCCTGTTTCCAATCTAATCTAATCAAAAAACTGCTCTTTCCCTTTCAGTGGTGTTTGTATCACCCCTTGTGAAAACTGATTGGTGGTTCAGTTCTGTCACATCTATGCTGGATACTTTCCAATTACAAGGAACGAGACTGAATGTAGCTGGGAAAGATAAGGATCTCAATGTTATTATACAAAGATTTCTCAAGGTTAATGATCAATGCAGAGAAGCCACAGCTAAAGCAAAGAGTATTAGGTGTAATATAATAGGAGCTTTAGGTCCTTTGTTTGACTACGTCTGGGGTGTTATGTCAAATTCTGATGCCTTTATTTGGTAATCAGTTGAATGCCCTTGAAGGAGGTTCAGCAAATAATCACAATATTAATTCCCAGCTAAAATGAACTTACTTCCTGAACTTGAAGAGCCAGATCTATTTACTTGAGAACAGATTAAATTTAGGCTGACCTAATAGACAGGAATTATGAACCTGTTAACAGATTATTTCAAAGCTCCTCTTTGAGGCGTACTTGAAGGTCAGGACTTTAAACAATGCAGGAGCAGGAATAGGCCAAATGTTAGACAGTCTTTTTTTTCTTCCAGAGCGAAGGAGTTTGTGTTCTTACCACATATGTGGTGTGTGTTGCTTCTCTGTATCCTAGAAAGGAGCTGAACCATTCTTTCCTCGTGCAGGATTCAAATCCAATAAAAAGTCAACAATTTAATGAACAATGTAACTGTAGTGTTTTGTGATCCTCAGTTTTGGATATTTGAAGGGTGGCTGAGAGGTATTTCCAAACTATTTCTCCTTATTTTCAAGAATAGAATCCCTACAGTGTGGAAACAGGCCATTCAACCCAATGAGTACACAGCAACCTGCCAAAGAGTATCCCAACCAGACCTATTCCCCTACATTTCCCCTGAATAAGGCACCTAACCTACACATCCCTGAGCACTATGGGCAATTTAGCTTGGCCAATTCATCTAACTGGACTGTGGGAGAAAACCAGCTTGGGGAGAATATGCAAACTCCATACAGTCACCCAAGGCTGGAATTTAACCCAGGTCCGTGGTGCTGTGAGGTAGTAGTGTTGACCACTGAGCCACCACATTGCCCCTAGCTTTCTTCTCCAAATTATTTGCCAATTCTAGGAGATTATATGGTTTCTAAGGAACAGAAGGACCAGTTAGAAAAAGGACGGTCATGATGTCTTCAACATTATAAATGTGGGAGAGGCTCGATCGACCACTCTTTCTCTGACTGCAATTTCCTTATATTTGTGCTATGTTGGTTGGGTGGCTTATCAATTAAATACATCAGAATGACAAAAACCAAAGACATTGGCAATACAATATTTACTCAATAGTTTTCAAGCTCATTTGATCAGAGGTCAGAATGGCAATAATTTGGCAATTCATAGTTAATCATAATCCTTCATATTAAATCATAAATTATTGAAATAAGTAGAGGTGTAAATATTAAGTAAGTAGTGCAATGCGTCCATTCTAGTACCTTATTATTATGAACTTTATCCTTTATTAAACAGCCTTCAAGATATATCTTCTTTGCTCCTCCTGAGAAAAGTCACATGACTTCAGCAAGCACAAAGACACATTGGTAGGGGGAGCATTTCTATCTCAAATAAGTAATGCAATTGGGATATAATATACTTAATGGACTTCATTCCAATATGAGAGTCTCAATATTACATTACCTTTCTTAGCAGTTTTCTATTACTTCCAAAGCTATATACAGTAACATTTGGAGAGTATGTTAACCACATTGATCAATGTAACATTATATATTCTATGCAAACCCTTGTACAACAAGACTTAATAATTCTTAGAAAGATGAAGAACATGAAATATGAATATTCACTCAACCCAACCTCAGAAGGAAAGAGGCTCCCAAATGGACTAACATTTGAAAACCTTGATCTGCAGCAATAGCACACTGGACATGAGGGTGAGGGCTTGAGGAGGGGCTAAGCAAGATCAAGTCAGAATCCTCAGTGAATACCCATTGTTGAGACATGTCTACCAATTGGCTTGACCATCTGTTTTAGCAGTCTCAGCACCCTAGAACTCAGTTGCAGTGCTGGTGGGATGGTGAGAAGTCCGTTGGATGAAGCAGACATAGCCACCGGAGAGAAAAGTACATTTGGGGTTTTGAGGTTAGGAGAAACCAGAGATCCTATGGAAAGGGGGGAAGGTGTGAGAGGTGTTTATGGCAGTGGAGGCAGGTTGAGACCCTTAATTAGTAATTAATTGGGCAACTAAGGGTGTCAATAGGCCCAAGTACAGATATCCCAGTGAGTGCTTTTTCCACTCACTCACACTATTATATGGAACATGTCAGGGATGTGCTGGGTATCCAATGTATTTTACATGCTCTTTCTGGCCGAAAACATGCCCAGAAGGGGGCCTGACAATCCAGACAATACATTCAACTGCAGTAAATGGCATAGAATTCATATCTGATCAGCAACAATAAAGAATTGAGTAGTATAGGAATTATTGTGATAAGCAAATGAGGAGTATGTATCATTACAGGAAATGATAGATTGTCACATGACATGATCTTGCTCCCTTATAATGCTGTGTCAAGAAGTGGTACCTGTTGGCTACAGCTTTATGTTATATTCTCCAGCAAAAGGTAATTTTTTTATCTTATCCGAGCAGACTGTAGGTAATCTTTGGCAATGCAACTGGACAAATATTACTCTAAGGAAACAACAATTGACAATATTATAGAATGGATTATTTTCAGTAACTGGGTAGTAAGACAGCTTCATGAATAACATGTGCAATTGATGAATGTACAGATCTGTCATCATTATTAGACATGGTCATTCCAAGAAAAGGCTACTGTCAAGTCACAATCATCATGATGGAACATTTTAGAGTAGTCTCTTTAGTATTGTGATTAGCAAGTGAAAAAGGATGGTTTTCCTTTTGCCTTCAAGTCATGAAGGCTTCTGTGAAAACAGAAAGATTTACCCTTGGAGCCTATTGAAAGGCATTGGATGGTCAGAGCTATTATCTCTGTGAGTGGTACAACTTCTTGTCTGACATTACAACATTAAGTAACAAAATGATCATGCTGGTCATTTGTCCTAAGAGCCTAGAATTACTGAAAATGCATTATTTAGAGTTGCTTTTCTGCTAATGGGAAACTAGATTAAGAGAAATCAATATAAGTAGAATGGACTTCATTAATTATGAACCAAGTAACATGCCACCTACAGAAAACCAGGAGAAGCAGAAATAAAAGTAGACAACTTTTTTTTATATTTATGGTTGTTTAATGTGTTGATTGTTGGTATTATTACTTCAATAGCACGTAATAATTTAACTCACCATGATTCCTGATACAACACCTTTCAAACCCATGACTTCTATGACCTAGAAGGACAAGGGCAACAGATACAGGAGACACTACCATTGCAAGTTCCCCTCAAAGCCACTCATGATCCTGACTTAGAGATATATTGTCAAGTGTTGCTGGGTCAAAATCCTGGAACATCCTCCCAAAGTACATTGTGGATGTTTGTACACTCCAAAAACTGTTGCGTTTCAAGAAGTCAGCTCACCATCACCTTCTGCAGGGTATTTAGGGGGTGAGATCTAGCCATGGATGCCCCATGTCTCATGGATGAATAAGAAACTCCTATGTGATTTGTCTGCTGTGATTCAATTGATAGCATTCTGAGTTGAATGGGAAGATTGTATGGGGTCAAGTTCCACTCCAGGCTGATGGTCAACTGCAAAAAAAGTAACGTCTCGCTGATTGCAGGGAATGAATTTTCAGGGAATGAAATATAAACATAATTTATATTCAGAGACCAGAGGATAGATATAGTCCAATGAGAATTCAGGCAGTTGTAGCATATAAAATAAACTAAAATTCATGAAAATTAACTGAAAACTATGTTTTTAATTGAATATAAAAACTCTCTGGTGTAAAAATAGTGCAACAAATGAAGAAAAATAGCAAGTGGCCTTTAATATAGGTGAGGTTGGGTGTTTATTCACAAGTGGAGGAGGTGGGTAAGGTGACATTGTGGCAATACGTAAAAAAGGGATGCCAGTAAATTCTCCTTTTCTTTATTCACTTGTGGGATATGGGCATGGCTAGCTGGCCAACATTTATTGCCATTTCCTAGCTGCCCTTGAGAAGGTGGTAGTTTAGATAGATCCACAATTTAGATACAAGGGACTTGAATTTTATGGTACTTAGAAAGTAGTAAGGAAGGTAATACTGGTGGTCCTAGAGATTTTTTGACTGTTTGCATTTTTCTTTTGAATTGTGTAGAGTTTTTGGTGGGGAGCACTAGCAAAGCTATTCATTTTGCTAAAAGCAATACTTCTTTTTGTCTTTGATTCATTCTGTGTCACCGTTCTTAACAAAGTTTAAGCAGATCTCATCAGGCTTGCTATCATCTTTGATGTAGACTGAATTTACTTAGGATCTTCCTCCTCATTAACATCCATGAGATTTCATCAGCTCCACCTAGTTGGCTGTGGAGAGAGCCTCAGATGGGGCTGAAGCAACTTCTCCACCTTGCCTTTGGACTGGACTTCAAATTCCTCCTCTTCAATAAAAGCAAAAGATTGTAGATGGATGCTGGGAACCTGAAACACACAGAGAATGCTGAGAAAACTCAGCAGGTCTGGCCACAACTGTGGACAGGAAAACAGAGTTAAAGTTTTGAGATGGGTATAACTTCTTTGGAATTGAAAGAATTTTTTAATATAATTTTGAAAAAGGTGGAGGAGGAGCAAACAGGCAATGGGGTTGTTAAAAGTGGAGAATGAAAACAAAGGGATGTGAAAAAGGTGTCCTTCCTACTCACCTTTCAACCTGTTTTACAAATTCTACAAATTTGGCTACCATAGTAACCAGATTAGGGAATGCTGGGAAATCATTATCAGCCTCAGGTCAAACTCCTTTCCCAGATGACTGATGCTTGATTCGCTAACCTTGTCCTGCGAGTCCTTAATTATCCCTCTCATTGTTGAATTCCTCCCAGAAATCATAACAGTGGTTGAAAAATTTGTTTCGCTGAACTTGAGAATGTGGCAGAAATGGTTTTGGGCACAGTAAGCTTTGTAAGGCATGATGATTCCCTGGTCCAATAGCCAGATGAGTTAGCTCGTATCATGAAGTAAAAACAAAACTTCAACATCAGAATATCTGTCTGCAAGAAATGGTACATGTGGATGTCCAGGTGTGTTACAAGGAGAACTCAGGGGATAAAAAACAGTGAAACCTTGAAATGACGGCTAATCCCAGATATGGTTTGGTATAACTTAATATGAAGCTCTAGTTCACACCAGGACCACCATTTCCAGTTTTACTTCTTTTTACTGGGGTTTCCTTAGCTTCTTGCTCCTCAAGTAAGCTCTAACCTCAAACAGACTTTTTTGAATTCTTGAACCAATCTTGGTACACCACTGCTATCTTGCAGGCACAGCTGTTTGTTATCTAAAAAAGCTGGTAGATAAGATCTATTACATCCTTTCAGGGTTTGTGAGTTTTTTGACGTATAAACTAGCCTCAGTGGCACACAGTAGTCATGTCATCATATCCTTTGCTGCTTTAAAACCAGGTGCTGCCCCTTCTTCCTTTAGTTCTGCTGGCCACTTCCTTTGAAGAAAGACATTTTTTTTCTGCTTTAAAGACCTGCTCTGTTTGGTAACCACTTTCTCTAATGCATTTCTGGAGCTACCTGGTCTGCCTCCCATACTGACTTCACATGATCAAGACGAAAATGCATTTCAAAGTGATCAAAATTATCCTGTTACTGGCTAAAACTGCTGTAAGGCCTTTCTGTATACCTGTCCCCATCAATATTATCACCAGAACCCACAGTTACTACTTTCTATGTATTGCTACAATTCACCTGCCTTATGTTTAATAATTGGACCATTTTCTGGCATCTCCTTTTTGAAACTGCAGTTCAATCCATGCATCAAGTAACTTTTCCATTTCTCTCAAGTGTGGAGATATCCCAATTGCAAAGGTTAACCAGGTAATATGTCTGGCGGAGAAACCAATACTCGCACTTAATTTTATTTTTAGACTGCCTAATGCGCCTAATTGTAAATTCATTACTGTTGTATTCCCAGGCCAATAAAGTAGCACTTGCACCATTTTTCAGTTTATCCAATATTGCCACTTACTTGTTAAGTGTCATTACTTTCTTAGGGCATTGACTGCTTCGTTCTAATTCACTCATTTTTAAAAACACAAAGCCTAATGATATCTTGTCCAGTATTCATTGGTATTAATGGTACTAGTAAATTAACAGAATTATATAGAATAGTTTACAGTGTAGATTGCGCAGCTTAGTAAAATCACAAAATACAGCACTGCACAGAGGTGTGGGCACATGCAACATGGCACTTCACACACACACATACACACGCACACTTAAAAAAAAGTTTCTTAATACATTTTTTCACTGCATTTTTGCCTCCCAGGACTGCGGGTAGTCAAGAACTGGGGCCGTGATGTGTAATGTGGTGCAGAGTGAAAGGTTAAGTGAAGTTGTGATATGCGAATGGTGAGAGTTTACTAAATTGAGAGAGTATTGCTCTTTCAGATCTGTGTTCCGTCTACTTGTCCCTGCCTCTGCACAGACCTCTGATCTCTGTGCACAGCAACATCTTATGGAACTGGAAGTCATTGCGTCCTCATGTTGACTGGTGAGCATATATCTCTGGGTGGTCGTGCTGCATGGAGGGACCACTGTGGAAAATGTGCTGTCTTTTCTTTGTGATATGTAACTAAATCATAGAATCCCTACAATGTGGAAGTAGGCCATTTGGCCATCGAGTCCCCATTGACCAAAGAGAATCCCACCTGGACCTAGCCCCCTATCCAAACCCTGTAACCCTGCATTCCCCATGGTCAATTCACCAGCCTGCAAACCTTGGACACCTGGAAATATCTGATTGTCTTCTCAAGTGTATATAGAAAATCCCATGGCACTATTTTGAATGGGGGATATATCTGGGAGCCTGGCCGATATGTAACCCTCAGTCCATATCAATGGTCATTATCACATTACTGTTTTGGGATCTTGCTATGCCCAACTTGTCTGTTGCATTTCTATCTTACAAAAGTGAGTAACTTCTAAAACATTTGCATGGTTGCAAAGGTTATGATCATGAAAACTGCCTTATAAATGCAATTCTTTAACAGAATCACAGAATTATTACGGTACTAAAGGAGGCCGTTCAGCTATTATTCCTGAGCATTTTCAAAACTTCTTTCAAATTTCTACTCAGCCTTCTCTTCAAGAAATGTAGTCTCAACCTTTTTAATCTATGCTTGTAGTTGAAGTTTCTAATCCCTGGAACCTTTCTCACAACCCTCTCCTGTACTCTCTTCAATACGTTCATATTCTTTCCATAATGCAGTTCCCAGCACTGTACACAAATCCCCAGCTGAGGTCTAGCCCTCTGGCACCACTCCCAGAATCCATGGAAGATTGAGACGTAATTGCTGTTGTTTCTGCAATTTCTTTTCTCACTTCCTTCAATATCCTCTGATCCCAGCGCCTAATCATATTTAAGTATTGACGGCTTATCCAATACCACCTCCTTATCAATCTTAAACACTTTCAGTAATTAAGTTTTCTCCAGTGTCAGCATGGCCTTGGTAGCAACTGACTCATAAGTAAACATAGATGGATAGTATTCATTTCTCACCTGAACCATACTTCTCACTGCCATGAACAAACCTGCTTTTTGGTCTTATTCCTCCTTTTACCTGCCTTTTACTACCAATGTGCTTATCGAGGTCTTTCTTCTTCTAAAAAAAATAAAGAAATGCTGGAACCTCTGGCTGTTAGCAGTCTGAACCATTTATTAGTAAGATTACAGGTCAGAATTAAATCAGGGCTACAGAGTCTTGTCTGCCAGTTGGAGAGCAGTTCAGAGTCCAGTGTTGCCCCCTGTGGGAAAGGCTGGCCATATTTATTGCCTGTCAGGATCAAAGACCCCAGACTAGGAAATCCTGCTGCTCGTGAGCTGCTGGCAGATCAATGAACATCAATCTTCATTGCTGTAAGTGCCACTGGATGGTACAATGGTGCCCACCAGAGACTCACTATCAGTGAAGGACCCAGAATGCAGGAGAGTGAGGGCAGACTGGGGGGCCACATAGATTGCTCCTTGGGGAGTAGGCATCCCCAGTCTTCCCAAAACAGGTCCATCGATCAGGTCCAACAGAATTTGTTTTTTGGACAATGACAAATGCTTCAGCTGCCGTGGATTTGATACCAACAATGGTATGATGTGAGCCTTAAGTGGGTATTAATTGGAATGAGCATTGGGAAAGCTAACTATTACACTTTGTGCCCTGAAGTTAATTGGGGAAGTGATGACAGGAGTTCAGTGGGCACCCTTCCATCTGATTTATTTCCCCAACTCCAGCAACCTGGCTTCAGGGATAGCTTTCAAGATATTTTTAACCAAACTATTCAGTTTGGAACAGGTGAGATTTGAAACCAGACCTTCTAACCCAGGAGAGACCCTACTACTGTGCTACAAGTGGTGGCATTAAGTTTCACGGGCTGTTACAAGGTTCCTGTGTGTTTAACTCCTTGGTTTCATCACTGTTGCTCACACCTCAAATCAGTCCTCATGTATTGCATTCTCCACTGCCCCATATTAATCATGGATAACACTGTCAGCCGATGGGATTTTGCCTCCACCAAAATATCTGATATCTGATGAGACAATAGATGTTTTTTAGTTCTCAGAGCATAGATTACGATGTGTGTAATGTCATACTGCAAAATGTAACAGATGTTCATTATTGGCTCTGGAATGTACATATCTTATTGTCACAGTCACTTTAATATCTGGGTAAATATCGAGCTATTGATTAATAAACAGTAATATATTACCCTTAGCATGTGATGCTTCAAGTGACCCTACCAGAGATCAGTGAATTACTGCAGAAATCTGAAATAAAACAGAAACTGGAGAAACTCAGTGGATCTGGCAGCATTTGTGGAGATAGAAACAGAGATAACATTTTGATTCCACTATGACTCATCTTTGGGACCAGTTCTGCTAAACCTGCTGAGCTTTTCCAGTACTTTCAATTTTTATTCCTATTAAGTTGGATACCGAGGCCTTTGTACCCTGGGGCACATGCTATGATAAGGTGGTAACACCATGAGAATGGCTGTTAAAGCTTTACTGCATGCTATCTGTATAACAAGACGCAGTACCTGATTATGGCATCATTATATCAAATCGGGTTTAAATTGGGTTTATCAGGGCCTGCTGCAATCTTGCCATGTGGTGGCCAACTCTTATACATTGTATAAGTAAAACAGTGTAAGTGCTTAACCATGATTCTTGCCATTCTTAGGTGAGATTCCCTATCTTCCACTTTCAGCATTGGCTCCAATTTCTAACCTCCCTCCTACTCTCTCATCCTGGCTTCCATAAGAGAGAAAGAGATTGGAAATTCTGACCGAAAATCTTGGTGAAAATATGTTGCTATTTAAGGGAGGAGGTTGTCTTAACGAAAGAATAGAAAGCGGGATGGTGGAGAGTGGAGACAGTCAGAGATTACAGATTGGATCAATAAATCTGGTGAGAATCAGGATGTGGTTTACAGGATTGAAAAGTGTTTTCACAGGGATGAAGAAGGACAAAATTTTCGCAACTGAAACAGAAAGCTAAATTTTAAAGCTTTATGAAGTCACTTTATCATTTTAATATAATTTGGTTTAAAAGTCAATTTTTATGAATAACAAGGGTCAAAAATTCTTGAAGTATGACAAATGTTTGGTATTTGATATTTTACTCACAGTTCTTACACTTGCTGGATAACTGAAGATTTCAGTGTTTTGACTGGGTCAATACATTGTCATCACCATTTACTCATTGCCTGAAGGCAAGACCTTGGCTCATAATAATATTCCCACATCTCTCTATTTCTGTGGTCTCCAATGTGTAGGTCATGATTGACTGGTTATTAGCAGGGTTTCTGACTCTCAAATTTACTGCACACCCATTTTCTTGTTTCCAGAAAGCTAAAAGCTAGAGAAATGTTTATGCTTCTGGTAGATTTTCCAAGCTTGTTACATTATGTCTCAGATGGACTATCATTACAGGGTAAAAAGGCAATGCGAACAAATTAATAAGGAATTTTCTAGAATTCACTGATATGTGACATGAGTATATTACAGTACTGTTCAGCTCCATCATGTCCATGTGGACTCTCTGCAAGAACAGCTCTGCTAGCTCCTCTCCTCTGTCCACCCTCTGCAGCTTATTTTGTGCAATTGCTTATCTAATAGGTCCATACAGGACCAAGAAAAATTACAGGGAATGCTGCCAAGCCCCATATCCAATAGCCATCAGATAAAGGAGCAGAATTAGGCCATTTGGCCCATTGAGTCTGCTCTGCCATTCAACCATAGCTGATATATTTCTCCTCCCCATTCTCCTCCCTTCTCCCAGTAACCCTTGAACCCTTACTATCTCTGTCTTAAATACACTCAATAACTTTTCCTCCACAGTGTTCTGTGGCAATGAGTTCAACAGGTTAGCTACCCTCTGGCTGAAGAAATTCCTCCTCATCTCAGTTCTAAAGGATTTTCCCTTCATTCTGAGGCTGTGCCATTGGGTTCTAGTCTCTCCCATTAGTAGAAACACCTTCACGACATCCACTTTATCCAGGCCTCTCAGTATTCCGTAAGTTTCAATAAGATCCCTCTTCATCCTTCTAACCTGCATCAAGTACAGATCCAGAGTCCTCAAATGCTCCTCATATAATGAGTCCTTCATTCAAGCAATGCAGGATGTCCAGGATTCCTGGAAACAAATTGCAACCACAAAAGTAACCACCTCTGCCTCCACACTTGAAGGCAGCCAGTAACACTCTAGGTTTTCTAGAGGCATGGTTCCAGAAGCCAACCTGCAGTGTGACCAGCAACAAAATGATGTTACTGTAAGGATAGTATTTTTTTGTTTAACATTGTGGACTGAAATGAAAAAGAACTTTTTAAACCAGAGATTTACAAGGATTGTTATGAAGGAATTTAATACGTAGTGTGAATCTTGTTTGTGTAGCTATGGGTTCCAGCAATAAGCAGACAAACTGGAACAGAGATTTGTTTACAAATGAAGCTGATTGGTTGGCAGACTAGAGACTGGCTATTTGCAGACTAGGGATTGGCTATCAATGACAAAGGTCCTCTGCCTGCCAACAACAATGTGATTGGTTGTCAGGTAGATGACCAGCATGGGTTGTGAACAAGATAGGGAGAAGTCAATTCAGTTGAGAAGATAAACCAGAATGTCTGCAGCAGCCAGAAGCTTCCTCTCTCAATGTTTGCAGTCAGCCACTTTAAAGCAAAAGAAAAGCAGCTTTTACTTCCCTTCGGCAGTTGCTCTACGTGTGATTTTGAATTGATAATCCAGAGATCTGCTGTAAGTCATCCAGCCACCTTGTGCCTGTTGCAAACCAGTATAAGCATTTTGGAAAAGAAAGACCGAGGAGAAAACTTTGGATCAGTGATAACCAAACTGACAAATCTTGTGAGCAAAATTTATGGACTGTTTTCTCAATTTGTCATTCTGCCCATGTACTTTCATGTGTGTGTAAGGGGAAGTTTATAGGGGGTTTAGAGATTTAATTCTTAGTGTATTATGCCAATGGTTTATGATTGGTTACCTGCAGCTGAAGTTTAATTAACTTGAATAAGTAATGACTCTTGTTAATTACAAAAACCTTGTCTGTTCTCGCTTTCAGTCTGGGTGAGAAAATCAGATAGTTTGGGGATTTTGTATACTTCTTTTAAAGATGCTAACGTTTGTAATGATCCAGGATTAATGGGGCTTAATTTCCAGAGTACTATCCAGTGAGTCATGACATTACAAACAACAAAGTGAAGCAATAATAATAAAAATAGAACTTGCTAGAAGAACTGAAGTTATTAAGAAAGGTCACTGGACCCGAAACATCAACTCTGTTTTCTCTCCACAGATATGACCAAACCTGCTGAGTTTATCCAGCAATTTCTGTTTTGGTTTCTGATTTCCAGCATCTGCAGCTTTTTTTTAAAAGTGAAGCAATAAGGTTGAATGATGAACTTGGACCATTTAAACAGAAACTAAAGATGTACAACTTCAGTGCAGAATAGGAAAGTAAGCTTCTACTACAACTGTAAAAGATAAGAATGTTTGCCATATATGTCACTTAATTACATTGGGAAGTAAAAAGTGGGACTTACAATTGTACCAACACAATGTCACACAGTGAGTTCAAAGGCAGTTTTAACTTAAACAGCATACTTTGGACAAGTTGATGAGCTGAGGCTATTTTGAAAGCTCAACAGTCAGCTTTTTTTCTAAACCAACAATAGAAGGTAAGACCTGCATTGAAGCATCATTTCACATTTGCCATCTTCTGGCAAAAGATAAGTAGTCATTCACAGTTGGCAAATTACTTAAAGAACCAATGACTGTGGCCACTGACTTTTTAGGCAAAAAGCAACAAGAAACAATAACATTTTGTCCCTCATGTTATGTACCAGGCCAGACCCCCTCAAAACTTTTCAAGAAGGTAGCCAGGCTCTACCTTTGCTAGTTGCTTTAAGCAGGTGTAAAGTGGATGTTCCAGGAGGGATGCAGCTGGCCCAACCACTTAGTTTTAAACAAAACAGAATTTATTTGCAATATTACTGAATGAAACCCAAACAAAAGAGAACAGGATATAGGAAAACTTAACCCACTGAAAGTCCAACAGACTATCCCAAACTAATGATGCTGCTCCAAATTCCTGTAACAATCCCCATAAACACCACTTGTCAAAAAAGGTAAAATCAAACACAGTGTCTTACAGGAGAGAGAGAGAGAGACAGAGAGAGAGAGAGAGAGAGATGGCAGAGAGACTCAGCATGGAACATCTTTTTCTATGTAGCTGTTTCTTGAATCAACAGCCTCAAACTGACTGACAGCCTGTTTTCAGTGAGCAGCCAGAATGCTAAAACCAAAGCAAACCAAAGAAAAGCTGAGCTGGGAGAACTGGCCATTCCCCTTTTATTGTCCAAGTGTTTTTTAAAAAACTTGAAAGCCTTTTTGCTGAGGCAGTATCTGTTAGCTATAATTAAATTGCCCTAAAACCCTTCAAACCTAGACTTTTTAGAATCACTGTTCTTATCAACTTTCTGGAAAAAAAAAGCCAAGGACAACGTAACCTTCTTGAAGGAGTAGCATCATCACACTAAACAATTCTCAACAACTACAGCTGGACCTGAAAGACTGTAAATGCTTCTCACTGTGATTCAATGAATCCATTAACATGACTGACACAGCCCGTTGATTATTTTTGTATTGCAACCCAGACGTCAAGGTAGTGGCAGATAACGTGCAGAGACAGGTATCACACCAAGACTTAGTAAAAAGAGGACAAAATGAATAATTATATATATCGTGGTTTATATTTATATTTAGATCGACAAAGTACTAAAAATAAGTAATTTATTTTGTATATTCTTCAAAGTCAATCCTGAGTTGTGCTTAAATTCAAAAAGTGATTTTTTAAAAAAAATGTTTGGAGACCACTGCTCTTATGCCGTTCTATTTACTTGTCACTAATTTCCTTCATTTTTCCTGCCATCCACACTTTTCCTTGAAATATCCTTTTCACAATATCTTTTGGAAGTCTTATTCCTCTTGAAATATGTCCTAACCAGTCCCTATGCCTCCCACTAACGACGTTCAACAAATTCCTTTGCTCATTCACTCTCCACAGCACTTTATTATTTAATGACTTCTTTCTATCTAGCTGGTCATTTCCATTCTCTTCCAAATCCACTTTTCACTGTTATTTAACACGTTGATCTCTTCTTTTGTCTACACAAAGCATCACTTTAAAACATGCCACTTATAAGGATAATGATTCAGCTTTCTAGTTAACACCCATCTCTTCTTGACAAATCTGGCCTTTCCCAATGCTATCCTTGTTCTTATTTCTCTGTTGCATTTTCTATCTGTGAACGTTTTGCTTACTAAATACATGAACTCTTGTTCTAGGTCTATTCCTTCTCTGAGTGTCTGAATAAATCTTGGTGATTCTGAAACTGTGTGATATTGGTCTTGCCCTGGTTCTATTAACTCCTCTTTAGTGTTTGTTACCAGTGTCTTGCCATCTGCAACTCTAACTGATCTTGTCATTCACACAACCCCCACCCCCAAATTTAATGCTATAAAAAGGTTGAGGACCAGAGGCCTTAGATATAAGGTAATTGTCAAAATAAGTACATGCAATGTAAGAGAAAAATATTTCACATGATGAGTAATCAGAATTTGGAATTCACTGCCTGGAAAGGTGGTGGAGACAGGTTTAACTTAAGCATTCAAAAAGACTTTTCTTTATATGTAGGTTACCAGGAAAAGGCAACAGAATGACAGTCATTATGGTCATTCATGGAGCAGGTGCAGACGCAATGGGTTGAATGGCCTCCATCTGGGCTGTACTGACTTGGCGATTCAGAACCTGTCTTCAAATGTTTCATTGCTTCTGTTGGACTTATGAAGTGAGAGATAACAAACACCCCCGGCAAGCTCCACATCCAACATTCTGACCACCCATTAGCAGTCTCAATGCTGCAATTTGTTGCATGTAAAGTCTCTCATGAGTTATCTATGTCTCCAGTCATAAAATCCCTACAGTGTGGAAGCAGGCCATTTGGTCATCAAGTCCACACTGACCTGTTGAAGAGCATCCCAGCTGCAAGCTACAACTCTTTAACAAGAAAAGACAGAAGTCAGACTTTTTTTCATGCCTTAGAGAAAAGTTCCAAGTGTGATTCTTTATCATGGATAAATCACTAAAATAATCATTATTTTGTTACTGGTTTGAGATGAATTAAAATAATTCATCAAATAGTTATAATGTCTAATATTATGGTGTATTTTTATTATTGGTCTGTCCCCTCCACACCCATTGTCCTCTATCCTCACCTCCTCCCCTTCTCTTACTCACCAACTTCTTCTTTCTCCCCATTGAACATGGGAGGCACAATTGGGAAATTGGCAGATTATGCAAAAGTTGGCCACGTAATGGATAGTGTAGAGGATAGCTGTATGCTCCAAAATGATACAGATGGGTTAGTGGAAAGGGCAGGAAATTGGAGTTCAACTTTGATAAGTGTAAGGTAATGCATTTTAGGAAGGTCACACAGTAAAAGGGAATATTCACCAAAGGGAATATATTGAGAGGGGTAGATGAATTAAGAGAGTTTGGCAGACAAGTGCTCAGGTCCCTAAAGCCACAGTATAGGTAGATAAGGTTGTAAAGAAGGCATATGGAATTCTTTGCTTCATTGGCAGAGTCTTAGAATATAAAAGTAGGTATATAATGGTGAAACTGTATAAGATACCAGTGAGGCTACAACTGTAGTTTTGTGTGCAGTTTTAGCTATAACATTGCAGGAAGGAATTGCTTTGGAGAATGAGTAGAGAGGATTTACTAGACTGTTGCCAGGGTTGGAGAATTGTAGCTATAAGGAGAGATTGGATGATTTGAGTTGCTTTCCTTGGAACAAAGAACGCTGAGGGGTAACACGACTGAGGTATACAAAATTGTGAGAAGTCGGGATAGAGTAGATAAGAGGAATCTGTTTCCCTTGGCAGAAGTTAAAAAAAAAGCGTCATACATTCGGGTTAAGTTGTAAAGTATTAGCTGAGACATGAGGAGAAATTTCTTTACAGAGATGTGGTGGGTTGTCTGGAATTCACTGTCTGACTTAGTGGTGCAGGCAGAGACCCTAAACTCTTTCAAAAAGTACCTGGATCTCCACCTTAAGAGCTGTAAGCTGCTATGGACCATGTGTAGGAAGATGGGATTAGAAAAGGCCATCTGTGTGTCTCTGGGTCTGCATGAATAAAATTGGCCAAATGACCTCCTTCTGTGCATTTCTATTTCTATCCATTTCTATGGTTCTAAGTCACTTATCCCCTCCTTGCTGCAGTTGACTGCTGCACTTGTCTTCTGTTCTTATCTCTTGTTGTGGCTACATCTTTGAAATCAGATTTCTTACTGAAACATATAAAACTTTGAGGAATCTTGACAGGGTAGATGTAGAGAGAATCTTTCCTTTTATTGGAGAATCTGAAAATATCCGCTCCAATATCAATACTCTTCTATTTCTCCTTTCTTCTATCTTTTGCAGCATTGCAACCATAACCAATTATTTCTTTAACTGTTTTCCCCTTAAAGGTCCCTTGCTATCTACCTCTCCTTCCTTGACAGATTCTTTAATCTGCTACCATTATTCATTCATATTTATGACATTTTTGTCCTTTTTAGCTAGTAGCATATTGTACCCTAGCCTTTAATAATGGGAGCACAGGGTACAAGAGCAAAGAAATTATGTTAAACTTATGTAAAGCATTGTTCTGTCCTCAACTAGAATACAACAACCAGTTCTAGGTGTCACATTACAGAATTAACAATTCAGAGCAATAATCTTTCATCACAACATGAAGAAGCCAGAGGTGTAACAGATAATCCAGTCTTAAGATGGAAAATTGAAAGGACAAGAATCAGGAATCTCAGGATCATGCTTCTGGACTTATCCAAATTAAAGCTAACATCCAATCTGTATTTGGTCTCCTCAACATAGAGAGATAACAGCATGAGAAAGGGAGTAATACATTGAATAATGAAATTTTACGTATTGCATGTTAACAATAAGTACAACTTCATTTGATCGTACATTATAACTATGACCTTAGGGAGAAATACAGCCATGTGTGACATCAGTAGAATGGATGAAACCATTGTAACATGAAAATTAACTCTTCAAAACTATCAACTTATATAACATCTGCCCTCAAGTCTTTACCCATAGCTAACACATTATGTAAGCATAGAAATAACTATATTACATTCACCACTACTCCATCTGACTTCTGACTTCTGCAGTCAATTTAAACATTTCACATTTTTCTGTTTGGACTTGGATGAATCTTAGATCTTCAGCATGAGGACTGTTCACCTTCATACTGATCTCTGGATCACTTCTCCACTGAAGGATCATTTCTCTCCTGGACATCATTCAGAAATAGCTTTTTTTTTGTAGACCATGTTATTGGCCTTATCTACTAAACTGCTTTCACAAAGGAACTCTTTGATAGCTCATTCTTGCATCTGGGGAAGCTTTATTCTAATGAATGTCTATCATGGAAGACAGCTGTTCTGTTAAAGAAACTTCTTTCTGCTCTGTAGTATCCTAAATTTCTGGACCAAGTGATAACTTTCCAGTTGGAAGAAGCTTCTTTTTTGAAGATACTTGAATCAGACAAGAGTTCATCAGAATGTTTCCAAAGATGAAGAATTACAGACACGTAGATAGATCACAGCAGATGTTTTTCTTGCTGGAGATAAGATTGGGCCGTGATTTCTTAGGTGTATCTGAAATCTTGGACAAAGCAGATAGATTAAAAACACAAGAGACATATTTAAATTAGCAGAAGACATATAGGAAAGACCTTTTCATGTAGCAAAAAGTGAAGTTTCAGAGTGTGCTGAAAATGTATTACTGGTTAAAGCGCAACAGGAAATTCGATGTTTCGGGCACAAGCCCTTCATCAGGAATGAGGAAAGTGTGTCCAGCAGGCTAAGATAAAATGTAGGGAGGAGGGACTTGGGGGAGGGGCGATGGAGATGTGATAGGTAGAAGGAGGTCAAGGTGAGGGTGATAGGCCGGAGTGGGGTGGGGGTGGAGAGGTCAGGAAGAAAATTGCAGGTTTGGAGGGCGGTGCTGAGTTCGAGGGAATCGACTGAGACAAGGTGGGGGGAGGGGAAATGAGGAAACTGGAGAAATCTGAGTTCATCCCTTGTGGTTGGAGGGTTCTCAGGCGAAAGATGAGGCGCTCTTCCTCCAACCGTCGTGTTGTTATGTTCTGGCGATGGAGGAGTCCAAGGACCAGCATGTCCTTGGTGGAGTGGGAGGGGGAGTTAAAGTGTTGAGCCACGGGGTGGTTGGGTTGGTTGGTCCGGGCGTCCCAGAGGTGTTCCCTGAAGCGTTCCGCAAGTAGGCGGCCCGTCTCCCCAATATAGATGAGGCCACATCGGGTGCAGCGGATGCAATAGATGATGTGTGTGGAGGTGCAGGTGAATTTGTGGCGGATATGTAAGGATCCCTTGGGGCCTTGGAGACAGGTAAGGGAGGAGGTTTGGGCGCAAGTTTTGCATTTCCTGCAGTTGCGGGGGAAGGTGCCGGGAGTGGAGGTTGGGTTGGTGGGGGGTGTGGACCTGACGAGGGAGTCACGAAGGGAGTGGTCTTTGCGGAATGCTGATAGGGGAGGGGAGGGAAATATATCCCTGGTGGTGGGGTCCGTTTGGAGGTGGCGGAAATGACGGTGGATGATACGCTGTATACGGAGGTTGGTGGGGTAGTAGGTGAGAACCAGTGGGGTTCTGTCCTGGTGGCGGTTGGAGGGGCGGGGCTCAAGGGCGGAGGAGCGGGAAGTGGAGGAGATCACGTCTGGGGGAATCTGCGGTCTTTGAAGAAGGAGGCCATCTGGGCTGTACGGTATTGGAACTGGTCCTCCTGGGAGCAGATGCGGAGGAGACGAAGGAATTGGGAATATGGGATTGCGTTCTTACAGGGGGCAGGGTGGGAGGAGGTGTAGTCCAGGTAGCTGTGGGAGTCAGTCGGTTTATAGTAGATGTCTGTGTTGATTCGGTCGCCCGAGATAGAAGTGGAAAGGTCTAGGAAGGGGAGGGAGGAGTCTGAGACAGTCCAGGTGAATTTGAGGTCGGGATGGAAGGTGTTGGTAAAGTTGATGAACTGTTCAACCTCCTCGTGGGAGCACGAGGCAGCGCCGATACAGTCATCGATGTAGCGGAGGAAAAGGTGGGGGGTGGTGCCAGTGTAGTTGCAGAAGATGGACTGTTCCACATATCCTACGAAGAGACAGGCATAGCTGGGGCCCTTGCGGGTGCCCATGGCAACTCCTTTAGTTTGGAGGAAGTGGGAGGATTGGAAAAAGAAGTTGTTTAGGGTGAGGAGCAGTTCAGTCAGTCGAAGGAGGGCGTCAGTGGAAGGGTACTGGTTGGTGCGGCGGGAAAGGAAGAAGCGGAGGGCTTTGAGTCCTTCATGATGGGGAATGGAGGTGTACAGGGACTGGATGTCCATCGTGAAGATAAGGTGTTGGGGACTGGGGAAGCAAAAATCATGGAGGAGGTGGAGGGCATGGGTGGTGTCCCGAACGTAGGTGGGGAGTTCTTGGACTAAAGGGGACAGAACCGTGTCGAGGTACGCGGAGGTGAGTTCGGTGGGGCAGGAGTAGGCTGAGACAATGGGTCGGCCGGGGCAGTCAGGTTTGTGGATTTTGAGCAGGAGGTAGAAACGGGCGGTGCGGGGTTGTAGGACTATGAGGTTGGAGGTGGTGGATGGGAGATCCCCTGAGGTGCTGAGGTTGTGGATGGTCTGGGAGATGATGGTTTGGTTGTGGGAGGGGGGTCATGGTCAAGGGGGCAATAGGAGGAGGCATCTGCGAGCTGGAGTTTGGCCTCAGCGGTATAAATGTCGGTGCGCCAAACTACTACCGCGCCTCCCTTGTCTGCCAGTTTGATGGTGAGGTTGGGGTTGGAGCGGAGGGAGTGGAGGGCTGCACGTTCTGAGGGTAAGAGGGGTGGACAGATTGAGTCGGTTAATGTCGCGGCGGCAGTTGGCTATAAATAGATCGAGGGCTGGTAAGAGGCCAGCAAGGGGTGTCCAGGTGGATGGGGTGTGTTGGAGGCGGGAGAAGGGGTCGTCAGAGGGTGGTCGGGAGTCTTGGTTGTAAAAGTAGGCATGGAGGTGAATTGTTCAATATCTCACCGCGTGTTGAACTCATTAATCCGAGAGCGTAGGGGAATGAAGGTGAGGCCTCTGCTGAGGACTGATCTTTCATCCTCAGAGAGGGGGAGGTCTGGAGGGATGGTGAAGATCCGGCAAGGCTGGGAGCTAGGACCTGGTGTGGGACTGGAGCTGGGAGACTCAGAGTGTGCTGCCAAGGCTGTGGTGGGGGCAGATTCAATTATTGCATTTAAGAGTAAATTAAATTGTTTTCTGTAAAGGTGAATGTGCAGGGCAATGGGAAGCAGGTGGAAGAACGGCATTAATTGAAATGGTCATTCAGACAGCCAGTAGAAACTAGGACAAATCACTTGCTTTTGAACTGTAATGACTCTGCAATATACATAGGGAAGAATTAAAAACGGATGACTAGAATTTTTTTTCTTGATTGCCCTTGTTCCATTTCTATCCAATGTCATAATTTTAGAAGCAGGTACAGCAGCAAAGTTTAAGAGGTTTTTAGACAGACAAATGAACAGGCAGAGAAAAGAGGAATATGGACCATGTGCTGATGTTTGGGATTAGTTTAGAATAGCATCATGGTTGGTACAGACATGATGGGCCAAAAGACCTTGTCCTATGCTGTACTGTTCTATGTTCTGTAATTCACATGATCAGAGAAATGCACTCAAGCAGATCACCAAATTGACAATGATTGAACCTGAATCGTAATACAAATAATCATTGCCACTGAATCTTGATTTAAAAATTGTTCTTTTTCCAATATCAGGTTATAGCAGCACCAGTAATATCTGAATGAGTTAATGTACCAACAATTAATGTTTGGGTTTGTGTACAGCAGTGGAATTGGTAACAAGGTATTAGCATTATTTTGTCTTATTAGACATTAATAGAAACTTTTCCAGAGAGGGTTTGATTTTGATTAGGATGATTAAGAAATAATGAAGAATAACTGTGTAAATGACTGGCTCATAAACAACAATGTGAAGCTGTTTGATTGCATAACCTGTTTCTATGCTGTTAATACTTTATAAACTAACTCCGTTACTTCAAATTCTGATTTTAGAATTTTGGTATTATTAATACCTTTACCACTTTGACATTATGAAGTAGTTTTTAGTATTTACTGCATTGGTTAAAAGAACAAATTGCATCTCATTTTCTGATCTACAGGAGAGATGCCATTTAGACTGTTCATCTCTGAAGTTTTCTGGATGGTCTGCACTTTCTGTTTGCAATTAATTGACGAGAAACCTCTGCAATTGGGCAGCATAAGCAGAGCAAAGTGAGCAGCAGGTAGTCTCATCAAGTTTATCCATTGAAGTCAATTGGAAGTAAAGTCAGGAAATACATACTCCCAGCAGCTAACCTGGAATTGTCCATGTTGCTGCATCACCAAGTGCTAAAGTCACTACCACTGCCTCAATCTCATTGCACAATGCTTTATGCCAGTCATACCATGAAAAATAAGAAATTCTTCTATGAAAAATACATTGGATTATTTTTAGTGTTTGTTATATTATTGTCATTGGGCTTGGGTTTGAGTTACAAGAAGTCTCTTTGGTTTCCTTGGTTACTTTTAAAACAAAGAGTTGCTAGTCCTTCAGCATTCTCTTCTGCATGATTCAGTCTTGAGTTGTCTACTCAACCACATTATGCATATTGACTCAATCTTATTCTATAATACAACTATCTTTTGATTACTTTTAATAATTTCCAAATAAATGACAAGCAAGTAATGCAACTTATTTCCTAGCATCAAGATCATTATCCTTACTCTGCAGATTTCTGACCATTCTGAGAATGCTAAAATCCACTGATTCCTAGCCTGGAAAGAAATCCAGGAAGCCTTGCCCTGACTGCACCATTGCTAACTACTGTACTTGTTACCTGTCAGTGTCTCATCCTTACAACTACAAGCACTATCCGTTTCAGAACATAAGCTCGATTCATATGCCAAGAACTAGATCACCACAAGGATATTTGAATTTGTTTTACACAGAGGGATATTTCTGGAGGGACAATAGCCAACAACACACAGACTCCCACACACAGATATACACAGATGATGATGCAATGATAACGACCTCTCTCTCAATGTCGGCAAAACTACGTAACTGACTATTTACGTCAGAAAAAAACGGAGAACAAATCTCCATCTATATCAACAGAGAGGGTTGAGAGGGCTGAGAGCATTAAGTTCCTAGGAGCGACAATGACCGACAACCTGTTCTGGACTTCCCACATAGATGTGTTGGTCAAAAAGGCACCACAATTCCTCTTCTTACTCAGGTGACTCAGAAAATTCAACATGTCCATAAGGACCCTCATCAACTTTTACAGATGTGCCATAGAAAGCATACTGTCCAGGTGTACAGTGGCCTGGTATGGCAACTGCTCTACCCAGGACTGTAAGAAAATACGAAAGATTGTGGGAACAGACCAGCCGATCATGGATGCCGACCTCCCATCCATGGACTCCATTTACACCTATCTTTGCTGGGGAAAGGCTGCCAATATTATCAATGAATCAATGACCCATCCCACCCCGGTAATATTCTCCTACAACCTTTTCCATCAGGCAGAAGACACAGCCAGTTCAGCCAGTTCAGGAACAGCTTCTTCCCTACTGTTATTAGATTGATGAATGGACTCTTTAATTTCAAATAATGTTGATCTTATTAATGTTGATTTTGCCTCGTGCACGTCCTGTGCAATCTAACCTGTATGCCTCACTCTGTCTAAGTTTTTTTCACCCTATGATCTGTATATCCTTACTATGATCTGCCTGTATTGCTTGCAAACAAAGCTTTTCACTGTACTTAGGTACACATGACAATAAATCAAATCAATCAATCAAACACAGATGCAAACACTCTTGCACACAGTCTTTCACACACAGACACACTCTCTTGCATAGAAACACACACATGGTCTTGTAATGTGTTTAGCTAAAATAGCTGTAACATTTGATTATTAAGGTTTAAACCATATTTTTAAAGTATTCTAACAATTAGTAAATAACAATTAGTATCAATGTTCTATCTGCCATTAGACAGAAATATCTAGCTAGCAATGTATTTAAAAAATCACATTGTTAAAATGATAACATTGCACTTACGATGTTACAAAGTTAAGCCTAATTTTAATCAGACCCCTGAACACAAGTAACCCATTTATGAAATAAAGGAGCACAATCTTTAAGGAAAATAAATGTATTACTAAGTTTTGGGATGAGTAAACTCAAGTAGTTTTTTAAAGCACATTTTCATGCATACCTTTTGTTAGAAAGTTGGAAGGATTCTTGGACCATATGTCAGTTTGCTGAATAGCATCATTAACACTCCTCCCATGGCCAACAACGTAAAGTGAGGACTTGAACTGAGAACTTCTGGTCTAGTGTGGGAAAAGTTACCACTTTCCCCCACAAGATCTCCTGATAACTCAACACCCAGGAGCTGCCAATTGTTGCTTCTCTTGGAAGAGAAGTTGCTCGGCTGCATGTAGGTTTTGACAACCTCAAATACTCTTTTTTTGAGGTGGTTGCCTTACATTCTGAATCCTGATGTCATTGAAGGCATAGAGAAATAGACCATCCTCATTCTTACTTCCTCTCCTTCAGTCTCTCAGCACTCAGTAACACAGCTGCTGGAAATTCCTCACTATCAGAATCCAGCTGTCCCTGGGTGAAGTCTTTGAGAAATAGGAAATCAGTGACACAGTTCAGAAATTGGGATTACATCTGGACCAGAAGATGTCTTAGCTATTTCCACTACTCTGGGACTTGGAAATTCTCTTCCTATTCATAGAATGACAAGGTATATTTGAATCTGAAGTGCGGACAGAGGGCATTCAGCCTGACCCTGGACTGCTAGCATTTATGTTCCACTCAGTCCTCCTCCCACCTTTATCTTACTTTGCCAACATCACTCTATTCTTTTCTCTCTCAAACGCTTATTTAGCTTCCTCTCAAATAAATCCATCAACCACATCCTTTAAAAATGAGTTTAATATTCTCATCACTTTCTGGGAAAAGATGTTTCTTCTAACTCAATTTGAGTTTTGTTTTGTTCTAGACTGGTGGAGATACTCTCACTTCAATGATTTGAACAAAACTTTGCATTGTTTTAAAGTCTGTCTTAGGTCACTTATCAGGCTTATCTTTTCAAAAACAAGTAAAATGTAATATGCGTATCCTGCCCTGATTAGCATAACCCCGAGTTCTGGCATTATCATAGAGTCATAGAGTCATAGAGATGTGCAGCATGGAAACAGACCCTTCAGTCCAACCCGTCCATGCCGACAAGATATCCCAACTCAATCTAATCCCACTTGCCAGCACCTGGCCCATATCCCTCTAAACCCTTCCTATTCATATACCCATCCAAATGCCTCTTAAATGTTGCAATTGTACCAGCGTGCATCGCTTTCTCTGGCAGCTCATTCTATACACATACCACCCTCTGCATGAAAAAGTTGCCCCTTGGGTCTCTTTTATATCTTTCCCCTCTCATCCTAAACCTATGCCCTCTAGTTCTGGACTCCCTGACCCCAGGGAAAAGACTGTGTCTATTTATCCTATCCATGCCCTTCACAATTTTGTAAACCTATATAAGATCACCCCTCAGCCTCCGGGAAAACAGCCCCAGCCTGTTCAGCCTCTCCCTGTAGCTCAGATCCTAGCAACATCCTTGTAAATCTTTTCTGAACCCTTTCAAGTTTCACAACATTTTTCGGATAGGAAGGAGACCAGAATTGCACACAATATTCCAACAGTGGCCTAACCAATGTCCTGTACAGCCGCAACATGACCTCCCAACTCCTGTACTCAAGACTCTGACCAATAAAGGAAAGCATACCAAACGCCTTCTTCACTATCCTATCTACCTGCGACTCCACTTTCAAGGAGCTATGAACCTGCACTCCAAAGTCTCTTTGTTTAGCAACACTCCCTAGGACCTTACCATGAAGTGCATAAGTCCTGCTAAGATTTGCTTTCCCAAAATGCAGCACTTTGCATTTATCTGAATTAAACTCCATCTGCCACTTCTCAGCCCATTGGCCATCTGGTCCAGATCCTGTTATAATCTGAGGTAACCTTCTTCGCTGTCCACTACACCTCCAATTTTGGTGTCATCTGCAAACTTACTAACTGTACCTATTATGCTTGCATCCAAATCACTGATGTAAATGACAAAAAGTAGAGGATCCAGCACCGATCCTTGTGACACTCTACTGGTCACAGGCCTCCAGTCTGAAAAACAACCCTCCACCACCACCCTCTGTCTTCTACCTTTGAGCCAGTTCTGTATCCAAATGGCTAGTTCTCCCTGTATTCCATGAGATCTAACTTTGCCAATCAGTGTCCTATGGGGAACCTTATTGAACGCCTTACTGAAGTCCATATACATCACATCTACTGCTCTGTCCTCATCAATCTTCTTTGTTACTTCTTCAAAATACTCAATCAAGTTTGTGAGACATGATTTCCCATGCACAAAGCCATGTTGACTATCCCGAATCAGTCCTTGCCTTTCCAAATACATGTACATCCTGTCCCTCAGGATTGTCTGCAACAATTTGCTCAGCACTGAGGTCAGGCTCACTGGTCTATAGTTCCCCGGCTTGTCTTTACTGCCCTTCTTAAACAGTGGCACCACATTTGCCAACCTCCAGTCTTCCGGCACCACACCTGTGACTATCGATGATACAAGTATCTCAGCAAGAGGCCCAACAAACACTTCTCTAGCTTCCCACAGAGTTCGCGGATACACCTGATCAGGTCCTGGGATTTATCCACCTTTAACCATTTCAAGACATCCAGCACTTCCTCCTCTAATCTGGACATTTTGCAAGATGTCACTATCTATTTCCCTACAGTCTGTATCTTCCATATCCTTTTCCACAGTGGGTTTTTAAAAGTGATAAATGACGTAGCTTTGATTCTAAAAGGTCTGTATTTGTTCCAGTAATTTTCAGGTGTTATGGACCAGGCAAAAACCTCTCAAAATATGTCAAGAACATAACCTAGACCCTTACGTTTTCTTATTTTAAAGGTGGATTTATCCACCTTTAACCATTTCAAGACATCCAGCACTTCCTCCTCTGTAATCTGGACATTTTGCAAGATGTCATCATCTATTTCCCTACAGTCTATGTCTTCCATATCCTTTTCCACAGTAAATACTGATGCAAAATATTCATTTAGTATCTCCCCCATTTTCTGTCGCTCCACACAAAGGCCACCTTGCTGATCTTTGAGGGGCCCTATTCTCTCCCTAGTTACCCTTTTATCCGTAATATATTTGTAAAAACCCTTTGGATTTTCCTTAATTCTATTTGCCAAAGCTATCTCATGTCCCCGTTTTTCCCTTCTGATCTCCCTTTTAACTATACTCTGACCTTCTTTATACTCTTCTGAGGATTCACTCGATCTATCCTGTCTATGTCTGACATATGCTTCCTCCTTTTTCTTAACCAAACCCTCAATTTCTTTAGTCATCCAGCATTCCCTATACCTACCAGCCTTCCCTTTCACCCTGACAGGAATACACTTTCTCTGGATTCTTGTTATCTCATTTCTGAAGGCTTCCTATTTTCCAGCCATCCCTTTATCTGCGAACATCTGCCTCCAATCAGCTTTTGAAAGTTCTTGCCTAATACTGTCAAAATTGGCCTTTCTCCAATTTAGAACTTCAACTTTTAGATCTGGTCTATCCTTTTTCATCACTATTTTAAAACGAATAGAATTGTGGTCGCTGGCCCCAAAGTGTTCCCCCACTGACAACTCAGTCATCTGTCCTGCCTTATTTCCCAAGAGTAGGTCAAGTTTTGCACCTTCTCTAGTAGGTACATCCACATACTGAATCAGAAAATTGTCTTGTACACACTTAAGAAATTCCTCTCCATCCATACCTTTAACACTATGGCTGTCCCAGTCAATGTTTGGAAAGTTAAAATCCCCTACCATAACCACCCAATTATTCTTACAGATAGCTGAGATCTCCTTACAAGTTTGCTTCTCAATTTACCTCTGACTATTGGGGGGTCTATAATGCAATCCCAATAATGTGATCATCCCTTTCTTATTTCTCAGTTCCACCCAAATAACTTCTCCGGATGTATTTCATGGAATATCCTCCCTCAGCACAGCTGTAATGCTATCCCTTATCAAAAATGCCACTCCTCTTCCTCTCTTGCCTCCCTTTCTATCCTTCCTGTAGCATTTGTATCCTGGAACATTAAGCTGCCAGTCCTGCCCATCCCTGAGCCATGTTTCCGTAATTGCTATGATATCCCAGTCCCATGTTCCTAACCATGCCCTGAGTTCATCTGCCTTCCCTGTTAGGCCCCTTACATTGAAATAAATGCAGTTTAATTTATTAGTCCTACCCTGTCCCTGCCTACTCTGACTGTTTGATTCACTTGTTTCTCAGCTGTACCCATCTCAGATCGATCTCTTTCCTCACTATCTCCCTGGGTGTCCCCCCCCCCCCCACACCTTACTAGTTTAAATCCTCCCAAGCAGTTCTAGCAAATTTCCCTGCCAGTATATTAGTCCCCTTCCAATTTAGGTGCAATCCATCCTTCTTGTACAGGTCACTTCTACCCCAAAAGAGATTCCAATGATCCAAAAATGTGAATCCTTTTCCCATACACCAGCTCCTCAGCCATGCATTCATCTGCTCTATCCTCCTACTCCTGCCCTCACTAGCTCATAGCATTGGAAGTAATCCAGATATTACTACTCTTGAGGACCTCCTTTTTAAATTTCTGCCTTACTCTCTGTAATCTCCCTTCAGAGTCTCAACCTTTTCCCTTCCTATGTTGTTGGTTCCAATGTGGACAATGACCTCCTGATGGCCCCTCTCCCCCGTGAGAACATTCTGCACCCTCTCTGAGACACCTTTGATCCTGGCACCGGGGAAACAACATACCATTCTGCTTTTTCTCTGCTAGCCACAGAAACGTCTGTCTGTACCTCTGACTCCAGAATCCCCTAATACAATTGATCTCTTGGAAGCTGACGTACCCTCTTTGCATTAGAGCCAGTCTCAATACCAGAAACGTGGCTGTTTGTGCTACATTCCCCAGAGAATCCATCACCCCCTACATTTTCCAAAACAGCATACCTGTTTGAAATGGATATATTCACAAAAGATTCCTGCCATAGGTGCTGACCTCTCTCACCCTTCCTGGACTTAACCCATCTATGAGACTGTATCTGAGACTTCGCCCCCCCCCCCCCCCCTTCCTATAACTGCCATCCATCACATACTGTTGCTGTTGCAAATTCCTCATCGCTTCTATCTGTCTCTCCAATCGATCTACTCGATCTAATAAGATTCGCATCCAACAGCATTTATGGCAGATATAATCCGCAGTAGCCCTTAAACTCTCTTTAAACTCCCACATCTGACAAGAAGTACACATCACTGCAAAGGCCATTTTTGCTCCTTCATAATCTACAGACCCAGATTCCTCTACAAACACTGCCCCAGGTTAAATTAATAGCTATGGCTTATATTTTAAGTTTAATCAAGAGACTTATCTCCAAAAACATATCATCAAGAAAGAATCCACTATACTGATTCTGTGCTGTGAACTTCACCCATCAGTTCCTCCAAGATTAGTTGTGAATTTCACTCTTTGTTAATTTTCTCAGATGCACTCCAATGTCCAGCGATACATGAATTCAAACAGCAAAGGCAGTAACTGTGCAGATTCTCATGCTCTCTCTCTCTCTCCTGCACTGTCCTCACCATGTGCTTCCTTTGTCTGCTCTTCTCCCTTTTAAACTGCTGTTGTTTTGACTTTTTGTTTCCAAAGTTCCAAAACAATACAACAGCATATAAAGCAGTAATTGCTGCTCTTGGAATTCGAGGAAATCACCTCCAACACCTAAAATACTCTCAAAAAACATTGTAAGTGAAATGATGACTTAGTGATACTGTCACTGTATTGGAAATCTAAAATGACATTTGGGCACCTGGATTTCAATCCTACTACTACAACATGGTGGAGTTTGCATTCATTTAAAAAAATCCAGTTTTGATATCACAAATATTGTGGTGAAAAACCCATCTGGTTCCCCAATAGCTTTTAGGGCAGGAAACTTCCATCCTTCTTTGGTCTGTTCTATATGTTATTGACTCTTAATTGCTCTCTGAAATGGCCTCACAACAAAGGAAACATTGAATGAAACCAGATAGACAACCTGGCATCAACTAAGAAACAGGAAATGATAAGGCCAAACTCAACCACGTCGACCGTACAAAATCCTCCTTACTGATCTGGGGGCAAGTGCAAAAATTGGGAGAGCTGTCCCACAGACTAGGCAAGCAACACCCTGATATAGTCACTCATGAAATCTCACAATGTCCCAGAAAACACCATCACAATGCTTGGTTATGTCCTTACCCACCAGCCAAGGTGCCAGCACAGAGGGATACACTTGAGAGTTGCCCTGAGAGTCCTTGACATTAACTCCAGACCTTGTGAAGTCTCATGGCATCAGGTCAAACATGAGTAAGGAAACTTGGTACTGATTACCATGTACTGTTTTCCTTTAGTTGATGAATCAATGCTCCGCCATGTTGAACACAACTTGGAGGAAATACTCTGTGTGGCAAAGGTGCAGAAAGTACTCTGGGTGTTCATCTCAAAGACTTATTCAGCAGCACCAACACTGACCAAGCTGGTTGAGTCATAAAGAAAACAGCTGCTAGACTGGCTATACAGCAAGTGGTGTTCATGAACCGACAAGAGGGAAAAACATCATTGACCTCATCCTTAACAATCTGCCATCTACAAATCCATCTGTCCATGACAGGACCAGTAACAGAGACTACCACATAGTCCTTGTGGAGACAAAATCCTGTTTTCGGAAAATAGCACAAGCAACAAGTAACAGACGGGGCTAAGCAATTCCAACTAATGGAAATTTCCGATCTAAACTTTGCACTCCTGGCGCATCCAGTCGTGAATGTGGTGGACAATTAAACAACTCATTAGAAGAGGAGGGTACACAAACATTATCATCCTCAATAATAAGGAAGCTCAGACTATCGCTGCAAAAGATAAGGCTGGAGTATTCCCAGAAATCTTCAGCCAGAAATGTGAAGTGGATGATCCATTTGGCCTCCTTCAGAGGTCCCCAACATCACAGATGCCAGTCTTTCAGTCAATTTGATTCACTCCATATGATATCAAGAATCAGTGGAAACATTGAACACTGCAAAGGCTATGGGCTGTGATTACAAACTAACAACAGTATTGAAGACTTGTGCTCCAGAAATTGCTGCATTATTAACTAAGCTGATTCTGTACAGCTACAAACTGGCATCCACCTGATAAGGTGCAAAATTGCCCAGGTATGTCTGCAAACAAAAAGCAGAACAAATTTAATTCCGCCAATTACTGCCCCATCAGTTTACTCTACATCTCAGTAAAGTGATGGAAGACCAACAATGCTTGCCTCGCAATAACCTGCTCAGTGACACCCAATTTGGGTTCTGCCAGGGCCACTTAGCTTCTGACCTCATTATAGCCTTGGTTCAAACATGGACAAAAGGAGAGAATGATAGCCTTGAGTGTGATATCAAGGAGACCGAGCAAAACTTTTAGGGGACAACTGTCACTGGTTGGAGTCATTACCTAACACACAGCATGATGTGGGTCCATGCTAGGCCCATTGCTGTTTGTTATCTATACCAGTGATTTGGATGAGAATGTACAAAGCATGATTAGCAAGTTTGCAGATGACACTAAAATAAGCAGTCTTGTGGACAATGAGGAAGGTTATCAGAAATTGCAGCAGGATCTTGATCAGCTGGGGTAGTAGGCTGACGAATAGCAAATGGAGTTTAAATTAGATAAGTGTGAGGACTTACATATTGGAAAGTCAAATCAAGGTAGGAGTTTCATGCAGAATGGTAGTGCCTTAAGGAGTGTAGTGGAACAGGGGGACCTTGGAGTTCAAGTGCACGATTCTCTGAAAGTGGAATCACAGGTAGACAGGGAAGTGAATTGCAAGGTGGCATTGTGGCTCAGTAGTTAGCACTGCTGCCTCACAGCCAAGGGACCTGGGTTCAATTCCAGCCTTAGGTGACTGTGTGAAGTTTGCGCATTCTCACTGTGTCTGTGTTGGTTTCCTCCCACAGTCCAAAGGTGTACAGGTTTGGTGAACTGGCCATGCTAATTACCCATACTGTTCAGGGCTGTGTAGGTGAGGTGTATTAGTCCAGGATAAATATAGAGTAATGGGGAATGATTGGATGGGATACTCTTCAGAGGGTCGGTGTGGACTTGTTGGGCTGAAGGGCCTGTTTCCACACTGTAGGAATTCTATGAAAGTGGCTTTTGGCACACTGACCTTCATCAGTCAGGACATTGAGTGTAGAAGTTGGGAAATTATATTGCAGTTGTGCAGAACATTGGTGAGGCCACACTTGGAGTGTTGTGTTCAGTTTTGGTCACCTTGCTATAGAAAGGATGTTATTGAGCTGGAAAGAATGCAGAAGAAATTGACAATGATGTTGCCAGGACTCAAAAGTCTAAGTTATAGGGAGAAGTTGGACAAGCTGGATCCTTTTTCTTTAGAGCGTATGAGACTGAGGGGGGATCTTATAGAAGTCTATAAGATCATGAGAGGCATGGATAGGGTGAATGAATAGGGCTGGGGAATCAAGGATTAGAGGGCATCAGTTTAAGGTCAGAAGGTAAACTATAAAGGGTAACCTCAAGGGCAACTTTTTTACACAGAGGGTAGTATCCATATGGAATGACCTGCCAGCTGAAGTGGTTGAGGCAAGTATATTAACAACATTTAAAAGGCATTTGGACAAATACATGGCTAAGAAAGATTTAGAAAGGCCAAGTGCAGGGAAATGGGGTTTCAGTGGAGGGACATTTTGGTCGACGTGGACCAGTTTGGGCCAAAGGGCCTGTCTCCATGCTGTAGGACTGTATGACTCTAAGGTGGATGTGGTTGTTGGAGGTCAGTCATTTTAGCTCCAGGACATCTCTGCAAGAGTTCTTCAGGCCCAACCATCTTCAGCTGCTTCATCAACAGCCTTTCCTCCATCATAAGGTCAGAAGTGGGGATGTTTGCTGATGATTTCAAAATGTTCAGTACCATTTGTGACTCCTTAGATTCTGAAGCAGCCCATGCCCAAATGCGACAAATTCTGGATAACATTTGTGCTACACAAATGTCAGGCTACAGCCATCTCCAACAAGAGAGAAATATCTATCCCCCTCAATGGTATCGCCATCACTGAATTCTCCACAATCAATATCTTTAAGGTTACTATTGACTAGAAAATGAACTGTACTAGCCAAATAAATTCCAGGTCAGGAACTAGGAATCCTCCAGCAAGAATTCAACTCCTGACTCTCCAAAGGTAAAAGTGAGGCCTGCAGATGCTGGAGATTAGAATCGAGAGTGTGGTACTGGAGTTCCTGAAGAAGAGCTTATGCTTGAAACATCAATTCCCCTGCTCCTTGGATGCTGCCTGACCTGCTGTGCTTTTCCAGCACCACACTCCTGATTCTCCAAACCCTGTCCATTATCTACAAACATAAGTTAGGGGTATGATGGAATAATCTTCATTAGCCTGGATTAGTCCAGTTCCAATGATACTCGAGATGCTTGACACCTTCCAGCGCAAAGATTGGCATCATATTCACAAACATCCATTCCCTCCAAACCGGTGCTCAGTAACAGCAGTGTGCACCATCTACTGCAGTGCGGTAATTCAGCCAAAATCCTCAGACAGCACTTTATAATCCCCTCACCACTACTATCTAGAAGGACAAGGGCAGCAGATACAAAGGAACACCATTACCTTCAAGTTCTGCTGTTAGTCATGCACAATTCTGACTTGGAAATATATTACCTTTATTTCAGTATCACTAGTTCAACATCCTGGACTTCCTCCCTTATGTCATTAATGTGACAGTAGATGGACTGCAGCGTTTTAATCAGGCAGCCCAATACCACCTTCTCAAATGCAACTAGGGATGAGCAATAATTGCTGGCTCAGCCTTCAGTGCAACATCCCATGAGTGAATTAAATACACTGTTCAGTGGGGCTTGATATTCCTTTTATAATGTGTCAGCAGAACTGTACACTACTCCAAGTGTGATTTAACCAAGGTTGGATACAAATTTACAATTATTTTTCTAATTTTAAATTCAATCCCGTCATAAATAAACTGGAGTACTTGATTTTCTTTTTCTGATTGTCTTATTAACCAGTACTACTATTTTTAGTGATTTATCTCTTTTCTCCTCTATCTCATTTAGATTCTTATTTTTCAAGGTATAATTCACACTTGGCTATGTTGAAATTCATTTGCTAATTATATGCCCATTCTGCAGGTTTATTAATACCATTTAGTAAATTGTTGCAGTCCTCCTCAGTATTGACAATTCATCCAACAGCTAATTTGACAGAAATTTACAAATTGTGCCTTCTGAGCACAAGAAAGCCCCAAGTCTGAATGGTAAACACAAATTGTGAATTCATATGGAATAAGGTCAAAGAATGGAAGTAGGTTCGTTTTCTCCTTCATTTCTGCAGTGCCTGAGGCTATGTTGATCTGCAATAGCAAGGGATGTAAATGAGTTGCATTGACCTTTCTAATGAAGGAGATAAGGATAGTGGAATTGTTTTTACCTTTATGAAACATGAGTGTTGCTGTCACGGCAGCACTTGTTATCTATTCCTCATTGCACTTGATCTAAATGGCTTGATAGGCCATTCCGGGGGCCAGCTACATTGCTAGTCTTTGTTTACAATAACCATTTCATAGTTGCTATTTCTTGGGATGAACTTTTTAATTCCACATAAATTGCATTATTTCTGTTTCCACCAGCAACCATGGCAGAACTTGAACCCATAACCCAAGAGCATTAGATTGGTCCTTTGGAGTACCACTTTACATTTGATGTTACCATTACACAATCATCTCCTTACAAGGGAAAATTGTGTGCAGTCGGGCAATATTGAGGTTGCTCAGCTATCCCAGTATGATACAGACTGCCTCCTCTGAAGTCCCCATGAAGTCCCGTCATAGGGATGATGAGGTAATATGTATTGGCATTACCCCTCTGGGGCTCTACATTGCGGTTCAGCTTTTCCTGCATTCAGGTAAATAATTAAGGTTCCAGTTAACAGTGAGGAAAAGTGCAGCAGATGAAATGAGGGATGTTGAGCTGTGTTATTGTGGAGGAACAGAATTGGGATTTAACACAGGAGTTTCTGTGTCGGCATGTAGCCATGTTGTAACCATAGGTATAATCTGTCAAATAGTCTCCCAAAGCCAGAGTTAGAAAAGCAGACATTATTAGGAATGAGTTGTGCATCACTTATGACTGAGTCAAGTTAAAACAAAACATTCTTCTTCATTCTCTGATTTCTGCATGTCCAGTGCTGCTTTTCCATCTTGGAATTTCAATTAAAGATATGGGCTACAGATCTCCTGGAAAGATTTGAGCAGAAATAAAGGAGAAAACACTTCAGGATTGTGTAGATTCTGGCGGAGAGAGAAGGCTGCAGTGTTAACGTAACCCTTCCTTCAGAAATCTGACTGAATCAGCAGTAACATTAGTTTGATAACCCAAATGCATTACTCCCTTATGTTAGAGGTTAGTTAGCTCAGTTGGCTAGACAACTGGCCTCTGATACAGTGTAAGAGCAGCAGTGTGGGGTTGATTCCTGTGGTTACCATGAGAGGCTTTCCTTTTCAACTTCTCTTACTGGAGGCATGGTTACCCTCAAGGTAAAACACTACCAGTCATCTCTCTGTAATGGGAGGATTGAATATGGTGACTTTACCTTTACTTCTTTACTTTGCTTTTAAAGAGTTCCAGCATCATTTCACTCAAGTGTCCTGGATCTGCAGTTACATCTCATTTTACATGTGTAAGATCTCAGCAGCAACACATATCAGTTGTTCATTAGCTGTTGAGTGATGTAATTCTATGGCATAATGGCAGTACATTAAGGGACATTCAGACAATTTGCCAAAACTCCAACCATAAGCAATGTCATTGACTATAATCAGAGCAAATATTTTGATGTAGCAAGCATTGTGGGAAATTAATACAGACCTGATTGAGGTGTTTAGGCTTATGAGGCGCGTAGACAGGGTGGATAAAAAGCAGTCATTCCTCTTAGGGGAAGGGTCAAGAATTAGGATGCAAGATTCTAAGGGGAAAAGCAGGATGTTTTGAGGGGATTTAAGAAGACAGTTTTGCACCCAGAGGGTGGTGGGAACCTGAAATGTACTGCTTGGGAAGGTAGTTGAGACGGGAATCCTTAACTTCTAAAGAGTACATATACTGGAAAGTGGGACTCGTGTAGATATAGGGTAGTCTTTCTGGTACAGACTGGATGAGCGAAAGGGCTTCTACTGTACAGACAGTTCCTGGATTATGAACGTGTTCTGTTCCTGTCTGTGCTCTTCCATCAATTTGTATGCAAGTTGGAATGCAATACAGCATAAAATAGTCATTCACAATTACAAGCAAATGTTTGCATGTTGGATTCTTAAAATTAATAGTAATATGAGATCTCATTCTTTAGTATAAGCATTCATAAGTCAGATATTCATAAGTCAGGGACTGCCTGTACTGTGTTCTATGATTCTAAAAAGGAAAGTAGTTGAGATCGTAAATAGTTTGAGAAGTTTTCTTTCTCCTAATGCCAGTCAATCTTTTCCCCTTACTAATGTTTAAATCATTAGCTATTTTCTAATAGCACACCTTTGCTTCTCCTAAGATGAAAAACAGTGAAGAAAGTTTTCAACCATTTAGTATAACAGCTAGTCAAACAGTCCACTGTCAATCATCATTTTGGGGCAGTTCAGAAATAAGATTTGAGTTAACATGCTAGAAAGCCGGTCAGACGTCATGAATTGCTAGCGCAATCAGTTGTGGAGGCATTAAAATGTTCCAGTTAGTAACATTAAAGTAGTGGTGGGTAATGCCAGTGATTAGAGATAGGGAAAGTTGAAGGTGAAAATGTGGGAATTTTCATGAGTTACTACTTTGGAACAAATTTCTTGCTTTTATTATGACAATGCATTTTAAGTTCAAAAGTATGATGTTTTTATCATTGTGAACAAAAGACAGATTTATCATTATAGGATGTCTGCCAGAACTTGTGAAAACATTTCATGGTTGGCTTTTAGTTCACCACCTAGCCATCAAGTTCAAAGATTTCTCTACCATTTCTGCCATCTCAATGTGATACCATCCCCAAACATAGTTTCCTTTGCAGTATTCGAAAGTGAACATTCCCTGCTCTGTTCACTCTGGTTTAAGCAACCCCAACATCTCTTTGCATTGCCCCAACCAATACAAGCACAAGAGTTGCAAGAACATCTGCCTTTTTATCCCCCCCTAACCAACTTCTCAAGTAGCAATTTCATTATTCAATTTATTACTTCCCTTCTCACACTGTTACCTCTATGTTGAGGAGACTAAACACAGATTGAATGGTAGCTTCACTTTTGCTAAATCCAGAAGCACAATCCTGAGCTTCCTGATTCTTGTTATTTCAATTTTCCATCTCAAGACTGGGTTATTGTTACACCTCTGGCTTCTTCAAGTTGTGGTGAAAGATTGTTGATCTGAATTGTTAATTCTGTAGTGTTCTCCACAGATGCTGCCAGAACTGTTCAGCGGTTCGAGCATTTCTGCTTATTATTTCAGGCTTTATCATGTTTTTGTGTCCTTTATATTTCATAATCCATAGATTGTTTGAGATGTTTAAAAAGAGAGACAAAGGGACATGGACATTTAAAGATGGATATATTTTCCAGTTCTGGTAAGATGACAGCGAAGTAGGGTTTCTGAACTCTGGGCTTGTCCGCTCCTCTTTTTGTTATTGTTTCTTTTCTTTTTCCTATCTCGACCTCTCTTCTCTCATTTTTCATTTGCTATTTTCTTTGCTTACTTCTTGGTGAAAACTCAGTCGCAGTGATGGCATTAGCAGTGATGAGTAGGCCCAGTAGCATGATAAGCAGGAAAATCGACGTTTCAGGCAAAAGCCATTAATCAGGAATGATGCCTGAAACATCGATTTTCCTGCTCCTCAGATGCTGCCTGACCTGCTGTGCTTTTCCAGCACCACTCTAATCTAGACTCTGATCTCCAGCATCTGTAATCCTCACTTTTGCCCAGCAGCATGAACCTCTGGCAGCGAGGTTAGAGGCGAGTTCATGTTCCCAGTGGCTCTGCGTTGTCGAGGCCGTCCTAGTGCCAGGTCAGCATCAAGTTCATTTTGCCTGCTTTTGGCGGCTTTGGGTAAGGTAAAATGTTCCGTAAGCTGCAGCAGCAGAGTGGATCTGGCCGTTCCTCATGGCTGCGGCCTGGTGGGACCTTCAACTAGGCTTCTTTGGTGGTGTCTGAGATGCGATGAGTCCAGGCTCAGATTCCAATGTCCTGGGTTTTCTTTGAGGCTTCTGCAGAGTCTTTGTGGCAGCATGGTTGGTCTGGTAGAGTCTGGGGTTCCTTTAGGTAGGTTTGGTAGCTGCTTTCATTGACATCGGTCTGGGTCTCCTTGTGGCAGCTTCAGTCAGCCTGTGACTCCAAGCGACATTTTCTTCAGCATCATGGTGGGTCCAGCCTGGGATTCCGGGAGGGGGGAGGGGATCGGCTCTTGAGCCTAGAGCCCTGAAATGAACTCTGAACTTTGTCTTATTCTCTTTTAAAATTAGTTTTTCTTTGTTATAAAACGGTGGAAGCACTGTTATTTTTAACTTTTAATTTCTAAGTTATTACTATGATATTGAATCTAATTTATTACTTTTGAGTTTCTGTAATGTTGGAACTTTTATTTCTTTATTTTTCTAATTTATTTTCCCTCAGACTTTCTACTCAAGAACCTTAACCTAGTTACCTTTGTACCTGAAATGGCACTGTAAGTAGCGACTTGTAAACTTTCACTGCACTCATGGGAGTACATGTGGCAATAAAGCTAGTTCAATATTTAACATGAACTTTCAAAACAATGAATATTTTTGCAATCTTCAAATTCTCCCACCTAATAATAATCACATTATAACAGCTTTACTGGAAACAAATACATTATCCATTAATAAACATATATTATCATGTTCATAATTTAAAAAACATATAAGGGAATGTTTATTTACTGTATGTTCGTGATCACAACAGTTCAGTACAGGTTACTTTGAGTTTGTACTGGATATTTAATTCAGTAATAATATGGTAATTAGTCCCTTTAAAATGGTGAAGGGATTCTTTTGATGCAATGGCTGTGTCTTTATCTCTGAGCCAGAAGCCCTGGGTTCAAGTCTCTCCTGCTCCAGAGGTGAAGCACAATACATGTGAACAGTTTGACTAAAATAGCTAAAATTGTCCAGTTCCTGTGAAAGGAGAACAAAAGAACTCCAGCAATTACACAACTTAAGAAATAGTTTTTCTTGTATTATGTTTCATCTTGACAATTTAAAAGTATATTTTACCAACTTTTATCTTTATTAATTTTGACGCCTGGCGGATCCTGAAGCACTCCAGAACATGCATTCTGTATATGTATTTCACCATTGTGGCAGGATATTTAGCCTTGGCAGATTAATCATGATCGATTACATCTTTGTCTCTGAGATGAGGATAAGGCACACATTTTCAGAGGATCACCTACTATAGATCATAAGGCCATAAAATATAAGAATTGAATTAGCCACTTGACCTATCATGTCTGCTGCAATGTTCGGTTATGGATCATATATCTCTCAACCTCATTCTCCTGTCTTCTCCCCATAACCTTTGATCCCATTGCTAATCAATCTTTGTCTTAAATTCACTCAATGATGTGGCCTCTACAATCTTCTGGGCAATGAGTTTCACAGAGTCACCACTGTCTAGTTGAAGAAATTCCTCCTCATCTCAGTTCTGAAGAGCCGACCCTTCACTCGGAGGCTGTGTTCTTGGGTCCCAGTCTCTTCTACTAGTGGAAACATCTTCTCTACATCCACAATTCACTGCTGTCCTTATAGTTGGGGTGTATATTCCTCCCAGTGCTAATGCTAAGAAGGCAGTCTGTGAAATGTATGAGGCTATTAGAGGACTGCAGAATGCATAATCCTGATGGACTGTTTATTGTTGCTGGGGATTTCACCCATGCGAATCTCAAGATTGTGCTCCCTAAATTCCATCAACTTGTGGACCTTGGGATGAGAGGAGAGAACATGCTGGATCTGGTTTATATAAGCATCCCCAATACATACAGGGCAGAGCCCTGGCCCTACCTCGGCTCCTCGGAACACATCTCTGTTATGTTAATCCCAGCATACAGACCGTCAAATGTGTCAAACCGGTTCTGAAGCAGGAACAAACCTGGCCAGCAGGACTGTTTTGAGCAACCTGACTGACATGTGTTCAGAGAGGCAGCAACTGATAGTGATTCCATCAACTTAGAGAAGTACACAGTGTCTGTGATTTGCTACTTTAGCAAGTGCATTGATGGCATCACATCTCAGTTCTCACCCCAACCAGAAGCCGTGAATGACCACAAAGGTGCGTGCACTGCGGAGGATCCATGATTGCACCTTCAGAGCAGATGGCATGGGAGGCCCTAACAACAGCAAGGGCCAACCTGACCTGAACCATCAAAGAGGAAAAGCGAGCACATGCACAGAGAAAACACAGCCACTTTCAGGATAGCGGCAATATCTGGAGCATGTGGAAGGGCATCCGAGCCATCACCTACCACAGAACAGCATCGCTTGCTTGTGCTGGTTATCGCCTCCCTCCCAGATGAGTTGAACAACGTTTATGCATGGTTTGAGGCACAAAATGACATGGCAGCAAGAAGGACCATTTCCCCCGCCTCCCAATGTGTCTTACATGGCCAATGTGAGGAAAACCTATGCAGAATCAATACATATAAGGCTGCTGGACCAAATAACATTCCTGGCAGAGTGCTCAGAGGATGCTTTGATGTACTAGCAGATGTTTTCATGGACATCTTTAACATCTCCCTGAGCTGTGCCATAGTTTCAACATGCTTCACGGCTGCTAACATCATCTCTGTGCCAAAGAAGTCTTCAGCATCCTGTCTCATTGACTATCGCGGTGTCATGGTAACACCCATCATCATAAAGTGTTTCGAGAGGCTCGTGATGAAGCATATTAAGACTCTGCTACCCTCCTCACTGGACACCCTGCAGTTTGTGTACCAACCTAACTGCTCAACTGATGATGCCATTGCCACACCCTCCATCTAGCCCTTACCCACCTGGAGAAGAAGGACATCTACATCAGACTATAGTTCATAGTGTTAAATACAGAACTGAAGTCAATCATTCCTCAGTACCTGATTGGAAAGCTGAGTCTGCTGGGCCTAAATACCTCCCTTTGCAACTGGATCCTGGACTGCCTGACTGGGAGACTCAGTCATTCCAGATCAGGTACAGCATCTCCAACATCATTACACTGAGCACGGGGGCCCCTGATGGCTGTGTGCGCAGTCCATTGCTGTCCACCCTGCTGACACACGACAATGCAGTGTTGCACAGGTCAAATCACATCATCAAGTTTGCTGATGTTACAACTGTAGTGGATCTCATCAGCAGGAACGACGAGTCAACCTACAGAGAGGAGGTGCAGGAGAGCCAACAACCTGTCTCTGAAAGTGGACAGAATGAAAGAAATGGTTGTTGACTTCTGGAGGGCATGGAGCGACCACTCTTCGCTGGACATCAACAGCTCCCCCATGGAGATCATGAAGACCACCAAATTTCTTGGTGTACACCTGGCGGAGAATCTCACCTGGATTCTCAACAACAGCTCTGTAGCAAAGAAAGCCTAACAGCATGTCTAGTTTCTGTGCAGGCTGAGGAAAGCCCATCCCCCCATCCTCACCACATTCTGCAGAAGGTTCATTGAGAGCACCCTGAGCAGCTGCATCACTACTTGTTTCAGGAATTGCATCGTCTCAGATCGTTAAGACCGACAACAGATAGTGAGGCCAGCTGAGAAGATCATCGGGGTCTCTCTCTCCTCCATTACAGATGTTTACATCATTTTACATAATCAGATAATGTTGAATGGACAAGAAATCTAGAAACTTTGGATCTGTGTTGAATTATACCAGCTGAACTTTTTGCTCATTATCGGAAGGAGCATTCAGCAATTCAAAGGCTCCTAAATCATAAGAACTTAAGAAAGTAGGCCAGTTGATCTTTCAAGCCTGCTCTATCATTCAACAAGATCATGGCTGATTTGAACTAGAATGTACGCCATTTTCTTGCCCACTCTGCATAATCCTTCAACTCATTACTAATTAAACATTGGTTTATCACCTTGTTAAGTTTACTTAATGTCCTAGCATCCATCACACTCTGGGGTAGTGAATGTCACAGATTTTCACAAGCCTTTGAGAGAAGTAATTTCTCCTCCTTTGCATTTTAAATTCCCTCACCTTTATCCTAAACTTCGCATTCTAGATTGTCCCACATAAGGAAACATGTTTTCTGTGCCTACTTTGTCAATCCCTTTCAGCATCTTACACTCCTCAATTCAATCTCCTGTCAATTATATAACACCCTGTAATAGAGAATACCAGACATCTGCTTCTCTCTGGAAGAAGAAATTCTTATTTTTAAATGTGTGCCCCCTAGTTCAAAATTTATCATTGATGGAAATTTCTTCCTCATTAACATCATATACAGTTGGAGCAACACTTCCCTATCTTTAAATTCCAGAGTCCTACTGATAAAGGTCAACATTTCATTTGCCTTCTTAATTACAAGCTGCACCTTCATACTAACTTTTTATGTTTCATGCACATTCAGCTCCTTCTATGCTGCACTTTGTAAATCACTGCACCATGGAGTATTTCAGGCATGTGTGGGAAGAAAAGACATTTATGGAATATTCACAGTTGTTTACGGCCTGGAGGTTCAGTTGTGTAAAGTCGCCAGTGTTATCACATCATTTTGAGCATTCAACCACAATTAGAAGAGTGAGATTTTAAAACAAAAGGTTTCTTTCAGTTGCTGTTATTGAAGCTATATATGACCAGATCCTCATTCATGTTAACCTGTTCCCCCAAACCTGCTATTTTCCTGAGAAAGAATGTCTCCTTTTAAAATACTTCAATTAAAAAAAAGTAAAACACTTAATATTGAAGAACTAAAGCTCATGGAAGATATTTCATCAGCATTGGGCTTGAATCTTAAGAAGTGAAAATCGAACCCACTGAGACACTGTTGGGCAGCTCATGCTGTGTATCTTACCATTTCTATTGATAGTCAAATGGAAAGACAACCTCATGTACCACTGAACATTTCATCTAAGCAGTGTGGCTTGTTCAGTAATCTGGAATGTATCATGCTGGGCAAATACAGGCTGTGCCCAACAAAGGAAATACCAAAAGATCATTAGTTCCAATAGTAAAGTATGCTATTTATTTTCACTGTCACGTTTTGCAGATGTAGAAGTAATCATTGATGGTCTAATGGTGAGAATGCATCCATTTTTGTTCATGGGAGTTTGGAATTATATACAACCTGGTTCAAAGACAGAATGGGAAAACTTTAAGTAAACCCAACATTGGATGCAAAAGTTATGACGAGCAATTATTCTGTCTCTGTTTTTATTGAGCTGCCAGCATGCAAATTTTGAATTGCCTGCTCATCTACATTACTGTAACATACAGCACCAATGTTAATTATTCTGCTGACTAATTGCACTCTCAGTAGGGATTCCAAATGTGTTTTTCTCTAACATGGAGCATAGCTAACTTTCCTCTCCTAAAGACAGTCTATCCCTCTGAAAGGGGAAGTGCACTCATGCTACAAGGAATTGAACAAACACAGAAAGTGTTTCATAGGGGAAGGATAACTAATTTAATGACAGGTCAGAAGCAGGGCTGAGAGCTTGGTGAAGCTCAAAAGTTGGAGGGGTGTCATGTTCCATAGGGTACTGTGGTTTTTCAGATAATCACTCCTAGTACATTGTGCTATTTGCCATTTCCACCAGTATGTGATACAAGTTTAGGATTATTTGAGATGGCTTTCTGCCACCAATCCTCTTTTTGCTTTGCCTTCTCTTTAGTCTATCTAACGATTAGTGAGAAGGGTTATGCCATTATGAGTATCTACAGAAGAGGCGCCGTTCTTGAATAACAAGTAGGTTTATTGCATGTTAACAACAAGCACAACTTCATTTCATCAGGCAGAATAACTAGGATCTTAGGGAGAAATACAGCCATGTGTAATATCAGTAGAATGGGTGAAACCAATGTTACATGAAAACTAACTCTTCAAAACTATCAATTTACATCTCCCCTCAAGTCTTTACTCATAGCTAATACATTATATAATCATAGAAATAACTCATAGAAATCACTTCTCCACTCAAGGATCATTTATCTCCTGGACATCCTTCAGAAATAGCACTATTTTTTGTAGACCTTGTCGTTGGTCCATTGCCTTATCTACTAAATTTCTTTCACAAAGGAACTCGTTGCTAACTCAGGTAGTTATAGCATTATTGCCTCATTATAGCATGTGGGAAAGCTTTAATCTCATGAATATCTATCATGGAAGACAGCTGCTCTGTTAAAATGAATACTTTCTTCCCTGTAGTATTCTAAATTTCTGAACCAAAAAATAACCTTCCAATCAGAAGAAGCTTCTCTTTTGAAGTATCCTGGATGCTTGGATTAGACAGTTTCTTTTCCTTGAGCTTAAACTTGGATTGGTGGAATTAGACTGGCTTCCATGAGGTGGTATGCAGCTTATCTCCTTCAAATTGTTCATTAGGTTGGATATCTTCATTTGTCCATGGTGTTTGTTTGGTGAAGTAAACTCTCTCAGATTCTTATTCACATTGCTGCTCACGAGGATCATCTCTGTCACTGGTGTGGACTGTCCAGTTGTGTTAAGATCATTCAGTAAATGATTCCTGAATGGAATAAAGTGGATTGTCGTGCTCAATCTTGTTCTTAGTATTGACTACTTCTCACAAGTCCCTTCCGGAATATTAGCTTCTGATCTGTCTTCAGTGATGACAGGAATATTTTCAGATGTGACAATCTTGCAGATAACAAAATACAAGATTTTCAACCTGTTTTGAGATTTCTGACCAACACATATCTGACCGAGCATTGGCTACACACATGCCAGTGCATCGCCAGTCTCTCACACTGCTCAATTCCCCCCTACCCCATAAAATTATTCAGCCCATTATGTCTAGACACGTCATAGGCACTTTTATGGAGAAAGTACTTTAAAGGCAATTAACACAGGATAACCACCAAGAAAGAATTCAGATGAAACTTCCTCACTGCTTCAGTGCTTGTAAAACTCACAATTACAGAGAGTAGTGAGAGTGAATAGTGTTGGTGCAGTTAAGGGGAAATGGAAGAAGTACTGAGGAAGAAGGGAACAGTTGCTTGTTGTGGTATATTGTGATGTGAAAAACGTGTGGTGCTTAAACACTGACCTGAAGTGGTTGTACCATGTGCTATCCCATGTAGGGAACCAGATGCAAAAATCACAATAACCATGCAGATGCTAACTATAAAGTGAAATGATATGGTGCAAATTGAAAACAGGGATTTTCTCACCGTTGTGGCCAAGATGCTACCTGATGCTTTCAGCAAACTGAAAGGTTTTGATGAGGTGAAGAGAGAGAGAGAGAGAGAGAAAGAGAGAGAGAGAGAGAGAGAGAGAATATTTCCTTCTGCAGAGAAGAATATAACTAGAGGCTATTAAGATCGTCACTAAAAATTTAATAGGAAATTCAAAAGAAACCTCTTTACCCAAATAATGAAAAACGAAGATTTTCTCACCATTGTGGCCAAGATCTTTGTCTCAACTAGTACAGCAAAAAACTGGATTCATTATGAATAAATGAGTAATGTATGAGTGATTTTGATGAATTTTATTGTCATATGAATTTTACAGTGAAAACGCATGGCGAAATACGGAGAAAAGCTTCCACTGTCACCATGGTCCAGTCCTATGATCCCGCTCCACTAGCTACCTGACAAAGGAGCAACGCTCTGAAAGCTTGTACTTCCAAATAAACCTGTTGGACTATAACTTGGTGTGTGATTTTTAACTTTGTCCACCTCAGTCCAACACCAGCATCTCCACATCATGATCCAGCACCATTTTGAATAGTTTGAGAATAAACAGATATAGCTTAAAGAGAGTTCATGATCCTTCCACCACTGTTTCATCACCATCAGCACCTGACCCAAACATTGACGAAGTGGCCGATCCTCAGGCACTGTCTCTCACCACTGGGCCTACCTCACTGATGTTACCTCTGCCAATGTAACAGCCAATGCCAGGTCCTGTGCTCACCCCTCCACCAGCCACCTCCTTGAAGCCATTGTCAGAGTCCCTCCCGCTCTGAACTCATTAGTTATCTTGTCAACTTGATTTTTGGTACTATGTGGTTTTGAAACATCTAGGTGTTTCCAAGCATACTTTATGAGGCCAATTTAGAAACCAAATCAAATTCTCAATGATTCTAATTTATTGGAACCTATACTCTTAGTACTGTGTCCTTCATATGGTCAGAATGAATGCTGTTGCATGCACTGAAACTGTAGTCTTAGAATCATAGAGTCAGACAGCATGAAAACAGAGCCTTCAGTCCAACTATTCCACTTCAACAAGTTCCCAGACTATGCATTTGGCCCATATATCTCCAAACCTCTCCTGTTCATGTACTTATCCAAATGTCTCTTAAACTGTTGTTTTTGTTAACTCCTACATTTATTCATACAAAAATCATTCCAATTCAAAATAGCAAATATGTTGAGAAACTTTCTCTTTAAAACATTAAAAATGTGTGATTGTGACTGAAAGCATAATCAGATAGAGACTAACGCACATGAAGAAGTCTTGCTCATTAGTGCAACTATGTTAATGCTGCACTATAAGTCTGCTAATTGTTACCCTTATTGAGCATATTGGAATTTGTACCCTGAGTACAAAAAATTTATATTGGAAATTTCAAAGTAAATGAAACGCTTGTTATTTCGAGGGAGGGAATTGCATTTCATAAAAATACTAAACATTTATAAAGGAAATAAAAATCATTCAAACAGTTAAATTGGACTTTGTAAAGGGAAGAGAACATGTTTTAGCATAGCAGTTATATGTTGGGCAATGACTTTTTGTTCAATGTTGCCAACCTTATTTAAACAGTGAGAATCAACAGCCCTGGGCAACACACATGTAGTCTGCTGTATCTCAGGCTGTAAGACTCAAGGCAAGTGGAAATGGAACATGTTACTTTTAACTGGATTCTTGAAACTTTTTTTTCAGAATTCTGATAACCTTACAAGTATATAACATTCAGGTGGATTCACAAATTTCCAAAACATAAAACTAAAATTTTGCTGATATGGTAAAGGTGGGTTTTGCTTTTGGTTTTGATGTTTAAGGTTCTGTTTTGGAATGACTGGTTTGAATTCTTGCTGCATGATTTTAGAAACAAATGCATTTCTTAATTTCAAATTCCCTTAAATGGTAGACAGATTTCAGGATTCAGGAGTTAAGTTACTTAACACAGAGCTCCTAGCCTTTAATCTGCGTTTATGTCCACAGTTTTAAACGACTAGTCCAATTCAGATTCTGTACAATGTCACTCCCTGGATTTTGATGGTGGGGAATTATTGCTGGAATACCCCACCCAACCCTGCCTGGATGAGTGCAGCTGCAACAACACTTAAAGAACTTGACATCACCCAGGTCAAAGCAACCCATTTGATTGCCATTCCAGTTGTATTCAACATTTTCTGTTTTCAACACTAGTAACTCACCAAAGCTGCTTCAATAATAATTTCCAAATCTGCAGCCTCTATCATCAAGAAGGACAAGGGCAGCAGATATATAGAAACACTAGCACCTGTAAGCTCTCCTTCAAGCCACCCAACTTCCTGACCTGAAATATATCATTAGTCTTTCAGTGTTGCTGGACCTGGAAATCCCTCCCTAACACTCTAGGTGCCCCAGTACTCTAAGGATTACAGACGTTCACCACTGACTTCTCAAAAGGAAATTAGGGGTGGGAATTAGATGTTGGCCTAACCAACAATACTCTCATTCCATAAATGATATGTTAAAAAATTAATGAGCAACTTTCAATTACTCTCAGATTACAAATAGTGTTTGCCTGTAGATATGATTAGTTTTGGCAAAAAAGAATGTGGTTTCTGATGTAGATCCTGGAGATGGGAGTGAATCCATTTGATTGTTTCATCTGCCATGATGGAATATACCACAGTGGTCAAAATATGTGCAGTATTTTCAATAGGGCTTGGCCTGAAGCCTCCTCAGTGAGATTATTTTTCAGCTTTGTAGTTGCAGAGAAACAAACAGACAGGGAAATACCTCAGGCAGCATCCAAGGAGCAGGAGACTCGACGTTTCAAGCATAAGCCCTTCATCAGGATTTCCTAATGAAGAGCTTATGCTCGAAATGTTGACTCTTCTGCTCCTCAGATGCTGCTTGACCGGCTGTGCTTTTCCAGCACCACACTTCTTCAACTCTAATCTCCAGCATCTGCAGTCCTCACTTTGTCCTAGGGAAATACCTCAAAGAGGAGCTGAGTAGTTGTAATAATGTTAAAACATGTGATAAAGGTACGTACTCTACTGAGTTCCAACTTCACTTATTCCCACTTCCCTGTACCAAGAATAACAGTATCCTTATTCAAAATTAGATTGTTGTTTCTCTGAGCGATTAATATTTTTCTACTATTATTTAGGCTATCACACCCGCTTCCCATTGAATCAATCTGCATCATTCACATTTAGTCCAGCTGCATGGAATTCTGGGATTTGCCAGATGAGGATCGTTTGTTAAAAGGAAGAAAACTGTAGAAGTTTTGTATTGGAATAAAATCAGAAAATGCAGGAAATGCTCTGCAGGTTCGGCAGCATCCGTGAAGGGAATAAACAAAGTTAACATTTCAGGTCAATGGCTATTCTTTCTGAAGCACTAATTATATTTCTCTCTCCACTGACGTTGTACTAACAACTACTAACTACTTACTAACAACTACTAACTACTTACATTGTACTAACTTCTGAGTACTAAGGACCATTTTTCTCTTCCATTGTCCGGGCATGGTAAACGCCTCTGTCATTTTGCTGAGTATCATGTGGAGGCTGGACCCATCAAAACCCATCTGGCTTAGTTGGGCAGGTTTGAATATCAGTTAAGGTTGGGAGTCAGTGTTTCAAGACTGAATCCAATTATACCAGTACTATCCTGCTACCACTTTTGATGTACAGCATAAAATGCTCTGAGTTTTCCATCGTGTCATTTATGGTTTATTTTTACTTCATTATTGGGATCGACACTCATGCCAGGCAATGGAGTATTTTGGGTCTGCATTGTCCGTCGAGCACATCTTGGCACCCCATGTGGATTTCAATTTAAGTTTCATCCTCATGCTTTGAATCCACCCAGGATCATAGGCATCTCTGTGATGTTCAACGTTCCACAGATAACTCGAGGAAGGGAGTTGGACCTTGAGATCCAAACTCAGTGCCATACATCATCATATGTATACTCGTGACCTCTCTCTCCAACAGCATCGCATCACACTAGCTCAGAGCGGCATCATTCCCCAATTCCACTTTATCCTCTGGCTTATTTGACATGCTAACAAGATTTTTTTCTTTTCATATCGTTTGCTATTACATACCATCCATTGTTAGCCACTAACAACTATTTACCCTCCTAGCTAGATCATTATCTACTCTTTTGCCTAACTGCTCTACTCTATCTTTGAGCTCCATCTATCTTTTACTCCCTACCCCCTCTCCCACCCTATCTTCTGAATGTAAGTCAACATTTTCCTAACTACCATCAGTTCTGAGGAAGGGTCACTTGACCCAAAATGTTAATTTTGATTTCTCTCCATTGATACTTTCAGTCCTGCTGAGCTTTGCCATCAATGTCTATTTTTGTCTCTGATTTACAGCACCCGCAGTCTTTTGCTTTTACGTGGCATGATGTTCTGTGAATAATCACAGAAGAAAACTCCTCTGCTTTGTCCTAGCAATGAACAAAAACCTAAGTTTCAAGATTAGTTTTTTTGTATTGTAGCGCACCTGTATGACACTTTTCAATTTACTATAGTAGCCATCTTCCTGAACTTTTCCTGAGCTTCCCAATTTTGTACAAATTGGGAGCAGTTTTGAGCTGTGGGTAACAGCCTGATAGGTTGAAGACTTGCCCAAGTTAATCTCCAATTTCAGCCGCAGATAAACTGTTCAGGCTCTCAGTCTCTCAGTCTGAGCTGAATTTGAAACGATGTTACTGAATGAAGCACTATTTTTTAACGCATTGTGCTGCTCAGTTTGCTTGCACTCTCTTACCTCTGGTAATAAAAGGAGAGGAAATCAACATTAGTTTTCTGAAATCCTTTTATCTCTGAACAGTGATGCCTGGAAACTATTACTAAGGCTTGTATAATAGATGGATTGCCTTCAGATGAGCCAGGCCTTATCACAGCTACCACCAAATAATTATTTCCCTGCATCAAAGCAGATGAGATTGCAACCCTGAATCCTGACTTCCAAAGAAGAGAGATCAGTGCGTGCGTGTGTGAGACATTCCCCTATTTGTAATGACGAACACTATAAATACCTGTCGGTTGGGAGATTGGCTCCTGGTGCCCTAGCCATTCACAGAAAGCATGTTAGGCTACTATAAGCTGATGCAGTTATGTTCCTCGTTAACCAACTAATCCTGCTATCATGAAGGTAATTACTTCATTTACTTCATATATATTATACAGCGAAGGTTTTATACAGAGGATTTTTTTCATCAAGTAGACTTTTTATTTGGCTTCCTCTGCAGAGACAGAATTACAGGGACACATTAAACTGGAGTTCTCAGTTCACAGCTTCTTTCTGTTATTTCATCACCGAAAGGGGTAATTTCTCCCTGTGGCATGATGTCAACCGTTAGATTTTAGTTTCTATATAAAACTAATAACAAACAGTGTCTGGTTATGATTGCTGTACAGTCCTGACTTTTTCATTATATTTGCACACTGCCCTGAATTCCTGGTCTAATTATGTATCCTACAAGGGCAGTGTGGAATTGGTGACCTTCAAACGAAAACATGTGATTATAAAGCATCTGTTCTATGTGGCACTTAAAAAAATTCATCCCAGTTTGACTTTGTCACCAGATGTTAAGTGGATAAAGGTATGTCAAGTCAACAGATGCACATCCATTAGTTGCTGGCAATTCTAGAACATAAAACAGTGCCCATTAAGAACTTTGTTATAAATTCACATTCCCATAAAGAGAATGAGCATCATTAAATGGTAGCACATAATATAATTTATGTATTATTGTACTCTGTAGCCAGGTTATTAGGTGAGGATTACTGCAAAATAATCTTCATCTGGCCAACTGTTCATTTGTAATGTGACTCAATATCATTTTGGTTTGTTCATCTGCAGGCGATCAATGTTCTTACCTGTGATTCTGTGGAATGATCATTAATCAGCAACAATGCTAGCAAATTATTTCATTTCTGATAAAAATAAAATAAATTAAATATGACTTGAACAATCAAATTTTAGAAACACTTTCTCCTAGATAATTGCATAAGCATATGGATGATAATGGTATAGTGTAGGTTAGAGGGTTTCAGATTGGTTTCACAACGCAACATCAAGGGGCAAGGGCGTGTACTGCACTGTAATGTTCTATGTTCTATGTTCCTCTGAGCCTGTAGTTCATGGGTTCAAACCAGTTCAAGGACGTCATTGTGGCATGTAAGCTTTTAATTCAATTCAGTATTGACAGAACACTGTCTTGACAGAGACAATATCTTTTGATCGACAATTTAGATTTTTTTAAAATGAGCATTAGTTGGAGAAGATGAGAAGAATTTTCCCAGAGTACTGTAATGCCTAAACTGTTCATCTGGTCATATGGCTATTTAATATTTGTTAGACTTGCTGAGAACAAATTGGTTAAGTCCAAAGGCAGAAATGTTTAAGGGAGTGTTGATATAAAGTGGAGGTTGATCCCCTTCTAAGAACTAAAACTGAAACACCCAAAGAGGAGCACTCTGCTCCATAATCTGTAAAAACACTGTGAGAAGTGGGGAAACCTGCTTTTGGTGGCTCACCAGGGAACCGGGTTCAATTCTAGTCTCTGGCAATTGACTGTGTGGAATTTGTGCATTCTCCCCGTGTCTGTGTGGATTTCTTCTGGGTGCTCCGGTTTCCCCCCATAATCCAAAGATGTGCAGATGAGGTGAATTGGCCATGCTAAGTTGCCCATAGTGTTCAGGGATGTGTAGGTTAGGTGCATTAGTTAGGGGTGAACGTAGAGTAATTTGTTTTGGGTGGAATACTCTTCAGAGGGTCAGTGTGGACTTGTTGGGCCGAAGGTCAGTTTTCCACACTATAAGGATTCTAAGATTTCAGCAACTTCTGGTGGTTAAATAAAATAAATCCCTGACACTCCCTTCAAAATCAAGAAGTAACAATTTATTTATCTAGCTCGAACAGTGAACAAATTAACTAAACTATTAACAAACTGAATCAATCTCTTCTAACTACTATTACCCATAAAACAAGATTCCACTAGTATGCCATTCCAATAAATACAAGCCCCACACATACACAAAAAAACTGAATTTAGTCTCTCAAAATTACAGCCAGGTTATGTGTCTTCCAAAATGTACTGTGCCTTCCCCCATCAATTCTTTTGTCAGGAATGCATTCTTCATCATTCTTCTGTCAGGAATGCCTTTGTTACTTAGATGGTGCTTTCTCTAACACATAGATGATTATGACAGCCAATTTCTCTCTCTCTCTCTCTCTCTCTCTCTCTCTCTCGAGAGAGAGAGAGAGAGAGAGAGAGAGTAGAGAGAGAGAGAGAGAGAGAGAGAGAGAGAAAGCTGAGGGTTGTTACCTCTGGGGTCTTTGTCCAACTGCCCCCTTCATTTATACCCATGATGACATAACAATATTTCTTACAATAGGATTAGTTCTATATCGTCAAACCATCAGATGTAAATTTAATAGGCTTTTGGTATCTAAATGCCTAGTTCAAATTGATTGGCTAAATTTAAAAACCTGCTGCCTTGGTGAAAACTGCTGCTTGACCTGCTAATTGTATGGCCTTTCAATGCAAATGTTTCAGTTCGGGTTCTTGACATGCTTGCATTTTAAATCTCTAGAAATAGCACCATCTTTTAAGGGGACCACACAATGCTTTCCCCATTTTACAATTTTACAAGCACCAAATCTAACTTCCTGTTTCCCAATCTACAATTCCCAACTTCACAACTCTATCCTACATAGATGTGAGTGTCTTCTAAATCGTACAGCAATCAGTTACACAATGAGAGGGCCTTCGACTGGGATTAGGACCCTGATTGTGGAAGTCTTGCCAAACAAGAGCAGCTGGTCAAAGCGCAGCAGCTGCAACTCCAGCAGTCACATAGAGAAGATCATAGCTGCTTCTGCTAATAAGCATATCACCTTGGGACTCCCGGATGGAGGAGCAACTACAGAATAGGTAATTACTGTTGAGGGACATGTTCTCATGGTGTGGAGGACACTGGGAGAGGGGCCCATCAAGGTTAGTAGCAAGGGTTATGCTCTAGATCTCATCTCTCCATTGTGTACAGATTAATGCAGATTGAAAGACTGAAATTATGTATGGCTTTAACTCACTTTTTAAAGAGTTAACTTAGATCAGGTGTATTTTCCTGATAACTTCTGTTTGCTAAGTTCAAGCTGACAATTCCACAAACATTTTAAGTATTGGGTTTGTAAGATTTACATAACCATCCAACAGGATAAAATGCTGCCCAAGAATGTTACAATCTTTCAAGTAGCCTGCTTACTTTTAATAAACCTATAAATGTCCCATTAGAGGTCACTTAGAGTCATGGAGATGTACATCACAGGAGCAGATCCTTTGGTCCAATTCAACCATGCCAACCTAACCTAATGTAGTCCCATTTGCCAGCACTTAGCTCATAACCCTCTAAGCCCTTCCTATTCATATACCCATCCAGATGACTTGAACCAGTCTCCACCACTCTTCTGGCAGTTCATTCCATACATGCACCACCCTCTGCAGGAGGTATATTAAATATTAAGGTTCAATTCAGTTGTAACAGAACACTTAAATGAAATAATCTTTTAAATTGCAATTTTATCAACTTAGGGATAACTTTATGGCTATGATAAAGGCTATCAAAAATACAATGCCAAGTTGAATAGAGTTGAGTTTGTTATTATTTATAACGATTCAAATATATCAAAGAACAATGGGATATTTTTAAAAAGGTAAAAATAAAAACTTGGATTTTTCAATGGCCAGATAATCATTTCCTAAGTGTAGATTAGAGTTGCAAATTGGAATGTTGCTGAATCCCCATTTTAGCAGACCCTGGGGGAATTTTCTAGAAATATTCCCCTATGCATGGAACCCTCTGAAAGTCTGCAATTAAATCAGAGAATTCAAAGGGACATTTAGTAAATAGTTAATCAGGAAATGTTAGACTGCTAAAAATGTATTACTGGGGACCTATTAAATCGAAGTCCCAACTTATACATATACTCCCAAATTCAGAAAATCCAGCTCCAAAAATATAACAGTATGCAAGAGGATCCATCAATACTCAAAGTATTATTTTACCTTAAAACCCTAAGTTGACACTTAAGGGATTTTGTTGTGCAGTGATAGTATCCTTATTCCTTAGCCAGGAGGCCTGGGTTCAAGTCCCACCTGCTCCTGAGGTGTGCCAGGTCTCCTGTTGGACCACTAAAGGCACCTGCATTTCTAATCCTGGTAGTAGTCCTCTTATGTGGAAATAACAGAAGCAAATTATTTGATTAATTTAAGTTAACTGTACTCAGTTACTCAAGAAATCTTACCAAGCTTCCTTGGATTAAGATCAGTAGGTTTCTATGGCAAGGTAAATTTACATGTAAGTGCGCGCATCTTATTTTTATAATTACCTTCTTCTGTTACTTCTTTTCTTCTGAATGTCAGTTTGAACGTTTCTTTGTTTATGATTATGAATTGATATCCTGTGTAAGACATTGTATAATCATTTGTTCTTTGGACATGCCTCACTTGCACCTATTTGTGTAGACAGTGTTTGCTGCCCCTTAGCCAATTGTCATCTGTTAAACATAACCTAGGAAGTTTGCTTAATGCCACTGGTGCTTCTTGGCCTTTTGGCTAAGATCAAGTGTCTGTTCTTATCAGGACAGGTGTTGAGTTGCCAGTCATCAGAGCTAGTGGAGAGATCATCGCTGGATCATGATTGGACGTTGGAGGATCGTTTGGTTGTGCTGACCTGCTATTGGTGGATCTTCATGCTGGCTTCGGCCTGACGCCAATTCAGGGACCAGCCAATCTTGGAGCCATGGCCTCAGCAGCCGTTCGCAGCCCTGGCCAGGGCATTTGCAACACAGTCAGGGTGACTGTGAAGAAGGTGGAGGAGCACATACCGGTCGATCGGACAGTGTTTGTGAAGAAAGTATTGTTGTTGGAGTGCTGTGGGTTTGCAGAGGAAGAGACAGTGCACTGTGGGGAGAAAAGAGGGCAGCACCACCCAGGAAGGGAAAGACGATCCCTCTGTCGGGATGGGTAAAGGCCTCCCCAAACCCGGTGAGAACCAAGAGTTATCCACTGGCCCACAGCTCCAGGTAACTGGGAGCAGCGGTCCTGTGACAGCCCCGCTGTCAGATGGAGAATTGGACGGTGCGGACCCTGGGCTCGACACAAAGACACCAGAGCGGGGAAATGGCTCCAGCATGGAGCTGGACAGCTACCTCAGCCCTGGGATGGTCCAGCAGTTTGCTGTCACCACTGGGATGCACACAGCTACCCCAGAGGAGAAAGACCAGCAGCAAATGGACACTGTTAACCTTGTAAACTGTTAAAATGGGGTTTAAAATTGCCAGCATCAATGTGCGTAGCATCAAATCGGTTACGCGATGTGTTTCTACGCTGGCCTTCCTGGCTAGCGTTAAAGCCGACCTCCTGTTTCTGCAGGAGTGTGGGATACCGCACCTCAGCAGCTACAGGAGATGGTCGAGCTTGTGGGCCCATGGGCAGTCAGTTTGGTCGGGAGGCAACGATAGCCGTGCCTCCGGCCTGGGTATCCTGTTGCGAGGAAGCAACTTCACCATCTCCGAGGTTAAGGAGGTGGTGGGTGGGCGCCTCCTCGTCGCCAACGTTATGTACAAGAATGCTCCCCTGAGACTGATCAATGTGTATGCCCCAGTGGGTAAGAGTGAACGGTTGGCCGTCCTGCAGCAGCTTCCACTGTTGCTGGCTACGTCCAGGCCGGTCATTCTGGCCGGAGACTTCAACTGTATCATTGATGCAGATGGACGATCCGGCGGGGGGGACAGTAAACTGGACGCCACATCCAGAGCCCTGATGGACATGGTAAAAGATTCCAAGCTGCACGACGTCTTCAGCACCCCTGCAGACGGAGCGCAGTGTAGATACACATGGTCACGGGCAGACGGGTCTATCCACTCAAGGATAGATTTGTGTCCCGAACGCTCTCGGTCAGATCCACCGACGTCAAGCCGATATTCTTCTCTGACCACTGCCTCCTGCTGGCCGACTGTCACCTACAGGACGAGCAGCGGGCGGTTAAGGGAACGTGGAAGCTGAACACAAAGCTGTTGACCCCGGGAAACAATGAGGAGCTCAAGAGGGACTACGCAAGTTGGAGAACCGTGATGCCCCTCTTTGAGTCTCCAGCAGACTGGTGGGAAACAGTTAAAGGGAACATCAAGAGGTTCTTCATCCTCAAAGGTGTTCAGGAGGCGAGAGAGAGGCGGGGAAAACTGTCCCAGCTCCAGGAAAGTATGCAGAACCTGGTCCTGCTGCAGACGATGGGGATCGATGTCACGGAGGACCTCAAGGAGGTGAAGGGCCAGCAAGCCTCGCTCTTTGCCTCAGAGGCTTCCAAGATAATCTTCCAATCCAGGGTCCGCTCGGTGGAGCAGGACTAGACGTGCTCACGTTTCTTCTTCCAGAAGGTGCACAAAGAGAGCTCTGTGCTCAGCAGCCTGAAGGAAGAAGATGGCTTGGTAACGTCATCTCAGGCTGACGTCATGAGGATCAGTAAATCCTTCTATGCCAGTCTGTATGACGCGAAGCCGACCGACAGCGCGGCCTCCCAGTCATTCCTGTCGTCTATCACGGAGGTCTTAGACGACAGAACACGCGAGAGGCTGGACCAGCCGCTATCTCTGGATGAGCTGACCAAGGCCCTCGAGTCCTTCGAAAAGAATAAAACTCCCGGAAGCGACGGCTTACCGGCCGAGCTCTATTCCGCTCTGTGGGACTTGATTGGCCAGGACCTGCTGGAGGTGTATGTCAGTATGCTTCAGGCGGGTACCATGAGCGAATCCATGAGGAAAGGCATCATCACCCTCATCTACAAGCGGAAGGGAGAGAGGGAGGAACTCAAAAATTGGAGACCGATCACACTGTTGAATGCGGACTACAAAATCCTGTCAAAGCTAATCGCCAACCGGGTCAGGTCTGCTCTGGGGTCGGTGATTCACCCCGACCAAACCTGTGCTGTGCCGGGCAGGAAGATCACTGAGAGTCTCGCACTCCTCAGAGATACGATCGCTACGTGCAGGACAGAGGGTTGGATGCCTGCCTGATCACCATGGACCAGGAGAAAGCCTTTGACAGGATATCACACAAGTATATGAGAGATGTTCTCACCAAAATGGGCTTTGGGGAGGGAATCTGCAATTGGATCAGACTGCTCTACACCAACATCGTCAGTGCAGTCTCAATCAATGGGTGGGAATCAGATAGCTTCCCAGTCAGATCTGGAGTCAGGCAGGGCTGCCCTCTCTCTCCTGCCTTGTTTGTGTGCTGCATAGAGCCATTTGCCGAGTCCATCAGGAAGGATGCGACCCTGAGAGGGGTGACTATTCCGGGCAGCGGGGGCCTGCAGGTTAAGGCCTCCCTGTACATGGATGATGTCACCGTTTTCTGCTCGGATCCGCTGTCCGTGCGCAGACTCATGTGCATTTGTGACCAGTTCGAACGGGCCTAGGGGGCCAAGGTAAACCGAGGCAAGAGCGAGGCCATGCTCTTCGGGAACTGGGCCGACCAATCCACGATCCCCTTCACCGTCAGGACCGACCACCTGAAGGTGCTGGGTATTTGGTTCGGGGGGGCTGGGGCGTGCGCCAAGTCTTGGGAGGAGCGTATCAGTAAAGTGAGGCAGAAACTGGGCAGATGGAGGCTATGGTCGCTCTCCATCATGGGAAAAAACCTGGTCATCAGGTGTGAGGCACTGTCATTGCTGTTGTACGTGGCACAGGTCTGGCCTATTCCCAGAACCTGCGCTGCTGCAGTCAACCGGGCCATCTTCCAGTTCATATGGAGTTCAAAGATGGACCGGGTCCGAAGGGACTCGCTATACAAAGATCTGGGCAACGGGGGAAAAAATACACCCAATGCCACCCTCACCCTGATGGCCACCTTTGTGTGTGGCTGCATCAAGCTGTGCGTGGATCCCCGGTACGCAAACACCAAGTGTCACTATGTACTGAGGTTCTACCTGTCCCCGGTGCTGCGAAGGATGGGCCTGGCCTCGCTGCCGCGGAACACTCCGAGTAGTTGGACCGTTCCGTACCACCTGTCACTCGTGGAGAAATTTTTGAAGAAAAACACCTTTGACCACAAGTCCATCAGGAAGTGGTCAACACGTAGCATCCTTGAGACCCTTCGGGAAAAGGAGAGGGTGGATCCTGTCGAGTGGTTCCCTGAGCAGACTGTCAAAGCAATTTGGCAGAATGCCTCATCGCCAGAACTTTCCAACAAGCACCAAGACATGGCTTGGCTGGCGATGAGAAGGGCTCTACCTGTGAGATCATTTATGCACGCCCGGACTCTCAGCCGCACCACGCTGCCCTCAAAGTGGCTGCGGGGGGGGAAGAGACTGTCACACACCTCCTTCTGGAATGTGCCTATGCAGAGGAAGTCTGGAGAGGAATGCAGTGGTATTTGTCGAGGTTCGTCCCGAGCAGTGCTGTGACGCGGGACTCCGTGCTCTACGGCCTGTTCCCCGGGACGCACACCGAGACGAACATCAACTGCGCCTGGAGGATCATCTACTCGGTGAAGGACGCTCTCTGGGTGGTCCGAAACCTGTTGATCTTCCAGCTGAAGGAGTTGACCCCGACTGAGTGTTGCAGACTGGCACATTCCAAGGTCCAGGACTATGTGTTGAGGGACGCGCTGAAGCTTGGGGCAGCTGCCGCCAAGGCGCGGTGGGGAAAGACCACCGTTTAACATCTGCCTGTCTAAAGAAGATCAGGGGGCCCTGCAGTCATTTGAGCTCTGCTGACGCCTCAGCTCAATATGTGAGTGAGAAATGCACAGATCTGTATGTAATAATGAAAATTCTGAGCTGTGTATGTAAATGTTGACATATGTATGGCATTACCAAATGTACAGTGTATCAAATATTTTATGAATATTTTATGAATAAAGTATATTTTTGAAATTAAAAAAAAGCAGTGGCTGTGTACTGCCTGCAGGATTTCCCTGGGGCAGGCTACTTCGACGTGACCTTCAGGAGTGTGAAGCATTGTGAGCAGCTCCTGAAGGTCTTCAAGGAGAAGGAAGGGGAAGCTCTGTTTTCCATCTTGTCAGCGGTCCCGTTGTGTGTGCTTCCTGCGCAGAGAAGTCGGGTTGTTACAATCCAAATGTACAACCCTTACGTCCCAGCGGCAGATGTTCTCACCTTCTTGAAGAGGTATGTCCAGTTCGAAGGAGAAAGCACCGATGTGGTCGATCCTTTCGGGATCTGGACCAGTAAAAGGCAGGTCAAGGTAACCGTGAGGGTCGATGGCAGCGGGAACATCCTCCATCCACCCTCCAGCTTCGCCATCAGAGGAAGCAGAGGGTACTTGACGTACGCAGGACAGCCGAAGGTGTGCCGAACCTGCGGGAGGTCAGGCCACATGGCGGACGACTATAAGGTGACCGTATGCCGAAACTGCAAGTAGGAAGGCCACCTGACTAAGGATTGTAAGGAGGCCAAGAACTGTAACCTGTGCGGAGAGGCGGGACACATGTACAAGGCCTGCCCAAGACGAGGAGCCACCACCTACGCACAGATGGCCGGAGGTGGCAACACGAATACGAGCCGTGGACCGACAAAGACCAGCAAGGCACCAGAAAATAGCATGGAAACGGTGCCTGGAGGCACCCAGAAGGAGGAGCAGGCGGTAGCGGAGCAGACGGCAGACAGCGGGGTGGTGCAGCAGCCGATCCAAGCTCCTTCAAGGCAGATGGAGGAAATGGAAGAGGAGGAATCAAAGGAGGCAGAGGACTGGATCACAGTCAAAAACAGGAAGAGGAAACCTCTCAGGGGCCCCTAAGCCACCCAGCGAAGGGAGAAGCGACACCTACAAGTCAAAGACGCAGTCGGCTCTTCCGATGGCGAGGACGGGCGCAAGAAGGGTCGTCATCAGAGGAAGAGACAGAGCGCCGTGGGGAGAAAGGAGGGCAGCACTGCCCAGGAAGGAAAGGACGATCCCTCCGAGGGGACGGGTACAAGCCTCCCTCTACCCGGTGAGAACCAGGAGGTACCTACCGGCCAACAGCTCCAGGTATCTGGGAGCAGCGGTCCTATGACAGCCCTGCTGTCAGACGGAGAACTGGTCAGTGCGGACCATGGGGCCGACACAAAGACACCAGAGCGGGGAAATGGCCCCAGCGCGGAGCTGGACAGTTACGTCAGCCCTGGGAATGTCCAACAGTTTGCCACCACCACGGGGATGCACGCAGCTACCCCAGAAGGGCAAGACCAGCAGCAAATGGACACCGGTAAACCTGTAAACAGTTAAAATGGGGTTGAAAATTGCTAGCATCAACGTGCGTAGCATCAAATCGGCTACGTGATGCGTTTCAACGCTGGCCTTCCTGGCCAGCGTCAAAGCCGACCTCCTGTTTCTGCAGGAGTGTGGGATACCGCACCTCCAGCTACAGGAGGTGGTCGAGCTTGTGGGCCCATGGGCCGTCAGTGTGGTCGGGGGGGCAACGATAACCGCTCCTCAGGCCTAAGGATCCTGTTGCGAGGAGGCAACTTCACCATCTCCGAGGTTAAGGAGGTGGTGAGCAGGCGCCTCCTCGTCGCGGATGTTAAATACAGAAACGCTCCCGTAAGACTAATCAACAGGGCTTCCCCTGTTGCTGGCTACGTCCAGGCCGGTCATTCTGGCCGGAGACTTCAACTGCATTATTGATGCAGATAGACGATCTGGCGGGGGGGACAGTAAACTGGAAGCTACGTCCAGAGCCCTGATGGAAACGGTCAAAGATGCCAAGCTACACGACGTCTTCAGCACCCCTGCAGATGGAGCGCAGCGTAGAAACACCTGGTCACGGGCAGATGGGTCTATCCGCTCAAGGATAGATTACCTGTTTGTGTCCCGAACATTCTCGGTCAGAACCGCCGACGTCAAGCCGGTGTTCTTCTCTGACCACTGCCTCCTACTGGCCGACTGTCACCTACAGGATGAGCAGCGGGTGGGTAAGGGAACATGGAAACTGAACATTAAGCTGTTGACCCCGAGAAACATCGAGGAGCTCAAGAGGGATTACGCGGGTTGGAGAACCGCAAAGCCCCTCTTTGAGTCTCCGGCGGACTTGTGGGAAACAGTAAACGGGAACATCAGGAGGTTCTTCATCCTCAAAGGTGTTCAGGAGGCGAGAGAGAGGCAGGGAAAACTGTCCCAACTCCAGAAAAGTATGCAGAACCTGCTCCTGCTGCAGACGTTGGGGGTCGATGTCACGGAGGACCTCAAGGAGGTGAAGGGCCAGCAAGCCTCGCTCTTTGCCTCAGAGGCCTCCAAGATAATCTTCCGGTCCAGGGTCCGCTCGGTGGAGCAGGATGAGACGTGCTCACGTTTCTTCTTCCAGAAGGTGCACAAAGAGAGCTCCGTGCTCAGCAGCCTGAAGGAAGAAGATGGCTCGGTAACGTCATCTCAGGCTGACGTCATGAGGATCAGCAAACCCTTCTATGCCAGTCTGTATGATGCAAAGCCAACCGACAGCACGGCCTCCCAGTCGTTCCTGTCCTCTATCACGGAGGTCCTAGAGGACGGAACACGGGAGAGGCTGGACCAGCCGCTATCTCTGGATGAGCTGACCAGGGCCCTCGAGTCCTTCAAAAAGAATAAAACTCCCGGAGCGATGGCTTACCGGTTGAGATCTATTCCGCTCTTTGGGACTTGATTGGCCGGGACCTGCTGGAGGTGTATGTCAGTATGCTTCGGGAAGGTACGATGAGTGAATCTATGAGGAAAGGCATCATCACCCTCATCTGCAAGCAGAAGGGGGAGAGGGACAAAATTAGAAATTGGAGTCCGATCTCACTGTTAAACACAGACTACAAAATTTGTCAAAGGTCATCGCTAACCGGGTCAGGTCTGCTCTGGGATCGGTGATCCACCCTGACCAAACCTGTGCTGTACCAGGCAGGAAGATGTCTGAGAGTCTTGCACTCCTCAGGGATACGATCGCCTACGTGCAGGACAGGGGAGTGGACACCTGCCTCATCAGCCTGGTCCAGGAGAAAGCCTTTGACAGGATATCGCATACATATATGAGGGATGTCCTCTCCAAAATGGGTTTTGGGGAGGGAATCTGCAATTGGATCAGACTGCTGTACACCAACATTGTCAGTGCAGTCTCAATCAATGGGTGGGAATCAGATAGCTTCCCTGTAAGATCTGGAGTCAGGCAGGGCTGCCCACTCTCTCCTACCTTGTTTGTGTGTTGCATAGAGCCATTTGCCTAATCCATCAGGAAGGATGCGAGCCTGAGAGGGGTGACTATTCCTGGCAGCGGGGGCATACAGGTTAAGGCCTCCCTGTATATGGATGACGTCGCCGTTTTCTGCTCGGATCCGCTGTCCGTGCACAGACTCCTGTGCATCTGCGACCAGTTCGAATGGGCCTCGGGGGCCAAGGTAAACCGAGGCAAGAACGAGGCCATGCACTTCAGGAACTGGGCCGACCAATCCTATATCCCCTTCACCGTCAGGACTGACCACCTGAAGGTGCTGGGTATTTGGTTCGGGGGTGCCTGGGCGTGCGCCAAGACCTGGGAGGAGTGGATCAGGAAGATGAGACAGAAACTAGGCAGATGGGAGCATCGGTTGCTCTCCATCGCGGGAAAAAACCTGGTCATCAGGTGCGAGGTACTCTCGGTATTGTTATATGTGGCACAAGTCTGGCCTATCCCCAGAACCTGTGCTGCCGCAGTCACCCGGGCCATCTTCCACTTCATGTGGAGATCAAAGATGGACCGGGTCCGAAGTGACACCATGTACAAAGACCGGTGCAATGAGGGAAAAAAACACTCCCAATGCCACCCTCACCCTGATGGCCACCTTTGTGGTCGAGCTTGTGGTCCCATGGGCCGTCAGTGTGGTCGGGGGGGCAACGATAACCGCTCCTCAGGCCTAAGGATCCTGTTGCGAGGAGGCAACTTCACCATCTCCGAGGTTAAGGAGGTGGTGAGCGGGCGCCTCCTCGTCGTGGATGTTAAATACAGAAACGCTCCCGTAAGACTAATCAACGTGTACGCCCCGCTGGATAAGAGTGAATGGTTGGCCGTCCTGCAACAGCTTCCCCTGTTGCTGGCTACGTCCAGGCCGGTCATTCTGGCCGGAGACTTCAACTGCATCATTGATGCAGATAGACGATCTGGCGGGGGGACAGTAAACTGGAAGCTACGTCCAGAGCCCTGATGGAAACGGTCAAAGATGCCAAGCTACACGATGTCTTCAGCACCCCTGCAGATGGAGCGCAGCGTAGATACACCTGGTCACGGGCAGACGGGTCTATCCGCTCAAGGATAGATTACCTGTTTGTGTCCCGAACATTCTCGGTCAGAACCGCCGACGTCAAGCCGGTGTTCTTCTCTGACCACTGCCTCCTACTGGCCGACTGTCACCTACAGGATGAGCAGCGGGGTGGGTAAGGGAACATGGAAACTGAACATTAAGCTGTTGACCCCGAGAATCATTGAGGACCTCAAGAGGGATTACGCGGGTTGGAGAACCGCAAAGCCCCTCTTTGAGTCTCCAGCGGACTTGTGGGAAACAGTAAACGGGAACATCAGGAGGTTCTTCATCCTCAAAGGTGTTCAGGAGGCGAGAGAGAGGCAGGGAAAACTGTCCCAACTCCAGAAAAGTATGCAGAACCTGCTCCTGCCGCAGACATTGGGGGTCGATGTCACGGAGGACCTCAAGGAGGTGAAGGGCCAGCAAGCCTCGCTCTTTGCCTCGGAGGCCTCCTAGATAATCTTCCGGTCCAGGGTCCGCTCGGTGGAGCAGGATGAGACGTGCTCACGTTTCTTCTTCCAGAAGGTGCACAAAGAGAGCTCCGTGCTCAGCAGCCTGAAGGAAGAAGATGGCTCGGTAACGTCATCTCAGGCTGACGTCATGAGGATCAGCAAATCCTTCCATGCCAGCCTGTATGATGCAAAGCCAACCGACAGCACGGCCTCCCAGTCGTTCCTGTCCTCTATCACGGAGGTCCTAGAGGACGGAACACGGGAGAGGCTGGACCAGCCGCTATCTCTGGATGAGCTGACCAGGGCCCTCGAGTCCTTCAAAAAGAATAAAACTCCCGGAGCGATGGCTTACCGGTTGAGATCTATTCCGCTCTTTGGGACTTGATTGGCCGGGACCTGCTGGAGGTGTATGTCAGTATGCTTCGGGAAGGTACGATGAGTGAATCTATGAGGAAAGGCATCATCACCCTCATCTACAAGCAGAAGGGGGAGAGGGACAAAATTAGAAATTGGAGTCCGATCTCACTGTTAAACACAGACTACAAAATTTGTCAAAGGTCATCGCTAACCGGGTCAGGTCTGCTCTGGGATCGGTGATCCACCCTGACCAAACCTGTGCTGTACCAGGCAGGAAGATGTCTGAGAGTCTTGCACTCCTCAGGGATACGATCGCCTACGTGCAGGACAGGGGAGTGGACACCTGCCTCATCAGCCTGGTCCAGGAGAAAGCCTTTGACAGGATATCGCATACATGTATGAGGGATGTCCTCTCCAAAATGGGCTTTGGGGAGGGAATCTGCAATTGGATCAGACTGCTGTACACCAACATTGTCAGTGCAGTCTCAATCAATGGGTGGGAATCAGATAGCTTCCCTGTAAGATCTGGAGTCAGGCAGGGCTGCCCACTCTCTCCTGCCTTGTTTGTGTGTTGCATAGAGCCATTTGCCTAATCCATCAGGAAGGATGCGAGCCTGAGAGGGGTGACTATTCCTGGCAGCGGGGGCATACAGGTTAAGGCCTCCCTGTATATGGATGACGTCGCCGTTTTCTGCTCGGATCCGCTGTCCGTGCACATACTCCTGTGCATCTGCGACCAGTTCGAATGGGCCTCGGGGGCCAAGGTAAACCGAGGCAAGAACAAGGCCATGCTCTTCAGGAACTGGGCCGACCAATCCTATATCCCCTTCACCGTCAGGACTGACCACCTGAAGGTGCTGGGTATTTGGTTCGGGGGTGCCTGGGCGTGCGCCAAGACCTGGGAGGAGTGGATCAGGAAGATGAGACAGAAACTAGGCAGATGGGAGCAACGGTTGCTCTCCATCGCGGGAAAAAACCTGGTCATCAGGTGCGAGGTACTCTCAGTATTGTTATATGTGGCACAAGTCTGGCCTATCCCCAGAACCTGTGCTGCCGCAGTCACCCGGGCCATCTTCCACTTCATGTGGAGATCAAAGATGGACCGGGTCCGAAGAGACACCATGTACAAAGACCGGTGCAATGAGGGAAAAAAACACTCCTAATGCCACCCTCACCCTGATGGCCACCTTTGTGTGTGGCTGCATCAAGCTGTGCGTGGATCCCCGGTACGCAAACACCAAGTGTCACTACGTACTGAGGTTCTACCTGTCCCCGGTGCTGCGAAGGATGGGCCTGGCCTCGCTGCCGCGGAACGCTCCGAGTAGTTGGACCGTTCCGTACAACCTGTCCTTCGTGGAGAAATTTCTGAAGAAAAACACCTTTGACCACAAGTCCATCAAGAAGTGGTCAGCACGTAGCGTCCTTGAGACCCTTCGGGAAAAGGAGAGGGCGGATCCTGTTGAGTGGTTCCCTGAGCAGACTGTCAAAGCAATTTGGCAGAATGCCTCATCGCCAGAATTTTCCAACAAGCACCAAGACATGGCTTGGCTGGTGGTGAGAAGGGCTCTACCTGTGAGATCAGTAATGCACGCCCGGACTCTCTGCCGCACCGCACGCTGCCCTCGAAGCGGCTGCGGGGGGATCGAGACTGTCACACACCTCCTTCTGGAATGTGCCTATGCAGAGGAAGTCTGGAGAGGAATGAAGTGGTATTTGTCGAGGTTCGTCCCGAGCAGCGCCGTGATGCGGGACTCCGTGCTCTACGGCCTGTTCCCCGGGACACACACCGAGACGAATATCAACTGCGCCTGGAGGATCATCAACTCAGTGAAGGACGCTCTCTGGGTGGTCCGATACCTGTTGATCTTCCAGCTGAAGGAGTTGACCCCGACTGAGTGCTGCAGATTGGCACATTCCAAGGTCCAGGACTACGTGTTGAGGGACGCGCTGAAGCTCGGGGCAGCTGCCGCCAAGGCGCGGTGGGGAAAGACCACCGTTTAACATCTGCCTGTCTAAAGAAGATCAGGGGACCCATGCAGTCATTTGGGCTCTGCTGACGCCTCAGCTCAATATATGGGCGTATGAGCGAGAAATGCACAGACCTGTATGTAAAAAAGGAAAATTCTAAGCTGTGTATGTTAATGTGAACATATGTATGGCATTACCTAATGTACAGTGTATCAAATTATTTTATGAATATTTTACGAATAAAGTATATTTTTGAAATAAAAAAAAATTCCTCACAGAAAATGCACCATGTATTGGCTCACAGTATATTAATCCTAGAGTTTGAGTGATTGTGCCATGGGTTAACTATTTTAGAGATTTCTGATTAACCATTTAACTCTATCTATTACTATAGCATGAGTTTCTAGAATGGAAATGAACAAAGTTGGGATTCTTGTCAGCATGCGTAATAATAAAGTGGCAAAAATGTATTTGCATTTAATGTGCTAACAGCATGCACCTTGATACCTAAAAAAGGTTAAAAACCATGCTTGCTAGAAATGAATGCAGATATGAAGCATTTTCATTTTAAAAGTTGAATCAAGCTTCACTAATAGATTTAGCTGTTAGTAATGACCTCACAGCAGGGGCTCACAGCAATTTCATTTTCAAAGCTTATAGTCTTTATTTCCCCTTCCATTATTCATATCTTTATAAGAAACTTCAAGACCTGTACAATATTTAATTATGTGGTGACTTTTAAGAATTGTTGGAAGGTGTAAATTAATTAATATCACACTTAAATTAATATCACTCAGAACCAGCACCTTGCTCATAATATTTTTCATTTTTGTTGCATTTTATCTCTCACATTTCAAATATCTGAGTCTTGCAGGAACATTTTCCTGTACATTTCTATTCTTTCTGTGTTTGAAAAGTGACTTGTAAAGTAACCTCATTCTGCTTCAGCCTGAGGCCTAGTTCACACACCATCAGAAAGCCTAGACTTATCTTGGCAATGAGCTATAGGGAGCTGAGAATATGCAGTGATTAACTTTCATGAATATGGTTTATTTGAAGATGGTTCAAATACATTTCTTACAGAGAAGCAGGCTGAGTATGACAAAACGAAATCACATCGGAAAGTGATACTGCCATGACTATCTGATACTACAAAGAGCAATCTATGGCAGGATTTTCTACTTTGCTCGTCCAAAACTAATTTGGATGTCTTGTTTGATATCATTGGTCTCGTCGTTCCATTGAGAACGTTGCACCAAAATGATTACGGTGTTCCAGAAAGCTTGATTCTAACCAGTTTTTTGCTATCTCAGATTGAATCAAGAGGATTTGTAGATGTCAAAGTGATATGAATCAAAGTCCGGGCCAGTAATGGGAAAGATGGCAACAGAAAAGCATGAATAAATGTGAACTTTTGAAATAATTTCTTGCAGAAATCTTAAAGCTGTCAACATGCTGTGAAAATTTAAAATAAGTTATCAGATGTCATATGAATATATTGAACTTATGAGCATTGCAGAATCATAGAATTCCCTACAGTGTGGAAGGAGGTGTCTCAGCCCATTGATTCCGGAACTGACCCTGTGAAGAGCATCCCATTCAGATGCACTCACCTCCATCACTGTAATACATTTACCATGGCCAATTCACCCAACGTGCACATCTTTAGACTGGGGGAGGAAACTGGAGCACTGAATGGAAATCCATGCAGACAGAAGTAGAACACGCAAACTCTACATAGACAGTCGCGTGGAACCAAACCCAAGTCCCAGCACTTTGAGACAGCAGTGCTAACCATTGTGGCACCAAATATAGAGGCTCCATGTCAAATATCAGTTTGCATTTTGCTGCCGTTTTTGGAACAGGTTCAACTTAGTTTGGACTAAATACAAATTTAATTCTCAGGATTTTCTACAGCAGTTTTATTATAATAGCAACAGTGGAAAAGCAATGGGTTATTCTGATCCTTATGCCTGTTCTGAACAATCATTAGAGCCCAATGAAGACCAGACTCTAAAGAAAATCATTCGAATGTTAAATAAAGCAGATATCCAGAAGCAACACACACTAGTTTTAAGAGGAGAAGATTGACTTGGGAATGAAAATTGACAAAGTCCATTAATTCTTAAGGTGCAAGGTAACAAATGGCACTTGTGAAAAAGTAATACCATGCATACATCGGACAACTGACACTAAAGCCATGGAGCAAGGACATCTCACAGGCACAGGCAAAACCCAGCTACTAAAAGTGAACATTTTACCTGTTATATGTAAGATACAAAATGTACTGAAGTGGAACACAGTTTCAGAAAATCAAGAAATCAAATAGCTACCAACACAAATGGATTAATGAGGTCAAAAGAATGTACAACAGGAGAAAAACTTAAAACCTTTTAGGGGAAATAAGTGAACTACATTTTAGCAAGTTAATATTTATGTCAATGGTCAACTCATGTATTTCACATTTAAAACAAAAACTGTCCACAGCTGACAACAGTGCAACTATGAGATCTAAGAGCCATAGCAGGTAAGATTAAAGCTACGCCAGAAACAACTCTCCAATATTGGGGATGCTAAATGGCAGAATACCTGGACATACTTCACAATCAAGAATTCTCAATCTAGAGGAGGAAGCCACATCTTGATCTCAAACTTCTTCAGATTGTGAAAAAAGAGTTAATGTAAAGTTAATCAATTGAGGAACAGCTGATCAAAGGACAGCTGATAAAAACTTTCATAGGGCTCGCTGGACTCAGCACAGAAGCTAAACACAAAACAAAATCCATTAAGATTAGATGATTGACATGAAAAGTTGTTTTATACTGTCAAAGAGATAGGAGCCAATGGCTGTACAGGATTGACACAAATATTTTCCACTGCGAGCAGCACTGAAACTGCAAGACTTGCAAGAGCCAGCAAGGCTTGTGAGGAAAAGCGAGCAATAAGAGACAATTGACAAATCTGTAAGTTGTGTAATTTGGAATTTGATGAACAAATAGTTATGACATTTTCAAATCTAATGTTAGATGCTGAGTTGAGTTGACACAGAAGAGGAACTTCAAGCAGAATGTTTGACTTCCTTACATTCCTGGGAAGAATACCCAGTAACAGTGACAGAGATCATATCCAGCCAGAAGCAATCCTTGAATAGCAAAACTAAGGAAGTGAACGTGTTGTTTTCATGAATGGTGCAATTGCTGAGGGTAATTGAGAGTGTCCAAACTCGTCAACACATTGAAGTAAGAAAGTATATATGCTGCAGCACAGATCTACAGCCTGGTGAGCATGGGTGAGAGATAGAATTAAAATTATCAAATCATTTAAAATGATTGCAAACACTTAGAGTCATAGGGTCATTGAGATGTACAGCATGGAAACAGATCCTTTGGTCCAACCCATCCATGCCGACCAGATATCCCAACCCAATCTAGTCCCACCTGCTTGCACCCGGCCCATATCCCTCCAAACCCTTCCTATTCATATACTCATCCAAATGCCTCTTAAATGTTGCAGCCTCCACCACAACCTCTGGCAGCTCATTCTATACACATACCATCCTCTGTATTAAAAAGTTGCCCCGTAGGTCTCTTTTATATCTTTCCCCTCTCACCCTCAACCCATGCCCTCTAGTTCTGGACTCCCTGACCCCAGTGAAAAGATTTTGCTTATTTATCCTATTCATGCCCCTCATAATTTTGTAAACCTCTATACGGTCACCCCTCAGCCTGCGATGCTCCAGGGAAAACAGTCCCAGCCTGTTAAGCCTCTCCCTGTAGCTCAGATCCTCCAACCCTGGCAACATCCTTGTAAATCTTTTCTGAACCATTTCAAGTTTCACAACATCTTTCAAGAATTGCACAAAATATTCCAACAGTGGCCTAACCAATGTCCTGTACAGCCGCAACATGACCTCCCAACTCCTGTACTCAATACTCTGACCAATAAAAGAAAGCATACCAAACGCCTTCTTCACTATCCTATCTACCTGCGACTCCACTTTCAAGGAGCTATGAACCTGCACTCCAAGGTACTTTGTTCAGCAACACTCCCTAGGACCTTACCGTTAAGTGTATAAGTCCTGCTAATATTTGCTTTCCCAAAATGCAGCACCTTGCATTTATCTGAATTAAATTCCATCTGCCACTTCTCAGCCCATTGGCCATCTGGTCAAGATCCTGTTGTAATCTGAGGTAACCCTCTTTGCTGTCCACTACACCTCCAATTTTGGTGTTATCTGCAAACTTACTAATTGTAATTTTTATGCTCGCATCCAAATCATTGATGTAAATGACAAAAAGTAGAGGGCCCAGCACCGATCCTTGTGGCACTCCATTGGTCACAAGCCTCCAGTCTGAAAAACAACCCTCCACCACCACCCTCTGTCTTCTACCTTTGACCTAGTTCTGTATCCAAATGGCTAGTTCTCCCTGTATTCCATGAGATCTACCCTTGCTAATCAGTCTCCTATAGGGAACCTTGATGAACGCCTTACTGAAATCCATATAGATAACATCTACTGCTCTACCTTCATCAATCTACTTTGTTACTTCTTCAAAAAACTCAATCAAGTTTGTGAGACATGATTTCCCACGCACAAAGCCATGTTGACTAACCCAAATTAGTCCTTGCCTTTCCAAATACATGTACATCCTATCCCTCATGATTCTCTCCAACAACTTACCCACCACTGAGGTCAGGCTCACGGTCTATACTTCCCTGGCTTGTCTTTACCGCCCTTCTTAAACAGTGGCACCACGTCCAGTCTTCCGGCACTTCACCTGTGACTATCAATGATACAAATATCTCAGCAAGAGGCCCAGCAATTATTTCTCTAGCTTCCCACAGAATTCTTGGGTACAATTGATCAGGTCCTGGGGATTTATCCACTTTTAACCGTTGCAAGGCATCCAGCACTTCTTCCTCTGTAATCTGGACATTTTGCAAGATGTCACCATCTATTTCCCCACAGTCTATATCTTCCATATCATTTTCCACAGTAAGTACTGATGCAAAATATTCATTTAGTATCTCCCCCATTTTCTGTCGCTCCACACAAAGGTTGCCTTGCTCATCATTGAGGGGCCCTATTCGCTCCCTAGTTACCCTTTTGTCCTGAATATATTTGTAAAAACCCTTTAGATTCTCCTTAATTCAATTTGCCAAAGCTATCTCATGTGCCCGTTTTGCCCTCCTGATTTCCCTTTTAAGTAAAATCCTACTTTCTTTATACTCTTCTAAGGATTGACTCGATTTATCCTATCTATACCTGACCATATGCTTCCTTTTTTTTCTTAACCAAACCCTCAATTTCTTTAGTCATCCAGCATTCCTTTTTCCTACTAGCCTTCTCTTTCACCCTGACAGGAATATACTTTCTCTGGATTCTTGTTATCTCATTTCTGAAGGTTTTCCATTTTCCAGCCGTCCCTTTACCTGTGAACATCTGCCTCCAATCAGCTTTTGAAAGTTCTTCGAGGAGAAAGTGATGTCTGCAGATGCTGGAGATCAGAGCTGAAAATGTGTTGCTGGAAAAGCACAGCAGGTCAGGCAGCATCCAATGAACAAGAGATTCGACATTTCGGGTATAAGCCCTTCTTCAGGAAGGACTCGAAGCCCTCCGCTTCTTCCTTTCCACTGTACCCTTCCACTGACACCCTCCTTCGACTGACTTAACTGCTCCTCACCCTGAACAACTTCTCTTTCCAATCCTCCCACTTTCTCCAAACCAAAGGAGTTGCCATGGGCACCCGCATGAGCCCCAGCTATGCCTGCCTCTTCGTAGGTTATGTGGAACAGTCCATCTTCCGCAACTACACTGGCACCACCCCCCATCTTTTCCTCCGCTACATCAATGACTGTATTGGCGCTGCCTCGTGCTCCCACGAGGAGGTTGAACAGTTCATCCACTTTACCAACACCTTCCACCCCGACCTCAAATTTACCTGGACCGTCTCAGACTCCTCCCTCCCCTTCCTAGACCTTTCCATTTCTATCTCGGGCAACCGAATCAACACAGACATCTACTATAAACCGACTGACTCCCACAGCTACGTAGACTACACCTCTCCCACCCTGCCCCCTGTAAAAATGCCATCCCATATTCCCAATTCCTTTTTCTCCGCCGCATCTGCTCCCAGGAGGACCAGTTCCAATACCGTACAGCCCAGATGGCCTCCTTTTTCAAAGACCGTCGATTCCCCCAGACGTGATCGACGATGCCCTCCACCGCATCTCCTCCACTTCCCACTCCTCCGCCCTTGAGCCCCGCCCCTCCAACCGCCACAAGGACATAACCCCACTGGTTCTCACCTACCACCCCACCAACCTCCATATACAGCATATCATCCGCCGTCATTTCCGCTACCTCCAAACAGACCCCACCACCAGGGATATATTTCCCTTCCCTCCCCTATCAGCGTTCCGAAAAGACAACTCCCTCCGTGACTCCCTCGTCAGGTTCACACCCCCCACCAACCCAACCTCCACTCCCGGCACCTTCCCCTGCAACCGCAAGAAATGCAAAACTTGCACCCGCACCTCCTCCCTTACTTCTCTCCAAGACCCCAAGGGATTCTTCCATATCCACCACAAATTCACCTGCACCTCCACACACATCATCTATTGCATCCGCTGCACCCGATGTGGCCTCCTCTATATTGAGGACACAGGCCACCTACTTGCGGAATGTTTCAGAGAACACCTCTGGGACACCCAGACCAACTAACCCAACCACCCCGTAGCTCAACACTTTAACTCCCCCTCCCACTCCACCAAGGACATGCAGGTCCTTGGACTCCTCCACCGCCAGACCATAACAACACGATGGTTGGAGGAAGAGCGCCTCATCTTCCACCTAGGAACCCTCCAACCACAAGGGATGAACTCAGATTTCTCCAGTTTCCTCATTTCTCCTCCCCCCACCTTGTCTCAGTCTCAGTCAAATCCCACGAACTCAGCACCGCCTTCCTAACCTGCAATCTTCTTCCTGACCTCTCCGCCCCCACTCCACTCCGGCCTATCACCCTCACCTTGACCTCCTTCCCCCTATCGCATCTCCATCGCCCCTCCCCCAAATCCCTCCTCCTTACCATTTATCTTAGCCTGCTGGAAACACTTTCCTCATTCCTGAAGAAGGGCTTATGCCCGAAACGTCTAATCTCCTGTTCCTTGGATGCTGCCTGATCTGCTGCGCTTTTCCAGCAACACATTTTCAGCTTTGAAAGTTCTTGCCTAATACCGTCAAAATTGGTCTTTCTCCAATTTAGAACTTCAACTTTTAGATCTGGTCTATCCTTTTCCATCACTATTTTAAAATGAATAGAATTATGGTCACTGGCCCCAAAGTGCCCCCCCACTGACACCTCAGTCACCTGCCCTGCCTTATTTCCCAAGAGTAGGTCAAGTTTTACACCTTGTCTAGTAGGTACATCCACATAATGAATCAGAAAATTGTCTTGAACATACTTAAGAAATTCCTCTCCATCTAAACCTTTAACACTATGGCAGTCCCTGTTGATGTTTGGAAAGTTAAAATCCCCTACCATAACCACCCTATTATTCTTACAGATAGCTGAGATCTCCTTACAAGTTTGTTTCTTAATATCCCTCTGACTATTGGGGGGGTGAATAAGATAATCCCAATAACGGATCATCCATTTCTTATTTCTCAGTTCCACCCAAATAACTTTCCTGGATGTATTTCAGGGAATATCCTCCCTCAGCACAGCTGTAATGCTATCCCTTATCAAAAATGCCACTCCCTCTCCTCTCTTGCCTCCCCTTCTATCCTTCCTGTAGCATTTGTATCCTGGAACATTAAGCTGCCAGTCCTGCCCCTCCCTGAGCCATGTTTCCGTAATTGCTATGATATCCCAGTCCCATGTTCCTAACTATGCCCTGAGTTCATCTGCCTTCCCTGTCAGGCCCCTTGCATTTAAATAAATGCAGTTTAATGTATTAGTCCTACCTTGTCCCTGCCTGCCCTGATTGTTTGACTCACTTCTGTTCTCAACTGTACCCATCTCAGATCGATCTCTTTCCTCACTATCTCCCTGGGTCCAACCCCCACCTTACTAGTTTAAATCCTCCCAAGCAGTTCTAGCAAATTTCCCTGCCTGTGTACTAGTCTCCTTCCAATTTAGGTGTAATCCGTCCTTCTTGTACAGGTACCTTCTACCCCAAAAGAGATTCCAATGATACAAAAATGTGAATCCTTCTCCCATACACCAGCTCCTCAGCCATACATTCATCTGCTTTATCCTCCTATTCCTGCCCTCACTAGCTTGTAGCACTGGGAGTAATCTAGATATTATTATCCTTGAGGACCTCTTTTTAAAAATTCTACCTAACTCTCTGTAATCTCCCTTCAAAGTCTCAACCTTTTCCCTTCCAATGTCTTTGGTTCCAATGTAGACAATGACCTCCTGCTGGGCCCTCTCCCCCGTGAGAACAATCTGCACCCTCTCTGAGACATCCTTAATCCTGGCACCGGGGAAACAACACACCATTCTGCTTTTTCTCTGCTGGCCACAGAAACGTCTCTCTGTACCTCGGAATACACTTAACTGTTGCGGAGCTGAAAGCTGACCTGAAGAGATCAGTCTTTGGTATATGAAAGCAATGGTGGGTATTGCTTCATCAGAATTATTATGAAGCATCCCTATTCACCTCCCTGATGCCTTTATGCCACAGTCTGGAAGAGAGGCAAGAAGGCAGCTTTAAATGGAGTCAGTGATGTATGCCTCTTTGCTACTAACCTCAAGTTCCAGCCTGTAGTGTTTTGGCTGTATTTGAACAAATATCTTATTTGCTTTCTGGAACAATGTAAATATTCTACAGCACCCATAGATGAAGAAGAGAGCTCTGTCCTCCTGCTCAACATTTTCTTCCAAGGGCAATTGAGCAAATTAATGACTCACCTATCCCATTGCTGATTATGGAATCTTGCAATGCATCAAATTGTTTGCAAAATAAATGTCTAAATTTCAAAACTCACTTGGAGATCCTGAAATCATGAAAAATTTTATACATGTGTGAGGTATTCTTCTGTTACTCTTCTTAGTCCTATAAAATAGACATACTGTTGATAATGTTTTGTCTTGCACTCATCAAGACAGATGCAAGATTACCAAATTTCAAAGGGAGTAAATTGGTATTGCACAAGAAAACAGTGATGATTGTTTGGCATTTCAAATCTGATTGGTTGGGACATTGTCCCAGAAGATGAACTGTAACTCTCAATTCTTGTCTCGTAGCATGTCATATGGCCCATCGTGTCTGCACCAACTCTCCAAAAAGCAAGCCATCCAGATCCACCCCATTCCAGTAACTCTGCATTTACCATTGTCAACCCACCTCGCTTGCACATCCCTTAATACTATGTGGCAATTTACTATGGCTAATGCACTTAACAAGCACATTGTTGAACTGTGGGAGGAAACCAGAGCACCTGGTGGAAACTCTCGCAGATATGGGGAGAATGTACAAACTCCACAGAATCACCCAAGACTGGAATTGAACCCGATTCCTGGTATTGTTTAATTCAATTACAGCATGATATCCAGAAAAGTAGGTGTATATTAAGCCTTGTTGACTCTAATGATTTGGAAATTCAGGAATAGATACAGTGACAGCCTTGTTCAGCACTCATATGTGCGAATATTCCAGTTGATTCAGGAGCATGATCCTGGCCCAACATTTGTTCCACTTTGGACAGTAGGTGCCAAGGCCAATACAGTATTTTGTTGACTTCCTACTGAAATGAGTTAATTTATCTTAGAGGTCAGTATTCCATTTGAGCTATATCCAACACAGCCTTCAATTCTGTGATAGAAAAGACATTCAACCATGCACCTGTGAAATTCCAGATAGAAATTAAACCAAATACTTGGGCATTACATTAAAAAAATGAAATCTGATGATTTCTGCCTCATGCTACATAATAACAATGAAGATACGAGATTAAGAAGGCCATTCGGCACTCTGAGCCTGCACTGCCATTCAATATGCTCTAATGGCTGATCACGCAACTCAGAACTTTGTCCCATATCCTTTAATCCTAATAACCATATCTAACTCTTTCTGGAAAACATTTCATATTTTGACCTCAATCAGTTTCTGTGGCAGAAAATTCCATAGGCTCACCACTCTCTGACTAAAGACATTCTTCACATCTGTGTCCGAAATGGCCTATTCTGTATCCTTAAGCTATGATCTCTAGTTCTGGACTCCTTGGTCATCGGGAACATCCTTCCCATATTTACCCTGTCTGGTCCTGTCTGAATTTTACAGATTTCCATGCGATACTCCTCAGTCTTTTAAAGTCCAGTGAATATAGTCCTACTCAATCTAATTTTCTTCATACGTCAATTCTGCCATCCCAGGAATAAGTCTGGTAAACCATCATTGCACTTCCTCCAAAGCTAGAACATTGTTCCTCAAATAAGGAGACCAAAGCTGCACACAATATTCCCAAGTGTAGTCTCACCAAGACCCTGTACAATTGCAGTAAGACATCTCTGCTCATGTACTTGAATCCTCTTGCTATGAAGACTAACATAACATTTGCCTTCTCCATCACCTGTTGCACCTTCATGCTTACTTTCAGCCACTAGTGTACAAAGACACCCAGGTTTCATTGCACCACCCCCTTTCTCAATATACTGTGATTCAGATAATAATCTGCCTTCCTGGTTTTGCTTCCAAGTGGGTAACCCTATAATCATCCAGATTTATAAATCTATAATGCTGGTTTTATACATGTCGGAAACTTGTATGTATACCCCTTATCCTCTGAAGACCAATTACACATCAAGTGAGTTACTTAATCAATGTATATTTTGCACCCTTTTCCATAACTTTATAGTTTACTTTGCATAATTCACAGCTTTCTGGTACCCTGCCTGCAAGCAGTTGTTGCATGATTAAGCCTTTTGTTGCAAAACTTACTCCAGCCTTTCAGCATTATATTTGTACTCCAAGTTGCCTATTCTTTCTACAAGCTCAGAATCTTTGAAGAGTTTCAGTCTTTAAATAATGGAATACTGACTACATCCTCTTAAAAAAAATTAGTTGCATGTCATTAGGAATGGGCAAAAAACACAGACCTTGTTGATGTTTGCATTCAATGAAATACTAAAGAAATCAAGATATGAGACAAAGTGAGAGGCCTAATTGATTGAAAGAAGAAAGAGAATCAGGGATACAACTCCCCAAAAAAAGTACTTGGAATTCACTCAGTGGTCACTTTCTGGATCTTCTTACGATGAGTAAAGAATAAATATGATGTTTCAATTAGCAAAAACAGAAGGATGCATTTTGTGATATAAGCAACAACGTTCATCATTGTTTACCATGAAAATCGGGAAGAAAAATTCCAGCAGCTGTATATACAGAATTAAACATGAGGCTTCAGAAGTTGTTTTCAGAATGGCCCTGATCTTCCAAACATTTTAGATTAGATTAGATTACTTACAGTGTGGAAACAGGCCCTTCGGCCCAACAAGTCCACACCGACCCGCCGAAGCGCAACCCACCCATTCCCTTACATTTACCCCTTACCTAACACTACAGGCAACTTAGCATGGCCAATTCACCTGACCCGCACATCTTTGGAATGTGGGAGGAAACCGGAGCACCCAGAGGAAACCCACGCACGCACGGGGAGAACGTGCAAACTCCACACAGTCTGTCGCCTGAGTCGGGAATTGAACCCGGGTCTCAGGCGCTGTGAGGCAGCAGTGCTAACCACTGTGCCACCGTGCTGCCCATCTGGATGAGATGTGATAACATCTCATCCAGAACCTCCACTAAATTATTTTAAAGGGCATGACTTATCTTCAATTACACCATGAATATGGATCAAACTCATCAAAGCCCAAGTTTGCTAATCCCACTCTAAATGTTCTGTTAACAGTGTCATAAGTTTAAGGTATTACCAAAAAACCTCCCTGGCACTGAAAGTTAACTTTTACAAGTATGAATACTTATTTATTCAGTCTTGAAAATGTTGTGGAGGAAGCAGGCATCTCGTCAACCAGCTAAAGATCACTAAAGAGATCTGACTTCTTCAGGAAAGACCCATTGAACCATTAAATCACAAGGAACAAAGATAAGGTGAATAGCAAAGGTCTTCTCCCCAAGTTGGGGAAGTTTAAACTAGGGGGCATAGATTTAAGGTGAGAAGGCAAAGATTTAAAAGGGACCTGAGTGGCAACTTTTTCACACAAAGGGTGGCTTATATGTGGAATGAACTGGCAGAGGAAGTGGTTGAAGCAGGTACAACTACAACATTTAAAAGAAATTTGGACAGGTACACAAATAGCACATGTTGAGAAGAATATAGACAAATAAAGGCAAATTGGACTAGTTTAGCTTAGGAAAGCTGGTCATTATGGACGAGTTTGATTGAAGGGTCAGTTTCTGTGCTGAATGACTCTATGACTTCTATGACTTATGACTCTCCCAGTGATAGTTGCTAGGAATCAGAGGCTGGTATTTGGCCACCAGCTCCCGCACTCAGCAATGCTATGAGGGAGGCATGCTTGCTGCTGGAGGGACACCCAAACTCATGGAGGAACAACATGGAAAGATGGAGTTGGGTAGATATCTGGGGTTGGATTCTGCAGGGAAAGATGAGCAGGGGGTCAGGAGCAAGGGTAGGGTATGGCTGTCAGTAGGCATCTGCCCCACACCGAATTGTTTAATCAGACTTTGAGTTCTTTTAATCAAGGGACACACTGCCATCCGTAAAAAAAAACACTTGGCAGCCCCTTTGGGGGTGGGAAGCAACTGGTTCCATCTAAGTATAATTCTGGTAGGGAGGAGAAGAGTTTTGGTACACAACACTTCATTCAATTAAATACCACTCCCACCTCCTAACTTGCCACCTCTGGGAGTAAAAGGTTCTGCCTAATGCAGGTACTTTAAAGGGATGATGGTGTAATAGCATAATGGACCAGATATAAACTTCCAGTGCAAAAGCCAAAAGACATTTGTGGTCAAGTAATGAATGGCTGGTACTGTACATTTACCCCTTACTGCATAATCTGCTCAATGCATGCTGTTTTTACACTAACAGCTGAAAGCAAATGCTTTAAGTTTCTATCTGACTCTGAACACTTCTGTTGACTTGACTGTACCAACCACACAATATGAACTGGAATGAACAAAATCTGATGTTATCAGTGTCTGTCTCAAGAAGACAGATTGCAGACGGCAGTGTTGTAGTAGTGTTGTTGAACTAGTAATGTAGAGGTCTATGCTAATGCTATGAAAATATGGATTCAATCTCCTCTATGCCAGCTAGTAGAATTTAAATTCAATTAATAAATATGAAATTGAAAGCTGGATTCTATTGCATCTGTTGTGTTATTTGTAAGTAACACATATTCAGTAGCATGGATCAAGTTAACTTCAGAATCTTAAAGAGGCATGTTATCAGTTTAGACTACAACTTGCAGTTACAGATAACTATATATGCAACTTTCACGCTTCGTGTTGGACTGGTCATTTATATCCTGGTCATTGGTCATAGCATATCAAACTCTTAAAATCAACACAGCTTTTAAAGCACTAATGCTACAGTCCCAGTAATGATGGCCATGACAACTATCACATATTGTCATAAAAGATCACTTAGTTCACCTGTATCCTTTAGGGAAGGAAATCTGCTATCCTTGCCTGGTCTGGCTGATGCACAGGCTTCAGATATACAGTAAGGTGGTTCATTCTCAAAGAACTCTGAAATGGCTTTCAGAAGCCATACATCAAGGGCAATAAAGAAAACGTGAAAATGCTTTGTTATTTATATCCATGTCCCATGATAGAATAGAAAAACATTAAACTTTCAACTGTCAACAGTTCTTAACTCCATCCAATATGTGAGCATTGCAAGCTAGTCTGAAAGAGTTCCGAAGTGCTGAAGTCTTGCCTGCTATTCATTGAACATCCTATAAAACAATTCAAAGAGCAGCAAGATGTTCTCCCTGTGTCCTGCCTACCATTCTTGCCTGAACTAAAAACAAACAAACTGATAATTGCTGTTGGTGATATCTACCTTTAGACAAGTTGTAGGAGAAAGTGAGGACTTAGAGATGCTGGACAGTCAGAGTCAAAAGGGTGATGCTGGAAAAGCACAGCAAGCCAGGCAACATCTGAAGAGCAAGACAGTCGACATTGCGGGCATAAGCCCTTCATCAGGTATGTGGAGGGGGAAGGGAGATCAGAGATAAATAGGGAACTGGGGTTCGAGCTGAGGGGAAGGTTGGTGGGAAAGCGAAAGGTGGATGCAGGTGGGGGAAAATTGTGATATGTCAGTGGGGAAGGTGGAGCGGATAGGTGGGAAGGAAGCTTGACAGTCATGACAGGTCAAGGGCGCAGTGCCGTGTTGGAGGGTTGGATTTAGGATGAGGTGGAAGTAGGGGAGATTTGGAAACTTGTGAAGTTGGGGTTGTTTAATGTGTGCGACATTGCCCTGTGGCCAACCATTTCAACTCCCCCCTCCCACTCCTCCAAGGACATGCAAGGCCTGGGCCTCCTCCACCACCAGATCAAATTCACCCACCAACTGGATGAAGACCACCTCATCTTCTGCCTTGGGACCCTCCAACCACACGGCATCAACATTAACCTCACTAGTTTCCAAATCTCCTCTCCCCCACCTCATCCCAGACCCACCTGCCAACTCGGCACCGCCCTCTTGATCTGTCCCATCTGTCCATTGTCCTTCCCACCTATCCACTCTGCCCTCATCACCGACCTATCACAATTACCCCCCATCTGCATCTACCTATCGCCTTCCCACCTACCTTACCTACAGTCCTACCCCCAGCCCCCTACCCCTCTATATATCTCGCATCCCCTCGACATTCCTGATGAAGAGCTTATGCCCGAAACATTGATTTTCCTGCTCCCTGGATCCTGCCTGACCTACTGTGCTTTTCCAATACCATCTTTTTCGACTTTGTATAAGTTGTGTATGGTACAATTCACTGATTGAGAAATGTTTCAAGATATCCTCAGAACACAATATTTGATTATAAAAACACAAATTCCTTCATTAACGCCCTTCTTACATTATAGAAAGACAGTACCAGGGAGCTAAGTGACCTGCTTTCTCCCTAATTGTCCTCTAATGTTTAATGTTACCCATTACAATAAAAAAATTCTCAAACAACATGCCGTTACTATATCTCCAAAAAAAAGTATGCTTCTCGTTCACTAGTATTAAAGAAAGCAACGAAGGATATAGTTTACATTCATTTCTTTTTATACAGTGAATCCATTAGTATTGATCAAAATAGTGAGAGAGACTAAATTTATTTTTTTGTGATTGTTCTTAATGATATATTTCATTGCAGGTTGCACAGAAAACTGAAGTTTTAGATGGAACCTGAATCATCTTTTATTTATTTATAGGCAGTCTCAAAATCAATACTAATTTTGCAGAGAAATACAGATAAATATGTAACAGTTCAAATAAATCACTGACAGGATATTACAGAAAATATCATTATGTTCTTTGGACAGACTATTTCCCCCACTAACATGCCCATTACTTTTAGATGATAGCAATACAGTTATGGTTCATCTTAAATCTTCATTTCCTGGGCAGAAGGAAATTACATTCTATCCATAGTCAACTCAAAATTGGTATCTTCCATTATTCACTGACACCCAGCAACCTTGTCTGAATCCATGAATGCGTGTAAGACTCACAATCCTTATGTAGACCAACCAAATTTACAATCTGTATCATGCAATCCTTGCATAAATGACTATAATAGGAATGGGATTTGCAGGATCTTGAACTGAGCATCTGGATTGAACAGCTGCCTTAGAGATTTATTATTTTCATCAGGTGCATTATGCATGGAGCTGCCAGATTTTATTTCCGAGACTTAAGAGCATCTTAAGGCCTCAGAGGGAATATTGCAGAGTATTCACTGTAACACAACGTTTCTGTGCCTGTTGAAGTGCGGGAACTTGTTTCACACCATGAAACTCAAACATCTGGTGAAGCCAGTCTGGCTGAGTGCGAAATCTGCCTCTGTAATTTAGGATTTATTACTGAAATAAACAGCCCGCAAAACTATAAAAGGCATCCAGGACTTGCATGAAGAAAAGAGTGATGACCAAAGTTATTTTAATTTGTTTATGTAGATATCCTGAAATAACATAGAACATTGCAACAAACAATCCAAACTTTTGGATGAAATAACACTGTGAGGTAACAATGGACTGCAAGTTACAGACACCAGTAGGAGATGGGTTGGAAATGCTGGGTAGTTTGTAGTAGTGAAGGCTGTAAAATTGGGTGGCATGCTCATGGGCACTGTGTTTCTGGTTCCTAACTACCCATCCCTGCCCCTGCCTTAAAAGTACTAGTGGTGCAGGAGACAAAGGAAAGCCTGACATCCAATTATTTGCCCATTTTATTTTTATTCATTCACAAGATGTGACCATGCTGACTAGGCCAGCATTTATTCCCATCCCTAATCACCCATATTGCAGTTAAGAGTCAACCACACTGGGTCTTGAGTCATGTGGAGGCCAAGGACAACAGTTTGCTTCCCTAAAGGATATTAGTGAACCAGATGAATTGTTACAACAATCGACAATGGTAACATGATCATATTAGACTCCTTAATTCCAGATTTGGAATTAGATAAGATTTAGGATGCATAGGGTGGGGAAAGAAACTGTAAGGAGTGGGCACAGTTGAAATGTGGAGCTTATTCAAGGAAAAGCTACTGCAGGTCGTTAATAAGTATGTACTGATCAGACAGTGTAGAAGTTGTCGTGCGCAGGGACTGTGTTACTAAGGAAGTTGAATCTCTTGTCAAGAGGAAGAAGAAGGCTTATGTTAGAATGAGACGTGAAGGCTCAACTAAGGTGCTTGAGAGTTACAAGTTAGCCAGGAAAGACCTAAAGAGGGAGCTAAGAGCCAGGAGGGGACACAAGAACTCATTGGCAAGTAGGATCAAGGAAAACCCTATGGCTTTCTATAGGTATATCAAGAATAAAAGAATGACTAGAATAAGATTAGGGCTGGGAAGTTGTGCGTGGAGTCAGAAGAGATAGGGGATGTGCTAAATGAATACTTTTCATCAGTATTCACACTAGAAAGAACTGTGGTCGAGGAGAATATTGAGATACAGGCTACTAGACTTGATAGGATTAAGATGCATAAGGGGAAGGTGTTAGCAATTCTGGAAAGTGTAAAAATGGCAAGTTCTCTGGGCCGGATGGGAATTATCATAGGATTCTCTGGGAAGCCAGGGAGGAGATTACTGAACCTTTTGGATTTGATCTTTATGTTATAATTGTCTATAGAAATAGTGCCAGAATTCTTTGAGAAGGTGACCAAACAGTTGGTTGAGGGTAAAGTGGTTGATATGGTGTATATGGATTTCAGTAAGGCATTTGATAAGATTTGATAAGTGGGCTATTGCACAAAATACAAAGGCATGGGATTGAGGATGATTTAGCAGTTTGGATCAGAAATTGGCTAGCTGAAAGAATCCAGAAGGTGGGAGTTAATGGAAAATATTCATCCTGGAGTTCAGTTAGTAGTCAGGTACCACAAGGATCTGTTTTTGGTCTACTGTTGTTTGTCATTTTTATAAATGACCTGGATGAGGATGTAGAAGGATGGTTAGTAAATTTACGGATGACACTAAGATCGGTAGAGTTGTGTATAGTGATGAAGGATGTTGTAAGTTACAGAGAGACATAGATAAGCTGCAGAGCTGGGCTGAGAGGTGGCAAATGGAGTTTAATGTGGAAAATGTGAGGTGATTCACTTGGAAGGAGTAACAGGAATGCAGAGTACTGGGCTAATGGTAAGATCCTTGGTAGTGTAGATGAACAGAGCGATCTTGGTGTCCAGGTCCACAAATCTTTGAAAGTTGCCACCTAGGTTGATAGGATTTTTAAAAAGACATACAGTATGTTAGCTTTTATTGGTAGAGGGATTGAGTTTTGGAACCATGAGATCAAGATGCAACTGTACAAATCTTTGGTGTGGCCAGATTTGGAGTATTGCGTACAGTTCTGGTCACCACATTATAGAAAGGATGTGGAAGCTTTGGATAAGGTTCAGAGGAGATTTACTAGGATGTTGCCTGATATGGAGGGAAGGTCTTATGAGGAAAGGCTTAGGGATTTGAGAATGTTTTCTTTAGAGAGAAGAAGGTTGAGAGGTGACTTAGTTGAGAAATGTAAGATAATCAGGGGGTTGGATAGGTTAGACAGTGAGAGCCTTTTTCCTCAGATGGTGATGGCTAGCATGAGGGGACATAGCTTTAAATTGAGGGGTGATATATAGAGAATAGATGTCAGATCTAGATTCTTTACTCAGAGAGTAGTAGGTGTGTGGAACACTATGCCTGCAACAGTAGAAGACTCACCAACTTTAAGGGCTTTTAAATTGGATAGGCTTTGGATGAAAATGGAATAGTGTAGGTTAGATGGACATCAGCTTGGTTCCACAGGTCAGCGCAATCTTGAAGGCCAAAGAGCCTGTACTGCACTATAATGTTCTATGTTCTATGTTTTATGTTCTATTTTTGTTCAATTGAAACTCTACCATGCACCACAGTGGGATAGCCCGATTACCCAGGCCATTACCTTGGTCTCTTGATTAACAGTCTAACAATAAAACCACTGGGCCACTGTCTCCCTGTTGAGGCCTTCATGTGGACAATTAATGGACAAGGACCCTGTCACACACCATGGGAATTTCCTCAATTGAGAAAACAGGAAGACATGACAGAAGCATTGGTGTGAAAGGTGGCGTTATCAGAATTGTTGGCAGAGAAACTGTGGGAATGGAATGGAGTCCATACAGGAAGCATGCTGTGAGAAAGTGTAGCCAAGATAGCTCTGGCAGTCAGTTTACTGATATTGAATATTTGTTGGTAGCCAGTTCCTAGGAATACAGATTGAGTGATTAAAGAAAGGAAGGGAAGAACCAGAGCTGGACTGTATGAAGTTGAGAGAATGTTGCAAGTTGGAAACAAAATTGTTTGTGTTTTCCAACTCATGGCAAAACAGGAAACAACATCAATAAAGTAGGAACAGAATAAAGAATGTTCTACATATCTGACAGTCAGGCAGAATAATTAAAGCACATAAGTATCATTGCAGAACCTTTTATTTGGAGAAAGTGAAATGAATTGCAAGAGAAGTTGTTCAACATGAAAACAGATTCATTCAGGAGAAGGAGGGCAACAATGGATGAAAACTGAAATTGATTGGACCCTTCATTCACAGAAGAGGTTGACAGCCCTAACCCATCCTGGTGGGTGAGGTAGGGGATGGGGGTGCCAGGGGCATGTTCTTGCCAAAAAAAGAGATGGTCAGGGTCAGGAACCTGGAAATAGTAATAGTGACAAAGGACATCAGAAGAGGCGCAAAAGTATTTGGGGAGAAATTAGGGGAGAAAAGAAAATTGAGTCAATATACTTTTGAATGAAATTAGTTCATTGTGACAGGAAAAGGCTGAACTGATAAGTGAACCAGAACAATCCTTTTGGTGGATCTTTTGAAGAAGAGAAAAGCAGGTAGTTTAAGATTTTGGACCCATGGAGGGAGAATCATCCAGAGAATATGAGTTCAGGCAAAAGTCCTGGAAAGAAACATTGAGTTTTCCCAGCAATGGCTGTATTTTGCTTTTGTATTGATATAGGACATTTTTTATTTAAATTTATATAATCCTCTGAACAGTTTGGAAATCTCTTGCAGCTGAGGTGATAAATCCTATTACTACAGAATGTTGAAATAAGTGCTGCAATATCAGGCAATGGGTGAGGGTGATTAGACGCCCAGCTTTTATTATCAAAGCATACATTTGTTCAGGGCAGCTAGGAGGTAACACCTGTGACTGTTTAAGGACCTAATTAAATATTACAGTCAATGTTGATATCATTAATAATGAGAGTCAATGAGACTTGACTGAGTCAGGGTGTTTTAGCTCAGTTAGTTGGATAGCTGGTTTGAGATATAGAGTTATACCAACAGTGTGGGTTCAGTTCCCATACCAGTTGATGTTAATGTGAAGGTGCTGATTTAGCAACCACTCTCCCCTCTGAGGTGTGGTCATCCTAGGTAAAACCTCCACCAGTCATCTTTCCAAATATGAGAGAGCAGCTCTATAGCCTGATAACACCATGAAACTTGCCTGATTTACTTTCAGGGAATATACTTTGCACTGAGCTCACCCATGTCAGGAAGGATCTGTGTGGCTGCTCTGATGTCCTGTGAATATTGATCCAGGAGATGTAAAGCTCTGCCATGTTCTGGATCGTTGATATTGAGAGCAGGTTGCTGGTGGGAACAAATCTCAGGAACTGCATACACCCATGTTGAATGAGTTCCAGACTTGGGACCATTTTTGCTCTGCTGCAAGGCCAGGCTATCCCTTTATCCCACTTTTCACTCACCTCTGCCTCCTCCAGAAGGAGTGAAAGCAATTCCCACATATGCACTGAAAAATTCTTCACAACAAATAAAATTCAAGTAAAGTACAGGAAAAAATGGGTCCAAAAATAAATCAAAACACAGCACTGTCAAATTATGCATATAAAAATCAAAGATTAAAGTCTGCTATCAAAAATGCTCCAACTAAAGTTCGTTTAGAGAAATATATTGCCAAGTGTGCTTCTCACACAAGATTTAGGTTAAAAAAAAGACTTGTTTGTATAGTGCCTTTGAGTGTCTTGACTCCTCAAAAATACTTCGCAATCAAGGAAATATTTCTTGAAGTGTAATGTGCACACACAATCCCCCACAAAGAACCAGGTGCAAATAACAAAATAAGCCAGTTTTGTTGTGTTTTTTGAAGAATAAACATGGACCAGGACACTAGGAAAGGTCTTCTTTGAATGGTATCATGGATCTTTCAAAACCATGTGCGATAACAGACAGGACTTAACATCATTTGAAAAGCAGCATTTCTGGCACAGCAGTATTCCCTCAGTCCTGCGTTGGAATGTTACCCTAGTTCTAATGCTTGAATGTGGAGAGGCACTTGAACCAACACATTTGTGTCTCAGGGGCAGGTCAACTACCACTGAGAGACTGTTGAACATATGTAGTGAATCTGTGGAAGTAAATTTGGTAATTCACGAACTTCAGAAAGGGACGACTGAGTAACAGTGCCAGAGGAAAAATAGGAATCAGTGTAGCCAGGAATAGAACTCCCATGCATTGGGAATTAAAATAAAATGGTAAAGTCGAGCTAGGCTAGAATGAAGGAAAAGCAACAAAGTTCAAAACAATGCTGACGTTTTCCACATTATGGTCCCAGACCAGATAACTTAATTATTTTGAGATCTCATTTGGGGCCAAATACTTTGTTTTTAAAGTAGACAATAGGTGAAAATGAGAGGATAGAACTACAAGATTTCTGTAGTTTTTGAACTAATAATAATACTTTACTATACGAGTTAGAATAGTAATATAATCTACAACACATGTACAATTTAATTCCAACACCCAGAGTTAGCATTCGATAAGCACAGGTAATATAATGTGATCAAACACTCTACAGCACACATTAAATAGCAAAAATGGTCAGGACAGATCCTCAAGATTTCTCAGGAATTCAACACACCCTCTCCCCACCGAAACAGTAGGTCATCAAATTTCATTAGACTTCACAAGGGCTTATGTTCTTCACTTCTGCTGATTCAACCTTGAAATTGTCTCTCAAAAGCCTTTCTGCTACAAACTGCTTCAACAACTACTGCTCTTCTAGTTTCTCACCCTCCTTTCCTGAGTTTATACTCCTCTGAACTCTGAAAATTGCCCCTTTGTACTTATTCATTAGCACAACTCTAGCATTTCACCGACAGCTATTTTCACCAAGATAAATCTTGTATATTTTGCTGAGTCCCCATCTTGCTCAGCTAAATCAAGGAAATGCAGCTTTGACTTTGCAAAATCCCATTCTCAACTATACTGACCTAGTACTGATACACAGTTTCTTTTGAGTCCTCACATCTTCTAGAACTTTCTTATGACCCTACTACCAGATGTATTGTATGACTTCACAGAGAATTTGAAATGACACAGAATTTGTTCTTTAGCAGTACAGCTAACATCACTGCCTGCTGTGGAGTCTGTTTCTATCTCTGTCTTTTTCTCTGACAGCTGAGTTGCAGCAAACATTGCCTCAGCTTCTCTGAGCTTACGTTGCGCATACCCCCCACTCTCACAGAAGACTGACTGATCTGTGTCCTTTGAAGGATGATCCCGAAGTGCCCTATTGAAAACATTGCAATAGATCCATCCTATTGCTGGGCAGAATCAATGATTGCCACCTAACAGCTTTTGGAACTGATTGTTACATTTCACAGAAAGAATGCTGGCATGCCTAGTACGAACACAAAGGATATAGCTATAAGATATTGTCACAATTGCCAAAGGCAGTGCTATCTCTATGCTGCTGGCTGACTGCAGGAGACTTTGCGGCAGATGGCACCCATCTTCCTCTGGCTCACTTTGTACTGACTTGGAGGCAGTGGAGGCAGTTGAACCTACACATATGGTTGGTGGCATAATAGCAAGTCTTGGCAGTCTAGTTCTAGTGCCCACTGATTTCCCTGCTGTGCTTCTTTTATCGTTTGCCACAGTAGTCACAAATTGCTGCTATTCTAAAATAACTCCAGCATTAATTTCAGCTTGCCTTAAACAACAGGCATTGCTCCTTGGAATTTGCATTTAGATCCTTTGGTGATGCTTTCCTGATCTGTGATCAATATTTGATTTGCATGTTCTCCTTTTCACATCCTCCATTGTTTTTATCTTGTTCTTGTCTTGTTGATCTCTTACAAATGCTACAGTCTGTCATCTGATGACTTTCCAGATCATATTTGACTATTTTGCCAGAAGAAAACTTTTCTTCTGTAACAGATACTGTATCCCCCTTTTGGTCACTCCAAATGGACAAAGAATGCAATCTTGTCCTATTGATAATAGTTACTTGCGAACCCATTGTTATATTTTTCAAGCTATCATATGACATGTGATGTGGCAGGTTTAATAAATCCAGATGAAAAAGATCTTCTAAAAAACAGTGACCATTATGTGGTTGAATTTAGAGTTCAGATTGACAGTAAGCAACTTGGGTTGTGCTAAATTTAAATAAAGATAATTTCAAAGGAATGAGGCCAGAGCTAGCTAGTTTGGGAAAGGACTTCACTAACAAATATGGCTGACTGATTAGCAAGGTTAGATCTCATGGAATACAGGGAGAACTAGCCATTTGGATACAGAAATGGCTCAAAGGTAGAAGCCAGAGGATGGTGGTGGGCAGTTGTTTTTCAGACTGGAGGCCTGTGACCAGTGGAGTGCCACAAGGATCAGTGCTGGATCCTCTACTTTTTGTCATTTACAATAAATGATTTGGATGCGAGCATAAGCTGTACAGTTAGTAAGTTTGCAGATGACACCAAAATTGGAGGTGTAGTGGACAGCAAAGAGGGTTACCTCAGATTACAACAGGATCTTGACCAGATGGCCAATGGGCTGAGAAGTGGCAGATGGAGTTTAATTCAGATAAATGCAAGATGCTGCATTTTGGGAAAGCAAATCTTAGCAGGACTTATACACTTAATAGTAAGGTCTGAGGGAGTGTTGCTGAACAAAGAGCACTTCGAGTGCAGGTTCATAGCTCCTTGAAAGTGGAGTCGCAGGTAGATAGGGTGGTGAAGAAGATGTTTGGTATGCTTTCTCTTATTAGTCAGAGCACTGATTACAGGTGTTGGAAGGTCATGTTGCGGCTGTACAGGACATTGGTTAGGCCACTGTTGGAATATTGCATACAGTTGTGGTCTCCTTCCTATCGGAAAGATGTTGTGAAACTTGAAAGAGTTCAGAAAAGATTTACAAGGATGTTGCCAGGGTTGAAGAATTTGAGTTATAGGGAGAGGCTGAACAGGTTGGGGCTGTTTTCCCTGGAGCGTTGGAGGCTGAGAGGTGACCTTATCGAGGTTTACAAAATTATGAGGGACATGGATAGGGTAAATAGACAAAGTCTTTTCCCTGGGGTCAGGGGATCCAGAACTAGAGGGCATAGATTTAGGGTGAGAGGGGAAACATATAAAAGAGACCTACAGAGCAACTTTTTCACACAGAGGATGGTGTGTGTATGGAATGAGCTGCCAGAGGAAGTGGTGGAGGCTAGTACAATTGCAACACTTAAGAGGCATTTGAATATGAATAGAAAGGGTTTGGAGGGATATGGGCTGGGTGCTGGCAAGTAGGACAAGATTGGTTTGGGCCATCTGGTCGGCATGGATGGGTTGGACCGAAGGGTCTGTTTCTGTGCTGTACATCTCTATGACTCTATGAGTAAAACAATGATAGACCTTAACACCATCAACCATAGGAGCATAAGTAGGTCATTCAGCCTATGAGATCATGGCTGATCTGATAACACTCAACTTCACTATCCTACCTTTTCTCCATAATGCTTGATTCCCTTACTGATTAATAATCTGTCTATCTCACCCTTGAATATCCTTAACAGACCATCCACAACAGCCCTCTGTGGTAAAGAATTCCACAGATTCACTACCGTTTAAGAGAAGAAATTCCTCCTCAACTCTGTCTTAAATTTGTGATGACTTATTCTGAGATTATGGCCTCTGGTCCTAGATTCTTGCAGAAGCAGAAACAACCTTTCCACATCTACCCTATGCATGTTTCAATAAGATCTCCTCTCATTCTTCTATATTCCAGTGAGTACAACCCAATTGTCATCAATAGAGCAAAAGGTGATACAGACAGGACTGGATTAAGGTATAAATCCCGCTGATACAAATATGAAACAAAAATGGAGAATGTTGGAGAAACTCAGCAGGTCTGGTAGCATTCGTGGAGAGAAAAACAGAGTAAACATTTTAAATCCAGTTCTGAAGACAAGTCATTCTGAACTGGAAATATTGGATGTATTTGAAGGAAGTGATTGAGTTGAAGGAGCAGTGAGAATGTAAGAACAAATTCGACTGGGCAGGGAAAGGTGGTGGTGGATGCAGAATATTCACACCTCCACTCAAAAAGCATCCTCACACTGTTGGGAGGTGGTATAGTGGATGTTGATATCTAAAGTGAAGATGAGACTGTCAGTGCCAGGAAACTGGAACCTCTGTGCATGTAGTGCATTAGAAGAGTCATAGATGTCAATAGGAAGAGAATGGGTGATGGCACAGAAAAATAGTACCAAGGTTGGATGTAATAAATGCAGTGAGGTTGGACAAGTTGAAACAATCAGTCATCCAAGGCAGAATTTTAGAAGGAGATAGCAGGAGCTTTTGGAGTTGGGGTACAATGAGACTGGAAGTTGTAAAGGAAAGGAGATCAGGTTACTAACAGTTCAAGGCTGATGTTCCTTAGTGGAGGCATGATCACCCTATTTACCTAATAACTATGTTTTGATGATATACAATTTCTTACAGTATACAAGTTTTGATGATATATAATTTCTTATATTGTGAAGACTGAAGTTTTTGCCTTCATTCCCTGGCACAAACTCTCAGTACCTTCTTCTCTTCTCCTACCATTCCTTCCACCTGAGTAAGTGTCCACTTTAAACTACATGGTCTTTTTAAGTTAAGAACATTCACAGAGAACATTATAATCCAAATTGAACTATGCAATACAATAAACAGGTCGCACAAACTATGAAGACGTTAGAGGGGACTTTGGTCTGAGACAATATTGGCAGCACATTCCTGAACTGAGGATCCACCATTAAGCTTTCTTCCCAACAATATTACCTCCCTATAACCCTGCCTCAGCTCGTGCTGACAGAGTACACTTCTGAAGGGCCTCGATCTAAGTTGAGAAAAATAACCATTATAAATGCATTTTTTCTGTTGCTTATTTCTATTAGGCACATTAGAATGTATTAGTATTAATGCTAGTCTTCTCATTCCTGATGAAGGGCTTATGCCTGAAACGTCAAATTTCCTATTCCTTGGATGCTGCCTAACCTGCTGTGCTTTAACCAGCAACACATTTTCAACTGTGATCTCCAGCATCTGCAGACCTCATTTTTTACCAGAAGTTGATTACTACTTAGCAATGAAACTTGTGAAAGATTCTATATTACTTTATGAAATAATTTTTAGTTGTTTAAAAGTAGTTTACTCACAGACGATGCTTCAGATGCTTGTTAACGCTTTATTTGATAAACATGATTTAGACATGCCAGTGTTGGACTGGGGTGTACAAAATTAAAAATCACACAATGCCAATTTATAATCTGGTGTTATAATTGGAGAGGGTGTATGTGTGAGTGTATGAGAGAGGGTCTGTGAGAGTTTCTGTGTGTTTGTGAGTGAGTGTGTGTATAGGAGTGTCTGTGTCACACACAGACAGACGGACACACATAGACACTCCTACACACACACACGCTCACACACACACACACACACACACACACAATCATGCAGAGCCTCTCTCATTCTCACATACATTCCCACACACACCCTCTCACAGACTTAAACCCCTTTACACTCAGACTCACATGCACATACACATCCTCTCACAGACACTCATAACACCTCTCCCCCAACCATCCCCCCACCCCACCCCCCTCCACCTTCCCCTCCTCCTCCCCCCACCCCACACACACACATATGCATGCATATACATGTACGTTTGTGGGGTGAATTTGTACTTGTTGAATTCAAAATCTGCATGAATCCATGTAAGATTCTGTAAATCAATTTTTTAGATTAGAATCAGTTTGCCCATTGTGGCACAAACAGCCTCAGACAGGGGAGCTAACACTTTCAACACATTATCTGGGCCAATATGGCACCAATTGTTTAAGTTCACTTGAGAATGTAACTTTTAAAAAAGGTTTTGTGATTTACATATGAAAGAACTGAAGCCAGCATGGTCATCCTAAAAGATGAGAGACTTAACAAAGATCCAGGTCTTTTTTAATATATAATTTCAGTTACATCACACTGCAAACTTAGCTATAAATTCTGTGTCTTGCAAACTTATACTCCACAACCACCTGATGAAGGAGCAGCACTCCGAAAGCTAGTGCTTCTTGTTGGACTATAACCTGCTGTTGTGTGTATTTTAACTTTTTTGATAAACTTACTTTTAACTTTGTTAAAACTTCACCAGCCTCCTCCTCTTAAATATATCATGGAATATTTTCGAATGCAAGGGATACAAAATAAGCATTTATGTTCTAAAATGCTGTCTAAATGTATTGATTCATGAAAGATGTTATGTTTGTGATTATGCTAAACGAATTTGCAAAAACTCATGCAATTCCACATACAATTTACATTCAATCATTTACACTGACTGTATCCATAGTAGAAATTCTACCCCAATACTTTTATCATTCTTCTTTTGTTGAAAAAGTATTATTATTTCCACCTCCCCCCTCCCATTCTCTTTTACTGATTTAAACTCCTTTCTCTAGTGATGATTATCCTTTCAGCAAGGCACATCAACCAGCTTGGTTCAGGTATTGCCTTTCTGAATAGTTTCTCTTCTAGTGCTCGTTACAATCTCTCATTTTTGGAACACTTCCATCCCAAAATATATTTTGAGACACACATTTGCTTTCCTTGTCTGTCTCTAATTCATTTAGCTCATGGCTTGGATATTACTCTTGAAATTACTGCCCTCAAAGGCCTGGCTTTTAATTATCTTCTAGCTGCAGGTACTCACTTTGTAGAATCTGTTCCCTCTTCTGTCAATGTTGTTGTTTCTAACATAAATCACACCAAATGCTTCATCATCCTTCCGTATTCCAAATTCCTTTCCAGCTACTGTGAGACTCCTCTTGCTGATTAGGCAACACACCCTCTTGAACTCTCAAAATATACCCTCCATCCTCCAAATACAATTTCTTAAGATGTCAGTATTTTGATTCTCCTGCTTATTTAAGATAGAGTCATACATGTCCACAGCACAGAAAATGGCTTTTGGCCCATCATATCTCTGCCAGTCAAAGACAATTACTAACTACTGTAGCCCCATTTTCCAGCACTTGACTGATAGCCTTGAATGCCTTGGAATCACAAATACACATCTAAATACGACTTAAATGTTATGAGGGGTTCTGCCTCTCCCACCCTTACAGACCTCATGATTCGCATCAACTTCTGGGTGAAAATGTTTTCCTCACATCTCCTCTGTCCCCTGATCATTGATCCCTCCATTGGGGAGAAAAGCTTTTGCCTATTTACCCTATTGCTTCTGTTCCTTAGACTGATTTCACCCTCATAGTACCTCAATTAGCTTTCCCCATAGATGTTTTCCTGATCTCCACAGGTAGATGGTGTATTGTATTTATTAGACAGGATCAGGTTTTGTGGCTCCTCTTTTCTTGTTCCTATCACCTTTACCCTGCAGACAGCCAGGTAAGCATTACAGCTTCCTCTACCTGTCAATGAGGTATGACTACATTCAAGAATAAAAAATTCTGGTATTCCTTCCCCTTTATTTTGTCTCAAATTGTTTCTGATTCACATTCTATCTCAACAGCTCTGAGTCAGAGTGAATCAAAAGCAAGGTATCTTTCAAAGGAATGATCACCCAGAGACAACCTCATTGTTCAGAAATTTCTACCAACCTGAAATATTTTCAGTACTGTCATAGAATCATAGCAATGTACAACATCTTCAGTCCGACTCATTCATGTCATCCAAATATCCTAAATTAATCTAGTGCCATTTGCCAGCACTTGACCATATCTCTCTAAACCCTTCCTATTCATGTACCCATCCAGATACCTTTTAAATGTTGTAATTGTACCAGACTTCACCATTTCCTTTGGCAGCTCAATCCATACACATACGACTGTTATGACACGACAATGAACCCTTCTGTTAATTAAACCAAACATCCAGAAAAGCTCACCTCGCTATGTAATCTGTTAAAATATGAGTGACAGAGAACTCCAAAATTCCACTACTTAAAGAAAATAATATCAATTTATTCCTTAACTCTAAGAGTTAACATTAAAAAACAACTATTTACAACTCTAAACCCCCTTTCTCTTAACTGCTTATTATCTGCCTCCAACTCTATAACAATATACTGTTCCAATAAAAAATGTTATTAAAATTACATCAACTTAATTTCAAAGCCATATAGTGGCGGTCATCACCAGTATCTTTCTTCTTTCAGCTAAAGATCTCCCTGGATTGTGTTCTTTCGTTTTTTTTACTGTGAAGATGTTTCATATGAACAAGGTACCTTTGATAGAAAATCTTTTTGACTGGCAGTCTTTCTCGATGGCAGTTATTCTCTTGATGGCATTTATTCTGTCTGAATTTCCAACTACCTGTTTATTTATACCCCAGACATCAGATTATCTCATTGGTTCGAGATTGGCAAAAACAAAAAATTCAAACTCAATTGTGTTTTCGTATCCTTGGGCATAATTTAAATAGTTATCAAAACAGCAACCAACTCAGGTATCTATTTCACATCCAAATGCCACATATTTTCAATTTTCTAGTACACTGTGAGACCACTAGTTAGTCATATGCCAGGTACTTGTAAGCTGTCAGTACAAAACAGCATTCATTCTTTCTTAAAGGTACAATACACACCTTCAACTTCACAACACTACCCTCTGCATGAAAATGTTGCCCCTCAGATCCTTTCTAAACTTTTCCCCTCTCACCTTAAACCTATGCCTCTAGTTCTGGACTCCCCCACCCCAGGGAAAATACCTTGTCTATTTACCCTATTCATGCTCCTCATGAATTTAGAAACTTCTATAAGATCACCTCTCAGTCTCTGATGCTCCAGGGAAAACAATTCAAGCCTATTCAGTCTCTCCCTATAGCTCAACTCCTCCAATCCTGGCAACATCCTTGTAAATCTTTTCTGAAGCCTTTCAATTTTCACAACACCCTTCTGACATGACAGAGACCAGAATTGCACACAATATTCCAAAAGTGGGCTGTCATTATCTATTCAATCTTTCTTTTATTTTCTATCTTCTTATGTGTCTCCAAAGCAAGTATTTTCCTCTTTAAAATCAGTTTGATCATCGGTCAGATTTATTTTGATTTTTTGTGTGACTTTTGACTGTACCACTGTATTCTGCACTCTGTTCTGCTACCCTGATGCACTTTGTATGGTGCAATTTGCCTGTACAGCACACAAAACAACACTTTTACTGTATCTCAGTATATGTGTTGAATAATAAATCAATCAATCAAATTTTTATGAGGTAGTTTTATTTTCTTATTGCCATCAGTTTACACTTGTTTAATTTTTATAGCTTAAAACTGTTATTTAGGTTTTGTTGTCATGCCTCTTGTCACATTAATTTCTATTTCTTTAAGTTTAATAAGATGATAGCATAAAATTACAAAGTAATACCGATAGTCTTAGTGAATGAGCAAAATAGTAGCAGTTAGAATTCAATGTAAGCAATTATGAGGGTATCCATTTTGGACTAAAAAGAATACATCAGGGTACTTTCCAGATGGTATGAAGGTAACTACAGTAAATATGCAAAAAGACTTGAGGTTCATGTGCATTGGATTTTAAAATATTACAAGCAACTGCAGAAAATAATCAAGAATGCTGATTGAATGCTAGCCTTCATTTTTAAGGACTAGAGTACAAAAAGGCATACATCAATTTTAGAAAACCCTGGTTCAGGGATTATGAGGAGAGATGACACAAATTGGGCTTGTTTTCTGAAGAATTTATAAGATTAAGTATTGATCTGATTGAAATCTTCAGAAATTAATAGGAAAAGACAAGGTAGGGGAAGAGAGCCTATTTCTACTGGTTGGAGATTCTAGACTAAGGGGCATAGCTGAGAATTTGGGCCAGATTATGCAGGAGAGATGTTAGGAAGCACTTCCACACACCAGAAGTGGTAGATATTTGGAATTTGCTTCCACAAATGGTACTGAATGCAGAATCAGTCATTAATTTTAAATCTAAGATAGATAAGTTTTTGTTAAGCAAGGTATTAAGGGATAAGAGCCAAAGGCAGATATATGGAGTTAGATCACCAGATCAGCCATTATCTCATTGAATTGTGGAATAGATTCAAGGGTCGGTTTGAGTCAAGATTAGAGTGGTGCTGGAAAAGCACAGCAGGCCAGGCAGCATCTGAGGAGGAAATTGGGGATTTGAGAGAAAGCCCTTCATCAGATCACCACTCTAATCTTGACTCTGATCTCCAGCATTCGTGGTCTTCACTTTCACCTCAAGGGGCTATTTGGTCTATTTCTCTTCCTAACAGAAATACTCCTTTCTCCAAAGTATAGTTAAGAATTAAAGTTTAAATTAAAAACAAATAAAATTTTGGACAATTTTTCTGGAGCACACATTGCAGGTCAGATTTTGTTGTCCAGAAGGCCTCGTCTCTCTCTCAAATTTTCTTTCCGACAGCTGAGAGTTATTCAACTGACTCACCAGCTGCACCAACAGGTTAAAGCATCAAGCTCTCTGCAAAGTTCTCTGACCAGACAAGCTTAATCAAACATTGCAACCCTCAACCAAGGATATTGCAGGCCAGTATACTGTGTGCACCACAATATTCTGACCATTTCTGTGCTCAGTACAGAAAACTGTCCCCAAACCCTTCTCTTAAATAATTCCATTGTTGAAATACACTAACCATACTGTGTAACAAATAATATATTCTACAATAAACATCTTGTAACTTTTTCTTAAAAGTTTGGAGTTGTGTACAGTCTCTTTGTGCCATCTGGAAAGAGGATATTAATGGTGGCAATAAACTTCATGCATGTTGATAAAATGATTAAGATGATAAAAGATGATTATAAATCTATTTGTAACATTTGTCACAGATCGATGAAATCTTTTCTATTCAAGTCAAAATTGCATGAGTCATTGCTGGTGTGATGGACACAGATAATATATCTAATGTTGGAATTAAGCAGTGCCTCATTTTTCCCTTCTGACTCTTTTTTTCTCCCTTCTCTTCCTATATTACTGTCCTACTACTCTATGGCACTGTAATTAGACATTTGAAGCTGATTATCAATTTGTTTGTACATGTGCTATTTAACACTGGTTAAATGCAGCCTTAATAACATCCTTGTACAATACTAGTGCAAGATTCTAATTAACTATTATTTATTCTGTGTCAGCCATTAATTACTGGTTTAATTACTGATTTATTTAGGTGATAATAATTATTGCCAGTGACTGAGTCACAGTGTTAAATGCTAATTATTGATAATTAGGTTCAAAGTTGATGTAAAAACCAGAACTCAAATTTCTGCTATATATTTATATGCATGAAACCTGTCCAGACATGATCATTCTGCCCTTGTTTCTTTTTGAATTTTTATAAAATACCACCAACTCTCATAGTTCCATTTTAAAATTTCTTTTTACTCGAACAAAATGGGGCTTTGTCAGCACATGATTTATGCTTCTTTAAAAAAAAGTTATATGTTGGCACACAAAATATGAATAACTTTAAATATAACACTTGGTGGGTGTACGATGCTTTTGATAACCAGTGGCTTTGGATCTATGGGGGTATGTGCCCCAGGGATGGTGCCAGTTATAATTGTAGCTTTGCAAAAAAGGACAATTTGGACATTTCTGGTGAAGGGACCAAAGCACCAGAGATTCCTGAGCAGCAGAACATAGAGCCAAGAGGTGATGTCCACTCTGTTGTCTTGTTGCTTCTAACTTAGCAAAAGAATTCAGCAACTGATTGATTCCACCATCAGAGTACACTTTCCCAAATTATGTCTTGATCTGAGACAGTAAGTACCTTTGGAAAGCAATGCTGTTCTGACCAGACCTTTGAGTGACCAGTTTGCCACTGTTTCAGACGGGGTACACAAAAATATTTAAAACCCCAAGTGAGGAAAGATGAAGCGGTTCTCCTTCTTTATTTACTCATCCACCCCTTAGCTGGTTTCCACAAGGCTAATTTAAAAAAGGATCATTTCCCTTCCAGACCCAAATGAACTTATGTTTTAAAAGGAGCCAATTTACCAAGGCTTTCTTCAATTAACAAAAAGATTGAGTTTATTGATTATTAAACCTGAGAAGAAATACTAATCAAATACACGTAGATACAGGTTACAAATGAGACAGGAGTCCAAAAAGATGCAGCTGTTATAATGGAGGTCACTAGTGGCATTGACATTGGTGGCTTAATAGTCTGCTTCATAATCATTAGTTCTGTAGATTGGTTGAGAGTGTGTAGTTATGATTCGTTTGACTGTGATTGTATTCGAGCATTCAGTATGAGAGAGATAGAGTCCTTTTGGTGTCTTATTTCCTTTGTTAAAGTTGGTTTACTATACATGGAATGATTGAGTCTTTACCTGCAACATACTTTCTTTATTGGTCAGAGTATTAAGGAGGTCATTAGTTAGGCCACTTTTGGAATATTGTGTGCAATTCTGCTTTCCGTCCTATTTGAAGGATGTTGTGAAACTTGAGACGGGTACAGAAAAGATTTACAATGATATTGCCAGGGTTGGAGGTTTTGAGCTACAGGGAGAGGCTGAATAGACTGGGGCCATTTTCCTTGGAGCATTAGAGGCTGAGGGGTGACATTGTAGAGGTTTATAAAATCATGAGGGGCATGGATAAGGTAAATAGGCAAAGTCCTTTACCTGGGGTAGGGAGGGGGTCTAGAATGAGAGGGCATAGGTTTAGGGTGAGAGGGGAAAAATTTAAAAGGGATCTCAGGGTGATGCATGTATGGAAGCAGTGCAAGCTGGTACAATTATAAATGCATTTAAAAAGCATTTGGACAGCATATATGAATAGGAATGTTTTAGAGGAATATGGGCCAAGTGTTGACAACTAGGACTAGATTAATTTAAGATATTTGGTCAGGAGGGACGAAGTGGACTGAAGGGTCTGTTTCCACGCTGTATATCTTTATGACTCTATGACTCTATAATAAGGAAATAGTTCTTTGACTGTGATTGTCATAGTATATTAGCATTGTAACCTAGGCTGGTATGCACTGCAGCATCCAGTCTCACAAGTACACTAGCTCTTGTTGACAAGAGGACCTTGTCAAAGTAAATACCAGAAATTCACTTTTGAGTAGAGAGTCCATACCAACCTTTCTGAGAAGTGTGTGACTTAAAATAAATGACTGGGAAGCCATCTGGGTGGTCAATTGATGGAGTGGCTACAAAGTCAGATTTTTATGATAATGGCAATGTAGTTTGAGGTCAGGATGCTGCAAGACTTGTGAAAAATTTATAGATGGTGGTGTTCTGATGTCCTACATTGTGGTAGTCACAGGTTTAGAAGATGCTGTCGAAGGAGCCTTAGTGAATTGCTGCAGTGTATACTGTTGCCACTGAGCATCGGTGGTGAGGAATTGAGTGTTGACAGTAGTGAATAAAACACCAGCCAAGCAGATTGCTTTGTCCTCATGAGTTTCTTGAATGTTGTTAGAATTGGAGCTATCCAAACATGTAGGAAGTATGAGTTGAAAAGTGTGTCACTGGAAAAGCACAGCAGTTTGGGCGGCATCCGAAGAGCAGGAGAACTAACATTTCGGGCATAAACCCTTCATCAGGAATGTCCTGAGGAAGGGCTTATGCCTGAAATGTTGATTCTCCTGCTCCTCAGATGCTGCTTGACCTGCTGTGCTTTTCCAACAGTACACGTTTTGACTCTACTCTCCAACATCTGCTGTCTTCACTTTCTCTATGTAGAGAGTATGTGCTGATTGTGTCTTATAGAAAGTGGACAGATATTAGGGAGACAGGAGGTAAGTTAATTGCTGCAGGATTCCTAGTCTCTGAACTGAACAACTCTTGTAGTCATTGCATTTAAATGACTAGCCCTGTTAAGTTTCTGGTCAATGGTAACCTCTAGGCCGTTGACAATAGGGGTTTCAGCAATGGTGATGCTATTGAATGCCAAGGTGATAAGGCTAGATTCTCTTGTCATGGAGATGGTCATTGCATGGAATTTATGTTGCATAAATTTACTTGCCACTGATTAGTCCAAGCCTGGATGTTGTCCAAGTCTGCTGTATATTGGCACAGACTGCTTCAATATCTGACAAGTTGCAACTAATGCTGAACATTGCATAATCAAACATAACCTGACTTAATGATGGTCATTGATGAAGCAGCTGAAATTGCCTGGGCCTGGGAGACTTCCTTGAGGAGATGTCCTGGAGCTGAGATGACAGACATTCAACAATCACAACCACCTACCATGCACAACTCCAATCAGCAGAGATCTTTCCCTTTGTTTCCCATTGACTTCTGTTCCATGAATACTCCTAATCCCATACTCAGTCAAGTTCTACCTTGATGTCAAGGGCCCTCACTTTCACCTCACCTGTAGTGTTCAGCTTTGATGTGCACATTTAGATCATGGCTGTCATGAGTCAGGATCAAGTGACTCTAGCTGAGCCAAAACTGAGTGTCAGTAATCAGATTGTACCTTTGCAAATAATATTTTATAACATTGTTGATTGCCCTTTCAATTACATGCAGGAGACTGAGAGTGGTCTGACACAGCATTGATTAGATGGTTTGATTGGTTTTTCTTTTCGTGCACAGGACATATCAGAGTAATTTTCTGCATTGTCATGCCAGTGCTAGTATTGTAACTGCATTGGAACAGATCGGCGAGGAGCGTACTTGGTTCTGGAACACAAATATTCAGTAATGGAGCCTTTGAGGTATCTAGTGTTTTAAGTATTCCTTGATAATCGCAAGAGGTGAATTGAATTGGTGAAGAACAGATCTGCCACAGAATGATTGATAAGTATAAGGCCAAGTAGATTTTATTTGTGACAGCCAAATAAGTCAAAAGATATTAGGGAGACAGAGGGTGGTGAAATTGAATCAGTTCAGCCCTGACCATATTGAATGTTTCAACCAGGCATGTTTACAAAATGATTAAATTGATTGCATTAGTATATACTTTGAAATGTGTAATATATTAGTGGGGAGGCAATGGCCTAGTGGTATTATCACTGGACTGTTAATCCAGAAATATGCATAATATTCCAGGGACCTGGGTTTGAATCCCACCATGGCAGATGGCAGAATTTGAATTCAATAGATGGCTGGAGTTAAGAGTCTGATCATGAACCAATTGTTAGGAAAGAACCATCTGGTTCACTAATGTCCAGGAAAGGAAACTGCCATCTTTACCTGGACTAGCATACATGTGACTCCAGACCCATGGCTATGTGATTGACTTTTAACTGTTCTCTGGACAATTAGGGATGTGCAATAAATACTGTGCTAGCCAGTGATGCCCTCATCTCATGATGAATTTAAAACCAGACCATAGGACGTAAGAGTGGAAGTAAGGCCACTCAGCCCATCAAGTCCACTCCGCCATTTAATCATGGCTGATGGGCATTTCACCTCCACTTACCCACACTCTCCCCGTAGCCCTTAAATCTGCGTGAGATCAAGAATTCATCAACCTCTGCCTTGAAGACATTTAATGTCCTAGCCTCCACTGCACTCCGTGGCAATGAATTCCACAGGGTCACCACTTTCTGGCTGAAGAAATGTCTCCTCATTTCCATTCTAAATTGACCCGCTCTAACTATAAGACTGTGCCCACAGGTCCTAGTCTCCCCATCTAATGGAAACAACTTCTGAGCATCCACCCTTTCTAAGCCATGCATTAAATTGTAAGTTTCTATTAGATTTCCCCTCAACCTTCTAAACTCTAATGAATACAATCCCAGGATCCTCAGCAGTTCAATGTATGTTTGGCCTACTACTCCAGGGGGATCATCCATGTGAATCTCTGCTGGACACACTCCAGTGCCAGAATGTCCTTCCTGAGCTGTGGGGCCCAAAATTGGACACAATATTCTAAATGGGGCCTAAAAATGAGCTTTGTAAAGTCTCAGAAGCACATCACTGCTTTTATATTCCAATTCTCTTGAGGTAATGACAACATTACATTCGCCTTCTTAATCACGGACTCAACCTGCAAGATAACCTTTAGAGAATCCTGGACTAGCTCTCCCAAGATCCGTTCTCACCATTTAGAAACAGTCCATGCCTGTATTCTTTTTTCCAAAGTGTAAGACCTCACATTTACTTATGTTAAATTTGATCAGCCATTTCCTAGACCACAGCTGAAAATGTGTTGCTGATTAAAGCACAGCAGGTTAGGCAGCATCCAAGGAATAGGAAATTCGACGTTTCGGGCATAAGCCCTTCATTCCTGATGAAGGGCTTATGCCCGAAACGTCGAATTTCCTATTCCTTGGATGCTGCCTAACCTGCTGTGCTTTAACCAGCAACACATTTTCAGCTGTGATCTCCAGCATCTGCAGACCTCATTTTTTATCATTTCCTAGACCACTCTCCTAAACTGTTGAAATCCTTCTGCAGCCTCCTCACCTCCTCAGTATTACCTGCCTGCCCACCTAACTTTGTATCATCGGCAAAACTTCAACAGAATGCCCCCAGTTCCTTCATTCAGATCATTAATATATAAAGTGAACAGCTGCGGCTCCAATACTGAAACCTACGGGACACTGCTTGTCACCAGCTGCCATTCCCAAAAAGAACCTTTTATCCAAACTCTCAGCCAACCCACAATCCATGCCAGTAGCTCACCTAGAACACCATGGGCCCTAACCTTATTCAGCAGCCTCCCATCCTTAACAATGGATTCTAGAGTTTTACCAACAACCGAGGTTAGGCTAATCTGCCAATAATTTTCCATCTTTTGTCTTGATCCTTTCTTGAACAAGGAGGTTACAACAGCGATTTTCCAATCATCTGGGACTTTCCCTGACGCCAGTGACTTTTGAAAGATCGCAACCAATGCCTCCATTACTTCCTCAACCACCACCCTCAGAACTCTAGGATTTAACCCATCGGGGCCAGATTTATCAATTTTTAGATCTTTTAGCTTTTCTAGCACTTTCTCTTATGTGAAGAAGTAACAAAGAAGATTGATGAGGGCAGAACGGTAGATGTGATCCATGTGGACTTCAGAAAGGTGTTCGACAAGGTTCCCTGTGGGAGACTGATTAGCAAGGTTAGATATCATGGAATACAGGGAGAACTAGCCATTTGGATACAGAACTGGCTCAAAGGTAGAAGACAGAGGGTGGTGGTGGAGGGTTGTTTTTCAGACTGGAGGCCTGTGACCAGTGGAGTGCCACAAGGATTGGTGCTGAGTCCACTACTTTTTGTCATTTACATCAATGATTTGGATGTGAGCATAAGCTGTACAATTAGTAAGTTTGCAGATGACACCAAAATTGGAGATGTAGTGGACAGCGAAGAGGGTTACCTCAGATTACAACAGGATCTTGACCAGATGGGCCAATGGGCTGAGAAGTGGCAGATGGACTTTAATTCAGATAAGTGTGAGGTGCTGCATTTTTGGAAAGCAAATCTTAGCAGGACTTATACACTTAATAGTAAGGTCCTAGAGAGTATTGCTGAACGAAGTGACTTTGGAGTGCAGGTTCATAGTTCCTTGAAAGTGGAGTCGCAAATAGATAGGATAGTGAAGAAGGTGTTTGGCATGCTTTCTTTTATTGGTCAGAGTATTGAATACAGGAGTTGGAAGGTCATATTGCGGCTTTACAGGACATTGGTTAGGCCACTGTTGGAATATTGTGTGCAATTCTGGTCTCCTTCCTATCGGAAAGATGTTGTGAAACTTGAAAGGGTTCAGAAAAGATTTACAAGAATGTCACCAGAGTTGGAGGATTTGAGTTATGAGGAGAGGCTGAACAGGCTGGGGCAGTTTTCCCTGGAGCATCGGAGGCTGAGAGGTGACCTTAAAGAGGTTTGCAAAATTACGAGGGGCATAGATAAGGTAAATAGACACAGTCTTTTCTCTGGGGTCGGGGAGTGCAGAACTAGAGGGCATAGGTTTAGGGTGAGAGGGGAAAGATTAAAAAAGAGACTTAAGGAGCAACTTTTTACACAGAGGGTGGTACAAGTATGGAATGAACTACCAGAGGAAGTGGTAGAGGCTGGTACAATTGTTATTTAAGAGGCATTTGGATGGATATATGAATAGGAAGCTTTTGGAGGGATATGGGCTGGGTGCTGGCAGGTGGGATTATCTGGTCGGCATGGACGGGCTGGACTGAAGGGTCTGTTTCCATGCTGTTACATCTCTATGACTCTATGACTCTACTCAACTCTGTCCCCGACTCTCCTTAATTGTTGGGATATTACTCATGTCTTCCATTGTGAAGACTGATGCAAAGTACTTATTATATTCCTCGGCTATTTCCTTATCTCCCATCACCAGCCTTCCAGCATCAATTTGGAGTGGCCCAATGTCTACATTTTGTTTGATTCTTATGTATTGAAGGAAACTTTAACTATCATTTCTAATATTACTGGGTAGCCTACCTTCATATTTGATCCTGTCCTTCCTTATTTCTCTTTTTGTTAATCTCTGTTTGCTTTTGTAGCCTTCCCAAACTTCTGATTTCCCAATGCTCTTGGCTATTTTATAGGCTCTCTTTTTTGCTTTGATACATTTCCTGACTTCCTTTGTCAGCTATGGCTGTCTCATTTCCACCACTCCCCCACCCCGGATAAACTTTCTTTTCTTTGGGATGAACTTCTGTACTGTGCCCTCAATTACACCCAGAAACTCCTGCCTTTGTTGCCGTACTGTCTTCCCCGCCAGGCTCTGCTTCCAGTCAATTTTCGTCAGTTCCTCTCTCATCCCCCTGTAATTACCTTTATTTAACTGTAATACCATTACATCTGATTTTGCCATCTCTCTTTCAAACTGCAGACTTAACTCTACCATATTATGATTGCTGCCTCCTAAGTGTTCCCTTATTTTAAGATCTTTTATAAAGTCTGGCTCATTACATAGCACTAAGTCAAGAATAGCCTGCTCCCTTGTGGGCTCCATCACAAGCTGTTCCAAAATCCATCCTGTAAGCATTCCATGAATTCCCTTTCTTTGGCAATGTTATTCACTCAGTCCACCTGCATATTGAAGTCCCCCAGGATCACCATGACCTTGCCTTTCTGATCATCGCTCTTGGTCTTGACCACCAGTAGGAAGTCTATATATAACTTTCATTATGGTTTTTTTTGCCTTTGTGGTTCCTCAACTCCACCCACACAGACTCTACATCATCTGACCCTATATCATTCATTGCCATAGATTTAATTTCATTCTTAACTAAAAAGGCAACCCTACCCCCTCTGACAACCTCCCTGTCTTTTCGATAAGTTGTAATTCCTTGGATGTTTAACTGCCAGTCCTGAACCCCCTGCAACCACATCTCAGTGATGCCAACCACATCATTAACATTCATGATGATTTGTGCCATCAATTCATCTATTTTGTTACAAATACTACGAGCATTCAGGTAAAGTGCCTTAATGCTAACTTTCTTATCATTATAAGAGATATTGGACATTATAAGATGTCCTAAGTTATTCTTCCTTTTTGCTGCATTCCTAGTCTGCCTCGAGTTTAAACCCACCTGCACACATGCTATCCTGCTGCTTATCTTTCCATTTAACTCCATACTCCCTGTTGCTTTCGCTTTCCCTTCCCCCCAGCTCAGAAGTTTAAAGTCCTGCTGACTACCCTATTTATCCTTTTTGCTACAACACTTGCTCCAATTTGGTTCAGGTGGTGATTGTCCCATTGGTACAGATTCCCTCTCCCACCTCTCCGGTTCCAAAACTGATGCCTTTGCCCCATGAAATGAAATCCCTCTTTCCCACACAAATTTCTTAGCCATGTGTTTACTTCCCTAACTTTCTTATCCCTATGCCAACTGGCACATGGCTTGGGCAGTAATCTGGAGATTATGACCCTTGAGGACCTGTACTTCAATTTTCTTCCTAGTGCTTGATAATTCTCAAACAGGTCCTCCACCCTAGCTTTGCATATGTTGTTATTCCCAATGTGGACCACAATAACAGAATCCTCCCCCTCCCTTTCCAATATCCTTTCAAGTTGGTTGGAGATGTCCTGCACTCTGCCACCAGGCAGGCAACATACCATGTGGGGCTCCCGATCTGGCTTGCATCCAATACTATCTGTACCCCTACTTATAGAATCCCCTATAACAACTATTTATCTTTTTGCTACTACGTCCTTGAAGGGCCATCTGCACCAGTGTGCCGTGATCAGCTGGCTCATCCTGCCCACAGCTGAAAATGTGTTGCTGGAAAAGCGCAGCAGGTCAGGCAGCATCCAAGGAGCTGGAGAATCGATGTTTCGGGCATGAGCCCTTCTTCAGGAATGAGGAGAGTGTGCCATGCAGGCTAAGATAAAAGGTAGGGAGGAGGGACTTGGGAGGAGGGGCATTGGAAGTGCGATAGGTGGAAGGAGGTTAAGGTGAGGGTGATAGGCCAGAGTGGGGGTGGGGGGGAAAGGTCAGGAAGAAGATTGCAGGTTAGGGAGTTGGTGCTGAGTTCGAGGGTTGGGTCTGAGACAAGGTGGGGGGAGGGGAAATGAGGAAACTGGAGAAATCTGAGTTCATCCTTTGTGATTGGAGGGTTTCTAGGTGGAAGATGAGGCGCTCTTCCTTCAGCTGTCGTGTTGCTATGGTCTGGAGATGGAGGAGTCCAAGGACCTGCATGTCCTTGGTGGAGTGGGAGGGGGAGTTGAAGTGTTGAGCCACGGGGTGGTAGGGTTGGTTGGTCCGGGTGTCCCAGAGGTGTTGTCTGAAACTTCAGCTCTGATCTCCAGCATTGCAGTACTCACTTTCATCCTGTCCACAGCCCTTTTCCTTATTCGTACAGGGAACAACAATCTCCTACCTGTTGCACAAGATCAAGAGCTGAGGCTCCTGCACTCCTGAACTCAAAATCCCCCTACCTGCCTCATTTACAGTCACACCCTGTTGTATATGATCACTTACTGAATTTGAATTATTTAATCAACGGGGTGTGACTGCCTCCTGAAACAAAGTGTCCGGTAACTTTCTCCCTCCTGGATGTGCCGCAGAATTTGAAGCTCAGATTCCAGATCATCAATTCTGATCCAGAGTTCACACCAACCTAAATAGCAATCATTTGCATTCTCAACAGCCTCCCTATCTGACTTCATTCCCACCGTTCTCTGCTGTAAAAAAGCTTTGAACCTTAATATGAAGCTGACCAAATTTAAGAGACATGCTTCAATTATTCAGAAAAGGAAAAATGCATTGTCAAAGTGTTTTCAATTTTCAGTAGATTAAAACCATTCACTGCTGAATTGTATTGCTGTATATTTAACTTGAATAAAGACAGGCTCAAACACTGAGTCTGCATAACTGACACAAATCAGAATCAGACCAATACTAAACTGGTTACTTATGAAAAGATGTTTCTCAAGTGAAATGGAAATCCCTTGTGTCATTTGATGGTTTCACCTTCCCTCAGGGTTAGAAGGGTGTGACTTTGAATGCCAGTCTAGGGGATGGACGGGAGATGGGCCTACCACCTCAAGAGACAGGCCAAAGGCAGAAACAAAAGGGGACAGAGTCTGGCCAATGCTGCTGCAGCCTTGTTTTGAGGCCTGTATTTGTGGTTTGGGTCAGCAGTGGGTCAAGACAATAAATAAAGCAATCTAATTAAGTTTTATGCCACCCCTACCAGACATAGACTTTTTATCTCTGCCACCTCAAATTTCTTACCCTCATATCCTTTACCCCCCCCTTCAATCTCTCCAATATCCACCATCCTGAAGGCAATGCCTTCAGCTGTATGGTCCTGAAACCATGGAATGTTCACTCTAAACCACTTCACCTCTCTACCTCCATATCCTCCTTTAAGTGACTTCTTAAACATGTCATCAAAATCATAGAGTCATAGAGATGTAGAGCATGGAAACAGACCCTTTGATCCATGCCGACCAGATATCCCAACCCAATCTAGAGATGGGCTTTGATTGCCTGTCCTAATAACTTCTTATATGGCTTGGTTTGCATGATAAAAATTCTTTAGAAGGTGTTGCAATATCAAAGGTGCCATATAAATGCAGGCAGGAGTTCATGTGATGCAGTGGTAATGCCCCTACCTTTGAGCCAGGAGGCCCAAGATCCAGTTCCAGAGACAAGTCATAACTTGGCCAGTCAGGTTGGTTAAGAATACCTGGAGTTGCAGGTTTCTGTTATTATTGGTTAAATTGCAGCATCATTTCTGAGTTAAACATTCACTTTGAGTCCAGCACTCAAGCTGCTGATGAAGGCTTGCTGAATGCTACAGCAATTCTCACACATCCACAAATTAATGAACTCAAAGATATTCTTTCTAAACTAAGGCATAAGGACATATTGGATCAGGTCCCCTTTCACACACTGAGCATAGGGAAATGAGTGCACCTTGTGCAGGTTCAGGAAAGGAGCAATTAAAGATGAAAGTGAAGAGTTGCTAAGAGCACTTGAACACCAAGTCAGTAGATCTGACAAGCACAACCCTGTAAACTTGAGTGAGCTTTTATCATAAAATGAAATGGACTTGGTACATAGGGAATTGATGAATCTATTCAAGCTAACGTTTTGTCCTGATGTGTCGTAAAACAACAAAATGGAACTAAGAAGATGTCACATACAAGTTGTGAATTAATAATCAATAGATAGGGTTGGTATATCTGGTCGGCATGAATGAGTTGGACCGATGGGTCTCTTTCGGTGCTGTACATCACTGACTCTATAAGAATGGCATTGTGCCAATTTATAAGATGAAATTCCCTTTTCAATTTCAGATTTAATTGGTTGACTGCAAAGAACAGAATTAAAGTGAAGCAGATGAACATATCCAGGGAAGTTTAAACGATTATACGGGATAGGGGATAGGGGATTACATTGACACATACAGATTTTTCTGATTGATGTGTGTTAGTCTTGACTACTGGTGAAAAATATTGCCAGTCCAGGCCAGAGCAATTTTTTTTATTTCAGCTAATTTGTGTTTAGAGGCACAGGCAGAATGTTCATAGCCTCTGAACAATGAGAAGGTTAACCAAATTATGTGAGATTGCAGTAAGAAGCTACTCGACATCACAAATGAAGAAAGCACCTTCACTGGCAAGAGAAAGGGTGACAGCACTGTCACTGGCATGTGGAATAATGAGATCAGTTTTGCTTGTAGAATTCACTTTAGATCTTTTATATTAATAAAATTTTACTCATGACATAATACATATACATCCATAACAAAGTCCAGAAATGTTAAATCTTTCCAGTTTATTCATAACATCATATTGTGTAAATCATGATGAAATGCTTCATTATGTTATTTAATATTTAATATATTGTTTAGTTTATGGGTTTATAATGAACCTATAGCTCAGTGACTGTGAAACAACAACTTGTATTTAAATCAAGCAAATATACAGAATGTTGGAGAAACTCAGCAAGTCTGGCAGCATCTGTGGAGGGAGAAAGAGTTAATCTTTTGAATCCAGTTTAACTTCTTCAGAACCTCTGCATAGTGCCCCCGACATAATGAAAAGCCCCAAAGTGCTTTAAAGGAGCCTTATAAAACAAAATAGATGCAATGCTACAGAAGCCCAAAAGCTTAGGCCAGTTCTAGTTTTAAGGAGGGTCTTAAAGGCAGAGAGGTGGACAATTTGAATATTTTAAATTTTACAATGCTTTGTAAAACAGTGGGTTCCATGAGAAGGTGGAGACTTTCTCTCTGCTACAATGTTCCAGCACGGGATCAATATATGTTTTGTACAACATTGAAGTTGTTAATGGCAATGAGTAAGGTCAAACCTGTTTGAGGAAACATACTGTTCCAGACTTTCAATGTCAGTTCACTATTTATTTGCGTCAACAAAGTATAACTTAATTACAAAGCTTCATCCTTCTCATATGATGGGAATCCATCTCAGAATCTATTTCAATAGATTAAATGCATTCCATTAAAGTAACTGTGGTTTGTTTGGATTTTGAAATGAATGGTATAATCCCAGTTTTTTTTAAACACAAAGTATTAAATGTGGTATCTTGGCAGCATGTGGTTTTGTTCAGTTATAAAACAAACTTATCTATTACTTACCTTCACTGCAGAGTTTCTAAGCCTCTACTCTAGCCTACAGCTACCATGATGAACAATGAATTAACTCAAAAGATTTTTACTTAGACACAATAGCATGTTAATTTTTCATTAGCATCAATCCCCATTTGCATTATAATCAAAAAATACCTCCATGATTTTTAGACAGTGTAAAAATTTAGTGTCATAATTAAAGCTCCTTTTGACTGTTTACATTTATGTTCTTTAGTAACAAGATAAGACCTAATAGTCTAGAATGTGAGTCTATTGCTAAAATCTTCCACTGATTCAGCATCTTATCATTGTTGAATCTATTGATGAGATTCTGGCTTTAGAGATTCTAGTCAGACAGCCAACTATTCTAGGGGCAATACTGTCTTCTGTTCACAGAATCACAGAATTGTTACAGTGCAGGAGGCCATTTGGCCCACTATGCCTGCACAGGCTCATCAAACAGCATCAGTATTATCTTGTGAAAATCTTCTGCTTTTTTCCCATTCCCTTGCAGAATATTTTTGTTCAAGCAATCATCCAATATCAGTTTGAATATCTCAATTAAACCTACAGACAGTGCTTTCTATTCCATAACTACTCGCTGCATTAACATTTTTTTTCTCACATCACCCTTACTTCCCCTCACTTTCAATCTATGCCCTCATTTCTTGTGCATTTTATGAAGAGGAACAGCCTCTCCTTATCTACACTATATAGCCAGCTTGTGATCTTGTAAACTTCCTTTCAACCTTCACTTCTCTAAAAAAGAAAAGTCCCAACTTATTCAAGCTATTCTCATGTGAAGGTTCTCGTTTCTGGAGCCATTTTCAGAAACCTCTTCTGCACCCTCACCAATGCATTCACGTCATTCCTTTAATGTGATGCCCACAACTGGACATAATGCAGTACACTCTTGTCCAAATTAAAAATCTCTATCATTATAGTGCCACTGTGGGGATGGGAAATTAAAATACTTCTACCAATCACCAAGAAGCCCATGTTTTCTACACAAATATCCTGCTGTTTTTCTATTGCTGTTAATTAAACTACATAGACACTCCTTGCTCCTGCTGTCTGCTTCACTATCATTAGAAATGAGAATCAGTAGGTTTTGTGATTAAACAATTACATTTATTCAGCCAAGGAAATGGTTGCATCGATCTCAACCTAATGATGCCTGTTAAAATATTGAACAGGGAAATGACATGGAAAATAAGCATTTACTCAGAAAAAGATGTGCCACAGATGTAATACAAGTATTTACTCTTACCGAATCTGCAGGTGAGACTGAGCAGACATTAGGTGGTGGGACACCTGATGTAGATCCAGTGCCAAGCTATTTTATCAGCAGCAAAAACAATGGGAAGTCAATCAAAGGTTGATTCAGCGATCTTTGCAGGGTGCCATTATTTTGTCTAAAATAGAGTGCACTCTCCCCTCCCCCACAAAGTAGAGAGGTTGCCATCCGTATGGATGTGACCTTCTAGCAGCTTCAGAGAGAGTGGGGGAAAGGCCCAGGGATAGGTTCCCATTGGCTAAAGGCTGCTCCTGTGACCCCGATACCAGGGCTGGAGAAGTTACCCCTCTGATTGCCAGAGCTTACTTGTCTAGTCCCAGTAGAGAAGAATGATGTCTACCTCCTCTGTAAGAGTACCTCAAAATACAGGAACCCTCGAGTCCTTTCAAGTTCAGCAGTCACCAGCTCTTTCCCTGATTGGCTGGTAGTGCTGAGAGATGGTTGACCAATTGGACAATGGTAATGGGCAGTTAAGAGACTGCTCCTGGGAATATTGTTGCCAGAGAAATCAACAGTTCAGAAAGGTATTAAAAGAATTTGTCTTTTATGCTTTGCAATCTAACAATACAAGAGGAATTTGCTTGCTTAACTGCGTACTCATATTTTTACTTTGGTTTCCTTATCAAAATGAAGCTTTCTTTCCCCTAATATTTTCCATCATCAAGTTAACCTTGCTGCGATATGAGCCAAACTTCTGAACTTTTGAACATTATATGATAATCTTCAGACATTTGGGAACCACATAGGCTGGGGCTATTTTCCCTGGAGCGTCGGAGATTGAGGGGGTGATCTTTTAGAGGAGCATGGATAAGGTGAATAGCCAAGGTCTTTTTGCCAGGGTAATGGAATCCAAAACTAGAGGGCATGGGTTTAAGTTGAGAGGGGAAAGATTTAAAAGGGACCTGAGAGGCAACTTTTTCCATGCAGAGGGTGGTAAATAAGTGGAATGAGCTGCCAGAGGAAGTAGTGGAGGTTGGTATTATTACAACATTTAAAAGGTATCTGGATGGATATATGAAAAGGAAGGGTTTAGAGGGATATGGACTGAATGCTGGCAAATGGGATTAGACTAATTTAGGATGTCTGGTCAACATGGATGAGTTGGACCAAAGGGTCTGTTTTATGCTGTACTACTCTATGATGCCATGACTCTACAATCAGGGACAATCTGCACAGATACATTTTTATTAATATTGAACACTCTTTGGTGAGGAAATATATTTAACAAATCTGAAAGTGAAAATAGTATTTGCTGACAAGATCATTTATTAATATCTTTATTTATTTTTAAGTTTTATCTTGACTTCAATAAAGACATATAACACAGTTTTAAAATCTGAATTAATTGCTATAAGTTACTTATCTTCAATGTGTTTGTTTAAAATAATTTCCACCATATAAAAATACTATAAAATATCATCATTCAAGTAAGATAATGATGATAGTTATTAGGTTATTCACTGCTATATCAAACTTGGATCAGAAATATTTCTTTCCAAACAGAAGCTGCAAGTAGAGGGTCAGCAGTGACAGACTGGATCCAGGTCTGTGGAGAGCAATGAAAGGAATTTTGCAATGGTCCTGGGGTGACATGTGAAGCAATCACAGACTCACTGTACAGCTCAGTAAATTTGTGATGAGCTGAAATGATTTCTTAATCTTGCTTGTGATTCCTTTCCCTGCCCCCAGCCAGCAAGGCTGCCCACTGTCTTCTTCTCACCCTCTTCCATGGCTCTTTGTGACTGAGGCTGCATCCAGTCATTTAGCCTCCCCGTAAGGTGCAATGCAAAGGTTTATAGAACAAGGAACGAACTACAAAGTTTGTAACTCACAACTCTCAGTTTGGCCACCCTGATTTTTCTTCTTTTTCTCTCTCAGACCCAAAAGATAAAGAAAAGTTAAAAATCTGGAGCATCTACCACCAACTTTTGTCTTTCAGTCCTAACCTGTAAAGAAGTGTATGAATTGATTGGTTCTTGATTCTTCCCAGGATGTGGGTGTTGCTGGTTGGGTCAGCATTTATTGTTCATCTCTAATTGCCCTTGCAAGGGTGGTAGGAAGTGAGCTGCCTTCTTCAACCATTACTGCCATCCACATGCTATAGATACACTCACAATGCTGTAAGGGAGGGAGTCCCAGGACTTTGGCCCATTTGACCTTGAAGGATTTCTATGTCAGGTTGGTGAGTGGCTTGGAAGGGAATGTGCTGGTGGTGGTGTTACCAAGTATCTGCTGCCCTTGTCCTTCAAGATGGTAGCAGTCATGGTTTTGGCAACTGCTGTCGAAGAATCCTTGGTGAATGTCTACAATACAGCTTATAGATAGAACCACTACACCTATGAATAATGGTGATGGAGGGATTGATGGGTGAATGTGGTGCCAGACAAGCAGGCTGCTCTATTCAGGATGGTGTCAAACTTCTTGAGTGTTGTTGGAGCTGTGATCATCCAGGCAAATGGGGAGTACTCCATTCCACTCCTTTTCTGGGCCGTGTAGAGGCTTTGGGAATCAGGAGTTAAGTTATTCACTGCAGAATTTATAGCTGATGACTTACTCTTGTAGGCACTGTACTTACATGGCTGGTTCTGCTCATTTGATAATAATATTGCCCAGAATGTTAAAAGTGGGGATTCAGCAACATTAATGTCATTGAATATCAATGGTTGATGGTTAGATTCTCCCTTGTTAGAGAAGGCCGTTACCAAGCAAATGTTACTTGTGTGGCACAAATGTTACTTAACCATTTATCAGCCCTAACCTGGATATTGTCAGGTCGTGCTGCATTTAGGTGCAGACTGCTTCAGAATCTGAGGAATCAGGAACAATGCTGAGCAGTGTGTAGTCATCAGTAAACATCCCTAGCTCTTTACCTAGTTCTGGTATTCCTTCTGTATTAGCACAAATTATTGATTGTTATTTTGTTTAAACTTTGAAATCTGAGTTTTATAGAAGAAAAGTTAAAATGTCAATACAATAAAAGCATACCCTACTTTTACATAATGCAAAGTTTGAACAAAAGCCAGCTTCTGCGAAGTGTTGAAATATAAACAAAATACTTTCTGTCCTGTTACAATTGGAAATTGATTATTTTTCATTTTTTGTAAAAGGTGCAAGCTAACAGAAATCATTTTTGGTGCATCAAATGGAAATTTAAGATTCACTTCAGCACAGTTCAAAAAGGTTGAGTTAATATTTGCCTGGATAAGGCTTAACTCATAAAGTAGATGAGTAGTAAAAAGTGATTGAGAATAGATTTGTTGTGCATCTGAGATGAATTCTAAATGTGAAAGAGTGAAGAGTTGTTCTGACTAGATGGCTTCTTTAAAGAAAAGATTATCATTCGAAGTATGTCATCTAGGTTTGATCCACATTGCCATCACATTCCCTATGTGTTATTGGTTATGAAGTTATAATCACTGAATAAGCCTTAAATTAGCAAATATCACACATGTAGTTCTCATTGTTATGGGTATTTTTGATGGGAAATTCTCCTACCCTTCCTTATTTTCTTGAATTATTAGGTTGAATCATACTATGAGAACAAATTGGGGTCCTGACTATACATCTTTGAGACTCAAATCAGGGAGCTTTTAAGGCTGGACCTCAGAAACTGCTGGCTCGATCAGAGGAATGTAGAGTGGAGACAAACCTAGAGAGTTAAGTTCCACGTAAACATCTAGAGTTGCTAAGTAAGCAAGTTCCTCTAAATGGAAAGGGAGTTCCTCCAGATGGTCAATGGGGCTATGGCTTTCCCACTTGATGTTGCTTCTTTTGAATTGATCCTCCAGATCTGATGCCCCTGAGGATCGACACTGGGAAACTGACTCCATGAAGCTGGAAGCCTTTACAACTGGTTGGGGACCATTCTGCTGCAGTTAAATTGAGAGAAAAATCATCCATACTTGGGACCTTAAACATGTGAGTTGGCATTCTGCCTCAGCTGATTAGTTAACCAATCCACATGCCATGCTGTCCACTGTAGGAGCTGTTTCAGTATGATTCTTATGCTGGATATCAGCTGTCACTAGCTCACAAGCCAGTTTTTCACTAGCTGTTGATGTAACTATACAAGCACTGATATGCAGTGGATTGATGTGGGCTACAGGATCTTGGTTGTTGCCGGGCATTCAATGCACTATTGCCTAGCATGGTGGCATGGTTGGGTGTCAAGCATGGTTGGGTGTGCAACCCTTTACGATTGTCGTATACTGCTACAGTTAGGCATGGCACCCATGAAATGTACACTCTGTGTTAATCTGTACCATGAGAAACTCCACAATCTTGGTGAAACTACCTACACATTGTGTCTACATCTCTATGACCAAACCTCTTCTGGTGTAGAGAGTGCCAGCTATCCACAATACAATAGTTAACTGCAAACTTGGAGACATTATGGTTTGGAAGGATCCTCTTCATGACCACTGTAAAAACACAATGACTGCATATTTGTAACTGAACTTTAACATACTTAATTCATAAGATCTATTTATAAGACATGATAAGAGACAACATCCTTCCTGGAAACTTACAAACTCAAGCTCCTATGTCCTTTGATCTGATAATGGATTCCTCCAGCATACTGTTTCTCATTGAGGTTCTTGAAGATCCTATGAATATAGCTTCTATTTGATACCTCAGCCACACCTCTTCCTCCTTCCTCTTTGAGTAGTTTGCCGTTCCCTCTGTTGCTTCTACCTAATCATGCTGGAGTTTTTTTTTGGAGAGGGGGCAGTGACAGTGGGTGGGGTGGGGGGGGAGGGGAGGGAGATGGGCATTTGCTCCAACCACAACATTTGACGTTAGGAACAAGTGGCCTGTGCATAAACCTTGAAGTCAGAATCAAAGGTTTAATCATGTGCTGCATCAATTCCCAAAGGTTCACCAACATTAGCCAATAGGAGAATAAATCACAACACTTTCACAAACTCCACAACAGCAAGTATAAATCAAGAGACACAACTAAACCAATAAGGAACCAATCATAGAGTCATAGAGTCATATAGAAATACAGCACAGAAACAGACCCTTTGGTCCTACTCGTCAATGCCGACAAGATATCCTAACCTAATCTAGTCCCATTTCTCTGCACTTGGCACATATCCCTCTAAACCCTTTCCATTCTTATACCCATACAGATGCCTTTTAAATGTTGCAATTGTACCAGCTTCCACTTCCTCTGGCAGCTCATTCAATAACGCACCACCCTCTGTGTGAAAAAATTGCCCCTTAGGTCCCTTTTATATCTTTCCCCACACACCCTAAACCTATGCCCTCTCGTCTGGACTCCCCCATCCCAGGGAAAAGACTTTGTCTATTTATCCTCTTTGAGTAGTTTGCTGTTCCCTCTGTTGCTTCTACTGAATCACCTAATCATGCTGGAGCTTTTTTGGAGAGAGGGCAGTAACAGTGGGTGGGGTGGGGGGATGGGAGGGAGATGGGCATTTGCTCCAACCACAACATTTGACATTAGGAACAAGTGGCCTGTGCATAAACCTTGAAGTCAGGATCAAAGGTGCTGCATCAATTCCTGAAGGTTCCTATGCCCCTCATGATTTTATAAACCTCCATAAGGTCACCCCTCAGCCTCCGACGCTCCAGGAAAAACAGCCCCAGCCTATTCAGCCTCTCCCTATAGCTCAAACCCTCCAACCATGGCAACATGCTTGTAAATCTTTTCTGAACCCTTTCAAGTTTCACAACACCCTTCCTATAGGAAGGAGACCAGAATCACACACAATATTCCAAAAGTGGCCTAACTAACATCCTGTATAGCCGCAACATGATCTCTCAACTCCTAAAGATCAAGGAGTTTGTGATCCCCGTGGTGGGGCCTCCGTCCTGCTGTTGAGTGGATGTTCATGTGTGCAAGGCTCTGAAGGCCATTGGCTGGAGTGTTAAGTTTGAAATTGGGACCACCGGCAATAAATCAGCTTTGAATGTTGGCTGACATTATGGTCTCTGCATATTTCTGAAGCACAGTTCTAACATCTTCTCGAACAAACTCAGTGAAATGATATTGGTCTGGATTCTGTAGGGAATATGCATGCACAGAGCAGGTGCCATTTTACATTTCCAAAAACATTTATCAAAAAATGCCAAACACTGTTGATAAGTAGAAAACGATTCCTGCTATTCCTAATAACTTAACTTGAAATTCTTCTTTTGAAGCCTCTTTTGCTTCTACCTTTTCTACCTCTTCTACCTTTTAATCTTTTTTTGCCAATCTATTTCATCATCAGTGCTGGTTCCTTTTTCATCAACTGTCTCTCATTATAACATAACAAGGGGTGACAACTAACTAAGGAGTCATAACATCCTGCTGTTAGTTCACCAATACATTCAGATCTGAATGACATATTCAATAATGTAATCATATTTAATATAAGATTAAGAGAATTGGATTAAGAGTTGAGGCCTGAGCCATTGTAATAAGATGGTGGGAGGTGCTTGTCATTCCAAGGTTTAAAAATCTAGTTCTACATATTATAGAATTAGTTATTTGAAATCAGCTGTACATAAAATAATGGAAGATAGATGGGTGGACAGGTGAATGAATTTTCCTCGACAAGATTAGAGTGGTGCTGGAAAGGCACAGCAGATCAGGCAACATCTGAGGAAACATCAATTCTCCTGCTCCTCAGATGCTGCCTGACCTGCTGTGCTTTTCCAGCACCACTCTAACCTTGTCTCTGATCTCCAGCATTGCAGTCCTCCTCTCACCTGGATGAATTTTACTGCTGTGACAATGGATGAGTTTTCAGCAATCATCAAGTTTGATGTTCAAAGGTATTATACTTGTGATATTTTAATGATTACTTAGTGAGATTGACTGAAATTGAAATCTGAAATTTAGATTGGCCATCTAAAAACTAGATGGTCCTGACATTGCTTTAGATATCAAAGGAACTTGCTCACTAATCTTCATAATTTCTTTGAAGAATTTAAGAGGTGGATACTGGTGTCTCAACTGATATTATATACCTTGATTTTCAAAAAGCTTTAGACAAAATGTTGCACAGTAGCCTATTAGGTTAGATCCTATTACATGGGATTACTATGCAAATTTACACTAGATGTATTTGAGATTTTTGCTCTACAATATCTTCATTGATGATTTGGATAAACGTCTTAAAAAATAATTTTGCTGATGGCTTAAAATATATATGGGTGTTGGAGATAGAGATCAAATAAATAGTGTGCAGTTGCTGAGTAGGTTTTGGAGAATGGGATACGTTTTATTGAAAATGCTCAAAAAGTAAGGGAAGAGATTTTGTTTTCTGGTGATGGGATATTTAATCTAGGTGGAGATGAATGAACTGCAATGAATGAAGTTGAATACAAAGAAAAATAATTTTATTTGATATCACACAAAATCACTGACCTCTGAGACAGCTCACTAAATTTATAATTTAAGCTCCTGCCATCCCTCAAACTGGTACCATTTTGAATATGAAACATCTTTTCAAATTCAGAAGATATGTGAATGTTAAGTTAAATTGTTGATGTGAGTTGCTCTAAACATCAAAGTCTTTTTTAATGGTTTGCAATGAATAGAAGGAAAATTCTCACTGTTTCTCCTAAAATAGCTCAGATTTTCAATTTATTTCCTGCTTCCAATAAAGTGCATACTTAAGGAGTAAGTTGTTTGTATATCTTGCCATACACATACCTGGATAGAATAGATTTGATGGACACATGGTCATTTATCTGTCCCTCTGTATTTTGTTCCCTTGTTAGTAGGAGCAATAGGAGAAAGTGAGGACTGCAAATGCTAGAGATCAGAGTCAAAAAGTGTGGTGCTGGAAAGGCACAACAGGTCAGGCAGCATCCGAACAGCAGGAGAGTCGATGTTTCAGGCATAAGCCTTTCATCATCACATTCCTGATGAAGGGCTTATGCTTGAAATGTCGACTCTCATGCTCCTTGGATGCTGCCTGCCTGCTGCGCTTTTCCAGTACCACACTTATTGATTAGTAACAATGCACACAAGTACAGATACATTCAGAAATCTAGATATTTCACTTCACCAGTTGATTTAATATGCATTTTTAGTCTCAATTGCTTTTTTGCAACAGCAGGCAAATTTAAGGTGTTAACATTCAAAAAATGACAATTCTTTGTCTTGTATTTGTTCAGTAATATCTTTGATGTTTGGATGAGCAAATGTTAAGTTCCAGTTACATCAGATATTTCAACTAGGGGGCAACAGCTATTATTGCTGTTGTCAATGAATGGATAATTATCAAATTTAATTAAGAAAAATGCGAATGTTTGCTAATGGGCTTGTGTATCTTCAAAGGATTTGGAATAATATTCCTGTGCATAGATTTACTTCAAAAGTTACTATCTTTAGCCAGTCAATACATATTTCAAAGTGGGCCTGTTGAGCATGTTGAAACTGAACAGCCATTTTTAGGAATCTTTCAATTATGAAATGCAGTCTAGGGAAAACATTGTTATTGCTCTCAATGTACTGAAGGATTGTATTGTTGGAAAAAAAGTAAGGTTTTGTTTCTGAATACTGTTGACCTATTCTTTTTGCTATGAAAACAAACATTTTTTGATCTATAGACTAAATCTTGGTCTAATAGAATGTACATTTAGTGCTTAATGCCAGAAGTTTAGGATACTAGAGTTCTGATTACAAAAGCAAATCACCTGGGTTCAGTTCAAAGAATGCATTTGAATGAGAGGAGAACAAGAAAAGTATTTCATAAATTCTCTGAAGGCTACAGTCAAGAAATGCAACAGAGATGTCAACACATGGGATACCCTTATTCAAAAAAAAAACTGTCTTTGAAGAAACTCCTGTATGAAGGGATACAATTATTTGAGAACACCAGTTAGCCAGAGAAAGTATGGAAAAGGAACCACAGAAAAGAATGTCAAAATCTCAAGGTCAAGGACCAGTTCCATTTCCTGGAAACACCTACCAAATATATTGTCGGAGATTCGCCCCTAGGATCAGGCTCATCAGTCACACGAGGACCCACAGAATCCATGACCTGTGACCTAGGTAAGCAATCATACTCATTAGCGAGTGATTGATCTGCTGCTGATTTAGTCCAAAGATCAGAATCATTTGGCAACACATGATACACTGATATCCTGTTATCATTACACAATCTCTGATTGATTCGAGGGATTTCTCCATTCCTTTTCCATTAGATCTTAGGAAAGAAAGCTGTGGCCTGCTTTTGGGATTGGTTAGGGATGTTGAATCCAAGCAAATATAGAACACAAAATATATTAAAGTTATATGTATGACAGAGAAGTAAGACAAAATTAATATTTCACATATTTGCCCATAGTCTTCATTACTGTATCTCTGGGGAGATGACAGTGTAATGCTAATTTCATCAGCATAGCAACCAAGAGGCCTAGATTAATGCTCTGGGAACATGGGTTCACCACAGAAGCTTGAGGTATTTAAATATAATTATGAAATCTTGAATTAAAAGCTATCTGATCAGGTTCATTACTACTGTTTAGGTAAGGAACTCTGCCATCCTTACCTGGTCTGGACTACAGATCCACAGAAATGTCATTGACTCTTAATTGTCCTCTGAAATGGCAGTTCAGCTCAAGGGCAATAAGGGATGCACAACAAATGCTGGACCTGGCCAGCAACACCCACAATAAGGAAAGAATAAATGAAAATATAGTATAGCTAGATTTTTGACTACCCCTCAGTTATACCACTTATGTCTAGCAAGTTTGAAACATATTAAAGTGTGTCACTGCTAGTCTTCATTTTGTAGTACCAGCTAATGAAACAATTTGTGTACAATTGCCCATTTAAAACATTTCTACACACCCATTCTGTGAATGGTTTGTAAATCATTTGAAAAAAAGGCCTTCTAGCTCTTTTTCTGTGAACAAGCATGAAATCACAGCCCAGGATTGGATGGAAGGGGAAAATCTGCTCAAGCAATCAATCTCCTGTTTCCGTAAACCATATACAATTCACCCTATTGCAGCAATCACTCAATCCATTCAATCTTATAAAAGAGATGATTAATCATAGTGAAAAGTGGACAAAGCTCTAATATATTTCCCCACCCTCAAAGGTAATCAAACAATACTGAAAGAAATAAGTTCAGTGGTGAAATCTTTGAATTTAGTCTTTTAGTTTTTCTTACCTACAGAGGATACACTTGCCTTAGAGAAGGTGCAATGAAGGTTGATGAAATGGATTATTGGGATGGGAGACTTAACTGATGAGGAGAGGTTGAATGGAATAAGTTTACATTCTCAGGAGTTTAGAAGAATATGAGGCAAAGTTGTTAAAATTTTTAAAACTCTGAGAGGATTTGACAATGTGAATGTTGCAAACCTGTTCTGTTGACATAAGGGACGAACAAACAGTGCAAATGCTCAAAGTAGTCAAAATGTCAATCCGCATCTTTGAGGAGAGAAGTTAATGTTTCAGGATTATGACTGTTCATTGCAACTTGGACAACTTTAAACAGGTAAAAAGGGGAAAGTAGGACAAAGAACGAAAATGAGTCTTTGGAGAGAGTGAGAAATAGGAGAGATTACATAATAAAAAAGATTGGGATGTAAAGTCTTGATGATTGTGTAAGTAAAGATGCAAAACATGTGTCTGGGGGAGGTGAATTTCAGATTTCCTGAGCCTCCCTGGAAAGGGGAGGACTGTTGTGACTGACTGAGGACCGGACCAAACTTCAGACGGACAGATTCCTTTGGGAAGTGGGAAGAGAAAGGGGGTTGGAGGGGTGGGGGGGTAGACATTTTTGAATGGCTTCACACTGGCGGTAAGGCAAGTGATAGAGGATGATCAGAACTATCAGAGGATGAATGCAGAGCTGACGAGTGTCAGGTGAAATACAAGAGGAACCTACTCATCGAGGTAATGATTTGATTAAATGGTGGACTAGGCTTGAGGCACTAAAAAACTGCTCATGCTCCATTTCATATATGATGTTCTGATAAAAAACTGCTCACTGGTATCCAGGACTGATCGGTTAGACCACGTTGAATAACGCACAATCATGGTGTGGAACTCAAAGAACTTTCTACATCTTTCCTGCCCGGACTTTCAGCTATCATACTGAAACCTATCCAAGCTGAACCAAACTGTGAAGGAAACTAATCAATTACTCTTCATTGCATCCCAACCAGCATTGCAAATACACAAACTGCTGAACTAAAACATGTGGAACTTGAAAGATTTATCCTTTGAGTTTGAATATAACCTTTCCTAATACAATTTGAAAAAAAGGGAAGAAATGAAGAAAGTAAAATACTCAAAATGTTGAAAGTAATTTTTTTTCTAACTATTAGTCATGAGTGATTTTAATTTTGCAATTCTATCCCTTTATTCTGTAGAGCAGCTGACAAGTGAAACAAACTGTAAAGGGAGGATTGAATAGTGCAGTGGTCATTGTGGATGTGAGAAATCTGAATATTGTTGTGGAAGATAGAATGGGAGAGAAAGAGTTGAGTCACCCAGAATCATGGTGATTATGGGGAGGGGAGATGAACCATGATCAGGTCTTCTCACATGCTACCGTCAATAGTTTAACATGAAGTGACACATCATTCACTCATAAAGTGAAATCTTTTTCCATGCTGTTGCCATAGCCACTTCTATTATTCCTGTTATACAATTCACAACTTGAATAATTATATAGCTTATTTGGTTCTTATTAAGTTGCGCAGCTCTTATAGCTAAAGTTCTTTCTTCATATTTTAAAAGTAATCCATTTCCAAATTTCCCTTTTGTCAATTATTTCATCCGCTTTTATTTTAAATGATTTCCCTCCCACCGTAAATGACTCATCACAGGTCAATTAACTAACAGATAGAAGTTTTACTGTTAGTCTTCCATTTGAATAAAAACACATGCTGAGATTTTCCATTTTTGAAGTAAAATATGATGACGAGTCTTTTAGATGGCACCATTTTTGTCAATTATCAAGGTGAGATTTCTCACACGATCACTCGTGCTTCTCAGCTCAGTGTCCACTTAAGCAAAAAGTTGTATGATAAAAGCAGAAAGTGCTGGAGAAACTCAGCTGGTCTGGCACCATCTGTGCACAGAAAAACAGAATTAATGTTTCAAGTCTGACATGAGAGCAGATCTGAAGAAATGTCATACTGGATTTGAAATGCTATCTCAGTTTCTCTCTCCACAGATGCTTCTGGGTAGCTCCAACATTTTCTGATTTTATTCCAGATTTCGAGCACCCACAGGGTTTTGCTTCTTTTTACATTTTATGAGTTATTTGGGGAATCCAATCTGATGGGCAAGTCAGAGATGCTCACTTCCCAGGTTACCATGTGCTGCCATGTTTGCCGTCGCCATGTTTGCAGGCTAACTTGACACCCACTTTGCATACTGCAAACAGGCAGCCTGTGCTTGCTGTACCTAGGAGCCGGGAAATTCCAAAAGATCGAAGGTGGCTCCTACATTTATGGATGGTAGATGGAGCCATCCAGAAAAGGTCCATCCTGTTGCCCTGGGATGCACTAGGAGGCCATCATTGCCTGAACTGAAATTATAGTCTGGGTGCCACAGTGCCGTTGGCATGCATGAAAGGGATGGCCAGCAGTGACTGCACTCTGCTAGAACGGGTGGGTCTTCTTCCTGCTACATTACTCTCACTGGGACAGCATTCAGCCTCACTCTGTCAATGCATAGGCATCTCAAGAACTGAAACCCTTTGCATTGCACAGATGGTGTGCTCTGAAGAGCTCACATTCATCTTATTCTCTCAAACTGCTAAACCTTCCCACCCTCTGCAATTCCTATTCCCTCATGGGAATATCTCATCTCCTCACATGTTCACACATACTTACAAATTGTTGTCGGCCCCATTCCCATCACAATGAATCCTTCCCTTTCTCCCAATCCCTTTCTCCTGGCTTCAGAAGGACAACAATGCCACTGTGGGGAGTTTTGGAACACCAGGAGTACTTCTGTGGTGATGGGGAGAAGCCAATAGGCCAGGAAACCAGTAAACAATATTGCATATTTCTCTTCTCAGATGAGCAGGAAGGGAAATACATTGCTTTTAATGAGTTATTCTGCTTCTTCACTGATTAATTCCCAATTATAGGCACTAGCACCAACCAGTACCAAATTGCCGAAAGCTTGAGCACCTCTCTTCCACTTCCATCTAATTCATTGAACTTCAGAGGTCACATTGGCTAATTATCCAGCTGCAGATGCAGGCACAAGGGCATCAGGTAGGTATATCAAAGTCTGTCAGTGGACTGGATTGAAAGATGCAGGGCTCTGTCTACAGTCTCAATAGTGTATGGACCCAGTAGGCAAGTAATGGCTGTCTCTAGAAGAGGTGGCAGCTGGCTTAAAAACTCAGATCCAGCAGAACACTCTGGATGATGGATATCTTGTGTTCAAAGCTATCATGAAAGAAGGGACTAATCAAGTGACAATACCTACAAACTGGATTAGCAGCAGTGATAAAAACCTGGAATTTCAACAACATAAAAGGATCTAATAAGCTTTGAAGAGATCTGACTACCTCATGCTAACCATTGAAGAGATTGTGCCACAAATTATCAAGAGCAAGGCCTTTTACTGCCCTCAGTGATGATTGTGACGATGATCTTCAATGTGAAGGATAGTCACTGGTAAGTGAAGCTGGATGAAAGCAGCAGTTTTCTAACTACTTTCTGGAAACCCTTTGAGTTACACTCGCTATTTGATGTTTCCAGTGGTCCAGAAGAGCATCAATGCATACAGCATGAAATAATCAGTGATCATCCTGGCATGGAAGCTATCCTGGATAATCAGCTGGTCTATGAATACAGAACCATAATAAAAAAGATCCATCACTGAATGCTGATCGCTAGAAAGGTCTTGCCAAATGAACCTAAAACAGAAGAAGAAAAATTGAAGTTTCCTGAAGTCAAGTCCAACTGGTCAAATACTGACATCAAAACAACTTTGCCTGTATCCTGACAAGGTATAATGTGTGGTAGCAATTAAACACACATCACTCATAGCAAATGAACCTTTTGTAATTTTAATGGTTCCAATTAAAGTGAGAAGAAGCACCACTGAGAGACTTTTGGTAGAGGCAGTCAAAGTGATGCACCTACACAGACTAGCAACCAGGGAGCGAATCACCAGGTACGTCTATTTAAAAGAGCAACCTGTTCAGAGATGCTGTTACACACTTCTGGAGCAGGTGGAACTTGAACCGGAGTCTCCTAGATCTGAGTTAGGAACACTACCACTGTTCTGGAAGTGCTGTGCTTGAGTCATGCAGTTGAGCTTCAGGAGGGTCAGGTATATCAAATGGAGAGAAGTGAATTGGGAAAAGGACCCTAATTTTGCTGTGTAAGCTCACTAATGAGGTGCAAATACATGTGAATAGGCTTCTTATTACCTGATGGTGAGAGATTAATCCTGCCAACTCAGGAAGGAGGACCCAGAAAGGAAAACCAATAAAAGTTGTGAATGACTCATATTGGTCAGACTTGTTTTGTATACCTCAGAGCAGTGCTCCGGTATGACCAGTCTATTCATTTATCAGTGTTACTATATTTTCCTGTATTTTTCCCCTCAGAGTAATTGCAAACATTTACCTTGACAGCAAGAATCTGACTTTTAGGCTTCTGAATAATTGACTCATCCTGCTCAATATTACTCCTGCCACCTCAGAGAGTAAAGAATTGCTCCCTTAGTTAAGATACTGGAAATAGATTTTACTACTTGATGTTTGATCTGGACTATATTTAACATTTCAAATAAAATATCTATCCTTCTTCAATAATTCTTACATACAGTGGCTGAGTTGCTTATATTCACGAAAGTAATAATTAATTAATGTTGCCGAGTATACAGTTTTGGAAAGAAAGGAAGAAGACACTTGCTGGCATTTAACTCACATGACACAATCGCATTTTAGTGACAGTGACATGACTGGAATGCATGAATGTGCATTTTGGCCACAATGTATCTGACTGTCAGCAAACACTTCCTCAGCTTGCATTTTGTATTGAATAACAAAGGATGGAGTACGTTTCAATGATGTTTCCAAGTTTCAGCAACATTAATCAATTCACTTTGCGATTTACTGTCATAATTCGATGTAACTTTAACCTCATAATGTGTCCCTAGCTTTGGTAATCAAATCTTTTTGGATTATCATGCATTATATTTTTAAGTGGACCTGAGCTTGACTTCCATCAACCCTTGTATTCTGACTGATATGTAATTTTCACAAGCCAGTAATTTTTTTTCAATATTAAACATGATATGTTTGAGACCAAAGGAAAATTAGGAAACACATGAGTTTAATGTCAGTAGCATATCATGAAATTTAAACAGGTTTTGAGTGGAATGTTCACATATTTTGGAATGCAGCCAGCCAATTTCAAAATGGAAATTTGATTTTGCAATACAATTAGTTTAATGCTGTGTGAGATATCAGTAATTACAGATTGATACCCTCCAGCAGTTGGTCGAGCAGAATTCGTGCAATTTTATTGTGAAAAGCAGGATTCTCTTCACTGGTTTACTTTTTTTAAATTCACAACGGTTGATTTACTTTGAATTTTAAGATGATGTTTTAGAAGCAATAAGTGTGGAAATGATAAGCAAGGAACTAAAAGACAGTGAAGTGAACACAAAATTGCAGTACTATTAGTCAGCAGGAAACAGGCGTGAACTGTCAATTATTGAAGAAAATAGAAGTCAGATAGAACGCAGAAGGAGGTTATAAGGGAAAATGCCAATCAGTTTGTCAAAATATTGCATGAATTGTTGGCACTCCGGAGCCAGCATCATTCTCATGTTATGGTGATCCCACATTGAAAAATTAACAAAAGAATTTCAGGGATAAATATCTGCCCTTCTTAATATCTGTCCAAGGGAAATATTTGAAAATGAGAATGGTCGATTTCTTGTATCTATGAAGCAGAAGAGACGGATAAAGATCATTTAAATCATATTTGGGTTTGACATTGCTCAGTTGTGATATCAAGTTGCAATGTGTCAAAATTGGCCACTTATAAATTGCAGGATGATTTTTTTATGGAATTTCCTAGAGTAACCATTAAATGTGGAGGAATGTAAGGTAGAAAATAATGATTCAAAGATTAAAATGGTCTTCATTGACTCTGATGCCATTTGATGTCAGGCAGAAAGTAAATACATTGAGCTTGCAGAGATAAAAAGAAGTTTGGTTTAGCTCAGTTGTCTGATTGACTAGTTGTGATGCAAATTAACACCAACATCAATTCCACACTAGCTGACATTGCCATGAAGGATTCTCCTTCTCGACCTCTTCCCTCACATGTCTGGCGAAGCTTAGGTTATACCACCTCCAATCGTCTCCCTCTAATCTGTGAACAGTCCTATGGTCTTGTAACACAATGGGGACTTTGCTTTACAGAAGTGAATAACAATGTTACATGAATTGGAATGTTTGCACATGCTGAAAAAAGTACTGAAAATATGAAATAGAAACAGGAAATGCTGGAGATGAGCAAAAAGGCAAGTCAGCAACAATCAAGAGAGTAACAGAATTAATATACCTGTATCAGGTTTATTAAATTTGGAAATTGTTAGAGGCATAACTGCTATGAATGTTCTCTGTTTTATTTTCAGGACAATCCAGAGATCAACATCAGTTTCTAAGCTACAGTAACTTTACTTGAGCTATCTATCCTAAATTGCGAGCAGCTTCCAGTTGCTTCTGTGTTGTCTGTTTATTTATATGTCTGAGTCAACACTCAGATTTAACTCGTGAGCACAGTGCACATAGCTAGATTGACTCACATGGTCAAACACAGGACAAGTGAATCATTGACCACAGCAGTAACCAGTTTAAAGCAAGTGCGAGGAAAGGGGAAGAGATGAAAAAGCTAAAGGGAAGGCAGGAGAGTTTAAATGACAAAAATGAAGATGATGGAAGGCGAAAAGGGAAAGAAAGCAAAGGGACAATTTAAGAAACCAAAGACATTTCCAAAGGATGTGCGAATGCTAACAGGAGAAGTACCGCTAATAGCCGATGTCAGAAAAATGGGAGCGATGGCTATGATTTGAAATTGTTGAATTCAGTCTTGAGTTTGGAAAGCTGTGAAGGACCTCATTGAAAAAGGAGGAGTTTTTGATCAACAGTGACTGGGATTTTCAATGTGACCAGTGGTGCGAGGAAAGAATGAGGGCATGCTCTGAAAAATCACAGTCCTAGAGGGCAGAATCTGTACATCCAGAACATCAATTTTCCAAGCCATTTTGAAGTATCAGAATGAAGAACATACTTACAACCAAATAAAAGGCTATCTGGTGTGGAATGGAATTTGTAAGTTTTATTCAATTGAACCCTAACAATCTGATACACATTAAAGCACAGCTTCCCAGATTCAGTGCAGGGTCAAATAATGTTTATTAGATTTTGTATTAAAACTGTTTTCTAATGGATCTACTCGAACCAGTGTTGACACTGGGCGTCATTTTTCATCCATGGCCCTTTCATCTTTGCTGACATTGCAAACCTTGTGACAAGCTGCTTGCAACCTCTGCAAAGCTGCAGAAGTCCCCATCATAGTTACTGTATGTTTGTTTTACCACTGCCAGGCAGGATACCATCTTTTTCTAGGGGGTCCCAGCGCTACTGTTTGGGCGCTGGGCTCACCTGCAGCCCAATTATGGCATATGGTTTAAACGTGGCTTGCAAGACTGGCGCAGTTGAGACATAAAGTTGGAATCATGCAAGATTCATCTTGAAAATTCTGCCCCTTGGCCTGTCTAAAGTACTAGTTTAAAACCGCTGCATCTCTAAATTTCCTTAATTCTGAAATAAGGTCATCAATCTGAAAGTGCTCAATTCTTCTCTGCCTGACCTACAGAGTAGGTTTTGGATTTTGAGCACCTGCAGTATTCTGCTTTGGTCACTATTTCTTTCTCTAGACATACTGCCTGACTTGCTGATTATTGTTCATGTTTCCTGCTTTTTCCACTTCAGCTGGCAGTGCTGAAGAATAAACTCAAGTTTATGGAGAAGATTTGTAGCTCAGGTTGAGGTTCTGGATGTAAGTTTGCTCTTTCACCAGAGGCCCCCTGAAGATGTTACCTAGTAGGTTGACGAAACATCTGAAAATGAACCTTCCAGCTCAGCAAACCTACATCCAGAACTCAAGTTTATGCTAATGGTAGGACAGGATTTTAAAAATTGCTTTAATGTGAACATAACTCTGACTTATTTGAAATTGTTTTTCTGTTCAAAACACTAAAGAGTCTTTTTAATTTGACATAAAGGTTTAAGCAAGTAGTATTTTATTAGCATCACAAAGCATATTCCAGCTGGTTATAAATTTTTAGTTTTATTTCCAGTTTAAGTGTTAAATTAATAGATGAGAACTGGGCAACAGGGCATAAAATAAGTAATGGGGGAAAAATTGATTGTGCTCAACTATTCCAAGGTGTGTCAGTTCCTACCTAACACTAGTTTTTCTGAGCTGGTTTTGCTCTGTAACAGCAGAGTCAGTGCCAAACAATACACTGCAGCTATAATTGTAAATTCGCCTCACATCCATCTCATAATAATCAGCAAACTAAAGGGATTAGAAATGTTATTCTTGGGTGCTAGCACACTAATATTGCAACTCCAGCTTTCATTTTCAAATTTCCTTAAATCTATCATGGAGTCAACTCTCAAGGAACAGTTAGAACATAGAACATATAGAACATACAGCACAGGAACGATATTATATCAAACATGATGCTGAATGAAACTAATCCCTTTTGCCTGCCCTTGGTCCATATCTCTCCATTCCTTGCTCTTGATATGCTGATCCAAAAGTCCCTTAAAATCCCTTATCGCATGGCAATGCATTCCAGACTTCTGCCACTCTGTGTAAAAAAATTGCCCCTCATGTCTCCTTTCAACTTTCCCCTGTCATCTTAAATGCATGATTCCTAGTAGTAGGCATTTCAACTCTGGGAAAAAGATTCTGACCAACAACTCTCCATACGCATCTCATAATTTTCTACGTTTCTATCAAGTCTCCTCTCTGCCACTCAAGGGAAAATAACCTGAGTTTTTCCAGCCTCTCCTTATAGCTCATACCCTCTAATTTAGGCAGCATGCTGGTAAACCTCTTCTGCACCCTCTCCAAAGCCTCCGCATTCTTCCTATTATGTGACGACCAGAATTGAATGCAGTACTCTAAGTGCAGCCGGGAGAAAGTGAGGACTGCAGATGCTGGAGATCAGAGCTGAAAAATGTGTTGCTAGAAAAGCGCAGCAGGTCAGGCAGCATCAAAGGAAAAGGAGAATCAACATTTCGGGCATAAGCCCTTCTTCATGATCTTATTGAATAGCAGAGCAGACTCAAAAAGCCAAAAAGCCTATTGTTATTTTGTAAGGTATTTTCGTACATTTTCTGATCAGCTTGTTCTGAGATGTTATTACACACTTCTGGATCAAGTGGGACTTGAACCCAAGCCTCTAGCCTTAAAGATAGGAACACTACTACTACTACTACATAAGCTTATGCTCAAAACATCAATTCTTCTGCTCCTCAGATGCTGCCTGACCGGCTGTGCTTTTCCAGCACTGCACTCTTCAACTCTGATCTCCAGCATTTGCGGTACTGACTTTCTCCCACACTATTACTACATCTCAAGAGTCCACGACTATTTGCATTCATTAGGTTATGTCAACAGAAAGTGGAGCTTCATGTAGTTAGCAATCAAACTGAATTTCAAGCCTGCCACTGTAGTGATGACAGGTAGTGGAAGAGGTCAAGCAGCATTAACCCAATAATATTCCAAGCCTGAGGGCTATCTACGTTTATGTAGTAACATTGCAAACAATGAGACATAAACAAACAGCTTCTTTATCTTCAAGATTTAAATGGCAAGAGGTTTAAATGCCTTGACAGTTTGATAGCCCCAAAGTACCTTATTAGGCTTTCACATGTGTTTATGTTTCCACCATGTAGCTCACAGAAAACAGACTGTGCTGGTTGACTGCATTTCTGGAATGAAAATCACATCCAAGTGTTCTGTGGAAATATAAGTGGTCTAGCTGAGCTTGATTTCCCACTTTCACATTCCATCTTCTTTCACTACTGTTGAAAATGGGAATGGCTGGAAGTATAGATGGCATTTTGGATCTCAGTTAAACCAAAATTTATCAACAAAACCAATCCAAAGTTATGGGTGAAATCTTCATACTTAACTGCAAAGCAATTTTGAAGAGATATGTACCATGCATCCAAGAAGTCAAATGTTCATCATGGCACCTGTAATGTTTTAGCCGATACAGTGAGTAACTGGTCATGGTCAATGACAAAGATACAAGGCAAACGTCAGGGTGCCTTGTGGTGTAGTGTTAATTACACACCTGATGACCTAATGACCCTCCCTGAAGAAGGACTTATGCCCGAAACATCGATTCTCCTGCTCCTTTGATGCTGCCTGACCTGCTGCGCTTTTCCAACAACACATTTTTCAGCTCTAAGTGCAGCCGAACCAAAAGCTAATAAACCTGCAACATGACATACTGACTCCCATACTCAGTTCACCATCCATTAAAGGCAAATGTGCCATATACCTTCTTTACCACCCTATCTACCTGCATGGCCACTTTCAGGGAGCTATGAATTTGAACCCAAAAATCCTTCTGTACATCAATGCTGCTCGGAATCCTGCAATTAACTGTATACTTTTCCTTAACATTTGATCTTCCAAGGGGCAGCACTTCATACTTACCCAGATTAAACTGAATGAACAGTTCGGTGATAGCTGTCCTTGATCCTAAACGTTAATGTCCAAACCTCCCGATGTTTGAGTTTTCATGTGTACATATTTTCAATCAACCTCTTCAGACACACCTCTGGAGCAGTGCAACGTGGACCCAAGCCTCTTGGCCCAGAGGTAAGGTCATTAACACTACACCACAAGGCACCCTAATGTTTGCCTTGTACCTTTGTTATCGACCATGACCAGTTACTCACTGTATCGGCTAAAACATTACAGGTGCCATGATGAACATTTGGCTGCTTGGATGCATGGCATGTATCTCTTCAAAATTGCTTTGCAGTTAAGTATGAAGATTTCACCCATAACTTTGGATTGGTTTTGTTGATAAATTTTGGTTTAACTGAGATCCAAAATGCCATCTATACTTCCAGCCATTCCCATTTTCAACAGTAGTGAAAGAAGATGGAATGTGAAAGTGGGAAATCAAGCTCAGCTAGACCACTTATATTTCCACAGAACACTTGGATGTGATTTTCATTCCAGAAATGCAGTTAACCAGCACAGTCTGTTTTCTGTGAGCTACATGGTGGAAACATAAACACATGTGAAAGCCTAATAAGGTACATTGGGGCTATCAAACTGTCAAGGCATTTAAACCTCTTGCCAGTTAAATCTTGAAGATAAAGAAGCTGTTTGTTTATGTCTCATTGTTTGCAATGTTACTACATAAATGCAGACAGCCCTCAGGCTTGGAATATTATTGGGTTAATGCTGCTTGACTTCTTCCACTACCTGTCATCACTACAGTGGCAGGCTTGAAGTTCAGTTTGATTGCTAACTACATGAAGCTCCGCTTTCTTTTGACATAACCTAATGAATGCAAATAGTCATGGACTCTTGAGATGTAGTAATAATGTGGGAGAAAATGAGCACCGCAAATGCTGGAGATCAGAGTTGAAGAGTGCAGTGCTGGAAAAGCACAGCCGGTCAGGCAGCATCTGAGGAGCAGGAGAATTGATGTTTTGAGCATAAGCTTATGTAGTAGTAGTAGTAGTAGTATTCCTATCTTTAAGACAAGAGGCTTGGGTTCAAGTCCCACTTTATCCAGAAGTGTGTAATAACATCTCAGAACAAGTTGATCAGAAAATGTTTGAAAATACTTTACAAAATAACAATAGGCTATTTGGCTGTTTGAGTGCGCTCTGCTATTCAATAAGATCATGACTAATCTGTTTCTATATTCCCATTTAATCCTGTAATCTTTGATTCTTTTGTCAAGGAGGAATTTGTTTACTTCTACCTTAAAAATACTCCATGATTACATCTCCATTTTCTTTTTTGTCAGAGAGTTTTAAACTTGTACCACCCTCTGAGCAAAAGAAATTTTCCTCATCTCTGTATTAAAGGAGTGACTCCCAATTTTGAAACAATGATCTTTAGTTCTGGACACACCCACAAGAAGAAGTCTTTTCCACATCCAACTTGTACAGTCCAACCAAGTCACCGCTCACTCTTTCAAATTCCAGTAGACACAAGCCCAGCTTCTCCAACCTAACCTCATAAGACAATCCGCTCATTCCAGGAGAAAAAAGACTAGAGAAACTCAGCAGGTCTGGCAGTATATGAGGACAGAGAAACAGTTTACATTTCAAGTCCAATGTTTCTCCTCTTTGGAAATGGTCTTAATCAGATATCAAACTTGTGAATCTCCTCTGAATTCCCACCAATGTGTTTACAATTTACCTTCAATGAGCAGACTATAATTGCCCAGAGTATTTATGATGTGGTCTCACAATGCTCTCTATAACTCAAGTAAAACATCCTTACTTTTTGTTCAAATGCCATGAAATAAAGAGTAGCATCCCATTAAACTTCGTGAATAAAACCGTAAAACATATAAGCAGAAGTAAGCCATGCAGCTCATTGAGTTTAATCCACAGATCTACATCTGCATAGCATGCAGTGTTGTTTGTGACTGGACCCCAAGAACACCTTGACTGAAGTCTGGTTGAAGATTTGTAGCTCGGGTGTCCGTTGTTGTGGTTCTGTTCACCGAGCTAGAAGTTTTTGCTGCAAACGTTTCGTTCCCTGGCTAGGGAACATCATCAGTGCTATTGGAGCCTCCTGTGAAGCGCTGCTTTGATGTTTCTTCCGGTATTTATAGTGGTTTGTTCTTGCCGCTTCCGGGTGTCAGTTTCAGCTGTAGTAGTTTGTATGTGGGGTCCAGGTCGATGTGTCTGTTGATGGATGTTCTTGCCGCTTCCGGGTGTCAGTTTCAGATGTAGTGGTTTGTATATGGAGTCCAGGTCCATGTGTCTGTTAATTAACAGACACATGGGCCTGGACCCCATATACAAACCACTACAGCTGAAACTGACACCCGGAAGCGGCAAGAACAAACCACTATAAATACCGGAAGAAACATCAAAGCAGCGCTTCTCAGGAGGCTCCAATAGCACTGATGATGTTCCCTAGCCAGGGAACGAAACATTTGCAGCAAAAACTTCCAGCTCGGCGAACAGAACCACAACACCTTGATTGCTTTGCACATTGAAACTTTAACGTCTTGTAAGTAACGCTCTGCTTCTTTATTCTCCATGCCGAAAAGTACAGCTTCTTGTTTTTTTCATATTATCTCCATCTGCCACTGATAACTGGGAAACATTATGTATTAATAAACATTTGAGAAACAACAAAACCAAATACACATTGCCAAAAACCTTAAAGGACACTGATTTTGCCCACATTCCCATCCTATCTTTTTCACCAGGAAATAGCTCAGCCCTTCATCACAACATTTTCCCCCACCTTTCTTGGTGCTTTGTGCAAATTTAAATTTCATGTCTTCGTTCTCCACATCAAAGTCATTGATGAAAATTGCAAACAAGTTGAGGCCCTAACACAGACCCCTGTGGGAATTTACTTATCATATTCTGCCAATCAGATAAAGATCCATTTCTGCATATTCTCTGTTTTCTGTCAATCTTCTACCCACATTCATATGTTACTAAATTAGTGTCACTAACTTGTTCCCTGGATAAGGGAGTGGTGATGAAAACGTGAGTCCTATGTTGAGAGGCTGGGTAAATTGGTTTGATATTCTCTAGTGTTTAAAAGCATGAGAGCAATCCCTTATAGGAAAGACACTGAGAGATCATTTCTCCTGGTTGAAGGATCTAAATCATGTGCCTCATGATAAGGGGTCAATCATTTAGATCTGAGATGAGAAATTATATTACTTAAGGGGTTGGAAATCTATGGAATTCTCTGCAGGTTTCTGGCTGATTCATCATTGAATACATGCCTGACTAGGATAGATAGAATTTTACTCTCTGCTGATCAAGGGAGCATGCAGGAAGGTGGATTTGAAGCTCATGATTGGCTTTGATTGTATTAAATTGCAGAGTGGGCTCACCAAGTCATTTGAATACTTCTGTTCCTATGTCTTGTGTTGTGTTCTCTGGGATTTCCATGAGTTGTCCACTGAAGTTACACTAGTACATTCACTTTCCCTGATTTTCAACCTTGAATCATCTTAATGAACTAGCATAAGAGTTTTATCATTGCATCTTGAATGGGTAATTTATTATGAACTAAATATACTTAATTTCAATTGCTTTGGCTACACCTTTTGCTTTTCCTGAATACCTGTATTCAAATATCATCCAAAACCAAGAGACAAGACAATTCCTTGAATTGTCTCAATGGCTTGAAAGCAACCACCAGGAGATCTGTTTTTTGCTTGGGACACTGAACAAAGTGTGCATAGCACTCTGATGTCTATTGCACTACACCAAGTACTCACTGAGAACTGGAAAAAATTGTGTGTCAATACACAGATAAACTACAAAACCAAATAAAAATTGACAAAAGCTGAAAGTGCTGTGATTTCAATTGAAGCTCTTATTAAATATGCTAAGCAGTCTCAGATATTGAGGGTCACTCGACCTGAAACGTTAACCCTAACTTCTCTTCACAGAGGCTGCCTGACCTGCTGAACGTTTCCAACAATTTCTGTTTTTATTTCTGAAATCTATAATGTTTTGTTAATGTTTGATATTAAGCATTGCACAAATGCAGTTATCCAGTATTCTTCAGATCAAGGTGTTCACCATTACTAATGAAATGTCTAAGCATACTAGAGCAATCAGAGATCCAAACATGGAGTGAATTCTGTTCAAATGTGATGCTGGTGTGTCCTCTCTACTTAACCACTGCTTGATACAACTGAGGGGGTACAGGTCCATGTCCTTGAATAGAGCGGGCAGCTTTTCAGTGGCCTGTTTTTCTTCCACATCCACCCCTATTTATATTTTTTGTGTTGGCCTTATTCTTTGCTGAGCGATCTAAGCAACCACTGCAACCATTCCTGGGCATATTTCCCAGTTTAAATGCCATGGCATTGTAATTCCCCTTTGATTGAGTATTAGCTGGCCTCACTGCAGTAACAATGGGAATTTGCTGGCTGGAATTGGCCAGGCCTCTAGGTGGAAGGGAATCCTGCTGGGAACCTGCTTTGTACCTGACATTTTCCTAACCTGGGGAATAACCTGGGTTGGAGAAACTCTGGAAGGTTTTATGGAGGTTTCACCCTAGCAGACCTCAGCCCCGAAGAAGAGGACACTTCCCATCCAAACTCACTAACACATGACAAACGAAACAACGTCTTTCGGTATTTATGCAACCATTGACAATATCAAACACTTTACGTCGGATGGAATATTGACAGGAAAATGATAACAGTCCCTGGCCACAAATATTCTTTAAACATCAGGAAGTTTCTTCCTGATTTTGTATGCATTAGAAAACGGCAGACATTATGTAGAAATACGTTTGCATATTGTTAAGGTAACATTGCAGTCTAATCACTCCGCTCAGAAATGCTCAAGTGTTGCCCTGTTTCTTTCTTCAAAGATGTTTGTTCCAATATCTTTGGATGAAAACTAGTCCATATCCATCGAGTAAAAACCATTAAATTAAAGAACTTATTAAGGAGAACATGAAACAATTAAAGCGATCAATGTAATTTTGGGCTGTGGAAAGAAAAGCCAATTCCATCTTCAAAATAGGCTTGCTTTTATCAGAGAAGAGCATCATCACCAAGGGAACAAGCTGAGCATTTTGATTCCTGCATAATGAAATGCCTAGCTAGCATTGTTGCAGGAATGGGCCTGTCAAAAGATGACATGAAGAAGGAGGAGGAGGGCCACAAGCCAGTGTTATCTCCAACAAAGGGTCTCCAGATGCTGAATCAATTACCTGCAAGTGTCAGAGCAAAAGAGATTATGACAACTTGGGCTTGCTGAAGAATTAATGGTCTCGCTGCAGAATTGATTGCACCCGATTTTGAGGGGACTTCAGTGACTCTGACTGCTCTGCCTGTGGCTGTGGAATTAACAGCAATGAGCACAAGGTTCTGCTGGGAGTGCTGAAAGTGCCATTAGTCACAGTGCCACATCCACATCCTTTCTGTGTATGACTGATGCGCTGTTCGTGAAAGCTGGCAAGTCATCTATTACACTCAGGAATCCCAAGGGAAACAATCAACAACAAGACAAACGCTTTCTGCTCTTGAAAGATTTCTCATCATCTTAGGTTCAGTGGACCATAACCAAATAGAGATACAGGCACGATCAGTCAAGCCAAAGCCTGGATAAATCATAGGAGTTTCTACACCCTTACTCAAATGAGTAAAATACCCATTGAGTGGATACTAGATTCTCGACATTAATATATAACTTATGCATGATGAGTCATCTAATGCCTCATTAATTATGGCGGAGGATTAATTGTAAAACCAGACTCAGAAAGTAAATTATTCTACTTTACTTTCTCTAGCTTTCTCCATGATCGTTCTCATGGTGCGCCCACCATTTATGCTCCCTCATGTTCAAGAGATATAATCCTGTGCATCTGGTTTGTGACTACTTTATCATGAGAGCTGGCTGGAGCACATCAAAGTATTCTTTTCTCTCAAACACAAGGCCCTTTAACCAATTCAAGCACTTGCTTTGAGCCATTGTTTCAGGATGGACCAGAGAGTTTTGTTTCATGTAACAATATCTAAACATTGAATTAGGCAGCAAAGAATCTGAAATTTACAAGAGTTTAATCGTAAATCCATAGTACAAACACTAATTTCCATCTTTCCTATTTGTATCCTTTCCATGTATAGAAGCTAATTCCTTACTGGTGGCAAATCAGGCTGAGCACTGAGGGTAAGGGATTATTTAAGGTGACAATGGAAGCAATTTTAATCAACCTGTTTGTAAGTGTTATGAAACACTGTCAGGGCAGGTGGGACTTGAATCTTGGCATCCCAGTCCAGATATAGGAACACTCCCACTTCACCACAAGACCCAAGGAGAGAAGGGCATGCTGAGTGAGTGCCTGAATAAAGCTACTCAACTCCAGGAGAGCTATACTGGTGTGACCATGTGGCTAATCATTCAGAATTAAACATGGCATTTTTGGTTAGTGAGTGGAAAGCAAGGATTGTAGAAAGTGCCATTGGACATTTGGAAAGAGTAGAGAGGTAAGCAGAGGTCCAGTAATTTATCAGGAAATGGAATGGGCATGAATCCTCAGAGGACGATTCAACTTTGAATAGCAGAGAGGGGGAGGTGGGACATTGGGGGGGGGGGGGGTGGAAGGTGACTGTCAACAAAAACACAGGGGTAAGGTCAGAAATCATATGGAGGAGCTTCATGGGGAATTGTTTTAAACAAATCTGGTTTACTTGACAAGACAAAAATAACTCTGGTAGATACTAAATTAAGCTATAAATTAGCATCAGTTGCAGGCCTGAATCTATTGATGCATGACTAGTACTGTTTTTGTAGATAATGTTCAAAATGTCTAATGACGAAAACCTCTAACACAGCTCCACCTACAGGCATATCTGCTGCTGGAGTTAAATACTATTAGCTTTTTAATAATTTTTCCCATTTCATTGAGATAGTAGGACCTTTCAGTGCATTTTAAAATTGAATGTTGGGGTCCACTCAGACAATATACTTAGTCTGTGAATATTTGGAAACAGCCCAAATAATGGACTTTCAAGCATTTATGGGTAAGATTTGCTTTGTTTATTGGACTGTAGATTGGTTAAAGTGTGTACATTGCAAATCCAAGACTGTTTTCTCAAAGCTTTTGCATTTAACAGCAAACCTCATGGCGAATAAATCTGGCAATACAAGTTGACACAACACTCCTGTTCCCTTAAATTCTGATTCACTGTGAATAATGCTACAGAAGCTTATCTCATCTACTGAAAACTGAGCACAAAGACTACTTAGGTTTTGTTTCACAATGGTTTACAAAGCCTTCTGAGAGAATGCAGCTTTTGTAGTTCATTCACAGAAGTTAATTTTCTTGCTTCTCATAATTTTGTCCCATAAGGATGGCAAATTAAGAGTGCAGCATATTTAATTGATTCCATGTACAACATGAGTGCCATTTTAATCAGTAAAATATATTGGTGTGTGATTTCTGAATATTGCATGATCAGGCATGGATTACTAGAAACACCAGTCTGAGATGTCATCGCAAGCTCTATTTTTGTAAAAGTGACAAAATGTCTCAAGGTTGGCTTAAAGGCAGTATGCCCATTTCCTAGCCAGAAGACTGTAGGCCCCACTCCAGAAACCCCACTCCAAGCGATCTCAGCTGACATCTCTGGGCAATACTGGGGGAGCTCTCCACTGCTGGAAGTGCTGCTTTCAGAATAGATGCTAAATCTAGCCCCTCAACGGAATTCCCATAATACCATTCAAAGAAAGTCAGGCAAGTTATCCTCAGCTACATAACAGCACTGGGACAACAACAGGATTAGGCCACTGGCTGTGAAATGTTTTGGGACATGCTGATTTTGTGAAAGGCACTATGCAAATGTTGGTACTCTCTTTACATCCTTACTCCATGGAGCTGACAACAGCTTGGCCAAAATTCTTGGAACAATTTTGGGGAAGGGTGAGGTCATGCTGTGGTTTGTAAACATGCATGGGATTTTTACAATTGTGGTATTGCTCCACCAGGACCCAACGTTGGTCAGCAAGCAAAAGAGTGACAGAGGAATGGGACATGGTGCAGTGAGAGGGGGAGGTGAGCTAGGTAAAGAACAAATGTGACTAAGTGAATGGTCTCAATCTCAGTGACAATGAAATCTTGAACCCATCCTCTGATTCAAGAGTGTGTTGCTGGGAAAGCACGGCTGGACAGGCAGTATCCGAGGAGCAGGAGAATCGATGTTTCGGACATAAGCCCTTCATCAGGAATCATTCCTGATGAAGGGCCTATGCCCGAAACATTGATTCTCCTGCTCATTGGATGCTGTCTGAACTGCAGTGCTTTCCCAGCTACATACTCTTGACTCTGATCTCCAGCATTTGCAGTCCTCACTTTCTCCCATCCTCTGATTACTTGTTGGAGTTGAGGGTGGAGAAGGTGGTGATACAGCTGTAAGAAGACAATGTGCTGTGGAGAGGAAAAGCCAAGGATTATCTTGGCAATTCTTTGCAATAAGCTTTGGCTGTGGAGAGCAAGACCTAATGCAGTTAATTCATAAATGTGGTGTATCTAAATCTACTGGTAAGTTGCTAAGCAGTGGGACTGCTCACATAAAGTGGAGCATCCAAGGTGAGAAAGATGTCTGGTTTATCCGATGGCTGGAATAATCATTTCTGCGGGATAGATTGGAATTCCATACAGGAAACTCACAGAATCACCAATGTAACAGATTCCAGAGGGATTGCCCAGGAAGCAGAAGGTTCTATTGGGCAAGTCCGCTGCACTTATATCTATTGAAATTGGAGACGTCAGATGGTTTGAATGATATTACATAAAATAATCGCTCAGAAAAAGTTAGACTATTAGGTATCTAATCTAATGCTTGAGTACCTATTCAGCTGAGCCCAAGTGACTTCATCCACCCTCAACAATAGTTCCCCAGACCTCTTCCATCCATGGTCCCAACACTCACCTTTGTTTTTGTGACCCAACTACTGCCTCCTCCCTAGAACCTGGTAATAACCCCCTCCCCCACCACCACTGCCACCACCACCCACAATGGACCTGATACCTTTCATTCACCTTGACATATCCTAAACACTCCAATTATCTGACCCCATTGTGACCTGGCACCCTGCTCACCTCACAACTTATTTATCTGACACAATACTCATTCAACACCCTATCCTCATGGTTCCTAGCACCATGACCCATGACCAACTGCCACCCTAACCTCCTACTGATGTTGTGTATTTACATTTTCACAAGAGCTCTCAATGTGGCTATCTGTAATGTTCAGAAATCTCACACTATGGCAAATGACTGCTGAGATAAAAGTGACATGGTTTGTCTTAACTATGCTGTGAGGAACTTGTCAGAATGGATTTCTGAAGGAGTCCTGATCAGAATCTCCTGTGAGAAAAAGGAAAGGAAACAGGTATTAATGTTGTGAGCGAGGGTGTGATTGTGCAGATCAATAGCTGCAGAAACACTGCTGTGAATGAGGAACCAAGAGAATTCTGGAACCTGAAAACTTTGAGAGAAATTTGAAAGTCTTAAGAATCATAGAGATATACAGCATGGAAACAGATCCTTCAGTCCAACTCGTCCATGCCGACCAGATATCCCAAACTAATCTAGTCCCATTTTCCAGCACTTGGCCCATAACTCCCTAAACCCTTCTTATTCATGTTCATATACCCATCCAAATGCCTTTTAAAGTTGTAATTGTACCAGCCTCCACTATTTCCTCTGGCAGGCCATTCCATACACTCACCAGCCTTTGCATGACAATGTTGCCCTTTAGGTCCCTTTTAAATCTTTCCACTCTCACCCTAAACCTATGCCGTCTAGTTCTGGACCCCCCCAACCCAAGGAACAGACCTTGTCTATTTACCCTATCCATGCCACTCATGATTTTATAAATCTCTATAAGGTCACCTCTCAGCCTCTGCTGCGCCAGGGAAAACAGCCCCAGCCTGGTTAGTCTCTTCCTATAGTTCAAACACTCCAAACCTGGCAACATCCTTGTAAATCTTTTCTGAACTCTTTCAAGTTTCACTACATCCTTCCTATAGGAAGGAGACCAGAATTGCACACAGTATTCCAAATATAGCCTAACCAATGTCCTGTATAGCCGCAACATGACTTTCCAACTTCTGTACTCAATGCTCTGACCAATAAAGGAAAGCATACTAAATGCCTTTTTCATGATCATATCTACCTGTGACTCTACTTTCAAGGAGCTATGAACCTGCACTCCAAGGTCTCTTTGTTCAGCAACACACCCTAGGTCCTTACCATTCAGTGTATAAGTCTTGCCCTGATTTGCCTGTCCAAAATACAGCACCTCACATTTATCAAAATTGAATTCCATTTGCCACACCTCTGCCCATTGGCCTATCTGCTCAAGATGCCATTGTATTCTGAGGTAACCTTCTTTGCTATCCATTACACTTCCAATTTTGGTGTCACCTGCAAATTTACTAACTATACCTCCTATGTTCACATCCAAATCATTTATATAAATGACACAAAGAAGTGGACACAGCACCAATCCTTGTGACACACCACTAATCACAGGCCTCCAGTCTGAAAAGTAAACCCTTCATCACCACCCTCTCTCTTCTCCCTTCGAGTCAGTTCTGTATCCAAATGGTTAGTTCTTCCCGTATTTCATGAGATCTAACCTGAAGTCCATATACATCATGTTCACTGCTCTGTCCTCATCAATCCTCTTTGTTATTTCTTCAAAAAACTCACTCAAGTTTGTGAGACAGTAAATGATGTGGGGAGTGATTTTTCAGCTGAAACTGGACTGGTGGGGAAGGGGAGGAGATATGGGTTGAGAGAGGTCAGGACTGGCCTTGTTTGGGATGAATATGATAGAACAGTTAACAGAGTTGTCTGAAATATGGATATGGGTGACACAGAATTTATAGCGATTACAGTGATATAATGATACGTTGAACAAACCTAGATTGTTTGTTCTAATGTATTAAACATGCTCTCAAACAATCAATCTAGGTTTGATCAATATATCATTGTATCACTATGATCTTTTGTTATAAATTCTGCATCTTATGGTCCTGCTTCACAACCACCTGATGAAGGAGCAGTGCTTCAAAAGCCAGTGCTTCCAAATAAACATGTTGGACTCTAACCTGGTGTTGTGTGATTTTTAGCAATTATTTTATTGAATATTGACCAAAGCAATTGTTTTAATCAAGCTAATTCTTTTTCACTCTCAAATCACATCTAAATCCATGACTGCTTCTCTCTCCCTCTCATAAACATAGACAAAATCACTCATCCACAAAATTGCGTATGTCCGTGTGTGTGTGAATTAACACCAGCCAGTCAACAGTCCACCTTTTTAAGTGTTACTTATCATCCATTCATGAAAAGATCATAATCTCCATTTCACAAATTTAAACTGAGTCCGGGAAAGGGAAAATCTAGAACAAAGAAATCAATTGATCTTTGTTTGCGGCTTTCTTTAGAGTAAGTGGTGAGCTCTGTTACCTTGCCACTGCCTGTGTAACCTGGGCTATTATATTATGTGTTTCACAATCTATATGATTCACTTGTGCCTGACCCACAAGCAGTGTTGCAATTTGCATTATTGACTTGTGTGCTAATTGCAAAATATTTACCAAATTGTTCCCAGGATGTCCTGATGTCCTTCTACTTTTGTCGAATAAATTAGATCGAATCAGTTTTGTAAAGGGACAGGTAGGTTGCAGAAAACTGGCCTGCAATAGTTCTGCCCTTAATTATACTATCATCTGACCAACGCACCATTGGCTTCTGTTTGCACCAATAACTGCACTTCTACCAGTTTGTGCAGTTACTAAAATAATCTATTTCCCTCTTTGATTATTTTGACCTTATCAATGACAATACTATAAGGTCTCAACAATGTATCTAGCATCCTATTATTTTAGTTTTTAAAATACTTTTTAGGATAGGAGGTAATGTACTAACACACAATAAGGATTACGTAACAGGCAGAAAATAGAGATTAGGAATAAATGGTGTTTCTTGCATTGACAGGCTGTGACTAGTGCAAGGATCAGTACTTGGTCCCCAGATTTTGAAACTCTATATTAGTGGTTTGAGCAAGCAGAATATTTCCAAGTTCATGGATGACACAAATTCAGTGTGTGCCATGAGAAAGATGTCACAGGGCTTCAAGACAGATTTGTTGAGTGGGAGAAAATGAGGACTGCAGATACAGAACACAGAGTCGAGAATGTGGTGCTGGAAAAGCACAACAGCTCAGGCAGCATCTGAGGAGCAGGTGAATCAATGTTTCGGGCATAAGCCCTTCATCAGATTTATTGAGTGGACAAGAAGATGGCAGATGGAATATAATGTGGAAAAATGTGAGGTCATATACTTTAGTAGGAAAAATTGATGCACGAATATTTGTGAAATGATAAAAGATTAGAAAGTGTAGATGTACAAAGGGACTTGTGTGGCCATGTCAATGGTCAATAACAAAGAAGAAAACAAAGAAAATTACAGCATAGAAACAGGCCCTTCAGTCCTTCAAGTCTGTATCGACCAAGATCCTCTATCTAAACCTGTCGCCTATTTTCCAAGGATCTGTATCCCCTGCTCCCTGCCCATTCATGTATGTGTCTAGATACATCTTAAATGATGCTAATGTGCCCGCCTCTACCACCTCACTGGCAACGCGTTCCAGGTATCCACCACCCCTCTGTGTAAAGAACTTTCTGAGCATATTTCCCTTAAACTTTACCCCTCTCAACTTAAACTCATGACCCCTAGTAATTGAGTCCCCACTCTGGGAAAAAGCTTCTGTTATCCACCCTGTCTATATCTGTCATGATTTTGTAGACTTCAATCAGGTCCCCCCTCAACCTCCATCTTCCTGATGAAAATAATCCTAATCTACAGAACTTCTCATAGCCAGCACCTTCCATACCAGGCAACATCCTGGTGAACCTCCTCTGCATCCCAACCAAAGCATCCACATCCTTCTGGTAAGGTGGCAACCAGAACTGTACACAGTATTCTAAATGTAGCTGAAACAAAGTCTTATACAACTGCAACATGACCTGCCAACTCCTGTACAATGCCCTGTCCGATGAAGGAAAGCATGCCGTATGCCTCCTTGACCACTCTATCGACCTGCATTGCCACCTTTAGGGTACAACGGACCTGAACACCCAGATCTCTCTGTACATAAATTTTATCCAGGGCTTTTCGATTTACCATATAGTTTTCTCTAGAACTGGATCTTCCAAAATGCATCACCTCGCATTTGCCGGGATTGAACTCCATCTGCCATTTCTTCACCCAACTATCTATATTCTGCTGCATTCTCTGCCAGTCCCCTTCATTATCTGCTATTCCACCAATCTTAGTGTCATTGTCAAACTTGCTAATCAGATCACCTGTACCTTCCTCCAGATCATTTACAGAAATCACAAACAACAGTGGTCCCTGCATGGATCCCTGAGGAACACCAATAGACACAGTTATCCATTTTGAGAAACTCCCTTCCAATACTACTCTGTCTGCTGTTGCCTAACCATTTCTTTATCCATCTAGCTAGAACACCATGGATCCCATGCAACTTCACTTTCTCCATCAGCCTACCTTGGATAGGCTGAAGTCTAACTTGGGCTGGCGACAAACAACTAATGATATTCCCAGATTATGGAATCTCCCATCAGCATTATCCTTCCCTTCCACTCCCTCCCCTCATGCACAGCCAAGCTTCCCCTGGAACCACAGGCTTGGCTCCTGCTGAAGTCCCTCCCAAGCAGCCACCCAACCCTCAAAATAAAAAATAGGCCATCAAGCAGGATAGACTCAGGGGATTTTTCAGGTTAGTGAGTGATAACCAATGGGGTTCCACAAGGATTAGTATTGAGACCACAACTGTTTACATCAGATATTGATGACTCATGCAAAGAAAGTGAATGTACTGAAACCAAATTTACAAGCACCACAAAAATAGATGGAAAGACATGTTGCAAGAGAGATACAAACACAGATATTGATAGGTGAAGTAAGTAGACAAGATTTTGGCAACTGGAGTATAATGTAGGAAAATGTGATGATGCTCGTTTTGAAAAGAGGAACAAAAGATATTACTTAAAAAGAGAATAAAACCTGAAGAAGTCTGTAATACAAAGGGAATTGGGGTACTTGTACAAAAAAGAACACGAGGGCTAGCACACAGATGCAGAAAGTAATCAGAACGGCTAATGGAATATTGACTCTTATTTCAAGAGGGCTGAAATATAAGAGATGGGTGTCTTCACAACTATACATAATGCTGGTGAGAGAACACCAGGAGCTCAATGAGCAATTTCGGTCCCCTTAATCAAGGAAAGAATCGTTTCATTGGAGACAATTTAGAGAAGGTTCACTATGATGATCCATGACATGTAAGGATTGTCTCATCGGCAAAATTTAAGCAAGGAGTTTAGAAGAATGAAAGGTGATCTTATTGAAACATAATTCTTAAGGGGTTTGACACGGTAAATGTTGAGAGCATGTACTCCTTCATGGGAGAGTTTAGAACTAGATGACATTGTGTCAGAGTAAAAGAGTGCCAATTTAAGATTGAAAGGAGGAGGATTTTTTTCTCTCAGACGGTTGGAACACTTCGCCACAGAGAACTGTGGGAGTAGAGTCCTTGTGTATATTTAAGGCCAAGGTAGATAAATTCTTGATCAGTAGGGAAATCAAGGGTCATAAGGAAAATGCAAGAAAGTGGATGTGAGGAATGTTGGATCAGCCAGGATCCTATTCAAGGCAGAACAAACACAAGGAGCTAAACAGCCTACTTCTGTTCCTATTTCTTATAGTTTTACTCTAATCTTTACTGTAAGATTTGAGAACTGCAGTAGTGAAGTCTGGCTTCTTTATTAGTCACATTTGGAGTACTGTGTGCAGATTTCCTTCTCATATTGTAGGCAGGATATCAATACCATAGGAAGAATGCAAGGAACAGTCACCTGACTTGTTCTCAGGAGTTTTACTTCCTTCCCTACTGGAGCTACCCCTCAGGTTCCCATCTTCTTGACTAGCCTGCCCAAAACCTCTCCATCATCATCAGCAATTCTTGCCAAGTCCCGCTCCTGTTAAGGTGTCCAAATTACACAGTGCTATCCAGCCCAGAACCAGGCTCAACATCCAGAAATCTGAATTCCATACCCTAAATAAATTGAATTGAATAGAATAGCAAAGTATTGTTTTTTTACAAAAAAAATGAAGAGTTTTACAAGTCAACAGTGCAGAAATCATATATACGAAGAAAAATTAAGAATGAGGTCATTACAGTTTAATGAATGATGCATGGGTGTGGGGTAAGCTGGAAGACCAAGATGGAACTGCCATGTGGGACTAGGCCAAGACTGCCCTGCCATGCTGAGACAAGGCCTCCATGCTGGGTCATTGGAACACCTGAAAGCCACCTCCGAAGCAAGGATAGACCTCCACAGTGAGGTGAGAGCTCCATACCAGGGATAGACCTTCCTGCCAGGCTGCTGGAATACCCAGAAACCACCAAAGACCTCCAAGGTGGGATTAGATCTCCACGACGAGACAAGAACACCAAACCAGGCTGACACTGTCCCTCCTGTATAAGACTGCCACACTGGGAGACCGTCACACCAGGACCCAGGAGCTAGGCCCTTATAGCCAATTCCGGATCGTTGGAAGTCACCTCATTACTGGGGGGAGACACCTTCTACCAAAGATAAGGTACCACAATAAATGGAAATATTTAGCACAGAAACAAAAAAAGAGTAAAATGGACAGAGTAGATGAACTCCAAACTCCTGGGCTGAGGAGTCTGCACATTGCGCTGCTACTCCACTGCCATCTTGAACAATTGATCAATCCCCCTATTCCCACACTTCCCAATACACAGCACTACGAGCAATTCTGAGACCATTGCTCCAGAGAGTCCACCACTGGACCATCCTCCCAAATCCTAAACATCTGTGGCCAGAACTAAACTCTCCACCCACCAATGTCACTGGCATCTTAGTGTCATCGATGACCTCTGGGTGCCCACCCTCTTCATTGAAAGATACCCTGCAACCACTGTGCAATCCTTAATCCCAGCACCAGGAAGGCAGTGTACCATTGCAGAAATGTGTATCTAAACCCCAGAGTATGGAATCTCCCAGCAGCACTATACTTCCCTTCCACTCCCTCCCTCATGGATAGCTGACCATCCCCAGGAAACACAGACTTGGCTCCTGCTGTATCCCTGCACAAACCATCACCAGGGACTTGAGAGAAACAGACCTGTAGGAGTTACCTCTACTCAAGAACAGGTTGAATTCATTGGTTGAAGAGTAGATCAGCAGAGGACCCTTAGACAAGCAGTTGGCAACATACTGGTAAGTATGAAAGTCTTAAAAGTTTTCTTTACTTCAGATAAAAGTAGTGGTTAAGGTATAAGATTTAGGATAAGTATATACTATATATTTAATGTTCTTTGAAATTGAGAAAGAATATTGGATCAGAAAATCTATATGTAGCATCAGGCTAGGTGGAGTTAAGAAGCAACAAGGGATGGAAAACATTAATGGGTGTTGTCCGAGGCAATGGTAAGATGGGAGATGTCACTAAACAAGAAATTAATGATGATGTAGTAAGGATGCTACAGTTTCATGGGTGATTTTAATTTGATACTATTAATTTACATGGAGACTGAGCAAACCATATTAGCAATAGTGTAGCTGTGGATGAATTCCAAGATTTTACAGACTTGGTTTTATTCTAGTACATTGAAGAATCAACTAGGCAACAGGCGTTCTTAGATTTGCCATTGCATAATGTGGAGCTAAATAATAATCCTGTTCTATAAGATCTTAGGGAAGAGTGACCATGCTAATCTTTATTTGGTTAGAAAGTAAAGTAAATCATTTTGTAACTCTGGTACTAAATCTAAACAAAGCGGTCTATGAGAAGATGAGGAGTGAGTTGGTTGTGATAGATGGGATAATAGCATTAAAGAGCATGATGATGAGTAGGCAATGGTTAATATTTAAGAAACTGAGGCATGCATTGCATCAGTTATATATTCCTTTCTGATGCAAAAATGGAACAGAGAAGTGACCTGATTATGGCTAAGAAAAGAAGTTAAGGATTGTATTAGATCAAAAGAGAGGTCATATAAAGTGTCTAAAAACAAAAGTAGTAGGCCCAAGGATTGAGAACAACTTAGAATTAGCAAGAGAGGACCAAGTGATTGGATAAGGTGGGAAGGATAGAATATGTATTCTTGCAAGGAAATAAATTGAACAGCAAAAATATCCTTAAATATGTACAAAGAAAATGATTAGTGTTACAAATGTATGTCCTCTACAGTCTAAAAAGAGAGCGTTAATAATGGAGCACAAAAAAATAGCAGAACACTTAAAGAACTACCTTTGTCAGTTTTCACAGAAGACACAAATTACTTCCCAGAAATAATAGGGAAGAAAGGGCCTTTTGAAATGGAGAAATTGAAGGAAATTAACATATGTAAGATGGGTCTGAAAACTGATAAATTCAGGGGACCTGATAGCCTATATCCTTGGGATCTGAATGAGTTGAGATTCAAAATAGTCGGTACATTGGTTGCTAACTTCCAAAATTCTTAATAAAGTTATAGAATTTTGTTGAAAGTTGAGTTAAGAAGGTATTATGTAAATTCAAGAACGTCCCTGACGGATGAAAGGGTGGCAAATGTAACCCCACTATTTAAAGAAAGGACCAAAGAGAAAACAGGAACTTACAGACCATTATCCTAACATTGGTAGTAGGCAAAATGCTTGAGCTAAAGGATGCAATATTAGGACACTTAGAAAATATTATTGGTGTTAGATAAAATCAACATGGATTTATGAAAGCAAAATCATGTTTCTCAAACCTACTGGTATTCGTGGAGGACACAACTAAGAGAATGGTTAAGAGAGAAACAGTGAGTGTTGTGTATTTGGATTTTCAGAAAGATTTAGAAACCAGTATTGTCACTTTATGTAAAGAAGGATGTAACTGTGAAGGAAACTTGTCAGAGAAGATTTGCTAAAAGAAAATCTGGAATGAATGGACTGCATTGGACAGTCTAGGCTTGTATCCATGGGAGTTTAGAAGAGTAAGAGGTAACCTGATTGAACATATAAGATCCTCAAACTGCAGTACTGCTGACAAGAGCTGGCATGTTTCGTGAAGCACTTCTTTCATTAAAGATGATGATACACACACACATTTCCTGATTTAAGGCAAGGTAAGACTGATAGCCTTGGAAGATCCTAGATAGATGTGACCTTCTTCTGAGGGAGGAAGGCTCTTTAGTGTTCTCCCTCAGCAAGCAGCTTGTTGTTCTCTGTATTAGTTGTGATCAATCTCCCTGCATTATTCTAATCCCGGGGATGCACTATAGCAGTAATGACAGGAGGTCAGTGGCCTGAGCAGAATTCTTGAATTCAGATCCAAGAACATCTCCATGTGTTATATAACTCCTTGACAATCCAACTTTCAATGACGTTCTACAACTCCATCAAAACAGGAAGAAATTAAATGGTGGCGTACAGAATGTGATTGACAATCCATTTAAATAGCACTGTCGGGGGTTCTGCGCCACTACTGAGTATATGTTCAGTTTAACATATTTAAGAGAGATTGTCAGTTGAGCAATACGCTTGAAAATGGCAGTCTCGATATCCAATCAGCATTACACACTGACTTTGTTGCTTTCCTACTCTGTAGACTACCGTTACATGTTTCATCCTCCTGCATAAATACCCTCATCAAAATAGCATCATGTGTTGCTTGGAATCAAAATGTACAGGCATCATAATAAAGCAAAAAACTGCAGATGCCAGAGATTTGAAACAAAAATAGAAATTACTGGAGAAACTCAATAGGTCAGGCAGTATTTGTGGAGTGAAAGCAGAATTCAAGATTGAGTCTAGTGACTCTTCATCAAAACCACTTTGGATGAAGAGTCACTGGACTTGAAACATTAACTCTGCTTCATTCCCACTGATGCTGCGAGACCTGCTGAGTTTGTGAAGTAATTTCTGGTTTTATCTGCAGGCATCACACACATAGTATGTGTGCTACAGATCCAAGGCTTTATCCTTGCCTGTCAAATTTCCAAATACATTGAGTTAGCAACCTAGGTCAGGAATTTACTTGAATAAATCATTTTTGTACTCCGAATTAATCCATCATTATAGGCCCCTTTAATTAATTAAAGTGAACAGATCATGGGTTATCAATTGGGTTAGCCAAAGAGTTCTTTCTAATTTACCAAATAACCCAAGGTAGTAAGTAAAAGAAAACATAAAGATTTAGGATTATTAATAAAATGGAAATAGTAGTTGAGTTTTGGAAGAATACTTAAGTGGAAACAACTATAATAATATTAAATATAGCACTTGACAACATTAATTCCATGAACGTTAAAATTAATGTCTAAGCATCAGGGGTCAACTATTATTGTTTATGAGGAAGAAAATGTATAAGATTAATTGAGAAAATGCATTAGCTGAAAGAAACAAAAATCAACTGTGGAGAGATGGCAAGTACTCTTAAAGACATTTAGATTCCATTAAAATAAAACCAAGCAATAATAAAAGTCTATTATCTAGACTAATCTGGAGGCAAATATAACAAACCGAAGGAGGTAAATATAATACATGGAGAGATAACAGTTGGGATGAAAAAGTAGACAAGGCCCATTAAAGGAGGAATGAAATAATTTTATTGAGGATAAAATGCAAAGTAGCATAAACTTCAATGCATATTGTTACAAATGTGTGCTACCTGTTTGGAATGTATTCCCCATTTCCAAATATTCAAAGGTCAACGAAATAGCAACCAAGATGAAATACTTTGATTCTGTTTGAGTGGGTGAATAGTTAGAGAAAACTTACTAGGCTTTTAAAGATTATGTGTACTGGCAGGGGCTTGTAATATTCAACCCAATGTCATGAAAGTATGGTGAACTCCCAGGATCAAATGATTTTCATCCTCGAGTTTAAAAGGACTTTGCAGATGTCCTAACTCCAAGCTCTTCATTTGGGAAATGCCATTTGCCACTCCATCCTGTGACAATAAAGGATATCATCTTCTATTCTAATAATAACTTGGGGAAGAGGAAAAATGAAAGTGCATTGTGGGCCAGTTACCCTAACATCTATTGAACTAAAATTCCTAAATCAGTATTTATGAAGAGGATGACCTTGAAAATGTTCCACCGATCAGAAAGGACCATGAGGGATTTGAGGCCCTTATTACAGAAAAGTGGGCCATGTTTGATGAATCAAGTTGAATATTTTGAAGAGCTGACTACAGTCAAGGGTAGGTAAATGTCTAACACACTTATTCATATAAGTTTACAAAAAGACATTTAATGAAGATCCGCATGATAGACAATAGACATGATCTTTTAGGGAGCAACAACTATTGCCAATTTACACTCTGCTCAAACTTTCACCTGCCATGATGTTCTCTGTATTTCTTGCCTGGCTCTTCCAGAAGTTCAGAACCTTTTGCCCTTCAATGAACTGCATTACCGTACAGGGTTTGGGACTGACTAGACAAGTCCCCTTTTTATGACACAAGCCAGAAGGTAACTTCAAATTCCAGTCTTTGAATATTAATGAATGAGTGAATGTAAGCTCATGGTTAGGCGGTAGATGAGTGAGCTGGTAGATTGATGAGAAGACAGGTGATTCATGTGGCAATTGGGTGAAATGGTAGTTAAGTGACAGGATAGTTAGATCAGATTGGGGGGGGATGGTCCATTTAGTAGCTGGTTGAGTTGGGTTGTGTCAGGAGTAGTCAGTTAATGACAGGTGGTTACGCCCATTTGGGAGGGGAATTCTGGTGGATGGGGGGTAGATAATGATGTCAGGTGAATCTGACCAAGTGGTAGGTAATCAAGAGGTCAGGGTAATTAGTTTGGGGCTTAGTTGTTAAGGGTGCTATTTGGATGGTGAAGAAGGGCAACTGGAGGCAAGAGAATGATTACCAAATTGGCAGGGTAGATGGGGACCATCTAGTGCTGTTGAAGAGATAGCCAGGATTCAGCATGAGTGATGGATGGGTTTTCAGTTTTATCGTTACCCAGACATTATACAAGTTTCTCTTTCTAGAGTTTTCTGTATAACTATTCAAGTATACCAGAATATTAGAACTTTCCAAAATATCTGATTTGAGGAGCGTCCCAAATTGTAGGTTAATTTCCCATTAGATTTTCCTGTGGTGGTCAGAGCATCAAGATCTCTATGGAGTCCTAATTCACCAATTTAGTCAAACATTCAGTCTCTAATGATCGTAGGCCAATGGTTTTGGCCTTCATTTAAGTTGAAATCTATGGGGTGGGAAATAAATGAGTGACTTGGTTTTAAAATTGGATGAGCAGGAGATGGAGAGTAGTGGCAATGTGCATGCACGGAAATAGTCTGCATTACTGAAGGTGGACAGAGATAATGTTTTTGCTTCTTTTTGTCAGTAAACAATATATTTAAAAAATTAATAGATAGATTTTTAATAAAACCCGGTACCCAGTTTGGGAATTGTCCAAGGAAGATATGATTACTTCCTTATGAAGATGCAGATCCTGAACTTAGAATTTTTTGAGGACTTAACTTGGGGAATTGAAATAAATTGACAGTTTTTTTCAGAATATTGGGAGTTCTTTGATTTAGAATTTTGCTGATTATTTTAGGAATGTTGAGAATTGTCTCAGTTGCTTTGGAGAAATTGTGCACAACAGCCAAAGCTTTCAGAGCAGATTGATGCATGTAGGTGAGCCTGAAACCACTTCAGTAAGATGAAAAGTTCAAATAAAAATATGTTTTCAATTTGTAGTTAAATGCCATCAACTAGACAGTTAAAAACCCAAAGGAAGAGTTGTAAGATGTTGAGCTAATGCTGCATGGCGGAAGTATACAGTTTGCCGAGTGGCCTGTTCACCCATTGACAAATGGAACTTGTGGTGTCTTGCAAGGATCTGTGTTAGGACCCTAGCTATTTGCAGTATTCATTAATGACTGTTGAGGATGGGATGTCCACTTTTAATGATAAAATAAGATAGAACTGTAACCAGTGCAGGTAGAATCATAAAATCACAGAACAATATGGATAAGTTGAATAAATGATGAAGACAGTGGTAAATGGATTTCCGTAAAAGCAAATGTGAGGATATTGACTTTGGTTCCAAGAAGAAAAGAATAGGATAGTTTCAAAATGGTGAAAATCTAGAAACATGGGAGGTCCAAAAGGAGTTAAGGTCCAAGTACATAAATCACTAAAATCATAAACAGAGAAAAATAATCAAACACACTAAATAAATACTAATCTTTATAAGATCCATCTGGAGAACTAGAATAGGAGGGGTGAAAGTCACACTTCGATATACAAAGCCTTTGTTAGACAATCCCTGGAGGATCTCATTAATGATAATTGTCTAAGAATCAATTGATCATCTGAATTGATTAACTTCATGATTGGTTTGCTTAAAACAGTAAAACAATTCCAAGTTATGAAGCAAACACAGCAAGTCAAAAGTTTACCATGGGTGCAACTGACGGCCCAATAATAGACTAATTGAGAGACAGTCACAACATTGTATACATCATGCACTGTGAGTCCTCAAAGGTGAAAACTCTTAAAGGCAATGTCACACACAATATATAAATCCAGAAAATGCTAGAGAAGTTTGGCATCTGTGCAGACAGAAATAGAATTAACATTTCAAGTCCAATATTAATCTTCCTTGGAACATACATTTTGACCTTATTTCCACTCTCAAATATATTGATTAAATCTGTGCAATCCATGTGTGGAAAAAAATGTTGAATAAGCCAAATGTATCAGAAATCATGGCAACATAAACCTCAGCAGTAAAACTTTTCAAGATGGTAAAAACCATTTGCTTTAAAATGTTACATCTTTCGTTCACAAGTTTTGTCTTATACGCCCAATATTTAGATTAATCTAAGCTTTTTCCATTCTTCAACTTGTTATGATGAAAGTTCTGTTCAGTACACAACTAATTGCAGCATCATTACTGTAATGATTATAACATGGTTAGTCAGCTGGACATAATAGAATATGTGTTGGAGCTGTTAATCTAGTCCAATCAGGGAGACCTGGCTGACAGATAAAAATGGGAATTTCAGCAATACTTTCTTTTTATTCTTTTCATTTGTGGGATATGGGCATCACTGGCTGGCCAGCGTTTATTGCCCATCCTTAGTTGCCCTTGAGAAGGTGATGGTGAGCTACCTTCTTGAACTGCTGCAGTCCATCTACTGCGGGTTGACCTGTAATGCCACCTGGGAGTGAATTCCAGGATTTTGTCCCAGCAACAGTGAAGGAACAGGATCTATTTCCAAGTCAGGATGATGAGTGGCTTGGATAGGATCTTTGAAGGTGGTAGTGATCCCAAATATTTGTTGCCCTTGTCCTTCTAGATAGACGTGGTCATGGATGTGGAAGGTGCTGTCTGTGCATCTTTGGTAAATTTCTTAAGTGCATCTTACAATAAAGTGTTGGTAGTGGAAGGCATGGATGCTTGTGGATGTTTTGCCAGACAAATGTGCTGCTTTGTCCTGAATGGTATCAAGTTTTTTGAGCATTATTCAGGCATGTGGGGACTATTCCATCACACTCCTGACTTATGCCTTGTAGATGGTGGACAGGCTTTGGGAGTCATGAGGCAAGCTACTTGTTGCAGTATTCCTAATCTCTGACCTGCTCTTGTAGCCATTGTATTTGTGTGGTGAGTCCAGTTGAGTTTCTGGTCAATGATAACTCCAGGATGTTGACAGTGGGGGATTCAATGATGGTAACACATTGAATGTCAAGAGGTGATGGTTAGATTATCTCTTATTGGTGATGGTCATAGCACAGCATTTGTGTGGTGTGAATATTACTGGAATTTATTACTGAATCTCTCTGGAGTTTGTTCAGATCTTGTTGTATTTGAATGTGGACTGCTTTAATATCTGAGGAGTCATGAGTGGTGCTGACATTGTGCATTCATCAGCAAATATCCCTGCTTCTGATCTAATGGAGGGAAGGCCATTGATGAAGCAGCTGAAGTTGGTTGTGCATAGGACACTACTCTCAGTGACTCCTGCAGAGATGTCCTGGAGCTGAGATGACAGAGCACCTTCTTATTTGCCAGGTATGACTCAAACCAGCAGAGAGTTTGCCCACTAATACCCATTGGTTCCAGTTTTGCTCAGGCCCTTGATACCTGGGTAATTTTCCACATTTTCGGGTACGTGCCAGTGTTGTAACTGTACTGGAACAGTGTGGCTAGGGGAGTGGCAAGTTCTGGAGCACAAGTCTTCAGTACTATTGCCGGAATGTTGTCAGAGCCCATGGCCTTTGCAGTTTCCAATGTCTTTTTGATATCACATGGAGTGAATCGAATTGGCTGAGGATTTGAATCTGTAATGCTGAAGACCACTGGAGAAGGCCGAGATAGGTCATCCACTCAGCACTTCTGGCTGAAGATTGCTGCAAAATCTTCAGCCTTATCTTTTGAACAAATATGCTGGGCTCTTGCATCATTGAGGATAGAGTATTTGTGGATCTTCCTCCTCCAGTGAGTTGTTTAATCATTCATTACCATTCACAACTGGATGTAGCAGGACTGCAGAGCTTAGATCTAACCTGTTAGTGGTGGGATCACTTAGCTCTGTCTGTCACTTGCTGTATATGCTGTTTGGCATGCAAGTAGTTCTGTTTAGTGGCTTCACCAGGTTGACACATTATCTTCAGGTATGCTTGGTACTGCTCCTGGCATGCCCTCCTGCACTCTCCTTTGAACTAGGGTTGATATCCTGGCTTGATTGTAATTGTTGAATGCCAGGCCATGAGAATACAAAGTGTCTGGAGTATAATTCTGCTACCGTTGATGGCCCCAGTGCCTCATCAATGCCCAACATTGAGTTGCTAGATCTGTACAAAGTCTGTCCCATTTAGCATGGTGATAGTGCCACACAACAATATCGAGGATTTTCTCAATGTGAAGGGGAGACTTCGTTTCCGAAAGATCTCTGGGGGGTGGTCGCTTTTTACTGATACTTTCTTGGACAACTGCATTTGTAGCTGGCAGATTGGTAAGGATGAAGTCAAGTATGTTTTTCCCTCTTGTTGCAGACAATATTCACTCTCTGAGAGTTCTCTCTGAACAGGCAATACTGAATTCAAGGACTGTTCATGTGTAAATAAAAGGTGATGTGTTACCAGCCTCTGCGGACATATTTCAATTATTTTATCAGCCTGTGAAGGTCTATAAGTTTGATTTTATTATGTTTGTATCTATGTAGTAATTGACCATTCATAAATGTGACAAAGTTTCAATTAAAATAGTATGCCATGAAAGGTGGTGGCTATAGATCAGTTCATAAACACCTCCCACCCACCTTTCAATGTTTATTCATGGCTTTTTCCCTCCATGAGGTAGAACTCCAGTGAAATTGTATTTCCTCTAATTTTCTATGCCTGCTGGCTTTGAGTCTCAAGATGAGTCTAGCTGATGGTGTTGTCATTCTGGGTCCAGTGAGCCAATGCATTTACTGATAGTGGTGTACACTTCCATACTTTAAGCTTTTCCTCTTTTCATTACTGAAAGTGGTGACTAAAGTAGAACGGACACTCTTTCAATACTCAGTCCTTCAATACTGCGGCCATTGCTATTCCTTAAGAGGTGAGGACTTACAGTGAACGTTGTAAGGGAATTTACCATAAAGAGCATCAGATCCAAGCTTAAAGCTGTTGTCATTGGGGTAAAGAACTGGAAATCAAGCCCTACTAATCCTGGAGTCATCTGAAAAATTACAAATTTCAGCAAAGTATGCAAGGTCTCCAATTTGCCTGTCAGATAGACCCAGGTTAACATTAAACATACTCAAGGTTTCGATATTTAATAAGAACTATTACTTATTATAAATAAATAGATTCTAATCACAGGTAGACATTTATGCACTGTCGGCATTTAATTTTCCTTGGTAAAACTCTAATCTCCTTTTAATAACTCCTTATAGACAAAAAACATTGGTGTTTTGGATGGAGGGAAAATAATGCTGAGGAAACCACTCAATAACAGAAGTCCACAGGATTCGATAAACTGTACCTTTTGTTTCCCAAATCCTTCAGTCCATTAATCTTTTCAATTACATTCCCTGACATCTTCACAGAGGTGCAGGGTGGGTAGCTTCTGAATTCTAAAGGCTTTCTAAAGGGTAAATATGATAAATTGCTTAAAAGCAGTAGCTTACAGCAACCGTTGGAATAAAATAAATTTGCTTTCTTCAGGCTTTAGGTATTTTACCAGAGAGAGACATACTATCAGGCTTTCAGCTGTCCCAAGATGACTGCCAGTATTATTCACACCCACAAGCTGTTCATCTACCCAGGACCCAATTAGATCATTGTCAGACTGATTGTCTTTGGCATCCAGAGTTGGTCACGATTCCACTCACCAGTCAGGAACCTGTTGCCAGCTGAAACTCATTTTGTATACAGACTGCCGGACCCAGCCCATCTACAAACATCTTTCCCCCCTGCTTGAATAAAGCAACAGTGTAAATACCACACACACTGAATTTCAATAATTTACTTTTAAAATGACAGCAATTCTTTCCTCAGTCCTTTGCTGTAATACGGTCATTTTCTAGTTCACTCCACAATCAAAAATAAAGCAAATGAAAATACTGTGCTGTTTATATGCCTAGTCACAAAGCACACTCTACTACAGTCAATAATCAGAATCATAAATCTCAGCTCATTATTTTGTTCCATCTTTGTTCCATTAAGTCCTGGTACCAATTAATAAAGTTCTGGATTAGTGGCACTGGAAGAGCACAGCAGTACAGGCAGCATCCAAGGAGCAGTGAAATCGACGTTTCGGGCAAAAGCCCTTCATCAGGAATAAAAGCCAGGAGGAAAACTTCTTCAAGGCAGGCATCTTTGCAAGAGGATTCGCAGTAGGGTTAAAATTAGCTAGGTAAAAACAATGACTGCAGATGCTGGAAACCAGATTCTGGATTAGTGGTGCTAGAAGAACACAGTAGTTCAGGCAGTATCCAAGGAGCAGCGAAATCGACGTTTCGGCAATAGCCCTTTATCAGGAATAAAAGGAATTTTACCCAATTAATAAAGTCCTCAGTCTTCCAGGATGAGACTACTTAACTTATTAGAGACCGTAGACTCAACCAAAACCTTTTCAGTCTATGTGGATCAATATAACCTCACGTTCAGTCTACCTGTTGACATTCACAGGGTTTGCATGAATGTCCTGCTTTTGCAGTTTATTTTCTGAGTGACACGTTTATGATGATGAATAGAGAACTGACAGTAATCAACAGTCACCAATTGATAAGAAACCACAAACCTATTTAGAGTGATTCTACTGACTGTCACATGTCAGCATTATGTGTACGCCAGACTTGTGGCGATGTGGACATTTTATCAACAGATTTATAGTTCTGACAACTATTTTAGGATGTTTATATAAATGGGTTTAAAAGTAGCACATGGCACAATGCCAGTACAGAATTTGAAAAGATGCAGCAGTTGTTTGAGCATAAAATCAAGTTTTGTGGACCTCTCACGGGGTGGCAGTATTGACAAAGTTTTCCAAATACAAAGGAAGTGGGATGAGGGGAGAGAGAAAAGTTGAACCCAGGAACCATACTGTGAGGAACAGAAGGGGAGAGATTACAGAGAGAAAAATGTAACAAATATTGATAGTAAGAGAAAGATTTGAAGCAAAGGATTAGCCAGATGAAAACAAATAATTTTCTATGTTTGTTCACATTGATTTTGCTAGTGATTTATTGCCCATTCCTAGTTGCCCTTGAACTGAATAGATTGCTGGATAATTTCAGAGAGCAGTTAAGAGCTAACCACATTGTTATGTGTCTGGAATCATATGTAGGACAGACTATGTAAGGACGGCATATCTTCTTTCCTAAAGGACGTTGATGAACCATATGCATTTTACAATTGACAATGGTTACACAGCTGCTAATGGACTAGCTTTTTAATTACAGAAGTTTATTGATGTCAAATTTCACCACCTATCATGGTAAAATTTGAACCCATGTCCCTAAAATAATAACAAATAAAAACCGAGTGCTGGAAAAAATTAGCAGGTCTGGTGGCATCTATGAGAGAATCAGAGTTAATGCTTTGAGTCCAAATACTTGTCTTCAGAACTGGAACTCTGTTCCAAAGGTCTTTTAATGTGAAATATTAACTCTCCACAGATGCTGCTAGATTTGCCAAGTTCCTCCAGCATTCTCTGTTTGTTTTAGATTTCCAGCATTGCTTTTATCCCCAGGAAGGTAACTTGAGGATCTGGATTACTAGTTTACTATCATTACCATGGCAACACCATCTCTCAAATAAGGGGTGAAACCAGAAATGAGAAGGTGAGATAACAGGAAGCTTAAGATGTGGAAATTTGCTCTTTAACTTTCCATTTAAGTGTAATTATGAGAATTAAAGAAGTTTTGTAAATGATTTATGGATCTTAGATTGTGTTTATTGTATCCATAGATATACTGACAATTTGGTGCTACTGAAAGTGAAATTTTCAATTATATTGTCTTTATAAATGGTTAACATGTGGATCACAAAACAAAATACTTTGATATAGGAGAGGTGGTAAGTTTAATTGAATTTGTCAAATGTTTAATTAAAAGTAGCAATAGTAAAAGTGGTCATTCCTACGAGAGGGAGGAAATTCAATCTAAGTCGTCCATAAAATAAAAAAAACAAAAAAAGCTAGCCTGCAGGATGCCATTGGAAGGCAGAGCAGCAGCACAGAATAAGTATAAAACTAACTGAGCTCAGGGATTGTGGCCTAACCTGCAGGCAGCAGTCGAGGGGTGGAGTAGCAGCACAGAGTGAGCATAAACTAACTGAGCTTGGGAATTGTGGCCTAGCCTGTAGGGAGCAGTTGGGGGATGGAGCAGCAGCACAGAGTAATTTTAAAACTAACTGAGCTTGAGGATCGCAGCCAAGCCTGTAGGGAGCAGTTGGAGGGTGGAGCAGCAGCATAGAGTGAGTATAAAACTAACTGAGCTTGGGATCATGGCCTAGCCTGCAGGGAGCAATTGGAGGGTGCAGCAGCAGCAGCACAGAGTGAGTATAAAACTGAGCTCAGGACACATTGTCAATGTGAAAAAAATTGGAGTGATATCACAGGGAACTTGTGACCTGATTTGCCGGTAGGAAATCTGCACTAAATTTGAAAAAGAACACAACAAAAAATTATTAATGGATTAATTAACTCATTCATAAGTTTATATACATAAAGTAATTAACTAAGTAGAGATTGCTGAGCAGCTGACGTGCTGTAGCTGTATGATGTGAGAGCTGGTAGTTCCCATTGCAAGCATCTGCAGCAAGTATTGGTTGCTGGAAGAACTTCAGTCCAGAGTTGATGAGCTGGAGTTGGAGCTTCAAACTCTGCAGCACGTCCAGGAGGGGGAGAAGTACCTGGACACTTTGTTTCGGGAGGCGGTCACACCTGGTAGATTAAATTCAGTCAGTGATCAGGGACAGCAGGATGTGATTACAAGTGAGGCAGGTAGAGGGATCCCGTATTCAGGAACTGTGGAGCCTCAGCTCTTGACATTGTCCAACAGGTACAAGGTATTTGCTCCCTGTGTGGATGAGGGAGGATAAGCCAGCTGACCGCTGCACCATGGTACAGGAGGCCATTCAGGAGAGGGGATCAAAAAGAGAAGAGTTAGTTGTAGGGGCCTGTACAATTAGGGGGATTGGTAGTATCCCTTGTAAGCAGGATTGAGAATCCCACATAGTGTGTTGTCTGCCTGGTGCCAGGGTGGGTGACATCTCTGAGCAGCTTGAAAGGATATTGGAGCAGGAGGGAGAGAATCCAATTGTTGTGGACCATGTTGGGACAAACAGCATAGGGAAGACTAGGACAGATGACCACTTTGGGGATTATCAAACTGTAGGAACAAAATTAAGGAATAGGTCCTCAAGGGTTATAATCTCTGGAATACTACCCAAGCCACGTGCAAATTACCTTAGGGATAAGAAAATTAGGGACGTAAACATGGCTAAAGGAGTGCTGTGGGAAAGAGAGCTTCCATTTCATGGAGCACTGGCATCAGTTTTGGATCAGGAGGGATCTGTACCGTTGGGACAGTCTGCACCTGAACTGATTTGGAAGCAGTGTTCTTGTGATAAATGGGTGGTCATTAAAACATTAATCTAGTGAACTGGGGGAAGGGAAGGGGAAATTAATAGGAAGTGTTATGGTAAGTACAAAAGAAGCAGCAGGTTAACATCTCTGCAGGAGAGTTTAACTGCATTGAAGATTATGAAAGTAGTTAAAAGGATGGAAAACTCAGGAGATATTATTAATGGGGATGTTAGAATTCAAAAAGAAAGTATAAAAACTGGCATAAAGGCACTTTACCTGAATGCTCATACCATTTGAAACAAGGTAGATGAGTTAACAATACAAATCATTGTGAATGAATATGATTTAGTAGCCATTACGAAGACATGGAGGAAGGATATAACTGGGAATTAAATATCCAGAGGTATCAGACTAATCTAAAGGACAGACAGGAGGTAAGGGAATTGGTATAGCTCTAATATTTAAGGATGACATCAAGGAAGTAGTGAGAGATGATATAGGTTCTATGGAGAATAAGGTTGAATCCATTTGGTTGGAAATTAGAAAATAAGAAGAAAAAGTCACTGAAAAGCATAATCCATAGGCCACCAAATAATAATATCACATTGGGGTGGGCAATAAAAAAATGAAATTACTAATATCTGTAAAAATGGTGTGGCAATTATCATGGGGGATTTTAATCTACATGTTGATTGGCCGAACCAGGTTGTTTAAGGCAGCATTGAGGAGGAGATCATTGAATGTCTCTGTGATAGTTTTCTTGAACAGTATGTAATTGAATCAACAAGGGAGCAAGCTATCCTAGATCTGTTCCTGTGTAATACGACAGGAAGAACTAATGATCTCATTTACACATTGTCTTGAAAGGAATAATCACAGTATGGTTGAGCTTAGAATGAAGATAGAAAGTGAGAAGATAAAATCTAATACCAGGGTCCTGTGCTTAAACAAAGGAGTCTACAATAGATTGATGGAGGAGTTGGCTAAAGTGGACTGGAAGCAAAAATTTTATAGTGGGACAGTGGAGGACTTTAAAAGCAAATTTTCAAAGCGATCAGCAAAAGTATATACCAGTGAAAAGGAAGGACTGTAGGAAAAGGGGTAAACAACCGTGGATGCCTAAGGTTATCAAATCGAAAGATAAGGCATACAAAATGGCAAAGATCAGTGGGAAATGAGAAGATTATGTTGCAGCTGTATAAGGTGTTGGTAAGGCCACAACTGGAATACTGCATGTAGTTTTGTTCTCCTTACTTGAGAAAGGGTGTACTCGCACTGGACAGAGTGCAGAGGAGGTTCACTAGATTGATTCCAGAATTGAGAGGGTTGGCGTATGAGAAGAGATTGGGTACACTGGGATTATATTCATTGGAATTTAATAGAATGAGGGGGTATCTTACAGAAACATATAAAATTATGAAGGGAATAGGTAAGATAGAAGTAGAGAGGATGTTTCCACTGGCAGGTGAAACTAGAACAATTGGGCAAAGCCTCAAAATTAGGGGAGCAGATTTAGGACTAAATTGAGGAGGAACTTTGTCACCCAGAGTGTTGTGAATCTATGGAATACCCTGCCAAGTGAAATAGTTAGTCTATCTCATTGAATGTTTTTTAAAGTTAAGATAATTTTTTTGACCAGTAAAGAAATTAAAGGTCATGGTGACAGAGTGGGTAAGTGGAGCTGAGGCCATTCAAAGATCAGTCATGATCTCACTGAATGATGAAGTGAGCTTGAAGGGCCAAATGGCATAGTCCCTGCTCCTGATTCTTATGTTTTTATGTACTGCAGATGCTAGAAATCTAAAATAAAAAAATGTGAGTTCTGGAGAAAGTCAGCAGATCTGGCAGCAACAATCAAGAGACTCCCTCTTACTGAAAACAAAAATGCTGGAAATCACAGTGGGTCAGGCAGCATCCATGGAAATCTAAGCTTTTGAATCTAGATGACACTTCATAAGCCTCCCTCTTCCTGTTTGCTGCCAATGATTCTGATTCCTCTTTAAATCTGCTATGTTTCTTAGGAATCCTGTTTTTGATGTTTGCTCAGTCTGCTTATCTTTGGATGTACTTTTCAAATTTTAGCAATATGATTGGAACATAGGATTAGTTGTTCTCATCCATCTACTTGTAATAGCTTCACTGTGGGAGTGTCCAAGTAGAAATTTGTTTGTATGTAACCCAAACATTTCACATTTGTGTTTCTCATTACCATTCTGAATCAACATCATACATTATCATTTAAATGCACTAATTGTAAAAATATCATCTTAAGAAGGGAATTGGATCTAATATGTTCTGAATTTCCCCATTTTGAATCATGTCGAAATATACTTTGGTATAAATACTGTTGAACAGAAAAGGAATATTAGTTCAAAGGGATTATGAAAACCACTCTGCTTGGTCACACAATTGGTGGTGAAATATAAAGTTGAGGTCTTGAATTAATTTGGATTTTTGTTATGTAAAAAGTCATGTGACTTTAGAGATTTTTGGTTTCCAACTTGTATTCAAACATATCTGCTGATCTTCCTATATTTCAAATAGGATGATTTTTGGTGATAAATAAAATTAGTTATGAAAATATAAATAAGTGGGGTGGCATTTGATATAGTCCAAGCCCACGGGCATGACAACCTTTTTGATAGAACAGACTGAAATAATCTTCACCAGCAAATGTAATTAGGCTGTTATCCACAGATTAAATCTTCAATACATTATAGACAGGACAATTTAAACCAAATAAGCATTATTTTGTACATATTATGTCCTAAGATAGGATGTCCTGAACTTTCAAATAAATTAATTGGCTATTTAATGTTTTTTAATGTCCTTGAGACATGAATAGCATGATTATAAATGCAGGTATTTTCATTTCTTTTTCTCACTTACTGGTTGCTGTAGCACATTGTTAGCAGCTCCTCCTTTAACATGCATCCTTTGACTGATCATGTCTCTTGGCCCTCAATCACAGTCATTCTATTCATGGCTGTCAAGTCAGAAAGGAAAAAGAGGAAGATATTGGCTGGCTGAACTTGTTCTCACATTGAAGAGCTTCTCTGTTAACTGTTCTCACTTCCTCCAAATAAAATATGTTGTTTTGAAAAACCTTATGCTAGGTTTGCTTTTTAGTGGGATATTTGGAGCAGTTCTTGTTTCATTCCTAATGGATCTTGCCCTAATCTGTCTTTCTGGTATATTGATCATTGTATTGGTGCCATTCAATGCTGTGATTCAGAATTGGAAAGTGTTATGAAAGTTGCTCCCAATTTAAACCCTTCTCTCACTTTTCACATAATGCATGTATGACTCTTTTCTTTCTTGACTTGTTTGTTTCCATACCTGAGGATAGGCTATCAATGAATGTATTCTACAAGTCCAGCGACTTATGCAGCTACCTTGAATATATTTCTTCAGACCCTTTTTTTTGCAAGGAAGTCCATTTCTACTGTTTTAATAAACAATTACTCATCAGGGATTAAGTTGCCCATGGGTCAGTTTATTTAAAGTAGTAGAGAGAGAATATCCATGCAAACAATCCGCCAGCTGGTCCCAACAATGTACAAACAGCACACGGTATCCTCGATTATGAAAACTCTTACAGTCAAAGTACATAAACAACACAACCTTCCATACCAGCATCTCTCATACAACATTTTTTAATCCTCAGCTGTAGGTTTTCACTCTTTCATCCACCACCCTCTGTCCTAGCTGGTAAAACCTTTAACCAAGTCCATCACAGTTCCTGCACTTTGACTCTCGCACCTCCCTCTGCAAACTAGTCCATGATGTGGCGCCTGATGCCCTCAATTTTCACCCCAGTACCTCCTTATTCAACAGATCACCCTCCAGTATTTCCACCAAGTCCAGCATAAGGTCACCATGAAATACATCTTCACTTTCCCTCCACATTCAGCTTTCTAAAGGCACTGTCCCCTCTGTGGCACTCTTGTCAGCTCCTCAACTTAAGAACAATGGAAGGTGCAGTTATTGCATGATTTGCTGGATATTTCCAGTGTTTTATTTCAGATTTCCCATATTTTCAGTTGTTTGCTTTTGTGCCCTGAAGCTGTGCCTGGGGCAAAACTTTGGATCTAAAGAACAGAATCTTTTTATCTTATTAGTCTATCTTCAATTAAGTCAATAGCACCCATTGCAATAATAACTCATCTGGTTAGTAATTTTTTTAATATTGTTTCATAATTGCATCTTTATATTACTAAAGCACAGCCGTAAATGCTTTTCAAAATTGCCATTCCAGAAATTTTCCTTTTGAACTGCCAGAATAATTTATTGAGATAAAGCTGACAATGTTATAGAGAAATCTATGCTACATATAGCAGAATTTCTGTTGTTTGCTTTAATAGAGAAGCCTTTATAGGATAGTGAAATTTGGTAGATAATTTAGAATTCTCAAATTTTGATCTTAAGCATTTGATATGACTGTTTAGATATAAAGACAAAAAATACTACAAGTAATATTCGTATTATTTGATCTTTTTTGGGCAGAATAGCTTATACCAGACCATGTGATGATTGATGGAAGCAGGATGCATAAAAGGTGACAAAATGAGCCTTTATCCTGTCAAACTTCTGGCATGTAATCAGGAAAAGCAGATTTTTGGAGCAGGAAGGTCTCACGATATTTAGCGTAGCTTGTTGGTTATTAAAAGTGTAAATGATCCAGTAAAATAAAATTATTCAACACAATGTTCTGTCCTTTTTACTATGAACTGGCAGGAAACATTACTCCATCACCCACTGGCATTTATCCTTCCGTGATCCTGTTGCTAGGCTAGATAGCGACACAGTTTTCCTGAGTTTAGTTAACATCTGCTTGCCAATCATCCAACAAAGGCCTCAGGCAAACTTTTGTTCCATTGTCTATATGCCATAGATCTAATGCCTGGATTGACAGTTGGGTTCATAATATTTTTCTTTTGGTTGCTGACATATTTCTGGCTTTTATTAAGTAATACTTTCTATAGCCATGTTGACTGCTTCAAAGGGCATTTAACAGCCACAAAGTGAGTATTGCTTGGCTGTGTTTTGAGGCTCACTAATGTATTTATGCAGGAAATAGTAATAACACAGATATCCAACCTGGAAAGTAGAAAGCCACACAGATAGCCTGTCTTCAACCCAACCAGTGTCCCCACCTCAACCATCAATAAAATGATGGAAGGTGTGGATGACTGCGTTATCAAGTATCACCTACTCACCTGAGCATTGGTGCTTGGTTTGGGTTCTGCCAGGACCACTCCACTCTAGACCTCATTAGAGCTTGGCTGAAACAGAGATAAGAGGTGAGATGAGAATGACTGACTAAATTTGGCATCAAAGTGGCATCTTAACACATGTAGAATCATGTAGCCCAAAAGAAAAACAGAAGCCAATGAGAACCTGGGAGCAACTTGTCCATGAGTTAAAATTACAAAAAGGAAAATTGTTACTGTCGTTGGAGACCAATCACCTCAGGACCAGGATATCATGCTGCATGAGTTCCTCAGGGCAGTATATAAAGTTCCATCATAGAATCATAAAATCACTACCATGTGGAAGTAGGCCATTTTGCCCATCGAGTCCATACTGAACATCTGACAAACATCCCATCCAGACCCAGCCCCCCACCTTATCCCTGTATTTCTCATGGCTAATCTACCTAACCTACACATCTCTGGACACTATGGGCAATTTAGCATCACCAATCCACCTAACGTGCATATCTTTGGATTGTGGAAGGATACTGGGACACCCACAAGAAACCCATGGAGACATCGGAAAAATGTGCAATTTCCACACAGATGTCCCCCGAGTGTGCAATCGAACTTGCTCCCTGGTGCTGTGAGGCAGTACTGCTGTCCCATCATCTTTAACTGATGTATCAGTGACCTTTTCTTCATTTTATGGTCAGCGATAAGAATGTTCTTTGAATATTACTATATTCGGTATTATTCAGAGCTCCTCAGATAATGAAGCGATGCATGTCCACAAGCATCCAGACCTAGATAATGTTCTGGTTGGGGTGATAACTGGGAAGCAACTTTTGTGCCTCACAAGTGCCAGACAGTGACATCCTTCAAAAAGAGAGAGCCTAACCATTTGCTCTTGCCACTCAATAGCATGTCTAAAGTCAAAATTCAAATTATCCTGATGCTCACTTTTGGCCAAACACATGTCTGCAATGAGCTCTATAAATATTTTAAGAGTAAAAATAGCTCAGAAGTTGAAGGCTGGGTTTTCCCATCCTGATGCAGGGAGAACCTATTCTGAGCAAGATTTAAAAATGTCAGGATTTCATTCCAAGATTCCTGACTTGTTTCCATCACTGGCAATTTTCAGTGGAATGGGACAAGGATGCAAACACATCCAGCAGTCCTGACACGTTATCCAAAATTGTGGACGTGGATACCTCCAAGCATCTTCCACGGAGTCTGATAAAAACAGAAAGTGCTGAAAAAGGTCAAAATCTCTGGCAGCATCTGTGGAGAGGGAACTGTGTTAATGTTTTGAGAGCAGTATAACCTTTTTTTGGAACTGTTTATTTCAGATCTCTAGCATCCACAGTATTTTGCTTCTATTTGATGCAGAAGGGCTTTTGTAAACTCACACTATGTAGGATGAGTGAACATTATTTTGTGGTCTGGAACCCTTTGACAGATAAATCAAAATGTATTGATAACTTCCCATGTCAAAATTAACTGCTGTGTAACTTAATTTATTTACTTCAATGATTGATGACAGCATTTTGTTCTTAAATGATATGTGTTAAATGAACTTGCATTGTAAAAATTGAATTGCTTTCAGATGTATTAGAATACATTATCATTGTATAAGTGCTGTTCTACATTGAACAGTATTAAGATTCAGACTTGACTGTGACATTACCCGTAATTTAACCTTTAATAATGGAGCGGCTGTCTTTGGTATGGAAACAAGGAGTATGAAGGGACTGTGAAAAGGCCCTAGGTTTTCATGGTGACAGGGTATGTTGGTGTGTAGAGGTCAGTGGGTGGCTGGGAGTATGGAGGAATATGGAGGTGGGTGATTTTTAAGGAACCTTACAATCATCTACAAATGGTAGATGGAGCTTGTAAGAAGTGATCTACCAGAGTAGGAGGATGACAGTGCTGGCTCTTCAAATTCAAGCCAAGACCGCCAATATTTATTTATGTCCAGTATCTGAATTCAGAACCAGACTGTTTTTATCCAGTTTTGCAGATGGAAATAATATAAACAATTGAAGAAAAACTTGTGATGCATCTAGAGACTTTTCAAAGAGATTTGATTCATTTATGGAAATGACTGTATAGATGGCAACTGAATTTTAACACCAACAAGTTGCTCATAATGAATAGAATAATCTGTGATAGAAGGTCAAAACAAGTAGTGGAGCTAAGTGGCTTAAAAACTGACTTTGAAGACATGGAATGGTTACATAAAACCTGGAGTCAAGAATTGGGGATGGAAATCTCTTTAGAAATGTCGGAGGACATCTGGGAAAATGCCAGGAAGATCTCTATCTGTAACAGAACTCAGTCTACTCAATTGAAGATACTTCACAGGGTTCAGATGGCACATAAACGACTTGCAAAGTTCAAGGCAGGAGCCTTTCCGATGTGTCCTAAGTGCAAAATCGAACTTGATACTCTCACACATTGTCTGTGGACATGCCATAAGATCCGCATGTATTGGGACAGAGTAGCGAATGCCCCGACAAAGACTTTGGGTACAGAGATTGGATTGGACCCAGCGTTTCTATTCTTGGGATCCCCAAACTTCCCCTCCTTGGATGTATACGGGAAGAAATTATTCACTATCCTTTCCTTTCGTGCGAAAAAAAATATTTTAGTGAATTGCGTATCCGAAGGTCCCCCAGGACTTCCAAACTGGCACAGGATAGTCATGGAATATATCCCCTTTGACTTCCTTAGGAATATGATACAACAAAAAACTGAATTATTTTATAGAACATGGCAGCCCTTTTTGAACTACACTGACACAGATATTTCAGCCATATTGTCCAGGGCCTTTGTTTACCTGTGGTAATGGTTCCGGCTGGTTCGGGAGCTATGACTTGGTATAAATCTATTTTGAATATGTATTTAGTTATTTATCTATTATTTATTGTCTTTTCTCCTTTTGTTTATAGTTAGTAATGCATGATATCCTATTTTATGTTTTGGTTGTTTATAGAATAGATTAGTAGTTAGTTTTTTTTAACCTTATATTGGCATTGTAATTATCTTGTAAAGTGAAATACACTAGTTTGTATTTTTTTGTAATTTTTGTAATTTTGTAAAAAATCTCAGAAATCTTCTTTTTCAATAAAAATATCTATTAAAAAACTGACTTTGGATGAATAAATATATTTGTCTCTGTGTAGATAATGTGGACTGCCACTTAATAATAAAAAAATGCCAAGTACTAGGATGTAGATGCTCGAATAGTGCAATGTGAATGATAATTACCTAACCACACTACATTTGTAATCAATACAAATTGATTTGTATCTTACACAAAGGCTGGGTAAGCACTGGAAAATCATTCTATCCAAAGCAGAAAAGAAAATGATGCTATTGAGTTTTATTTCTATAGCCTGCATGTGGCATCACTGAAGGGTTTTCTTTTTGGAAGGTAACCTGATTGACAAGCTGGACTTCTGCTTGAATGGGGAGCATCAAAGATGAAGAGGCAAGGCTAGGATTGTTCCAGAAAAGGCTATGGCCATCTCCAGGTGTTGGAGAAAGTGAGGTGGCAGGGAATAGGTGATCAGAGACCATTGAGTATTAAGCGGGTCACAACTCAGAAACTTTAAAAGGGTAAAGTCAGGGTTTTGTGGGACTGTAAGGTAGTTGTTAAGCTAGGCCTGGGTGTATTGGAGGACTAGAGGAGCATTTGGTGGCCCATACAGAGCAATTTGGAATAAATTATATGGATGGTATGGGGACGTGAGAAGAGAAGGATGTTTTAAGCGAGTGGTTGCTCTGATTGCTCAGGCAGGCATGTACTCCTGGATCTAACTGACAGCACTAGCCTGGGTTTAGGTAGCGGATCTTCCGCAGTTTCCAAGGAAACCTGGCCATCCACAATTAAATAAAGCATGTTGCATAACAAAGAATCTGTCAAGCTCATTCTATATTTAAAATGCCAGCATGCTTCCTTTTAGCAAAATATTCACTCATCCTTTTCCCCAGTTCCATCTTTATTAAAAATAAGTTAGGAAGGTTGATATCAAAAACGTGTATTTCTCATATTTTCATCCTCTACCCAAATCTAAATCTCCTGTATTTTATGGGTAAAATAATCATTATGTGTTAAAAATGATGAAATATAGAGAAAGGTAAGCCATCTTAAATTCAGAGGGACCCTCTAAAGAGGGGAAGAGATAAATAAAGTTTGAATGAATTTGAATCAGTATAGCCTAGACAAAAGATGGTTAAGAGGAATCTTATTGAAATATGAGTTAGTAAGGCCAGAATTTTCACTTGTGGGTAAGGGTAGAGTCACAGAGTTAGAGTAATTCAACCAAGGCCAGTCATACATTAGAGTGTTAAAATAAATGAGGGGAAATATTGCTTGATTGACCAGTCTGGCTCTCTGATCTATATCATCAATTGCACAATGTTTACTTACACCAGATGAAGAGGAATCAGATGCTTGCATTTTCTGCTATTGACACTTTAATGATTCCTGATGTTGACACTTCTAATGGCCGATTGCAATAAGAAATTGTTTTCAAAGCAAAGGAGAAGTTGAGAATAAATAGATTTTTATGGGGATTTCCTATTGTTCCCGCCTCAGGCAACTGTCTGTGTGGAGTTTGCACATTCTCCCCATGTCCCCATGTCTGCATGGGTTTGCTCCGGTTTCCTCCCACAGTCCAAAAATGTGCAGGTTAGGTGAATTGGCCATGCTAAATTGCCCGTAGTGTAAGGTGAAGGGGTAAATGTAGGAGAATGGGTCTGGGTGGGTTGCTCTTTGGAGGGTTGGTGTGGACTTGTTGGGCCAAAGAGCCTGTTTCCACACTGTAAATAATCTAATAATCTTCTTGATGCATACTATTACTGACTTGTACAAATGTCAAAAACACAAGGATTCCCCTATTTGATCACTATACAAAGGTTACAACTGATAGTGTGTATTTGTGAACAACATCTGAGTACAGGATCCGTCCACTAGACTATGATTTCTGCTCTCCAATCCCCATCTCTTCCAATATCCTGTTCACATCCAATGTTTAAGTTCTCACACAATGAGTTAAAATTTAGGTCAGTTTAAATCATGTCAATCCTTTTAAGATATTCATCAGCTTATATCACAGAATCACAGAACATCCATCAATTTTTACCATTCAGCCTATTGTGCCTGCACTGATTCTGTTACCTGGTACCAATCTTTTGCCTTTCTCCATATCCCTGCAAACCATTTCTATCCACATAAGCATCCAATAGCCTTTTGTATACCCGGTTGAACTTGCCTCCACTACATTTCCAGGCAATGGATTCCATACCCTAACTACTGTGTCTAAAAAGTTTTTTCCTCATATTACTCTTACATTAGTCATCACTTTAATTCAGTGTTTTCTTGCGCTTGTTTCTTTTATAAGCGAGAACAGCTTCTCCCTATCTATTCTATTCAGCCCACTCACGATTTTGAAAACATTTTCAACTCTCTTCTTAGTCTGCTTCTCTCCAGGGAGAAGACTCACAATATTTTAATCTAACCTCATAAGTGAAGTTTCCTATGGCTGGAATCCTTTTTGTAAATCATTCCTGCACTCTCATTCACATTTTTCCTATTATGTAGCACCCACAACTATACATAATACTCCAGCTGAGGTCTAACAAGTGCCTTGTGCAAGTTCAGCATCATCTCTCTCTTCTTGTACTCTATACCCCATTAATAAAGCCGAGAACACTATTAGCTTTAGTAGCTGCTCTCGCCCCATGTCCTGCCAGTTCATTGATCTGTATGCATTTACACATAGCTCCTCTGCTCCTACATCCTGTTTAGAATTGAACGCTGTATTTGATATCATCTTTCAATGTACTACCAACTAAATGCATCACCTCATTTCTCTGCAACAAACCTCATCTGCTACCCATACACCCACTCCACCAACTTGTCAGTGTTTTTTTGGAGTTTCATGCTGTCCTCCTCAAAAATATTCCTTGACTTCACAGGTGTCACTTCAAATTGGATATCTTCCCACAGTGTTGCCTATGTCAGATCCTGGGCATGCCTTGGCGATGCACCATTACCAATGAGGAAGTGCTGCAAAAGATTGGTAAGAGGTACATACAGGACATTGGGTCAGGCAGGATGTCTTCAATGCCAGAACAGCAAAGAAGTGGAAAATGTAGATGTGGCTGGCCAAAGAAGACCTAGCGAAGAATATTTCAGGAGAATGTTGAAGGACAGGACACTACTTGGGCTGAACCGCAAGAGATTATGCTGAACCGTGAGCAGTGGCAGAGTCTTGCTCCCCACTGACCAACAGGGACCTGTGAAACTAAGTCTAACTGAGTTTGTGTATTCAATAATACAATATAGCAAAAAAAGTAATGAAGGACAGCAGACTCTGAAGCAGAAGACAGAATCTCTGTTTTAAAAAAGGGCTAAAAGCAAGCTACCAGGCCTTAACTGTGTCAATCAGTCTGTTCTTCCGAGAGTGATGTCTACCCTATGATGAACACTTATCAGCATTCAGCATTCCTGATAAAGTCAGTACTATAAGTTAAAAGTGTCAGTTTTAATACTGCATGTGTTTTCTAGACTTTAGAAAATAACTATGCTAGTGCTAATGGATCCCTGGTGTCAAATTTATATACAAGTTGACAAGTACTCTCATCACATGACCAAGAAGATTCCTCCATTTCCAAGATACAGACAGTGACAGCTTGCCAGCAGCATGTCTATCTGACTGCTGCCTTTCTAAGGACTTCAAGCCTATAGGATCGTATATAGACCTTGAGATCAGATGCCTGGGTGGGTCCATGACCTGGGAAGGGAGGAGGAATTAATTAATAATCAACACAGAACATAGCGCATGTGTGAAACCCTGCAGATTCCCTACAAGAAATGAAGGATAATCCTCATAATTTTTGCCACTTGAATTTACATTTCCCTTCACTCCCTGGAGTTATTAACTACTGGTGATATTTTAAAACTGACATTATCACATCAAGCACTTCCTTTCCATTGAGATCAATGGAACCTCAAGTTTGGAGACATGGAGAACTGCTTATCAGTGGATTCAGTATTACTCATTTTATATGATTAGCAAAAGTTAAATATCCCCTTTCTATCTGCAGCCACACAGCAGATTGTCCAAGCAATTTCCCATGGTTTGGTAACCAGTCATTGCTGCTTATGATACTTATAGCAGAGAATAAATATGAACCGAAAATACATTAAACTTTTTTCCCCCAAGTTTAGGTTTTAAATATAGAGAGCCTGAATTTTGCTATGCATGAGCAAATCAACAATCAACTTGCAGCATAGAAAATCTATGTCAAGAATTAGGAACCACTCAAATTGCTATTTCTGATCTATTAACCATGGGGAAATGCCATATCTTCATTTATTCCCCTTTGCTTGTAATAAAGTTACATTTACAAATTGATCACCCTGTACAATTCCGCACTGACAGTTAAGCCGAGTAATTTATGCATGATAGTAGCACAGTGACACACTGACAATTCAGCAGCGTAGGGCTAATATACTGTAGACATGGGTTCAAATCCTACTACACTGAGTTAATAAATCTGGAGTAAAAATCTTCGAGTAAAAAATGATGAAGGGCTTATGCTCGAAACGTCGAATTCTCTATTCCTGAGATGCTGCCTGGCCTGCTGTGCTTTGACCAGCAACACATTTGCAGCAGTAATAAATCTGGAATTGAAGTCTGGTCTAAATATTGGCACCTATGAAACTATCAATGATTGTTGTAAAAAACACATTTGGTTCACTGATGTCTTTTAGGGAAGGAAATCTGCTATCCTTGCCTGGTCTAGCCTGAATGTGACTCCAGATTCATAGCAATGTTGCTGCCTCTAGTGTAACAGGCCACTTAATTTAAGGGAAATTTGGGATGGACAACTATGGTGATTTAATGATGACTATATAACATTAAAAACATTTTTAAAAAGGCATGGACACTTCTTTAAAGGTTTTTTTATTGTTAATAAGCAGAAAGGAAATAATTGAAAACATGGAGCATCATTCATTAAAGCTTTGAATTGTCTCAGAAGATGTTAATAATGTCAAAAATTACTTTTTTTAAAAGAATGTCGCTTCTTTCTTCTTTTTTGCCAATCTTTCTTTCCCTCTCTTTATTATCATTTCCACATCTGATTCAGCATTTCATTCATGCACCTAATGTATCCTGCTTCTTGATCATTTCTCTGTTTATTTATCAATTGCTGATTTTCATTAGTGTAAGAAATATCTTAATGACCACTTATTCACCAAGATCTAAGATGTCTAGTTTGCAATATCATCAATTCATTTTTCTAGCAACTTTGTGGACACAAAACGTAGATGTCAAAATGTGCAAAACCAAATCTAACAATGGGGCAGGATCTGGTCCTTTGTGATGATATACACTTACTTTCCAATTTTTTCCACTGTAGATTTTTCTGTCTACCTTTATCGTAGAAATTGACCACAGAAATCTATCAATCTATAATCACAATCTCCCACCCAATACTAGTGGAGTCATGACGTTAGAGGGTACAATTACACTGTGTTGTAATTGTGACAGAAGTTCATGATATCTTGTTATTTATGAATACAAAAGATAAGGCTGAAGCATTTGCAACAATCTTCAGCCAGACGTACCAAATGGATGATCCATCTCGGCCTCCTCCAGTGGTTCCCAGCATCACAGATGCCAGACTTCAACCAATTCAATTCACTCCACATGACATTAAGACATGATTGGAGACACTGGATACTGCTAAGGCAATGGGCCCTGACAAGATTCTAGCAATAGAACTGAAGACTTATGTTCCAGAACTTGCTATACCCTTAAACAAGCTATTCCAGTCAGCTACAACATTGACACCTACCTGACAATGTGGAATATTGTCTAGGTTTGTCCTGTACACAAAAAGCAGAAGACAAATCCAACCATATCAGTTACAGCCCCATCAGTCTACATTCGATCATCAGTAAAGTATTGGATGCTGTAATCAACCATGCTATCAGTGCTGAGCACCTGCTTAGCAACAGCTTGCTCATTAATGCCTCATTTGGATTCTATCAGGATCATTCAACTCCTGATCTCATTACAGCCTTAGTTCAAACACGAAAAGAGCTGAATTCAAGAGATGAGGTGAGATTGACAGCCTTTCACATTAAGACTGTGTTTGACCAAGTGTGGCATCAAAGAACCCCAGCAAAACTGGAATCTATGGGGATCAAGGGAAAACTCTGCTGGTTGGTCATAGAAAGGTAGTTGTGACTTTTCGAGATCAGAAATCTCAGGTCATAGAGTCATAGAGATGTACAGCATGGAAACAGACCTTTCGGTCCAAGCTGTCCATGCCGACCAGATATCCCAGCCCAATCTAGTCCCACCTGCCAGCACCTGGCCCATATCCCTCCAAACCCTCCTATTCATATTACCAGCCTCCACCACTTCGTCTGGCAGCTCATTCCATACACGTACACCCTCTGCATGGAAAGGTTGCCCCTTAGATCCCTTTTGTATCTTTCCTCTCTCAACCTAAATTGATGCCCTCTAGTTCTGGACTCCCTAACCCCAGGGAAAAACCCTTCATAATTTTGTAAACCTCTATAAGGTCACCCCTAAGCATCGAACACTCCAGGGAAAACAGCCCCAGCCTGTTCAGCCTCTCCCTATAGCTCAAATCCTCCAATCCTGGCAACATCCTTGTAAATCCTTTCTGAACCCTTTCCAGTTTCACAACACCTTTCCGATAGGAAGGAGACCAGAGTTGCACGCAATATTCCAACAGTGGCCTATCCAATGTCCTGTACAGCCACAACATGACCTCCCAACTACTGTACTCAATACTCTGACCAATAAAAGAAAGCATACCAAACGCCTTCTTCACTATCCTATCTTCTGCGACTCCACTTTCAAGGAGCTATGAACCTGCACTCCAAGGTCTCTTTGTACAGTAACACTGCCTAGGACCTTACCATGAAGTGTATAAGTCCTGCTAAGATTTGCTTTCCCAAAATGCAGCACCTCTCATTTATCTGAATTAAATTCCATCTGCCACTTCTCAGCCCATTGGCCATCTGATCAAGATCCTGTTGTAATCTAAGGTAATCTTCTTCGCTGTCCACTAACCTCCAATTTTGGTGTCATCTGCAAACTTACTAGCTATACCGCTTATGCTCACATCCAAATCATTTAAATAAATGACAAAATGTAGAGGACCCAGCACCAATCCTTGTGGCACTCCACTGGTCACAGGCCTCCAGTCTGAAAAACAACCCTCCACCGTGACCCTCTGTCTTCTACCTTTGAGCCAGTTCTGTATCCAAATGGCAAGTTCTCCCTGTATTCCGTGAGATCTAACCTTGCTAACCAGTCTCCCATGGGGAACCTTGTCAAATGCCTTACTGAAGTCCATATAGATCACATCTACCGCCCTTCTTTGTTACTTCTTCAAAAAACTCAAGCTTTTGAGACATGATTTCCCACACTAGATTGGAATGGGGATATCATTTATTGTATCCATTGCTCCTGATGCGGTCTCCTCTATACTGGGAAGACTGGACACCTCCTAGCAGAGCGGTTTAGGGAACCTCTCCGGGACATCCGCACCGATCAACCCCACCACCCTGTGGTCCAACATTTCAACTCCCCCTCCCACTCTGCCGAGGATATGCAGGTCCTGGGCGTCCTCCACTGCAGCTCTCTCACCACCCGACATGTGAAGGAAGAACGCCTCATCGTCTGCTTCGGAACACTTCAACCCCAGGGCATCAATGTGGACTTCACCAGTTTCCTTATTTCCCCCACCTCACCCCGGTTCCAACCTTCCAGCTCAGCACCCCCCTCATGACCTGTCCTACCTGCCTATCTTCCTTTCCACCGATCCACCCCACCCTCCTCTCTGACTTATCACCTTCATCCCCACCCCCATTCACCCATTGTACTCTTTGCTACCTGCCTCCACCCTCCTCTCTGACCTATCACCTCCATCCCCACCCACATTCACCTATTGTACTCTATACAGCTTTCTCCCCACCCCCACCTCCCTCTCCTTTATCTATCCACTCTGCAGGCACCCTGCCTCTATTCCTGATGAAGGGTTCTTGCCTGAAATGTCAATTTTCCTGCCCGACCTGCTGTGATTTTCCAGCACCACTTTAATCTAGACTCTGGTTTCCAGCATCTGCAGTCCTTGTTTTTACCTAGATGATTTCCCACACACAAAGTCATGTTGACTATCTCTAATCAGTCCTTGCCTTTCCAAATACATGTACATCCTGTCCCTCAGGATTCCCTCCAACAATTTGCCTACTATGACGTCAGGCTCACTAGTCTATAGTTCCCTGGCTTGTCCTTACTGCCCTTCTCAAAGGGTGACACTATGTTAGCCAACCTCCAGTCTTCCAGCACCTCACCTGTGAATATCAATGATACAAATATCTCAACAAGAGGCCCAACAATCACTTCTCTAGCTTCTCACAGAGTTCTAGGGTACACCTGATCAGGTCCTGGGGATTTATCCACCTTTATGTGTTTCAAGACATCCGGCACTTCCTCCTCTGTAATATAGGCATTTTGCAAGGTGTCACCATCTATTTTCCTATATTCTATATCTTCCATATCCTTTTCCACAGTAAATATTGATGCAAAATACTCATTTAGTATGTCGCCCATTTTCAGCGGCTCCACACAAAGGCCACCTTGCTTATCATTGAGGGGCCCTATTCTCTCCTTAGTTACCCTTTTGTCCTTAATGTATGTGTAAAAACTCTTTGGACTCTTTGGATAGCCAAAGCTATCTCATGTTCCCTTTTTGCCATCCTGATTTCCCTCTTAAGTATACTCCTACTTTCTTTATACTCTTCGAAGGATTTACTTGATCTATACGTTACATATACTTCCTTCTTTTTCTTAACCAAATGCTCAATTTCTTTAGTCATCCAGCATTCCCTATACCTACCAGCCTTTCCTTTCACCCTGACAGGAATATACTTTCTCTGGATTCTTGTTATCTCATTTCTGAAGGCTTCCCATTTCCCAACCATCCCTTTACCTGCGAACATCTGCCCCCAATCAACTTTTCAAATGTCTTGCCTAATATCATCAAAATTAGCCTTCCTCCAACTTAATACTTTAACTTTTAGATCTGGTCTATCCTTTTCCATTGCTATTTTAAATCTAATGTAATTATGGTCACTGGCCCCAAAGTATTCCCCCACTGACACCTCAGTCACCTGCCCTGCCTTATTTCCCAAGAGTAGATCAAGTTTTGCACCTTCTCTAGTAGGTACACCCACATACTGAATCAGAAAATTGTCTTGTACACGCCTAAGAAATTCCTCTCCATCTAAACCCTTAACACTGTGGCAGTCCTAGTCTATGTTAAAATCTCCTACCATAACTGTCCTTTTATTCTTACAGATACCTGAGATCTTACAAGTTTGTTTCTCAGTTTACCTCTGACTATTAGGGGGTCTATAATACAGTCCCAATAAGGTGATCATCCCTTTCCACCCAAATAACTTCCCTGGATGTATTTCCGGGAATATCCTCCCTCAGTACAGCTGTAATGCTATCCCTTATCAAAAACGCCACTCCCCTTCTTCTCTTGCCTCCCTTTCTGTCCTTCCTGTAGCATTTGTATCCTGGAACATTAATCTGCCAGTTCTGCCCATCCCTGAGCCATGTTTCTGTAATTGCCACGATATTCCAGTCCCATGTTCCTAACCATGCCCTGAGTTCATCTGCCTTCCCTGTTGGTCCCTTGTATCGAAATAAATGCAGTTTAATTTATTAGTCCTACCTTGTCCCTGCCTACCCTGACTGCTTGACTCACTTCTGTTCTCAACTGTATCAGTCTCAGATTAATCTCCCTCCTCACTATTCCACTCCCCCTCCCCCATCTTTCTAGTTTAAATCTCCAGAGCAGCTCTAACAAATCTCCTGTCAGTATATTAGTCCCCTTCCAATTTAGGTGCAAACCGTCCTTCTTGTACAGATTACTTCTATCCCAAAAGAGATTCCAGTGATCCAAAAATGTGAATCCTTCTCCCATGCACCAGCTCCTCAGCCATGCATTCATCTGCTCTATCCTCCTATTCCTGCCCTCACTAGCTCGTAGCACTGGGAGTATTCCAGAAATTACTACTTTCGAGGACCTCCTTTTTAAATTCCTGCCTAACTCTGTAATCTCCCTTCAGAATCTCAACCTTTTCCCTTCCTATGTCATTGGTTCCAACGTGGACAATGACCTCTTGCTGGCCCCTCTCCCCCTTGAGAACATTCTGCACCCTCTCTGAAACATCCTTGATCCTGGTACCAGGGAAGCAACACACCATTCTGACTTTTCACTGCTGGCCACAGAAACTTCTGTCTGTACCTTGGACTGGAGAGTTCCCTAACACAATCAATCATTTGGGACCCGACGTACCCGACTGCATTAGAGCCAGTCTCAATACCAGAAGCTTGGCTGTTTGTGCTACATTCCCCTGAGAATCCATCACCCCCTACATTTTCCAAAACAGCATACTTGTTTGAAATGGGTATAGCCACAGAAGGCTCCTGCACTAGCTGCCTACCTCTCTTACCTTTCCTGGAGTTACCCCATCTTTGTGACTGTATCTGAGACATCCCCCCTTCCTATAACTGCCATCCATCACATACTGTTGCTATTGCAAATTCCTAATTGCTTCTATCTGTCTCTCCAACCGATCCATTTGATCTGATAAGATTCACAACCAACAGCATTTATAGCAGATATAATCCACAGTAAACCTTAAGCTCGCTTTAAACACCCACATCTGACAAGAAGCACATATCTAAAAGCCATTTTTGCTCCTTCACAATCTACAGACCCAGAAAATAACACCATCTTATTCCTCTGCAAATTACTGCACCAGGTTAAGTTAATAGTTATGAGCTTATATTTTAAGTTTAATCAAGAGACATATCTCAAAAAATATATAATCAAGAAAGAACCTACTCTACTCACTACTGCAGACTTTCTGGAGGTCACACTTACAAACAATACACTTATCTACTTCTGTGCTGTGAACTTTACCCAAACAGTTCCTCCAATATCAGTTGTGAATTTCACTGTTAGTTAATTTTCCCAGACGTACTCCAATGTCCAGCAATACATAAATTTAAACAACAAAAGCAGTAACTGTGCAGGTTCACTCTGGTCAGTTTCTTTTTCTCTCTCTCTCTCCTGCACTGACCTCACAACGTGCTGCCTTTGTTTGTTCTTCACCCTTTTAAACTGCTGTTGTTTTTACTTTTCTTTTCCAAAGTTCCAAAACAATGCAACAGCATATGAAACAGTATTTGCTGCTCCTGTAATTTGAGGAAATCACCTTCAATACCTAAAATACCTCAATAAAGGAGCAGCTGTTACAGCCAGAAATATTTCCTGTCCTCCATCTTGGATTACCCAGAATCGACATATCTGCAAGAGTTCCAGAGAATTATGTCCTAGGCCCAAATATCTTCAGCTGCTTCATCAATGACATTCCCTCCAGCATAAGGTCAAAATAAAGATGTTTGCCAATGATTGCACAATGTTCAACACTATTTGTAACTCCTCAGATACTGAAGCAGTCCAAGTTCAAAAGCAGCAAAACCTGCACAATATCCAGGCTTGGGCTGACAAGTGGCAAGTAACATGCATGCCCCACAAATGCCAGGCAATAACCATCTTCAATAAGAGACAATCTAATCAACACCCTATGTTATTCAACGGTGTCACCGTCACTGAATCTCCCAGTGTCAACATCCTGGGGGTTCCCGTTGATCAGAAACGGAACTGGACTCCCAATATAAATATAGTGGCTATAAGAGATGGGCCAGTGGCTATGAATACTGCAATAAGTAATTCAACTCACGACTCCCCAAAGCTTGTCCACCAAGGCACAAGTCTGGAGTATGATGGAATACCCCAACTAGACTACATGGGTAGCTTCTGACAACATTCAAGAAGCTTGACACTATCCAGAACAAAACAGCTGACTTGATTGGCATCACATCCACAAGTATCCACTCTCTCCAAGAGGACTAACTACAAGATGCATTGCAGAAATTCAGTAAAGATCCCTTGACAGCACATTCCAAACATTCACTTCCATCTAGAAAGACAAAGGAATTCCACCACCTGCAAGTTCCTCTTCAAGCCACTGACTATCATGACTTGGAAATATATCTCAATGACTTCATTGCCACCAGATCAAAATTCTGGCATTCCCTTCCTAACAGAAGTCAGATCCCACCTACAGCAGATGCACTGCAGCACTTCAAGAAGACGGCTAATCACCACCTTATCTCAGACAACTTTGGATGGCAATAAATATTGGCTCAGCTAGCAACATCCACATCCCATGAGTTAATTATAAAAAAGCTTGAATTCTAACATAATAGAAAGATATATAGATTTAAGTTATGTTGTGTGTGTGTGTGTGTGTGTGTGTGTGTGTGTGTGTGTGTGTGTGTGTGTGTGTTATAGCTAGCTGGAATTAATTTAATATTTCAGTTCATTAAACTCATTAAAAGCCATCATCATGTAAACGACAGAGCAAGCCAGAGGTGCTGAATGGGCCACTCCTGCTCCAGACTTGAAAGTTCACATGCATGAATGTTGTTGTCACATCAATACAAGGTCCAACTGGATTGCATTTGTTCACCCACAGCCCTAACTACTCAAATTTGACACCGCAGGATCATTGGAGGAAATCCCGCAGGGTCCTGGCCTCTAGGAATTTGCCAATCACCTTGTACTGCTGGTTTTGGGAAAAGAAAAGAAATTTGAAGGAGAATAGGTGGAGCAGATTGAATTTTGCTAGGGATTTTGCCCTTATTTCAGATTATGAAGCTGTGTAGCTTAGTCGTAAAGAGTGCCGCACATGTAAAAACTGACTTTATAAACCTTTTTACAGCCCACCTGTCCAATCCTATATGAATTAATTAAAGAGTATATGTATCATTGGGAATGAGTACAAAGTTGTCATCAAATGGTCCAAATAGAACTAAATGTAGAGAGATGGAATCACACTTTCAACGATGACAGCATAACTTAAACAGTTTAAGATGTCAAATGTGCCATAAAACTTAATTATTGGTTTGAAATTGACCATTTAATATGTATGTTTTTTTAAAAGAAAATGTATTGTGTTTTGTGAATCTCAATTTTGATCATTTTTACGTGGACAGCAGAGGTCAGTACTGATACCATATGCTAATATTCACTGTAACATTGATGAACGCTGATATTCACACTGCTCGGTTCCTCCTACTTTTCTTTGATATTTCAGTAAATACAAGATAAATATCAGCATATTCCAAGACATTTACATATAAACATACATTTAACAAAAGCAGTAGTGACAATTAAAATCTTCAATATGGAAGGTAAAAGATAAAGTTTGGGCTAGGGATGAAAATAGATTTGTCGATGGTGAGGGAAGCATTTCAGAACCAACATTTCCTCTATTTGGGAGAGGGTGGAAGGGGAAAAACTATAAGCTGGTTTCATTTTAATATCAATTATAGTGTGTCACTGTATAAGGTGCACGTTAAATTCCTGTAAGTAACTGTGATGGTCGCTAAATGGCTAACAGCAATAAATCCTCCTTGATATTTACAGGGAAGCAACTATCTAATCATAATGATGATTAAACAGCATTTTCAGAATACATATAGTGTCTGACCCTGTAACCTGGCTGATTGGTCATCACACTACAGAAAATGTGGGTCACCCCAAAGGCATCACACATCAGAAAAGGAGGCAACAAGAGACCTCCTCCAGGTTGATGACCTCTTAACAAACAACCAGAGGAATCAAAAAAGTTTTCAAAATCCTGATTTAGTGACCTGCATGTATAGCTGAACTGTAAATAGATTTCAAATAATGCTTGAATTAAAGGATGTCACTTATACAGAATAGATTGTGAAGCCACGTTTAAGTATTAGATAATATTGCCTCCAATGTCTTTCAGAGAAAGTTGCAAACATAACTATTAATGGAAAATATTGAAGGGTATGAGGTTTGAAGAGATCCCTCGAATGAAAATACAAGCCCAGGAAGATAAAACTATTTAAAAGGTCAGTAGAATTTATATGAAATGTTGGCTCAGTCAAAGTAACTATGTGAAATTTTGGTTGCTCAATTATAGCAAGAACACTTATCCTGCAGAAAGGGTGTAAAGTGAAATCGCCAGGATAATACCAAAGTTAATAAATTGTAGTACTGAAAAGTGTTTTGAGATGCTGGGATTGTTTTCCCGTGACTAGAGAAGGCTTAGAAGAGTTTTAATTGTAAAATCATAGAATGGTAATGCAAGTAGCACAGATGGGTTGTTTCAATCCAGTGCCAGTTCTCTACAAGATCAACTCAACAATTCCCCACTCCAGCATCTTTTTCCTTGGCCCTGCAAATATTTTTCTCTTGGGATAATTACCCAAAATAGGAGCTGGTTAACTCATTTGGCTGGATAGCCAACATATGGAGTAGACAATGTGGTTTAATCTCCATTTTGGCTGGGGCAGAATCAGTACTTGCCTCCTTGCTGTACCCATCACTAAAAGTCATGACACTTTGCTGCAGTTTGGGGAATAATTGCAATGGACCTGCTTCAGGCAGAAAATACTCTTTTGTAAGTCATGGAGTTACAAAGCATGGAAACAGACCCTTCGGTCAAACTCATCCATGCTGACTAGATATCCTAAACTGACCTAGTCTCATTTGGGAGGAGAAAGTGAGGACTGCAGATGCGGGAGATCAGAGTGGAGAGTGTGGTGCTGGAAAAGCACAGTAGGTCAGGCAACATCCGAGGAGCAGGAGAATCAATGTTTTGGGCATAAGCCCTTATCAGGAATGAGGTTTGCGGGCCGGGGGACTGGGACTGGGAGATATCTCCTAGCCCCCCTAGTCCCATTTGCCAGTATTTGGCCCATATCCCTTTAAACCCTTCCTATCCACATACCCATCCAGATGCCTTTTAAATATTGTAATTGTACCTGCCTCTACCACTTCCCTTGGCACCTTGTTCCAAATATGCATTGCCCTCTGCGTGAACAGATTGCCCCTCAGGTCCTTTTAAATCTTGCCCCTCTCACCTTGAAACTATGCCCTGTAGTTTTGGATTCTCCTACCCTGGGAAAAAGACGTTGGCTATTTATCCGATCCATGCCTCTCATGATTTCATTAAGCTCTATAAAGTCACCCCTGAGCCTCTGACACTCCAGGAAAAGAGCCCCAACCTTTTCAGCTTCTTCCTCAACCCCATTCAGCCTCTAACTCACACCCTCCAATCTCAGCAGCATCCTTAGAAATCTTTTCTGAACCCCTTACAAATTTAACAAACATCTTTGCTATAGCAGCATAATTGAATCTGAATCTGTCACATTCTCAGGCATTACTTATAGGCACTAACACTTTGTGAAGCAGTACCTGACAGCACGCATTCATTTTGGCAATCAGAGACAGAATTGGTGTATCATGACAAGTAATTTTACAGAACAAACAAATCCTAATACCAAAAAGATATCACAAAAATACAATGTCAATGTTACACCAGGGACACAGGGTATTGAGCACACAAGATGACTAGCACATGAACCTGTGTTCTGGCTAGTAATAAACCAGGATATTCAGTGACTCGTCAATATGCATGAGGCATGTGAAACATATCAGTCTCCACAGTGGAGAGAGTATCTACCTCCGCACAATATTACATCCACTCCTTGGATGAAAGTAATAACAGATGCTTTCACAGGAAGTGCATGGGAAGATTACAGTTTCTTATGTTATTGGAGATAACATGAACATCGTGACATCAACTAAACTACCCATTTGGTGCAAGTACACACAAATAGAGGTGTTCAAAATCAAGAGAAATCTACTGGCACTAGACAGAGCAGACAGAGAGAGTTATTGTTCCTGTTGGCAGAAGGATCAACAACCAGATGTCACCAATTTAAATTGTTTGGCAAAATAACAAAAGGCAAAGCGTGTATTACATGATATTTTTGTGAAATTCTTTTGGTATTAGGATTTGTTTATCCTTTAAAATGACTTGTCATGATGTACCAAAACAAATGTATGCTGTCGGGTACTGCTTTGACACAGTCAGACCTTCACTAGATAATGATCTTTCGTTACGATTGTAATTGTACATTTCTGCAGTTATCAATTGTAATTGTTCAAACTGGCTTTGACTAAGTGTAATAGATCAATCTTAAGACATCTTCAACTTTGTAGTCTAGATCAATGAGTAGATCAAGAGGAATATTGTTGTCTTTGTTTCATGGGGTAATCTGCGTAATAATCCTGGCTTGTATCTCACTTTGAGGTCATATTCTGCACTTTGACAAATAGATGCTACAAACATGGTGGTGCACTTGGTAGCAGTTAATAGCATATCATTTCTAATGGCTTATGATACAATTCAACAGTGAATTCCTCACCAAATATGTCTGCGTGAAGCCACAAAATGCCAAACAAAATAGCTGATGCCACACACCCTATATTGGTATAATTGAGCTGTGCGATTGCAAGGTTTTTAAACACAAAGCAAATGTGTTTCGTATCTTGAAAAAAATACGCAACTAGACCTTTCAGCAATGCATCTACTTTGAGAATTGTGACTTTCCTGGGGTTGTAGTATTACAGTAGGCAAGATTTTGCCAACAGAGCCTGTTTCAGAGAGTCAATGATGGCCATCTAACCATGCAGACAGGAATCCTTCTCGAGCAAATCTCTCAACAGAAATACCTACACCACAAACTTAGCAATATACAATTGCACAAAATGTTAAAATTCAAAGCAAAGTCACAGCTCCTATTTATCTTGTAAGATTAGCTTTTGGTTAACATCATTCATTTTACCTGGATCAGAATGGATTCCACTCCCTGTGTGGAGTAAATGGATCCAGAGAAGTTTATCTGGTTGACATTGCCCTGACAGTTGTCACTGTTAAGTATCAAACCTTAATGTAATCAGGAGGTAAAGTTGATGTTCATGCCCTACCTGCACCTTGCACCTGAACATGATATTGTCAACAATGTAAACACAACTGGGTACATTCCTAACAATTGTATCCTGATGCTACTGGAAGACATCTTGACTAAGTGAAATAGAAACCACCTTAACAATACCGTTTAAATGGCATCCTAATTGTGATTAAAAAAAATTGGGTTCCTTCTGTTAATTAAGTGGACCAGTAGTCCATGTTTTACAACTAAATTTAGTGAGGAAGACAGGAATGAATCAGAAAGACCAATTTGTTTTCATCCTCACAAACTTATAACTTCAAAGCCATGTTTTTGGAAATTGAGAAATAAATCTATGGCATTGGAACATGTGAAACTCACGAAACATTTATCAAACTGATCACAACTCATGGTTTTACTGCGACATAATGACATAAACACAGTGACATAAAGGAATATGAAGGATTTATATTTGAAGGGACCAAAGAGAAACCTAGAAAGATTGTTAATCTAAGAGACTGGAATTTAGTTCAAACTTTAATGTAAGTGAAAGATTTAGACCATTAGTTATTTGGTAGTACAGAATAAAAATATGGCTGAAAAAAGATTTTATTGAAGCTTTCCATCTTGCATTCATCAGGATATGGTACAAGAAATACTGATGTGAAAGGAAAATAACCTTTATGTACGATGTGAAAAGATAGTTGTTAATTGCTTGGCAACTCCACTGTAATTGGTAGAGGCATTGCTGTGAATAACATACCTGTCAGATGACAACAGAGAGTGTTGACAGAATGCTAAGCTTTGTTCAAATGTATACCAGGCATGTTGACTCTCTTTGGTCAGGGCAATGCCTTAAGAAATGCACCAAAAAATGATTGCCACTTATATTGTTGAATTGAAAGAGGAACTGGGTCTTGTGTATTTAAATATGTAGCTTCCAGTGCATTAAGTATGCAACAGTTTGGGCATGACTGATAATCTTAAATTGCCAGCATAATAATTAGCATAATCAGGATTATTCAACAAGTATTGTCCAATTTTGTAATCACAGGATTCAGTCAGTATGTTGCTTGTTAGGAACAGCTGAAGGGAGATGCTGCTTGATACAGAATGCCAGGCTTTGAGATGAATGATCTTCATACTAGTGTACTGAGAGGTCAAACATTGTTTTTCCATCATTTAAAATGAGTACACACAAAGGATGTCACTTTGGGAATTCATGCCAGGAAGCCAAGAGTCCTGAAGAATTTCCATTGATCTAACTTTATTGTATGTTGCATATGAGAATTTGTCTAAAAAGCCCTAATATGTGTTGTAGCTTTTATGTGAGGCAGCTCAAGCTAGAGATCAGCAGTATGTAGTGTAGCCAATGTCTTTTTAAGGCACAGCAATATAGCTGCAATTCTCTACCTGTTGATCTCTCCTTCTGCTCTTTTTTGGCAAACAATCCATTTCTGCTCTTTTCTGGAGTGGATGGGTCAAGAATATTGCCTTCTGAAGAATATTGGTAAGACTCCTATTGCAACATTTTGGCAGAAATGCATAGTCTGGCCCATGCCTTCTCCATCTTGTAGTGCTAGGCATTGATTGGCTGAGCCCGAGACCTTCAGAACAACCTTTGCAAACTGTTCTGGAAGAACAGGGCCCAGAAATTGTCAACCTTTGTTTTTATGGATCCGGGGAATTGCTCTGTCTAGGCCCACAAAATAAACCTTTGACTTACTATTGTTATAAAGAGTTGTGATCCAAATATTATTTTATTTAAAGATAATGTGGGCCCATTTCTCAACATTCTAAGCAAAGAACACTTTACTAAAAAAAAGAAATTGGATTCAACAAAAGTAATTTTGCATCTACATGAAGAAGGGAACACAGACGGAGATATTCAATTGAAAGGGTTTCAGAGAGAATTCATGTGGCTCAGTTTGTGGGTGTACATTTTTGAACTAATTAAGAGGAAACTGACTTACCTGAAGAGCAATGGCCCATTGCTCCCTCACTTTATCTTTGCAACTCCTCTCAGCAAAGGTGTGAACTGAAATCCTACCAGAGGTCATTTTCCCACTTGTAGACAATTCCTATAACTCCTTCCTGTTTAACACTGGGTATGCCAGAATGTCAAATAATGTATTGGTTCAGGAAAGAATGGAAGATTGGACTACAATCACGGACTGCAGCACTTCAAGAAGGTGGCTTACCATCAATTTCTCAAAGGTCATTGGGGATTTTTTAAAAAGTGCTGGCCTTTACAGGGACTCAAACATGGCTAGTGATAAATAAAGTTATTTACTTCTGCTACTGAAAAAAGAGACACTTTGCTGTATATCATCATTATGCATTCCTCAGGACAAATGCAAGAATGGCAAATTCCCAACGATCACAACGTTGTATATTACAGGAGAAAAGGACACAGATTAGTTGACAAATTGACCCTGATAAGCTGAGGCATTATATGAGGAAAACAATGGGCAATCATTTACTCTTCAAGCTTGCTGAGATTTCAGAAAGGCATAAGACAAGAACATATTCATTTTGCTTGCAGAGAATGGATCCCTGAATATCAAGGCGTATCACTTCTATCAAGTACAATTACAGTCTTTCATCTACCAATTGCTAGCAACAAAAGGGGTATGTTGCTTAATTCAAACACCTAATTGTTCAAATATGCAGGTATGTCGGCCATCCCCTGTTCAATGCAATTCCATAACCACCATAGAAAATGTTGGAGAAACTCAGCAGGTTTGGCAGCATTTGTGGAGAGAAGCAGAATTATTGTTTCAAGTTTGGGATCTGCACTTACTATAAGTAACATATAGTCAAACACAGGGACCTATTCCCTGCAATTAAATGAATAAGTTCATGTCTTATACCTTTTTTGAGAAAAAGACTTGTGCTCCCAATTACTTTCTTCTTGACATTACATAGAAACATAGAAGATAAGAGCAGGATGAGGCCATTTGACCCCTCCAACCTATTTCACCATTCCTTATGATCATGGTTGATCATTGATCTCAAAACCCTAAACCTGCCCTTCCCCATATCACTTGACCCCTATAACCACAGCAGCTATACCTACCTCCTTCTTGATAACTTGCTTTAGTCAATCAGAATCATCATTCCAATCAATTAGCACCCTTTTCTTGTGTAGTATAAATGGCTGTGATTGTTTGAAACTTGTCACTCTTGCATTAGTCCTGATCAGTGCAAGATGAAAAGCTTTGGGAATGTGTCTCTCTTTTCAGCAATACTCAAGGTCTTTACTGCCAAGTCACTGTTTCCTTTCTCCTATAAAAATGCAAAGCAGTATGGAACTGCTGAAAGCTTATTTTATGTAAAGAGCCATTAAAATTGATATTTTTGTTATTGTCTAGCTATTTTCATTTTTATTCTATTTATGGGAATTTTGAGAGCTGCAAATATAATTTTTGTTTCTCACCACCAATGTCTGTTAAGCAGAAGCAAGCACAGAGCATGTGTGAGCAGATAAATCATGCTACAACTGAAGCTTGCCTGCTACATAAATAAAAAGCATGTGTGATTGGCACAGTAAGTAATTGGTACTCTGAGTGCTTTCTCTTTTGTAAAGGCCCCCACTTGTGTTGTGATTGGTGAAACAGGCAATCTGTCTAGATTTTCCAATCAAGGTCTGCAGCATTCATTTGCTAAATGGAGATGCCCAAACACAGCATTGTCTTCATTGCTATTTTCTGTTTCAGATTACATTTGCTTCTGATTGAACATGCCAATGTTAAAAATCCTATTTCTCATTATTTGCACTGATTTTAGCTTCCTTTTGCCTCTCTATATTAAGGAACCATTTCATAGTGCTGAACACAATATTAAAATCAGCTCACAGGGCTAATAGCAAGATAGCTACGACGTCAGGCTATTGCTTTAATAATTATTTATTTCTCTTGTGTTTTGAAGGGCTTTTGTGACTAAAACTGCACCAAGACTTTTATATTTCTGCTCTATGGTTGTAGAAAGGGTTCGCTAGTATTAATGAGCTCTGCTTTCAGTTAAGAAGATAGATGCCAAGCTGGTCAGGCTTGCAACTGAGGTATTCAGTATCCACCTATTGGTACTATGGAATATACATCACTTTACTTGTCTGGGAAGCAGTGCCTGTGGAGGCTATGATTCACAAGGGAAGCCACTTCTAAGTTATGCCATATGCTACTGGCAGACCTGCAGCCAAAACACCACAGGTACAGCACAGGCAACAGTTCAAAAGATCAGAGCTACAGCCAACCTTAGGGCTTTGGGGCTGTTTGAAGCCACTGCTGGGACATTGTAAATAAGAACCATTCAGTGCTGCGTAGCTGTGTGAAGCAGTTCACAGATGTATTGTTTGCTGAACCGTCATAGCTTCTTTCTTCACGCGGAGCTGATAACAGCAAGAAGGAGCCCTGAAATTTAACAGAGCGGCATAAACTCCAATGACTTCTGCCCTCTCACTTTCCCTCACTAATCTGGGATCTTGAGAGGTTCTACTCATGTGGGGTGAAAGATTTTTGGCATGTCACTATTACAGACTGTTGTTACAAATATAATTTGTTTTAATAAGACTGGTATGTTTTGGTACAGTGTCTTCAATTTAGGATGAGATGAAGTAAGTCATACAATCTGATAAGTGGTAAGTATCATAGAGTAGACTAGGGGGAAAACCCATGTGATTCTGGAAAGGAAAGGCAGGACAGAGAGCAGAAGTAAATGAAAAGAGACACTCAGAGCCGGGGGCCTGCTAACAATAATGACCACCCTCATCACCACCATAAATACCACATTTTCCTAGCGGCTTTCAATTCTAAAATAGAGTTACTGGACTTGAGATATTAACTCTGTTTTCTCTCCACATATTCTGCCAGATCTGCTGAGTTTCTCCAGCAAGTTCTTGTTTTGTTACAGATTTCTAATATCCACAATTCTTGTTTTTTTAGGAGAAGGACAGGCCAATCAAGTCCCCAGTCTATTCTGCCATTCAGTTAAAGCATGGTCATTCTCTACCTTCATTCCACTTACATAACATAGAAACGTAGGAACACAAAGAGGCAATTCAGCCCATTGAGCCTTCCCCTCTATTCAAGATGGCTAATTGAATGCTTCAATGCCATTTACTCATTCCATCCCTATAGTGTTGCTGATCACAGAGTCATAGAGATCTACAGACCCTTCGGTCCAACTTGTTCATTTTGACCAGATATCCTAAATTAATCTAGCCCCATTTGCTAGCATTTGGCCCATATCCCTCTAAACCCTTCCTATTCAAATACCCATCCAGATGCCTTTTAAATATTATAATTGCACCAGCTTCTACAACTTCCTCTGGCAGCTCATTCCATACGTTCACCACTCTTTGTGTGAAAAAGTTGCCACTTAGGTCCCTTTTAAATCTATCCCCTCTCACCCTAAACATATGCCCTCTGGTTCTGGGCTCCCCACCCCAGGGAAAAGGCCTTGTCTATTTACCCTATCCACGCTACTCATGATTTTAAAACTCTCTATACGGTCACCCCTCAGCCTCTGACACTCCAGGGAAAACAGCCGGAGTCTATTCAGCCTCTCCCGATATTATTTGCCATCAATTGAATTGAATTTATTCTCATGTGTACCGAAGCACAGTGAAAAGCTTTGACATGTGAGCAGTACAGGCAGATCACAGAGTTAAGTAGCATAGATAAGTAAATAATAGGTAAACAGTGGGCAAAAACAAAAACACAGGTACAGTCGAATGCTAAGAGTTTGTGAGTCCATTCAGTATTCTAACAACAGCAGGGTAGAAACTGGTTCGAAACTGGCTGGTGCGTGTGTTCAGGCTTCTGTACCTTTTCCCTGATGGTAGAGGCTGTAGAAAAGTATTGCCAGTTTGGGATGGATCTTTGAGAATGCTGGCAGCTTTTCCTTGAAAGTGGGCCTGGTAGATGGATTCTATAGATGTGAGGTTGGCCCTTGTGTTTGTCCGGGCTGAGTTCACCACTCTCTGTAACCGTCTCCGATCTTGAATGGTATAGTTGCCATACCAGATACTGATATATCCAGAGTGCTCTCAATGGTGCACCTATAAAAGTTGGCAAGGGTATTCACCGTCATGCAAATTTCCTCAGCTGTATGAGGAAAAAGAGGCATTGTTGGGCCTTTGTAACCAGTGCATCCACATGAAGAATCCAAGAAAGCTTGTTGTTGATGACCGTTCGCAGGAGCTTGACACTCTCCACTCATTCCACCTCTGTGCTGTTAATGTGAAGGGGGCCTGAGTAATGTCCTGTCGAAGGTCAATATTGAGTTCCTTGGTTTTGCCAGTATTCAGAGCGAGGTTGTTCTCAGTGCAGTCGCAATCTGAGATTCGACTGACTATGGTGATGTCATCAGCGAACTTGTAAATGACATTAGTCTGGTATTTGGCAACACAGTCATGGGTATACAGTGAGCACAGTACGGGCTGAGTATGCACCCCTGGGGGGCTCCAGTGTTGAGTGTTAGTGAGGATGAAATATCGTCCACAGTCTTCACTGATTTTGGTCTGTGGGTCAGGAAACTGAGCATTCAGTTGCAGAGAGTGGGGCTTAGTCTGAGATCTCTAAGTTTAGTAAATCAGTCTCAAAGGATAATAGTATTGCAGGCTGAACTGTAGTCAATAAGTAGGATTCTTACATAGTTGTTCTTGGTGTCAAGGTGTTCAAGGGAGGAGTGAAGAGCAAGTGATATGGCATCTGACGTGGATCTGTTGGTCCGATAGGCAAATTGGAGTGGGTAAAAACAATGACGGTAGATGCTGGAAACCAGAGTCTAGATTAGAGAGGTGCTGGAAAAGCACAGCAGTTCAGGCAGCATCCGATTAGCAGTAAAATCAATGTTTCGGGCAAAAGCCCTTCATCAGGAATATAGTCTGATGAAGGGCTTTTGCCCGAAACATCGATTTTCCTGCTCCTCGGATGCTGCCTGAACTCCTGTGCTTTTCCAGAACCACTCTAATCTAGAAATTGGAGTGGATCAAGAGTTGTGGGGAGGCTGAAGTTGATTAATGCCATGACCAGCCTTTCAAACCACTTCATGACTACCAAAGTTAAAGCCACTGGACGGTAGTCATTGAGACATGCTGCGTGAGCTTTCTTAGGCACAAGGATGATGTTGGCCCTCTTGAAACAGGCAGGGACAGTGGCCTGCTGCAGGGAGAGGTTGAAGATATCCGAGAAGACTTCTGTCAGTTGATCTGCACATTTTCTGAGTGCACGGCCTGCTACTCCGTCTGGTCCCATCGCTTTCCTTGGATTCACATGAAGGAAAACTGATCTGACCTCTGATGCAGTGACTGTTGGGATATGTTCATCAGGACTTGTCGAAATAGGTGTTACCTCTCCACCAAAATTCTGCTCAAAGCGAGCATAGAAGGCGTTGAGATGATCTGGGATGTGTCATCATCTGCACTGTCTCTTTTTAGAATCTGTGATGTCAGCTTCTCAAACCCTGGCAACATCCTTGTAAATCTTTTCTGAACGCTTTCAAGTTTCACAATATCCTTCCTATAGTAGGGAGACCAGATTGGCACACAATATTCCAAAAGTCAGATACCTATCAACTTTTAGCTTAAACATAATCAAAGACTAAGCCCCCACTGTCTTCTGTGGTAGAGATTTCCAATAGCTCACAATCTTCTGAGTCAAAACATTCTTCATCTCAGATCTAAAGAGCATTTCCCTTACATTTAATTATGCCCTTTTGTTCTAGATTTCTATCAAGGGAATATATCTTGTCTTTATTAATCCTGTCTACCCACTTAAATATTTTGTAAATTTCAGAACGATCACCTCTCATTCTTTGAACCTTGAAAGACTACCAGCCTAGTTTGCCCAATCTCACTTCAAGGGATAGTCCCACCATCCAATGTTTAAGTCTAGTGAGCCTTATTTTTCTTGCGATCCACTACCAACCTGATTTTCCCGCCCTCCTGCATATTGAAATTCCCCATGATCACTATTACCCTGCCTTTCTTACACGCCTTTTCTATCTTTTGGTGTATCTTGTTCTCCACATCCTGACTACTGTTTGGAGGCCTGTACATAACTCCCAATTTTTTTTAACCTTTGTGGTTCCTCAACTCTACCCACACATATTTTACATCATCTGACCCCACATTATTTCTTGCTATTGATTTAATTTCATTTCTTACCAACAAGGCAATCCTGCTGTGTGAAACAAAACTCACATATCAATAAATTTCAGTCTGAGTCAAATTCTGAAGCAGCAAATTTTATTGATACAAACTTGCAAGAACGAGTGTCTAACGAGAAGGCACCTTGACCTGAGGGTTACATTCTGATTTATGCAGTTCAGCTGCATCTCGGTCCTCCCCTTCTACCCCATTGGTTACTTCTGCTGTACCGCGTAACCTATCACAAGCTCTAGCTTCACTCTGCCTTTGTCTAGCTTCTCTCTGCCTTTGTTTACTTCTCCCATTACTGTAAGACTGTTGCCACTTATTCTTATTTATCTCATTCCCTATATGTGACTATCCTGGCATAGTTTGCTGTCTTTGCGCGATCATCCTGCCAAACTAAATTCCATCCGTTGGCCATATCTCTCCTGAGACTGGCACACTATTCTCCTGCTACTGGTACATCCCGCTCCACAGTTGCTCTGCCCTATTAGTCATCGATAATTCTACCTATTTTCACTTTTCCTATTCTCCTATGCCTGATATATCCCACTCCACAATTGCTTTGCCTTATTAGTCATAGATAATTCTACCTGTTTTCACTCCTCACTGTTTAGTTTTTGCATGCGCAGCCCAATTTTATCATGCAAGCTTTTGCAGAAGCAAGACCTGTTCCCTTATTCTGTACAATATTTACCCTATAACTTACAATCCCCCCAACCACCCCCCCCCCCCTTTTTTTCTTTTTGGCTACTAATTGTTGTCTTCTACATTTGCCTCATATGTCGCCTTCCAGTTCACTAGCATCATCCCTGAGATCTCATTTATAGTGGCTAATTCCTTAAGGTCACCCATCCCCTCATTGTTCAAGAGGTTGAGTTCCTCTGCCTGATTACCTTTTAGGGGTATTTGTTTTGCCAAGGCCATCTCAATTAGCCGTTGGGTTAACTCTCATACACAAGATATGATACAACAGCCAATTGCTGTCAGTACCACTGCTACTATCATCAGGGAGGTGAAGATGGAGACTACCACTCCCTTCCATTTTCTTCAAACCATGATTGCAGTCATTCCGTGAGTGACGTGTCCACTCCTGAATTCTCAGCCAATTCTTCTGCCAAGGTGGTCAGTCTTCACAAGGCATGAGAGATTGACCCATCAGGTGCTGTACTATTTGGAATAAAGGCACAACAGCTACCTCCTAACATCACGTATACACCCCCTTTTTCGGCTAGGTTCATATCTAAGGCTAGTCTGTTCTCTCAGGCCATTCTGCTGGTTGCATCAAGTTGCTCGGAAATACCCTTGACTGAATCTCTAGTATAATTGATGAATCTTTGCTGGTTATAAAAAAATATAGTTTATCCAATCCACATTCTTCTTGACCGCTACCCACCAAAATAGAGCCAATTCAAAACCTGCTGCAATCTGGTTGCGGGCTTTGAACTCATCGGGGACCCCTCTAGGAACTCCTATAGAGTCGAGATAAATCCTATCATCAAAGGAAGTATCTAATAATGACCTTTTACTCCTCCCATTCTTTGTTACTACCACCTTCTCCTTCTCAAATGCCAAGGTGAATGGGATTGCCAATTGCACATATCCCTATCCAGTCAGGAGGTAGGGTTGATTGCAATATTCTGCCTCCACAGTACCACCAGAGATTTGCCCAGGGAACCCTGAGTGCTGAGTAGTTCCTTCCTTTATCTGTTTCGGTGTCATTCTGAGTTTCTATACATAACCTCAGCTCCCCCAAGTCTCTGGACCGATTTGTACCTTGTCAGCTTAAACACGATGTGCGATTCCCGACCATGGTCAAAAACTGGGGGGGGAGCTTTCAAATCTGTCTTCTCCAAGCGAGGGAACCTTAGAAGTAGGGATGTACAATTCCTATCATTCCATGCAGTCTTATCCTGATACAGGGCTATCATACATTCCATGCCCTTCCTGTTTTGGTCCCACCTGATCGGAGAGGGGACTATGTGGGCAACCAGTCTACCGGAGGCACATGCATAGCAATTGCTTTTATTCAGAGTTTTAACAGTGTACTTTACCCATTCAACACAGGTATTTGCATCCCCGTATCCAGTTTCTATTTCAATAGTCTGCTTCAAGTCCTTCACCTCTATAATTTTTACCACCTTTGGGCCGTTGGGTGGGGCAAAAGGTTGTATCTTACTATCAAGTTGTTTGGCTCGTTTTCCATTTCCTATGGCTATTCGGAAACAGCAGCCCAAAAAACACTTCCCCGTGGCTTCCATTATTATCTTTAAATTGTTACTAAGGAGACAAGACCTGTTTTTACGGGGAAAGGAGTCTTCAGAGGAGGTATTTTTAATGGTGTGATATATCGGGTGGCACTTTCTATCAGGACAGTCTAGGGCTGTGCAAAAGGGGGCTCTATGGATAATGATGCCAGGTGGCAGTTCATGTCCGGTAGGGTCTTGAGAAGGATTTTGGAGGAAATATACTCCCTCTGATACTTTACATCTGTGCAATTTACTAGGCTGCAAGCATCGACCTCTATTACTTGTGGATATTCAGACTCAGGGACCGTTAATAACAAATATGGAGATGACAGCATTGTTTGACAAGATCCCAATACTAAGAAGGCTAAGTGTCCCCAGCATCCTACAATAGTATTGAAGGACTGAGAGATTTAACATGCAATAGAATATATAGATATCAAAAAGAAACTATCCCACGTCTGCATAAAAAACAGTTATTTAAAGTCTTTTGAGTCTTTTGAGTGGCTCTTCTGTGGATTCGGCTGTCCAGACTTCTTTCTTAACCGAGAATTCCACCAGTCCCTTAATCCTGGTGTAGTAAGTACAGCCTTTCTCCGCCATGTGTATCGCCATTTCAGTAGTTAAAAGAACCTGATTCGGTCCCTCCCAATCTGGTTGCAATTTAGTTTCTGTCCATGACTTAATTAGGACCCAGTCTCCCGGCCGGATGGGATGAACGGTGAATTTAAGGGGCAGAGTCTGTGCCAGTAATCCTTGTCTCCAAAGAAAAGACAAAGACGAGGACAAGCCCAGTATATACTTCTTTAAGAACAGATCTTTAGTCTCCAGGGTTGGCAATTCCCCTTTCATTTCCAGATAGGGCAGGCCAAACAATATCTCATAAGGGGACAGCCCCATATCTTTCCTTGGGGCCGTTCGCACTCGCAAAAAGGCTATAGGTAAACGCTTAGTCCAAGGAAGTCTGGTTTCTACTACTAATTGAGATAACTGCTTCTTGAGTGTCTGGTTCATTCTCTCAACCTTTCCGAATGAAGGTGGGTGCCAAGGGGTGTGGAACTCCCAGGAGATTCCTAACCCCCTCATCACGCTCTGGAGTTTCCTGGAAGTAAAATGAGTTCCCTGATCCAAATCTATACATTCCACTATCCTGTATCTGGGGATTATGTGTTCGAGTATTATCTTGGACACCCAACTTGCGGTGGCAGTGGCAAAAGGGTGCGCCTCCACCCATCCAGATAGGTGATCAACCATTACCAGTATATACCTCAGTCTTCCCACTCAGGGTAATTCAATATAATCTACCTGAATGCTCTGAAATGGTCTTAGCCCAGGTTCTCTCCCTCATGGGACTTGTTTCCACAATACCTTCTCGTTGATTTTCTCGCATGTTATACATCCCTCACATATCTGTTTGGCTATGGTATATCCCTTTGCATCCATATTTCCTTAAGACCAAATCACCCATTGTTTGCACTCCCCAGTGTAAGACAGCCATAATTTCTTGCATCATCATTATCTTATTTAGCATTTCCCGGCCATCGGGTAGCATCCAGCACCCCTCTACTGTCTGTGTAGCTCCTAGTTCTTCTAACTCTCTCTCTTCCTTAGTGCTAAATATTGGTCTCCTCCCAGGTTCCTGCGCCATCGATACCAAATTATATATTGTAATAGGCTGAGGGTTCAAAACTGCCTCCTTAGTTACTTCATTTGCCAATCTATTTCCCTTTGCTTCGGGATCATTTCCCCGCTGATGTCCATTTAAGGGGACTATTGCTATTTCCTTTGGCAATGAAAGGGATTCCAATACTTGCTTTACCAATTCCTCATGAGCCAGTACTTTACCCTACTGTTTATCAGTCCCCTCTCCTGCCATATTTTCCCAAATGTGTGTGCTACACCGAAGACATACTTAGAATATGTGGATACAGTTACTTCTTTGCCTTCCAAGGTCTTAAGGGCCCTTCCTAGTGCATAAAGTTCACAAGTCTGTGCTGACCAATCATTGGGTAGTCTACTAGCCTCAATAACACTCCCCTCTATTCTATCCAGTACCGCATATCCATTGTGTCTTTTACCTTCAACCACTCTGGAGGACCCATCAATGAAAGCCTGGCCCCTGCAGGTAAAGGGATATCCATTCTTACTTTAGTCTGCTATTTTATAATGTTGAGGCAGTCATATTCTGGGTCTGAGGGAGCTTCATCCTCCCCTCTCCAGAGAAAGGTAGTTGGATTCAGACAAGTGTCTTGATCAATGTAAGATCATCCCTCTCTATTAGAATTGCTTCGTATTTTAGAATTCTAGAGTCTGTAAGCCACCGCCCTGCCTTCTGGTTCAATATAATCTGTACTTGATGCAGGGTACTTACTTTCAAGGCCTCTCTGAATGTGAGTTTTTGACTTTCTTCCACTAGTAGCGCAGTTGCTGCTACCTGCACACACTCTGGCCACCCTCTGAAGACTGGATCTAACAATTTAGACAAGTATGCTACCGGCTGTTTCATTCCCCCCCCCCATTGCTGGGTTAGGGCCCCTAGGGCTGCTCCCTTATCCATGGTGGCAAGCAAGTGAAAGGGTTTGTCCAGGGAAGGTAATGCAAGGACAGGGGCATGAATCAAGCTTCTTTTCAACTCCTCTGCTAACTCCTTTTCTTCATCTGTCCACTTTAGTAACTGTGGTTCTTCCTCTAACAGTTTCAAGTATAATTTCCTTGTCTTTTGGGCATACGAGTCAATCCATAACCTACAATACCCCGTACGCCTCAGGAATTTTCTTAATTCTCGCTTAGTCCAAGGAAGTGGCATTCCCATTATTCCTTCAATCCTTTCAGGGCTTATTTTCCTTTTCCCTAAATTAACCAAGTGTCCTAAATATTTCATTTCTCTTTCTACATATTGTAATTTGTTCCTTGAGACCTTCAATCCCTGTCGTCCCAGAAAGTTTAGCAATTGGTCAGTTGCTTCCATTGTTCCCATCTCATCTTCTCCTGTGACCAATAGGTCATCCACATATTGCAGTAAAGTCGTGCCTTGGGGACTTATAAACTTTTCCAAAATTTGTTCTAAAACCTAGCCAAATAAGTTCGGGGATTCCGTGAACCCCTGTGGAAGCACTGTCCATCTTTACTGTTGTTTTCGTTCCGTTCTTGGATCTTCCCACTCAAAAGCGAACATGTTTCTACTTCCTTCTGCCAGTGGATATGTCCAAAAAGTGTCTTGTAAATCCACCACACTGAACCACTTGTGGTCATGTGGAATCTTACTCAAAAGGGTATAAGGATTGGGAACAACAGATGATGGACCTATACTATCCGGTTAAGCGCTCTCAAGTCTTGTACCAACCGATAGGTACCATCTGATTTTCTTACTGGCAAAATAGGGGTATTGTAAGGGGACACACAGGTTTCCAACAGGCAGTCCTTACTTAGATTACTTACAGTGTGGAAACAGGCCCTTTGGCCCAACAAGTCCACACCGACCCGCCGAAGCGCAACCCACCCATACCCCTACATTTACCCCTTACCTAACACCACGGGCAATTTAGCTTGGCCAATTCACCTGACCCGCACATCTTTGGACTGTGGGAGGAAACCGGAGCAGCCGGAGGAAACCCATGCAGACACGGGGAGAACGGGCAAACTCCACACAGTCGTCTGAGTCGGGAATTGAACCCGGGTCTCAGGCGCTGTGAGACAGCAGTGCTAACCACTGTGCCACCGTGCCGCCCAGATTAACCCCTCAATCACAGTTTGTAACCCCCTTCAACCTTCAGTCGAGATGGGGTATTGTCTTTTGCATACCATCTTCCCCACCGTTTTCAAGCTAATCTCTAGAGGGGGACTATGCAATCCCCCTTGATTGCCTTCACATGCCCATACTGTGGTGTCTATTTGTTTCTCCTGTTCTTCGGTCAAAATGGCCGTTCTTATTACTATTTTTTGGTCACACACCCCAATTCCTAGTCTTAAAAGTGTGATTAATTCCTTCCTAACAAGTTGCTCCCTATATTCAGAATATGTAAGAATTGTCCTTCAGCTCTTCTTTCGTTGTTTTCAACTGTTATAGGTTCAAATACAGGGACAGTAAATCCTTCTCCCTTCACTCCGGACACCGTTATTTTCTGATCTATAAATTGTACTCCTCTGGGTATAAAATTTAACGATGACCTCGTTGCCCCCGTGCCCACTAGGAAAGCTACATCTTCCCTATAAGGGCCCACCTTTACATTTATCAAGAGTTCCCGGTGGGTCTCCAGGGGCAGGAACCCCTGACACCCTAGATTTCATCAAAGTTCATGAGTGGGATGGTTTTTTCTTCCCTTTGTATTCCAGGACACTCCTTTCACAATGGTAACACCCTGCTTGTTGGGATCTCACCACTGTCCTTGTCCCTGTCGACTGGACCCTACGAAAGGTCCTCCTTGTCCTCTACCCCTTCCTCTATGTTCTACATGCTGCCACCCTCCACTCTGGTTGCTAGTCACCGGTTCGATTCTTTTCTTGACTTTGTCAACCGTGGCTACCATCATTTTCGCCTTCTATTTTTGCTTCTCATCCTCTCTCTTTAGAAACAGTTTCTGTGCCTCTCTTAATAATTCATCAAGTGATAGTCCCACCGGATCCTCTATAAGGGATTTCATCTCTTTCTGAAATGCCCGCACTTCGCCACTCATCAGCAGTGCATTTACAAACCCAATATCCCCCGCTCCTATTGGAACCTCCCTAAGCGGAAAGACTTGCACAGACATTTGCTTAGACTGTCTCTGTGTCACTGGGCCTCGTGACCCCTTATTTCCCCCCTCCCTCTCCCCCATGTCTTCTCCCCCTGCTCCCCCCCCCCTCCCCCCTACAACAGCATCAAGTAGTCCCCCTTGTCCCTGAGCCTCATTTTGTGGATCATCCCGTCGGGGTTGTTTCCAGGGGGAGAGGGTCATAAGGTGGGGGTAAATGGTCAAGGACGTCCCAAAAAGTGGGGGAAGGGGGTGGTCCAAGGGGGTCCCACCTCCGGGACATTGTTTAGTTTCTACAGGAAACACCGTGTGTCCTGACTGCCGTTCCAACAAGAGGCATAGTCTGACTCTTCCTGACTAAAGAGTTATTTCTCATTGCCAAAAAACTGAGGGTGGTCTTATACTTTCCTTAGTCCATACAAAATAGCAATACTTTATCATAATCCTTTTGTCCTTAGTTCGAGTATAAGGACTATCTTTCCAGTTTTTCAACATCCATCCCAACTTTCTGGAGGGATGCTATTAGGCATCCTTCCCTTATCGTTACTATTATCTTGGGCCTTGTCTTTACTACTTTTAGAGTCATGATGATCAACTATAGTCAATTCCTTCGACTCTAGTATGTCATCCACATGCACCAAGGCAATACTTAAAAATCTCTTTCTTACCTTGGTCTATGCACGGAGTTGCCTGACTGCAGCTGTGCCTACTTAAATTCTCTACTTTACAACCTTTCGCCTGGTTCAGATAGACTGTCATCAGATCTCGATCAGTCACCCAGAAGGGGGAACCCATCGCCGAGGAACACAGGACCCTTTAAAAGGAACAGGACGCGTCTTCCCAGCCGTTGATGGTGCCCACCCTGCTAGTGATGATGGATATCCCAGACAAGCCCCCAAATTGTGAGAAACAAAACTCACGTATCAATAAATTTCAGTCCAAGTCAAATTCTGAAGCAGCGAATTTTATTGATACGTACTTGCATGAACAGGGTGCATAACGCATAGGCACCTTGATCTGAGGGTTACATTCTGATTTATGCAGTTCAGCTGCATCTCTTGGTACTCCTCTTTCACCCCATTGGTTACTTTTGCTGTAGCACGTAGCCTATCCCAAGTTCTAGCTTCACTCCACCTTTGTCTAGCTTCTCTCTGCCTCTGTTTACTTCTCCCATTACTGTAAGCCTGTCACCACTTACTCTTATTTATCTAATTCCCTATATGTGACTATCCTGGCATAGTTTGCTATCCCCGTGCAATCATCCTGCCAAACTAAATTCTATCCATTCGCCATATCCCTCCTGAGACTGGCACATTATTCTCCTGTTACTGGTACATCCCGCTCCATGGTTGCTCTGCCCTATTAGTCATAGATAATTCTGCCTGTTTTCACTTCTCCTATTCTCCTATGCCTGGTACATCCTGCTCCATGATTGCTTTGCCTTATTAGTCATAGATAATTCTATCTGTTTTCGCTTCTCACTGTTTAGTTTTTGCATGAGCAGCCCAATTTTAACATGCAAGCTTTTGCAGAAGCAAGACCTGTTCCCTTATTCTGTACAATTTTAACCCTACACCATACACTGCCCCCTCTGCCTACCTGCCTATCTTTTTGATAGGATGTATATCCTTGGATATTTAGCTCCCATTCTTAATCCCCTTGCGGCCATGTCTCTGTAATACCCACCACACCATACTTGCAATTTCAAGCTGCGCCATAAGTTCATTTCCCTTATTTTGTACACTGCGTACATTCAGATACAATTCCTCCACTCCCTCTTCTCAATATCATCCCTTTATCCAACATGCTTGAAGTTAGATTCCTAACCCTTTCCAAACACACTGATCTATTTTGAATTCTGGAGACTTTAATGACCTTTGCGAAGTTTTCCTTTCTTTTCATACTGTTCCATGCGGTTGAATCCACCCTGACAGATGTTAACCTGCTACTTTGTTTCCCATTGGCCATTATATTTCTTGGAGTTTTATCCTTCCCTTTCCCCAGCTTTGCAGTTTAAAGTCCTGTGAACCATCCTATTTACCCTTTTCACTAGAACATTGGTCCCATCTCCATTCAGGTGCAGACTATCTCAACAGTACAGATCTGTCCTGTTCCAATACTGATGCCACTGCTCCATGAAAAGGAACCCCTCTTTTTCACACCACTCCTTTAGCCAGATCTTTACTTCCCCTATTCTTGCATCTTTATGCCAATTCGCACATGGCTCGGGTAGTAATCTAGAGATTATAATCCTTGAGGATTTGTTCTTTAATTTAGTTCCTAGTTCCTGATATTACTCTTTCCACATCTTGCCTATGATGTTTGCCCCAACATAAACCACAACAACTGGATCCTCCCCTTTCCTTTCCAAAACCCTTTCAAGCTGGTCAGAGAAGTCCCTCATCATTGCACCGGGCAGTCAACATGACAAAAGGGACACGCCATCCTGCTTACAAAGGAAGCTATCAATTCCCCTAATTATATAGGGTCCCCTACAACTACCACTAGTCTTTTTTGCTCCACTCTCTTGAATGGCCTCCTGTACCACAGTGCCATGGTTAGTTGGTTCATCCTCGCTACAGCGCTTATCCTCATCCACATGGAAGCAAGTATCTCATACCTGTTGGACAAGGTCAAGAGCTGGGGCTCCTCTGTTCCTGAATACAGGAGCCCCCTATCTGCCTCACATGCACTCACATGTTGCTGTCCCTGATCACTGACCAAATTTGAGTACTTAATCTACCAGATGTGACTGCCTCCTGAAAAGAAAATTCCAGGTACCTCTACTACTCCCGGATGTGTAGCAGTGTTTGAAGCTTGCACCCCAGCTCACCAATTCTGAGCTGAAGTTTCTCCAGTAACCAACACGCTGTGGATGTGGTCACTGCACCTCGCAATGGGATTTGCCAGCTCCAACATCATACCACCATAGCACATAACCTGCCCAGCTGTTAACCTGCTACTTTGTTTCCCATTGGCCATTATATTTCTTGGAGTTTTATCTTTAGTTATGTACTTTATTAGTTAGTTAAACCCTTGTTAGTTAATTAATTTATTAATTAATTTTGCAATTTTATTTCTAATTTAGGAGAGATTTCCTATTAACCAATCGGGTCACAGCTCTCCTGTGATGTCACTCCTTCAGTTTGGCTTCAGTTCCTCCATGTGCTCCTCCCTCTGACTCTGCTCCCTGGAAACAAGGCCGCGAATCCCAGAGGTAAGTTAGTTTTTATACTCACTGTTCCATGTGCTACTCATTCTGACTCTGTTCCCTGGGAACAAGGCTGTGAATCCCGGAGGTAAGTTAGTTTTTATACTCACTGCTCCATGTGCTCCTCCCTCTGACTCTGCTCCCTGGAAACAAGGACACGGTTCCTGACGGTAAGTTAGTTTTTATACTCACTGCTCCATGTGCTACTCATTCTGACTCTGTTCCCTGGGAACAAGGCTGCGAATCCCCGAGGTAAGTTAGTTTTTATACTCACTGCTCCGTGTGCTCCTCCTCTCCAACTCAAGCATGCCATATGCCTTCTTTACTACCCCATCTACTTGGGTGGACACTTTCAGAGAGCTATGGACTTCAGATCCTTTGGTACGTCAATGCTGTTCAGGGTCCTGCCATTAACTGTATACTTTTCTTTAACGTTTGTTCTCCCAAGGTGCAGCACCTCACACTTACACCAATTAAACTCCATCTTCCATTTCTCTGCCTATATCTGCAACTGATCTTTATCCTCTTGTATCCTTCGACAACCTTCTGCACTATACACAATTCCATCAGTCTTTGTATCATCTGCAAATTTACTCATCCAACCATCTACATTTTCATCCAAGTCATTTGTATATATCACAAACTGCAAAGTCCCAGCACAGATCCCTGTGGAACACCTCTAGTCATGGATGTTCAGTCTGAAAAACCCCTTCCCACCACTATCCTCTGCCTTCTGTGGGCAATTCTGAAACCACGTGGCCAATCACCTTGGATCCCATGCGTCTTAATCTTCTGGATGAACATACCATAAGGGACACTGTCAAAAGCCTTCCTAAAATCCATGTAGACAACTCTACGCACATTAATCACCTTTGTCACTTCCTCAAAACATTCAATCAAGTTAGCAAGACATGACCTGCTCTGCGCAAAGCCACGCTGACTATCCCTAAATTAGGCGATGCTTTCTAAATGTGCGTAAATTCTATCCCTAAGAATTATATCTGATAGCTTCCCAACCACCAAAGTGAGACTCAACAGTCTATAGTTTCCTGGATTATCCCTATTTCCCTTCTTGAATAGAGAAACAACATTAGCTCCTCATCAGTTGTCTGGGACCTTCCAGTGGCTAGTGAGGATACAAAGATCTTGGTCAAGGCCTCAGCAATCTTCTCTCTTGCCTCTCTCAACAATCTGGGTAGATACCATTGGGCCCTGGGTACTTTTCCACCTTAATGATCTTCAAGAGACTCAACACCACTTTTTTTTGATCTCAAAATGCACAAACATGTTAGAATGCTCCACACAAATTTCACTTTCATCCATGTCCTTTTCCTGGGACAATACCAATACTAAGTACTCACTTAGAATATCACCCATATCCTCTGCAAGCAATCAGAATTTCCCTTCTTTATCTTTTTGTGGTCCTACCTTCTCCCTAATTATCCTCTTATTTTTAATTTATGGACAGTACAGAGGCTCAGTGTTTAGCACTGCTGGCTCACAGTGCCAGGGACTAGGTTCAATTCCTGCCTCAGGTGCCTGTCTGTGTGGTGTTTGCACCTTCTCCCTATGCCTGTGAGGGTTTCCTCTGGGTGCTCCTATTTCCTCACACAGTCCAAAGATGTGAAGGGTAGGTGGGTTGGCCAGGTTAAATTGCCCATTGTGTCCAGGGATGTAGATATTGGGTGGATTAGCAATGGGAAATGCAGGATTACAGGGATAGGGTAGGAGGGGATGAATCTGGATGGGATGCTCTTCGGAGAGTTGGTGGGGACTTCTCAGGTTGAATGGCTTGTTTCCACACTGTAATGCTTCTATAGAATGCCTCTCTTTAAGCCTACTTGACAAAATCATTTTAGCTGTCCTAATTCCTGCTTGAGTTCTTTCCTGCTTTCTTTATATTCCTCATGGATCCTGTCCGATTTTTGTTCCCTAAACCTTACACATGCTTATTTTACTCTTTTTTTACTAAATTCACAACCTCCCTCATTATCTAAGGGTCCTTTACCTTGCCATCCTTGTCGCTCCTCCTCACTGGAACATACAAGTCCTGAACTCTCATCAGCAGGTCTTTAAACAACTCCCACATGCCAAATGTGGACTTGTCTGACACAGCTCCTCCCAATTAACACTCCCTAGCTCCTGCCTAATATTGAACTAATTGATTTCCCCCCATTTAGTACCTTCCTGCAAGGTCCTGATTTATCCTTAGTCATGCCTCTCTTTAAACTTAAAGAGTTGTGATCACTGTTTCCAAAATGGTATCCCACTGAAAGGTCAGTTACCTGGCTAGGCTCATTAGCCAATACAAGGTCTAGTATGACCCTCCTCCAGTTGGACTATTCACATACTGTTTCAGGAAACCCTCCTGAATGCACTTCACAAACTATGTCCCATCTAAGCCTCATGCTCTAAGAGAGTCTCAGTCAATATTGGGGAAGTTAATGTCACTCACTATGACAATCCCGTTGTTATTGCATCTTGCCATAATTTGCCTGCAAATTTGTTCGTCAAAATCTCGATGGCTGTAGGGGGAGCCAAAGTATAATTCTATCAGAGTGTTTGTACCTATCTTATCCTATGCCATATATACCAATGTCCACAATGACCTCTGGCTGCTCACACTCTCCCTTAAGAATTGCATGCAACTGCTCAGAGCCTTAACTCTGGCACCAGAGAGGCAACACATCATTTTGGGGTCTCGAACATGGCTACAGAAATGCTGATTCTTGAAAGATCATCACTAATGCCTCCTCAATCTCCTCAGCTATCTCCTTCAGAATCTCGGTGTATAGTCCATCTGATCCGGGTGATTTATCCATCTTTAGACCTTACAGCTTCATAGCCCAATCTCCTTAGACATGGCCACTACGCTCACCTCTGCCCCATGACTCTTGAAATTCTGGTCTGCTACAGTAAAAGACTGATGCAAAATACCTAATCAGATCCTCTGCCATTTCTTTGTTTCCATTACTATTTCTCCAGCCTGATTTTCGAGCAGTCCAATGTCTAATTTTGCATTTCTCTTATCTTTTATATATCGAAAATAATGTCATGTAATTGTCTTTTATATTACAGGCTAGCTTACTCACATTTCATCTTCTGACCCCCTTTTTTAGTTGGTCTCTGCTGGTTTTTAAAAGCTTCCTGACCTTCTGGCTTCCACATCTTAGCCACATTGTACGCTTTTTCATTTGCTTTTGTTCTGTCCCTGAATTTGCTTGTCATCCATGGTTGCTTTGTCTTCCCCTTAGAATGTTTTATCTTCCTTGTGATGAATTTCTGCTGTGCCTTCTGAACTTCCTCCAGAAACTCCTATCATTGCTATTTCACTGCCTTACCTGCTCGGCTGTCCTTCCAAATCAACCCCAGGGCATCAATGTGGATTTCACTTTCCTCATTTCCCCTTCCCCCACCTCACCCCAGATCTAGCCTTTCAGCTCAGCACCACGCTCATGACCTGTCCTACCTGCCTATCTTCCTTTTCACCTAACCACTCCACCCTCCTCTCTGACCTATCACCTCCATCCCACTCCCATTCAATTATTGTATTCTATGCTACATTCTCCCCACCCCCACCCTCCTCTCATTTATCTCTCCACTGCAGGCAACCTGCCTCTATTCCTGATGAAGGGCTTTTGCCCGAAATGTCGATTTTCCTGCTCCACAGATGCTGCCTGCCCTGCTGTGCTTTTCCAGCACCACTCTGATCTGAACTCTGGTTTCCAGCATCTGCAGCCCTCACTTTTGCCTTTTTTCCCCTTCCAGTCAATGCCAGTTCCTCCCTCTTGTCTTTGTACCTACCTTTACTTAATTGTAAAACTGTTACATCTGATTCCAGCTTCTCCCTCTCAAATTGCAGTGTGAATTCTATCATATTGTGATTATTGCCCCTAGGGCTTCCTTCCCCTTCAGGTCCAGAGTTAAGCCTGCTGCATTATATATCACCAAATCCAGAATTACCTGCTCTGTAGTAGGTTCTACTACAAGCTGCTCCAATAAACCATATTGCTGACATTCCATGATTTCCTTTCCTTGGAATCTGTTACGAAAATGTTTTTCTCAGTCCACTTGCATATCGAAGTCCCCCATAATTATTGTACTCATGCCTTTCTTACATGCCTTTTCCATCTCCTGATTTATTTTCTTCCCCACAACCTGGCTACTGCTGGGTGCCTTGTACATAACTCCCACCAAGCTCATTTTTCCTTTGTGGTTGCTCAACTCCACCCACACAGATTCTACGTCTTCTGACCGAATATAGCTTCTTGCTATCATTCTAATTTAATTTCTTAGTAACAAGGCAACCCTGTCCCTCTGCCCATCTACCTATCCTTTTGATGGTATGTGTATGCTTAGGTACTTAAGCCCCAGCCCTATTCTCCTTGGAGAACTTCTCTGTGATGCTCATGACATTGATCCCACCATTTTAATGTCATTTACCCTGTTTCTTATACTGCTATCCAAAGACTATCCAATGCAGATGTACAGTCCTGCCTTTTAATGTATTTTCCCAAGCCAATTTGTGTTTCATGCCTTCATTATTTCTCTTATTCAAATTTAACACACTTTCTTTAGATTGAACTACCTCACTTTCAAACATAATGTGAAAGCAATCACATTGTGGTCACTCATCCCTAAAGGTTACTCTGCAACAGATTGTTAATTAGTCCTTTTCATTACAGAATACTAGATCTAAAATAGCATTACTTATTGCGAATGCTGCATGTATTCAAATATAATGTCCTTAAATTAAAACATACTCGATGCTCAATTTTATTTCTCCTGTCTTCTAGTATCCCTGGCAGCTTTGTGACTTGTTGTTATTAACTTTGCATCTTTCCAAATTTGGGTTACACCTCAGGTTGCCATTTCCCCTGAAAAGCTTGTTAAAATCAATCCAACAGCACCAGCATATCTCCCTGCAAAAATATTCCGTTAAGTACCCAGGATGAATTGGTCCCACTTGTCCCAGAACCAGTCCAATTCCTCAAAATTTGATGCCCTCACTCCTATACCAGTTCTCTAGCTATGTCCCCAGTTGACTAATCCTCTAGCTCTTATGCTCACTAGCATGCAGCACTGAGACTAATCTTGAGATTACAGTAATTGAGCTTCTATTTGTTAAATTTGCTCCTAACTCACTGAATTCTGCCTTCAGGACCTCACCTCTTTTCCTACCTATATCATATGTACCAACATGGAGCACAACTTATGGCTGATCCCACTTCCTTAGAAGCATATACTGGAGCTCTTCCATGACATTCTTGGTTCTAGCAACTGGGACACTGCTATGTATGTAGATTGGTGTATGTTGCCCCTTCAAAAGAGCAGGTCAGTGGCCCAGGGCAGGAGGTAGGTGAGACAGTTTAAAACCAATTGTGGAACTGAGAGGATGCACAATCCTGTTCTACTTTACTCTCTGTCTACCATATGTTCTATTTATATTTCTAGTGAACCACAAACATAATAGTCACAGCACATATATCCTGGAGTTATGTTCCATTCCACAGAAACACCTGTCTAATGCCTTGACTATGGAGCTCCCTAAACTATTGCTCTTCTGTTTTTCCTTCACCTCTGTACAGCTGGTTCACCTGTGATGCCATGGGCTTGGCTCTAGCTAACTTACCTGAAGAACATTGCCCTCAAATAAGCACATTCAATTTAGGGGACTCTTGCACCACCTGCCTAGTGTTGTTAGTCTACCTGGTAGCCATCTAATTCCTCGCTGCTGTATTCTTTTAATCTGCCATTTGGCCACCTTCTTATATCTGCTAAATGTTAGTCCTCTGACTAGCAGATGTACAACCATGACTTCAGTCACTACTCAATTTCCAAAACTCAGAGGTGAATCTTACACAGCCAATAATAGTTCCTACAGATGTGTTTGTCTGAACCCGTGGTATGTCCAGGACTTCACGCATACATAGGATGTCCACTTCTCTTGGCTCTTGTGTCCTCCCGTTCCATAATTATAAATCTATTTCTTTCCCTGAGAATAAGTATGAACTTACTATTGAAAACCTAGCAAGCCATTTCTCAAAACAAGAAAGCAAAAAACTAGAGAGCTAAGTACAAACAAATTTTCACTTTTAAGATTAGAAATACTGACAAACCCTACTCACCAATCAATTGCTCTCCCCACACTGAGTGCAGGTAGGCCTCTACATCCATGCCTTATTTCCTCTCTCACTCACTTCTCACTCCTGAGATTTTGTCTTGCAGTAACCCTTAATTAAAACACCCTTTTATCACTTTGCCCTGAATTCCTACTTTGAACCATGTACCCAGACACTCAATCTATCTCTGTCTCAGGTAAATTTCCCTCACTCTGACTGTGCAGTTCACTCCTGTTACCTTGAATTTACAACATTTAATAGACTAGCTAAACACACAATCTCAGTTGTAGAATTTTCAATTTACCAGTTTTTTGGGGAAAAGAAATCCAGCTATCTGTTGTTAATTGTGAGAAGTAATGTTTCATTTTATTATTTCAGAACAACTTTCCTTTTTTGTTCAGCTTGTTTTCTTGCTCTAGACTCTCGCAACTCATTTAATCATTTTAAATGTTACTCTTTGAACTATATTATTGATGTCCCTATAATCTACATTGGATAGTATCATACAGTATATAGGTTCTGGTGACATTAATATTGTAATAGGATCCATTGATGGATATGAAGATTGAAAAATAGTCTTAGGGGCTCCAGTAGTTCTTCACTAATAGGACATCAATCTTAAATATGGTCCCTGTTGTCTATATTGCTAGGCTCAGGTGAAATGTATCCCAGGCTGCAAAAACACCCAGTGGAAGAAATAGTAGAGATTCTGACCATCCTTTTCCAATTCTCTCCATCTACAGACATGGTGCCAGAGGGCTGCTAATATTGCACACTTGTTTAAATAGAGAGAGATTCTATAATTAGAGATGGGAAAGTTATTGGAATAAAATTTTATAGCACAGATCAATCAAGGACAATCAATTTGGATTTGTGAAGAGAAAATGATCTCTTACCAATTCAACTGAATTTTTTGAGAAGGTCAATTAGGGTGACACATTTTATTTAATCTATAAGGGTTTTAGAAAGGCTTGCAACAAGGGTACATTCAGCAGACTAGACAGAAAGTTATAAGCTAATGAGATTAAGAGGAAAAGTAACAAACTGGGTCTGAAATTGACTGAGTAGAGAACAAAAGGCAATAATTTCTGTGATTGGAAGATTGTTTCCAACAGGATTTGTAGAGTTCACTGTTGGGTTCCTTGTGCTTCATCATATAAATCAATGACTTAAACTTAAATCTGTGTAACAATTAAGAAGTTTACAGGTGCTATGCTGTGTGATTAGTAACAAGGATGAAAACTATAGATTTCAGCATGATATCAGTAGATTGATCAGATGGATAGAAATGTGATATATAAAAAGAAACAGTGATATAGTGGTAATGTTAGTAGACGCATGATCTGTTACACCATGGACTAATGCTGAGAGGTTTGGGTTCAAATCCCACCATGGCAGATGGTGAAATTTGTATTCAATAAAAATCAGAAGTAAGAACAGGCTTAATGACAGCTATTATCATTAAAAACCTATCTGCTCCACTAATGTCCTTTAGCAAAGCGAATTTGCCATTCTTACCTGTTATGGCTTACACATGACTTTATCACAGGAAACTTTGTTTTTCACGGTATTCCTGATGAAATCACCTGGTATGGAAGCTTTTAACTATAAGGAAATATTGACTAACCTGGGGTCATTTTGTTCTGCAACAGAGTAGCCTTAGGGCAGATTCAGTTGAGATAAGTCTTGTTGATCTTAGATTAAGATAAATGCTCGGCACAACATCGTGGGCCAAAGGGCTCATACTGTGCTTTACTGTACTATGTTCTATGAATAAATTTATGAGGATTGCTTCGATAGAGTGGGTAAGAAAGAACATAGGAACAGGAGGAGGTTCATTTGGCCTTTAAGCCTGCTTCATCATTCATTACAATCCTGGTTGATCTGGTTATGGTCTCAGCTCTACTTTCATGTTTACCCCCTCTATAACCCTTGACTCTTTTGTCAATTAAAAATCCATCAATCTCAGCTTTGAGCAACTTTAGTCACCACAACTTTCTGGAGAATGGGATCCCACTCTTTAAAAATCCACTACAAGAAAGAAATTCTCCTCATCTCTGTATTAACGGGATGATATTTTGTTCTTAATTTATGTCCCCTAGGTGCAGTGTCTGCTAAAAGAGAAAACATTCTCCAGGCATCATCCCTATCTAATAGGAAACATAGAGGAGGAAACAACAAGGGAGCTAGTGGTATTATACTGGATTTGTAATTCAGACACCCAGGTAAATGCTCTGGCAAAATGGGTTTGAATCCAGATTAGCAGATGGTCAATTTAAAGCTAGACTAGTGGTGACCATGATATCATTGTTAATTATCATTAAAGTTGATTTAGTTCACTCATGTCCTTTAAAGAAGGAAAGTTCTTATCTGGTTTCACCTGGCTGTGAATCCAAATCCACAGTAATGTGGCTGACTCTAAAATGCCCTCTGAAATGGCTGAGCAAGCCATTTAATTGCATCAGTTACAGGAATAAATCTGCACAGACTATTTGGTATTAACCATGGCACCAGCAATGACAGTGACACAGACAACCTTGTTGACCTTGTAAAGAACTCCTTTCCAACATCTGGGGCCATATGCCAAAATTGGGAGAGCTATCTCACAGACTGGTCAAGGCTCAGTACTTTGGAAGTAAGCCAGTCTGGCTTCAGGTTGAGATGCAAACAGACTTGAAACATAACCTCATACTTAAAATGCATTGTCTGACCTAAGATGTCACCTTTATTCCGACAAAACCTTAAGTTATCTTGGGGCAGTGACTTGAAAGAAATTTTGGGATTTATGTATTAATCAATTGAACCCTGCATCTCCATTCTAACTGATTAAAGACTTAATAGCCATCTAGCTTTGTTCAATACATTTGTGTAAGTTCTATTACCCTTTGATCTTTTACTTAACTTCTGTATCTGATGTATTGTCTGTCATTAGCTGCCTGAGGAAGGAACGGGGGCTCTGAAAGCTTGCGATTTCAAATAAAGCTGTTGGACTATAATCTGGTGTTATGTGATTTTTAATGGTACCATCATGCTAAGGGATCACCTCAGGTTCAATGAAAAATGCAAGAGGGCATGCACCAGGCATTCCTAAAGATGAGTTGTCAGCCTTGTGAAGCTACACTATAAGACTACTTGCTTGTCGAAATTCATAAACAGCATACAAAATGATCTCACAACTAACTGCTCTGAACTACTCTCTTTAATCCTGCCACATCCAAATGTGAATAGTGCTGGACAATAAAACAGGTCATTGGAGAGGACTCCAAAAAAATCCCCATTTTCAACATTGAAGAAGCCCATGACATTATGCAAAACATAAGGCTGAAGCATTTGCAGCAATCCACAACCAGAGACGTAGCGTGGATGGTCCACTTCAATCTCCATCCGAGGTCCCCAGTATCATAGATGATGGACTTCAGCCCTTTCTTGATATCATGTGGAATGGATCAAATTGGCTGAAGTCCATCATCTATGATACTGGGGACCTCGGATGGAGATTGAGGTGGACCATCGACGCTACGTCTCTGGTTGTGGATTGCTGCAAATGCTTCAGCCTTATGTTTTGCATAATGTCCTGGGCTTCTTCAATGTTGAAAATGGGGATTTTTTTGGAGTCCTCTCCAATGACCTGTTTTATTGTCCAGCACTATTCACATTTGGATGTGGCAGGATTAAAGACAGTAGTTCAGGAGATATTGCAAAGTCAAAGTAAATATAGAATCACTACAATGCAGAAAGAGGCTATTCAGCCCATCGAATCTATACCAATTCTCTGAAGAGCATCCCAGACTCAGCCTGTAAACCTACATTTACCATGGCTAATCCACCTAGTCTACATATTCTTAGACACTACAGACAATTTATCATGGCCAGTCCATTTAACCTGCACATCTTTAGACTGTGTGAGGAAACCGGAGTCCCCAGCAGAAACCCATGAAGATACAGGGACAACCTGCAAACACCCCTCAACCGATCACCCAAGACTGGAATCAAGTTCAGGTCTATGAGGCAACAGTGCTAATCACTGAGTCACCGTGCTGCTCAATGCCCTGACAGCATTTCAGAAGTAGTACACTCTGAAAGAATTGCACTTCAAAACTAGTCACACTTAAAACCAACCTTGTTTCAGTACAGTTCCATTGCTGACATTTACCTGTTAATATGAAAAATTGCTGAGATATGATCTGTTCTCAGCAAGCAGAATAAATCCAACTGGGCCAATTAGTGCCCCATCAGTTTGCACTCATTTATCAACAATCCTGATGGAAGCGGGTCATTGATAGTGCTATCAAACTATACATACTCAACAATAACCTGCTCATTGATGTTCAGTTTGGATCCTGTCAGGTCCGTTGTTTATTAGAGCCTTGGTCTAAACATGAGCAAAACAGCTGAATTCAGGAGCATAAATGAGGGTGACTGTGCTTGATACTGAGGTTTCATTTCACTGAGTGTGCCATTGAGGAGCCCTATCAAAATTGGAGTTAATGGAACTTGGGAAGAAAACTCTCTTCTGGTTGGAGTCATTGCTGGCACAGAGCAAGATGATTGTGTTGGGTGGAGGTCAGTCATCTTACGCACGTGACATCACTGCAGGATTTCTTAAGGGCAGTGTCTTAGGCTCAATCATCTTCAAATGCTTCATCAATTATCTTTGCTCCATCATCAGGTCAGAAATGGGATATTCACAGATGATTGTACAATATTTAGTATGATTTGTGAATTGTCAATTACTGAAGAAGTCTATATCCAAATGCAACAAGACCTGGACAATAAACAAGCTCCTGCTGATAAGTGGTAAATAACATTCATGCCACATCAACACTAAGCAATGTCCAAGAGAATCTAATCATCACCCCTTGCTAATCAAAGATATTCCAGCAAAATCACTCACTCTCAATATCCTAGCAATACCATTGATATGAAACTGACCTGGAGGAGCAATATAAATACTATGACTATAAGAATAGGTCAGAGTGTGGGAATTCTGCAAAGGAACTCCGCTCCTGACTCTCCAAAGCCTATCCACCATCTTACCCAAAGAAAAAGCAGGAGTCATGGAGTCATTGGCATGGAAACGGACCCTTCAGTCTAATGAGTTCATGCCAAACATAATCCTGAACTAAACTAATCCTACATGCCTGCTCCAGGCCCACATCCCTCCAAATATTTCCTATTCATGCACTTATCCATTTCTCATTTGCCTATACTAGTATAGTTCCAACAACACTAATGGAGCTCCAGAGCAAAGCAACCCAGTTGATTTTCACCCCACCAAATATTGTGGGCGGCACGGTGGCACAGTGGTTAGGACTGCTGCCTCACAGGGCCAGAGACCTGGGTTCAATTCCCGCCTTGGGCAACTGTCTGTGTGGGTTTCCTCCGGGTGCTCCGGTTTCCTCCCACAGCACAAAAGATGTGCAGGTTAAGTGAATTGCCCATAGAGTTAGGTGAAGGGCTGCTCTTCGGAGGGTTGGTGTGGACTGGTTGGACCGAAGGGCCTGTTTCCCACACTGTAAGTAATCTAATCTAATTTAATCTAATCTAATATCTTCAATGGTCACTCTCTCCATTACTGATACGAGATGCACTGTAATAACTCATCAAAGCTCCTTTAAAGCATGTTCCAAACCTACAACTTTCACCGCCCAGAAGGATAAGAGCAGCAGTTACATTGGAACACCATGATCTGCAACTTCCCCTCCAAGCTACTCACCATCTTGCCTTAGAAATATATCACTGTTCCTTCACTGTTGATGAGTCATAATCCTGGAAATCCCTGCCTAACAGCTTTGTGGATGTACCTACACGAAATGGATTGCAATGATTCTAAAAGGCACTCACCACCACCTTTTCCTCAAGGGCAATTAATGACAGGAAATAATTGCTGGCCCAGCTTGTGGCCCACATCTGTGATTAACTAAAAATAAACACTCATTCTTCTAAACTCCAATGGACATGACCTAACCTGCACAACTTTTCATCATAAGACAGGAATGAATCAAGTGAACATAGAAACATAAATTATTTGGCAAACACTAAGTCATTCAGGTCATCAAATCTCTGCTGACCAATATACAAATATCCAACCTAATGTTACTCTTGATCCATAGCTCTTAATATTACAACACTTCAGGTGCATATCCAAGATTTATTATAAGTGATAAAGATTTCTGGCCTTATCGCACATGCAGACAGTGAGTTCCAGATCCTCGCCATTGGCTGGGTTAAAGAATTTATCCTTGACCCTTCTGTAATCTTTGTTTCACTTACTTTAAAATCATGACCTCTTGTTATTTTTTTTCTGCTAGGTAAAGTAGTGGCTAGAATCCATTATTGAGGAAGTTTAAACACCTCAGTTCGATTACTCAATAATCCTCTCTGCTCAATGGGATACAAGTCCAGGCTTTACAATCTGTTCTCATACTTTAACCCTTTTAGTCCCGGTAAGATTTTGGTGAATCTATTTTACAACTCTTAACCGGGCTGATCTATTTTTCCTGAGTTGCAGTTGCCCAAAACTGAACAAGGTAATTTAGGTTGGATATAATCAGAACTCTATATAATTGCAACTCAACTGTAAATTCTAACCACTTCGGATTTTAACCCTTTTGATGCAATGCTCCTCTCAACTCACCCTTAAGTTCAGGAATTCTCTTCCTAATCGCCTCTGCCTCATCACCTCTCTTTCCTCCTTTAAGATATTGCTTCTTAAAAAAATATTCTTTAACCAATCTATATATTATTCTGCAGCTGTACAAAATTCTGGTGCGGCTGCATTTGGAATATTGTGTACAGTCCTGGTCACCGCATTATAAGAAGGATGTGGTTTCAGAGGAGATTTACTTGGTTGGAGGGAAGATCTTATGAGGAAAGGCTGAGGGACCTGAGCCTTTTTCATTACAGAGAAGAAGATTGAGAGGTGACTTACTTGAGACATATGAGATAACCAGAGGGTTAGATAGGGCGGGCAGTGAGACCCTTTTTCCTCGGATGGTGATGGCTAGCATGGGCGACATAGCTTTAAATTGAGGGGTGATAGATATAGGGTAAATGTCAGAGGTAGTTTAACTCAGAGAGTAGTAGGGGCACGGAACACACTGTCTGCAACAGTAGTGGATTCGCCAACTTTAAGGACATTTAAATGGTCATTGGATAAACATATGGATGAAAATGGAATCGTGTTGGATAGATAGGCTTTAGATTGGTTCCACAGATTGGTGCAACATCAAGGGCCGAAGGGCCTGTACTGCACTGTAATGTTCTACGTTCTATGTTCTATGTTCTATCAGCCTTCTTAATGCCTCCTTACATGACTGGGTATCACATGACTGTCATCATAGCTTCTGCTCTCATTAAAGACCTGCTCACCACCACTACCAGTCTAGAAAAGTGGAGAAGCTTTTAACTAAATTCTGGGTCCAAGGGACAAAATATGTTATAAATCAAGGAGTAGAGACAAGACATTAAGATACTAATTTTGGAAATGATAAACAGATCATGACAAGGAAGGACACAGAGCACAAATCTAACAGTGAATCAACAGTAAGGCTAGAGGTTACAAAACTGATAAAAGAACAAAACTGAAGGCTTTTTACACATGACAGCCATCACAAAAGACATGAATTGATATAGCGCAAATAGAAATAATTAAGCACGATCTGATAGTTATTACACTGACATGGCTGCAGGATGACACAGATTGAGACAAGACATTGAAGAGTATATGACATTTTAAAGGGTTGGAAGCTTATAGCAGGCAATAAACACAGCTGGCAATGCCCATACTTCAAGAAAGAATAAAGCTAGGAAAAGGTAGAGGGGGAGATCTGCTCATTGAGGATTGGTTTAGCACAATACAGAAACATGACCTAAGTTCAAATGATTTGAGCAGAGATGAGAAATGATAAAGGAAAGAAGTCACTTGTGTGTGTGGTGTACATTACTAGTAATAACCCAGTAGAAGGAAGAATGCAGGAAGAAATAATAAGAGATTACGGAAAAGGTACTGTGATAATTATGGGAAATTTTAATGCACGTACAGATTAGAAAAATCTAATGGGCAAAGGGAACCCAGATTACAGACTCACTGATATGTTATAGTTAAAAAGGAGGCTATTCAACCCATCATGTCCACATTGGCTCATTAAAGGTACATCATTATCTAGTGCCGGTCTTCTGCTTTTCCCCATACTCTTGCACATTATTTTCATCTCATTAATATCTCAATGCCCTCGAGTGCCTTAGACATTGCATTCCATACTCTATCTACTCAGTGAATGAAAAGACCTTTCCTCACTTCACCCTTATTTTTTTGCTCACTTTAAGTCCATTCCCTCTTGCTTTTTTCCCCTTTTTACAAGCCAGGAACAGCAGGATCCAGCCTCCTCATGATTTTGGATTTAGATCATGAATCTATCGAACGTTTTGGATTATTCTTAGAACAGCACATTCTGCAGCCAGTCAGAGAACAGATAATACAGGACAATTACTGTGTAACATTTTCATAACCCTTGAGTGAAGTTACCCTATTCGGTTGGAAGGAGAGAAAGGTGGGTCTTTTAAGCTTAACTAAAGACAGCTATGAGGGCATGAAAGCAGAACTAGTGAAAGTGACCAGACAAATTAGTTTAAGAGATAGGTCCACAGAGGTTGAATGGCAAATATTTAAGGGAATGTTTCAGAATACATAAAATAGAAAATGTCCATGGGTGAAATTGGCTAACCAACAAGTCAGAGCGTAGGCATAAATAGGTCACTTTCTGATTAGGTATAGAATTGGCCATGTATAATAAGTGGTGCAACTCAGAGATTAGTACGACGCCTTAATTACTTACAATTTATACAAATGATTTGTATGAAGGGATAGAAAGTGTGCTTGCTCTGTTTCTGATGACAGAAAGATAAGCAGGAATATATGTTGTGAAAAGGACATAAGATGTTTTTTAATGACATAGTTAAACTCAGTGACTGGGTACCAGGGCAGGTGGTGTGCTTGAGTTTTCGCACACTCCTTCTACTGTTTGTGCTTGGCTGGTATCTGGATCTGTGAGGATCAAATATGAAGGTAGGCTAGCCAGTAATATTAGAAATAATAGTAAAAGTTTCTTTCAATACATAAGAAATGAACGACAGGCAAAAGTAGACATTGGGCCACTTCAAACTGATACTGGAAGCCTAGTGATGGGAGATAAGGAAATAGCAGGAGAACTTACCAAGTACTTTGCGTCAGTCTTCACAGTGGATGACATGAGTAATATCCCAACAATTAAAGGGAGTCAGGGGGCTGAGTTGAGTATGTTTGCCATTACAAAAGAGAAAGTGCTAGAAAAGCTAAAAGGTCTTAAAATTGATGAATCTCCTGGCCCCGATGGGATACATCCTAGAGTTCTGAGAAAGGTGGCTGAGGAAATAGCAGAGGCACTGGTTGAGATCTTTCAAAAGTCACTGGAGTCAGGGAAAGTCCTGGATGATTAGAAGGTCGCTGTTGTAACCCCCGTGTTCAAGAAAGGATCAAGGCAAAAGATGGAAAATTATAGGCCAATTAGCCTAACCTCAGTTGTTGGTAAAATTCTAGAATCCATCATTAAGGAGGAGTTTTCTAAGTTCTTGGAAGAGCAGAGTCTGATTAGAACAAGTCAACATGGATTTAATAGGAGAGGTCGAGTCTGACAAACCTGTTGGAATTCTTTGAAGAGGTGACAAATAGGTTAGACCTGGATAACCCAGTGGATGTGGTCTATCTAGACTTCCAAAAGGCCTTTGATAAGGTGCCACACGGGAGGCTGCTGAGCAAGGTGAGGGCCCATGGTGTTCGAGGTGAGCTACTGGTATGGATTGAGGATTGGCTGTCTTACAAAAGGCAGAGAGTTGGGATAAAAGGTTCTTTTTTGGAATGGCAGCCGGTTACAAGTGGTGTCCCGCAGGGTTCAGTGTTGGGGCCACAGCTGTTCACATTATATATTAATGATCTGGATGAAGGGACTGGGGGCATTCTAGCGAAGTTTGCCGATGATACGAAGTTAGGTGGACAGGCGGGTAGTACTGAGGAAGTGGGGAGGCTGCAGAAGGATCTAGACAGTTTGGGAGAGTGGTCCAAGAAATGGCTGATGGAATTCAACGTGAGCAAATGCGAGGTCTTGCACTTTGGAAAAAAGAATAAAAGCGTAGACTACTTTCTAAACGGTGAGAAAATTCATAAAGCCAAAGTACAAAAGGATCTGGGAGTGCTAGCCGAGGATTCTCTAAAGGTAAACATGCAGGTTGAGTCTGTGATCAAGAAAGCGAATGCAATGTTATCATTTATCTCAAGAGGGTTGGAATATAAAAGCACAGTTGTGCTACTGAGACTTTATAAAGCTCTGGTTAGGCCCAAATCTGAGCACTGTGTCCAGTTTTGGTCCCCACACCTCAGGAAGGACATACTGGCACTGGAGCGTGTCCAGCGGAGATTCACACGGATGATCCCTGGAATGGTAGGTCTAACATACGAGGAACGGCTGAGGATCCTGGGATTGTATTCATTGGAGTTTAGAAGATTAAGGAGAGATTTAGTAGAAGCTTACAAGATAATACATGGCTTGGAAAGGGTGGATGCTAGGAAATTGTTTCCGTTAGGCGAGGAGTCTAGGAGCCATGGACACAGCCTTAGAATTAGAGGGGATTAATTCAGAACAGACATGCAGAGACATTTCTTCAGCTAGAGAGTGGTGAGCCTGTGGAATTCATTGCCGCAGAGTGCAGTGGAGGCCGGGACGCTAAATGTCTTCAAGGCAGAGATTGATAAATTCTTGATATCACAAGGAATTAAGGGCTACGGGGAGAATGCTGGTAAGTGGAGTTGAAATGCCCATCAGACATGATTGAATGGCAGAGTGGACTCAATGGGCCGAATGGCCTTACTTCCACTCCTATGTCTTATGGTCTTATGGTCTAAATGCTGGAAATGGTTGGCTCCACCATCGATGCTTCTTGTACAGTTTGGAAAGTTTTGAGCTCAAGATTCCCATGAGTTGGTGGGGGTAATATTGGATGTTTTTTCAGGAATGATCTGTGAACATATTTCAAGTTTTACTTTGTCCAACTGGTAACCGCTTGCCATGATGGAACTTGGAGTAGAGAGCCTGTTTTGGAATTTTTTGTCAGCCCTGTGGATGATGCCTTTTGAAGGGCTTTTGCCCGAAACATCAATTTTCCTGCTCCTCGGATGCTGCCTGAACTGCTGTGCTTTTCCAGCACCACTCTAATCCACCCCCACCCCAAAGCATTTGATTGACAATAACCACTGCCTTGATGTTAGGGATGTTATCCTTAGAGAGTGTCAGTAAGTTTGCAGGAATTTGTGGAGGTATCACTGGTGGTTTATCATATTTAAGATGTCTGCATTCGATAGATTGCAGCAAAGGTCATAAACATGAAAGGAGAAGGAAGTTTGTTCACACCCTGGCTCTTGACAGGAGACTTTGTCTTAATAAGAAGGAGCCAATTTGCATCTGGATAACCTGGTTATTGAACAATTAGCTAATAAAATTGGAAGCTACAGGTGAGAATGGTCCATACTGAAGCTAGTTTATATTAATATTTTGCCAATATTCGTGCTTAGTGTTTCTGTATGCTTACCTTTTGATGAAGCAGATTTGAACATCTCCATAATGCTGTGGTTTGACTGGAATGGCAACAGCTTACTGGATTGCAAACTGGGCTCCACGGATATCCTTTTTAGTGTGATATTGATATGCTAAGCAGTTGATGGAAAAGGCAAATGTGCAGGAATAGAGGAAGGACTATGCTGCATCTCCCCATGGGACCTGAAATCGGGGAGAAGAGGCACACTCATATGTGGGAGGAAAGATTGGTACTTGCAGCTCAGTAAAGGTCCAGGTTAATCCATGAAGTAGCTTAAACCCAATGTAATACAGACTGTTGGCAGAAATAAAGCTTGAGCAACAACAGGTGATAGTTCCTGGATGATAAAAACAATGTCTGCAGATGCTGGAAACCAGATTCTGGATTAGTGGTGCTGGAAGAGCACAGCAGTTCAGGCAGCATCCAAGGAGCAGCGAAATCGACATCTGATGAAGGGCTTTTGCCCGAAACATCAATTTCGCTGCTCCTTGGATGCTGCCTGAACTGCTGTGCTCTTCCAGCACCACTAATCCAGATAGTTCCTAGATGTTGAGAGTATCACAAGAATTATGTTTTCATTGTGTTTGGAGGGAGGGATCCCATAAACGCAGTACATTGCTGGCTTTATTCCAACTCACCCAGACCTGTCTCTCATTTTATGGCAGGCTGGCTGAAGAACTAAGCACCAGCAGTGGAGGCAGTGAATGTTTGTGGATGCAGTACCAATCAAGTAAATTGTTCTTGATAGTGTCAAGCTTCTTGAGGTTTTTGGGGAGGCTCTTATCCAGACACGTGGAGAATGTTCCATCACACTCTTGCTTTGTGCCATGTAGATGGTGAACGGACTTCACTCTCCACTCCTATTTCATTTTCTGATCATCCCCCAACCCTGGTCTCTCCTCTGACTTTTAGTTTTCCATTTTACCATCTCTCTGTCCTTTCTGACCTTTCCCTCCCTCTTCTCTGCTCCTGAGTTGCAGCCAAGGCCTACTTACCTGACAACCTCTCAATCGAGCCAGCTGAGAATAGGAAACAGAGATAATAACTAGTAACTGTATCCTCCTGTTTAATTCAATAGGATTTGATGGCAAGTTTCCCACAGAATTGCCCTCGCCCACTTCTGCCTCTGAGATGGGACCGTGGCCAGTGTTGTTACTTATAATTAATCTCTGTCTTTGGAATTAGCATTGCACTGAGTTTGAACAGTACGTTAATATGGGGCTGCTGTAATTCATAATGGTTATCAAACTCATACAGGATCTGACACAGATCAAGATAAATAGGCAAATCTAAGCTGCACTCTTATTCCTTAGAGATTCTGTGGAGAGACAATCTTCCTTTGCTCACACAGATATCTATTAACAAATTAAAAGACACAGTTTTAGCCCCATTAATATCTGTTAAGAATTTGACCTTTTCTTTGACAGCACTCTTACTGATGTAATGCTAAAAGAATTTCTTGTAATGTTTAGTAGGAGTAGCTCTGCTCATTAACAGATTCCTTTCTCGGCCCCTTGACCACACTTAACATGTTTAGCGGCCTCTTATGTTTTGCTCCCAATCAGCTTCCTCCCACCTCCCACTACAAGCTTCATAGCATTTGTTTTGTTTCTCCATTTTTACTTCACTTCAGATTGCCATTTTAATCCATTGCTTGTTCAGATTATACTTTTGCAATCTTCACTCTATATTTATCCTGCTGACTCAGCAACATGTCTCAAAATATAATCCACTGACCTATGACTGGAGTTTCATTTTAAAAAATCTCTCCCCCTTACCTGCATAGTGTTAAATCACAGTGAATTTAATCATGCTGTCTTTGCTAATCACAAAGGATGCTCTCATGTCTACCACATATTTAACATCATGAAGTCAAGATATGAGCTATTTCCTGGCACTGCAGCATCATGAAGTAATTGTCTATTACATTCAAAAACACATCCATTTGTACAACCAACATTCTGTGGCATACCCTTCTCATCTGCTCACAGAATAATCATGCTCCTTCCCAGTTGAAGTGGAATGTTAGAATTATCGAAACCCTACAGTGTGGAAGTAAGCCATTCAGCCCAATAAATCCACACCAATCCTCCGAAGAGCATTCCGTTTAGACCTAGCCCTGACCCTATCTCTGTATCTCCCAAATCTATTTAACTCACATCTTTGGACTGTAGGAGAAAACCTGAGCACCCAAAGGAAACCCATGCAGACATGGAGAGAATGTGCAAGCTCCACACAGACAGTAACCTGAGGGTGGAATCAACCCCAGGTCCCTGGCATTGTGAGACAGCAGTGCTAACCACTGAGCCACCATGCTGCCCTTAGACCTTCCGTTATATAGAAAGTCCAAGGTGGACGTGCAAGTATCACTGGTCTTCCAGATATGTAAAGTGAAAACACCTTTTCACCTATTTTTTTCTGTCCTTCACAAATATTCTGCAGAGTTATGTTCCTTTCTATCTGTTAGATTTAGCTATGCTTTGCGACAAGTTCGTGATAAACGTTTTTAGCACTTATGGGCATGCAGGTCATATAGTACCCCTGCCTCTGAGGGGAAAGTTCAATCCTGCTCAAGAAATTGAAGAGCATGGAAAGCGAGTTCAAAATGCAATCAAACCAGGCTGAATGCCAACTTGTAAATCCTTCCAACATTCACAAGTGGTAGAGGTGACGAGTGGGAAAGATCGTTGGTCTGCAGTGTATGTTGCCACAGCAACTCAGACTCCCTGATTAATATGCAACATTGTTGGCCTTTGGCATCCACAACTGTCACAACTCCACGAACAAATTGGTTCATAATTGTCAGCTGAGCTCAGTTTGTAGACAGCCCCCTGGTACTAGCCCTTCTGCACTCAGACTCAACTGTAGTGTAAATATGACTTGCAAAAAGTTTCAGTAGTTTCCATTAAGAAGCATAGCAATTATTTCCTTGGCTTTAAAGAAGTTTTTTCATATTTCAGTCCACAATCAAAAGTACAGAACAAAATTCGACACTGTATGGAATCTGTTCAGGCTGAGTAACACACACTATTGTGAGATTTGTGATAGAATCGAGCAAGACAATCAGCAAGGCCCTTTGTTGATGTCAAGATCATCTTGTCACATCTTGTATTCTTTTTATGTGCTGTGGTCTGATTCTTGCTAGGCAGAGGTGAGTTCCCTATTGATTCTCAATACTGCTTTCTAAACACCTTGTTAACAGCCCAATTCACCACAGATGGCAGTCCTCCAAACATGCCAACTGAAAAACTAAATGTGGAATCCAGGGTGGGGTCGTGACAGGTTCAACTTGCTGCTGATCCAAATAATCTCCATGTTGGACCCCGGGCACTAACATGACAGGCACGTTCCACAGGCACTGGTCCCATGCATACCATAACCATGGATATTGGCATCTGGCTTGTATCAACCCCTGAGAACCTCCTTGGCACATCTCTGATCCACCTACAAGTCGCTTCTGTACTTCAATGATGCACCTCGAGCTGCACCAGCAACTAGCATTGTAATGCTGCAACAAGGACAATGTACACTCACAGAGATGCATCACGCTCATGTGCTAAACTAAGCTGCATCTCTAGGTCCAGTGCTCACTGTCATAGAGCTCACTCACTCTGAGCCCACCTGAACGGTTAGAGCATCCACACCTTCTAAGCCTTGCCATTTCTTATGTATTGCCATCCCAGCCAAATATATATTGCTCATTTAGTGCAGATCATATCATATGTAGTGAGAAACCGAATGATGAGCAGCCCACAATCTTTCTACCCTATTATGAGCTGTTTGTTTCCTGGAATGAGAGAGAGAGGCATGTATTATGGAAGATGAAGGTGGGTGTCATAGCCCTTACTGTTATTGCAGGTGGGAAGGCGAGCTGAGTGAGTGAGTGGGCAGTGCACCTGGCATGCAGGGTTAGTGGTGCCAAGGGTTGGAGTGGGTGAAAGGGAGTGAGGAAAGATGTTGCAGACAGCAGTGAGAGTGGAAGAGCTTGAACCTTGATAGGGGGCAGGTGCAGTAGCAAATATAAAGTGAGTGAGAGGTATTGGATAGAAAGATGATGGTACTTAGCCTGGTGGAGTGGAGAAGGGCACTGACTATCTTTATACAGTGACGAACATTCCTTCAGAACCCAGATGGCAACTTCAGACCAGGCTGGCATGGTCTAGTGTCATGCCCTCCTCTGCTGGTCTCAGAGAAGAGGACGTCTGAACTCTGCACTATCTTGTCCATCAGAATACCAGGTCCTTGTACATGAAAGAGGATGCTGAAATTCCCCGTCTGCCATGTCCAAGGCAAATGTCAGGATCCATGTAGGTCAGCTCTGGATGAACAGTGTTTTGTCTGTGTGCAAAGCAGCCTTTTAACTCCAGGATGCTCTGCCCAGTGGCAACTTGCATCATGAACAGCGTGCAGTAAGAGGGGTTAGAAATAAAATTTTATACTCACTATAAGGATGAGAATTCCAATTAAGGTGACAATTTTGATAAGGTACTCAGCCTTGCAAAAAAAAAAATCAATTCCACCAAAACACTCCATAACTCATGCCAAAACAAAACATAAGATTCAGTCCAGGGTCTTTACGCTCAGCTTGCCATAGCACTTGATTCACTTGCTCAGACAACTCACAATCTTCCTTAAATCCTATGATTCAGCTGCTCGCTGGATAAAACTGCTGAATAATTGTTGGTGTTTCTTTTCAAACAACCTAATTTCAGAATCCAAATCCAAGAGGCCTTTTCAATATGAATAATTTAACTGCTTAGGTAGAAAGGATTGGAAGCAACTCCAGCTGAAATGCTATTCAATTGTTAAACAATAAAAATGATTGAAAAATACCTTCAATCCCTTGATTCTGCTTTCTTCCAAAGAGGTATAAATACACAACAGAAGATAATGGTTTTGTGGATTTGATTCATATCTGCTAAATGGGTCAAACTGACAAAAAAAAACTCACGAGTGAGTAATAATCTGTGCCTTGGTTATTCATCAAATATCACTTTTCTATTATATGTTAGAACATTATTTATGTAGGAATTTATGCTTTTTCAACCAGAACCATATTGAAGCACTAAACTGTGGACTTTTCTGGCTGCAACACTGTTCTTCAAATAATGACTTATTCTCTCGTGTAAGGTGTACATATTCAATAAAGGTTACTTGTGCATTGACAAAAATGTTGACTACCTTCTATTTACAATGCAAACATGATCATAACAGGTGGATAAAATATGATCAGGTCCACAGATCTTGTGCCAACCAACAAAGGAGCAGCTAAAGAGAAACTCAGTGTCAATAGAGAGCAGGAGGTGAAAGAGGAGAGCAGCCCAGTAATCCAACTGCGGAGAGAATGGAAAAGTATGAAGAGAAGACCAGTGCCAGTATAATGCAGGGAACAAAGGACTTCAAGGTCCACCATGTACTGGATCGCACAGAGGGAAAGCAACTGAAGAGGAAACTCCTCCATCCCCTCATCACAACATTGAAAAAAGACAGAAAATAAAAGGTTTTCCACTGCCATAAATCAACTAGAACAAGCACTCAACAACAGAAAAAAATCTTGTGTTTACCAGAGTGTCTGGGCCTTGTGAAGAGCCCTCATTAGATCATGCATAGGTCAGACTGGGACTGGCATTTTAGAAAATATCAAACTGCCTTTGGCCTCAATCAAAATTCAGACAAGAACTAGGATTAAATGTAAATGGAAGTAGTCTCATGAGACAGGGCATGATGATTGCCAAATATAAAAATGTCATAGGGCCTTTAGCTCCTCATTTGGTTTGCTCAGTTGGGGCAGCATGGTGTCTCAGTGGTTAGCACTGCTACCTCACAGTGCCAGGACTCAGGTTCAATTCCAGCCTCAGGCAATTGTCTGCGTGGAGTTTACACATTCTCCCTGTGTCTGCGTGGGTTTGCTTCAGTTTCCTCCCACAATCCAAAGATGAGCAGGTCAGGTGAATTGGCCATGCTAAATTGCCCATAGTGTTAGGTGCATTAGCCAGGGGTAATTATAGGGAAGGAGTATAGATCTGGGTGGATTACTTTTCAGAGTGTCGGTGTGGACTTGTTGCCCTGATGGGCCTGTTTCCATACTGTAGCAATTCTAATTATAATGCCATCATAGACTGAGGAAAGTTTTATCAACACATTCTGGAGTCAAGCTCATTTTTTAGTTCTTTTATAAACAACTTATACTGCCTTGTTGATTATTGCTGATCTGGAACTCCTGCATAAGTACCCAGTTGAAATGTTGGACAAAGCTCTTCCAGAATGTTTACAGTCTAAAGACAGCTTCATCTTAGCACAAGCTGTGATGTTCACTAGACATAATGAACTTTGCAAGCAAAACAGGTTTCTCATCTGTGGCTCATAGAACTTTCCTAAGCATCAGCTCCATCTCAATCCAATGTGTTTACCAGAGGGCTATCACTGAGACAATAGACATAATAGGAAAAGGGCATGGTTCCTGCCATTGTTTACTGCCCATGGATGGATGGCGCCACATTAATCGATGGGGGGGTGGGGGGTGGTAAAACCCTGTCAATCAGCAGTGCTGACTTACATGCCATTTTGAAGTGGTTTGCTGAAGCAGCAATAAAAGATTTCCATCAGTAAGACAGAAGTTTATAAACAGACCATTCCATTCTGCGACAGTCTGAAAGTAAATACTAACAATTAACAGAGCATGTTCTTCTTAGGGGAGATAATAGACCCACAAGATGTTTGTGGTATGCAGATACCATGATTAACGGCAATAAGACCAGTTTTAAATTGGATATAGAAACAGGTGTGTCTATTCTGGTGGTTTCATCATTGTGGTTGAAGCTTCAATTTTTCCAACAATTTCTTATCAAACTTCGAGATGCAAAAGAATACAATTGCAGGTTCAAGCTAGCTTTCAGTACAGCGGAAGAGAGATCATTGATACACTGTATGTCATTCCCATTCAACATTGTGCCTTACTGAACAGAAATATTTGTGTTGCCCTTGAATCTTTTTCCTTTACCAGATGAAAAGTCCTTTAGAAAAGCTTAAAACTGAACTTTGAAAGGAACTTCCACAAAATAAAATTAAGCAAGAGTTGAAAAAGTCAACTGCCTAAAAGAAATTGCTAAATTAAAAATTTGCCTATTAGCAGTAACACAGTAATATCTGATGACGTATCAATGTACAGTTGATGAATGGACATGGAAATTCCATACCCTGGCTATAAAAATATAATAAAATATAAGAATTCAATACTGAACTTTGACACAAGTTTACAGATCAGAATATTACATAGGAGCTTCCTATAGATGCCAACCTTGAAGCAAGTGTCCCTGAAGATCTCATTCCTTTGAATCTTCAAGTTCATTCTACCGTCAATGATTGTGCGACCTTGCTCTCTGAAGCTCCCAAGATGTCATTATCTGCAGAAGAGAAACCTTACATTGAAGGCAGCATAGTAATGTCAATTCCTACCCAAGGAAGATTAGAGAAGTTCTCATTCTTTGTCTCCAGAAAAATATTCAGGATGTTCCTTGTTCTTCGTATCTATTAGACGTATTCCTGGATCAGAGTGCAATGATGATGGAAGTGAAAGGAAGAAATTCTGTTTATTTACTTCTTTTTCAAGAGGAAACCATCATTTGAGTCCTGGAGGATTCTCTCTTGAATCAGCATTTTTCCTTTGTTGGTCACTGCCATTATATTCACGTCTTTGCTAGAGTTAAGGCCTCGGTCATGATATCTTGAAAACTTGCTGTCCATCTTAATGAGCCTTGGTCCATAGTCTGCAAGAGGGACCATTTTGAAGGTTAACTTCAAAAGAAATGCCTTATGATTCTAATGCCAAGAGATGCCCCCCAAACAACTCCGATGTTTCTTTGTGTCAAGTGATATGTGTTCACCTTCCAATGAAATGATAGGGAGCACATACATCCTACACATCCTTCAGAGAGTTGAGAGCACTGTTAGACATTGGTGCCTCAGGTATAGCAGATCTTGTGAGGTGGGGGGAGTGGAGAAATGTGATAGCTGAAGTGGGTGGTAACTTATTATTGTATGAGATTAGCAGTTTGTGGGAAGAGTGAATTTAAGAAGATATGGGAAATTAAAGGTTTACTCTACCCTAACTCTAAGAATATCTATTAAGCATGTGTATAAAGAGCTCCGTCATGAGGACGTCAGATCATGTTGTTAGGAGACATAGTGTGTTGGTGAAAGTAAGCTGCATGATTATTTTCGAGTCAAGACAAGCACAGCTTCCCTCGACAGACATCTCACAATAAAGATACTGACTAATTTCTGAATGGATTCCAGCAGTTCCTTTAACAATGCTGGTTAAGTTATTTACCAACTGGTTACTAAGTAGCTACAGTGCCTAATAAAAACCAAAAGACTGCAGATGTTGTAAGTTAGAAACCAAAACGGAAATTTCAGGAAAAACTCAGCAGGTCTGCCAAGAGAAATCAGAGTTAATGTTTTGGGTTGAGTGACCTTTCCTCAGAAACACAGTGCTTGTTGCCCCATTAGTGCATAACATTGTCATCGATCCATGACAATGTGCACAGGATCTCAATCTCAATCTTAATGGGTAGCCCTGTCACCTTTGTCCTATGGCCATAAAGTTGATCCCAGGAACGAATGAAACCAGAGAACTTGCATATTTTTAATACCTTCCCACCTCCAATCAGAACATTGCAGGTTGAGCCCTGGTAGCAGTTTGAAGATATGGAGGCCATTAAGTGGGAGAAGGGCAACTGAAATAAAAATTGATAGTTTTGAGATATTTGGAGCCTGATCTTTTTTATTTCTTTTTAATGACTTTGAAGGACTTACATATTTCATTTAGTAACGAGAAATGGAAACTGACATACAGTGGAAATTAGATTTTTTGACTTAGTGGAAAGGTGTACATGAATCACTGTTACTTTTGTTTTACACATACAGCTGGCACCTTGGAGTTCATTGCTTCAATACAATGTATAGTGGGCGAATGAGTACAGACATTCCATACCCTGGCATGCATGTTTGAAGTGCCATATGTTGGATAGGACATGAGAGACCTTGGGAGGTGTGTGGTGAGCATGACTTAAGTGACAAAATCCATTGTCTGCATTCCTGCTTGCTTGTAATTTGGAAGACTATGGAAATTATAGCATTTAAAGTACAGGATGTTCCACTACCTGTTATAGTTAATTTTGTCTCATGATAAGCCCAGGACACTCTGAGCTTGCTTTAATGGGTCACTCAAAACCATTGAAACATCACTGAACTGCAGTTCAAAGAGTAGGTTTACAGTCAGTCAGTTTTAGAGAGTGAAAAAAAGGAGCTAAGGTGCTGCTGTCATCTTTGAGGATCATTAAAGTTTCAGGGGCCATTTGGTAACAGAGATTTGGGGCTCACAAAGATCCATAAGTATTTGAGGTGCAACTAGATGGACTGGAGTACAAAGAACCCAAGGGTGGTGCCAGTTTTAGTGAAGTTTAGTTTTGCTGTCTGCAAAAGAGCCATAATCATTTTAGTAATTAGAAGCAGGAGCACAGTTTTATCAATCTAGTAAAACATAGTCTCAGGTGAAGAGATTGAACTAGAAGAATGCAACTAAGTACTGAGGATTCCTTTGTGCAGAAGGCAAAATTTTGATGAGGTATTAGTATCCGACAATCTCCAAACATCCAGATAGATTGGTGAAAAGTCCATGGATGTTGCTTTGACCACATCTGCTGTTTAATGTGCTTGGTGGGATGTTTAAATCTGGTTTATCTGTTAGCAAGTATTCACTCCATGTTACTTCTGGATGTCAGGATATAAACTCCATATTATAAATTAGTTTACTTTTCTCACTTTGTGTAGTAATCTTTATTCTGTTTATTCAAAACCATTAAACCTGTGGTTTTAGTCTCTTAGTACATGCTTGGGATTTCAAACTTTGTCTCCTTTAAACAAAAAGTTGCTGTTTCCTAACTAGATCATAACATACATTTAACTATCTCTTCTGGGGTCATGCTGCTTGACACAAAGAAACATAGGAGTTATTTGGGGGGCATTTGTTGGCATTAGGATCATAAGGCATATCTTTTTAAGTTAACCTTCAAAATGGTCCCTCTTGCAGACCATGGACCAAGACTCCTTAAGGTGCCATGACCCATAACACTTGAAACATCTGGCTTGACTCCTTGAAAATCAAGGAGGAATAGGTAGTGCCCATCTCCGCAATGGAGTCAGTCAGGTCACGAAAGGCAGGTAAGGGATTATGACAAGAACCCAACCTAGATCCATAAAAGGTACTCCTGAAAATCACAAAGCCCAGTAACGTGGTCAGAAATCCTGGAATCTGGTCGCGGTTTCCACTTTTAAAGAATTCTCAGATCAACCTAACTCAACAAAAATATCCACCTCATTGACTAACTTCTCTAACAGAGCCTCTAGTGTCACACAGTTCCAGGGACCAGACATGGAATTCAGTTCACTTCCGAGGCTAAAGTCAACTTGTTAACTCTTATCTCTGTCTCTATAAATGCTGCTAGACTGGCGGAGCATGGCCAACATTTTCAGTTTTTAATCATGATTTGCTTGTTTGAAATGGGACAAGGTGAAAGTCCCCAATCAATTTCCAAAGTTACAAGGAGCTCAAGCCTGACACATGCAGTAAATCTGGAAAAAGTGCACTAATTAAACAATTTTGAATGCATTCAGCAATGAGTGGTGGACTAGAATAAAACTAGCAGAGCTACTTTGAATGTTTTCAAAGTGCTTTGAGTTACTTTCATATTTTAGCACAATCAAAGAATTGCCTTTGAAATGAAGATTAGTCCTTTGAGATGTAATACCACATCATCAGGAGCAGAGTGGATTGGATGGGATGTAAGTAGCCAAGCTGGGTAGAGTAAGATTTAATATCACATCAACAGGAGCAGAGTGGATTGGAAGGGATTGGGTACAGTAGGATAAGTGCTGCAGTCTCAGACCAAAACTCTTCCTCTCTAAAGGTGAATTATTTTAAGAGAGTACAGCTGGAAAATTTAGCTAAAATAAAACTTGCTGTATTGCTAATTAATTTTCATGTGTCTGTGAATTGCAAATATGATTCCATTCAAATTTCATAAAACTTACATCATGTCATAACAAACATTCTCACACTATTTTCCCAATTAGGTAGATTTTGTAAGCTGCTTTTTGAATTAATGCAAATCATGATAGAATATAATAATGTTATTTTAATCCTATAAAATCCTTACTTTAATTTAAAACACTTCCAATTTTTCTCATTTATTAATCAGACCACCACAAATCTCAAGTTTCTTGCTAATAAATATGTGCCTTTCTCCGGTCTGTTAATATTTCAAACAAGCAAACAATAATTTATTTTTAAAATATAGCTGCAATAAAAATCAGCAATAGCAATCTAAATACTTCTTATGATCTTAGCCATTCATGCTGTTCAATGTATTGTGCGGAATCTATTTATACATAAGAAATATACTGTTAACATTATGAACCATGACTGCAAATATACTGGTCTGATAATGACAGGAGAAGTTTATTCCTTACAGACTTTATATGTTTAAATTATTGATGGTGTTTAATTATTTACCAGAGAATGAAATAATTTGCATTTTCCTTTTTTTCCATTTAAAAATGTTTAGTATAAAGCAGCAACAATTTGCTTATCAGAGAAACTAGAATTCATCACCCTGGAGCGTCCCAAATGTTCTGTGGTCTTTGGCTAATGGGGTCAGGAAAGCATCCAATGGGTTCGTGCCAACATCCTTTCATTGCTGCCATGCCGGAGAGGTTTAAGTCCACCCCCTCAGGTACTAGCTGGAAGTCAAGGTGCCAGAAAGTCTGATTGCTACTTCTCTAATGCACAACTCTGAGGCTAGTTGCAAACGGTTTCCCCAAAACCTTTGTGACCCTTTGACCTTGGTTTTCAATGCTTTCTGTAACCAATACCTGCTGGCTGCTGTTTAATTTAGATTAGTCAATTTCCTGTTGGGTCCAATTTCTTTTGCATTGGTTCAATTTAGAACTTTGAGCCCATGATCGCTTGAACAAGCCTCCCATCTTGTTCTATGGGTCATATCTGAAAACATTGGAAAGATCCCCATTCTTTGAAAGTCTAATTATATCCTGTAGTTGATGGATGCACAGACAGAGAACTACGTGATTCTCATCCCCTCCACCTCAACGTTAAGATAAAACATAATTCAAAATGTTATACAAAACACCAGCCCAACTCATTAAATCATGTCTCATGAACTTGACTGAGTTTTTTGAAGAAGTAACAAAGAGTATTAATGAGGGCAGAGTGGTGGACGTGATCTATATGGACTTCAGCAAGGTGTTCGACAAGGTTCCTTGTGGGAGACTGGTTAGCAAGGTTAGATCTCATGGAATACAATGAAAACTAACCATTTGGATACAAAACTGGCTCAAGGTAGAAGACAGAAGCTGGTGATGGTGGGATGTTTTTCAGACTGGAGGTATGACCAGTGGTATGCCACAAGGGTCAGTTCTGGGTCCACGATGTTTCATCATTTATATAAATGATTTGGATGTGTACATAGGAGGTATAGTTAGTACGTTTACAGATGACACCAAAATCCGAGGTGTAGTGGACAGCGAAGAAGGTTACTTTAGATTACAACTTGATCAGATGGGTAAATGGGCTGAGGAGTGGCAAATGGAGTTTAATTTAGATAAATGCAAAGTGTTGCATTTTGAGGAAGCAAATCTTAGCAGGTCGTATACACTTAATGGTAAGGTCTGATGGAGTGTTGCTGAACAAAGAGACCTTGGAGTGCAGGTTCATTGCTCTTTGAAAGTACATTTGCAGGTAGTTAGGATAGTGAAGAAGGCATTTGGTATACTTTCCTTTATTGGTCAGACCATTGAATATACAAGTTAGGAGGTCATGTTGCAGCTGTACAGGGTGTTGGTCAGGCCACTTTTGGAATATTGTGTGCAATTCTGGACTTCTTCCTATTGGAAGGATGTTGTGAAACCTGAAAGGGTTCAGAAAAGATTTACAAAGATGTTACCACGGTTGGAGGATTTGAGCTGTAGGGAGAGGTTGAATAGGCTAGGGCTGTTTTCCCTGGAGTGTCAGATGCTGAGGGTTGGCTTTATAGAGGTTTATGAAATCATGAAGGCCATGGATAGGATAAATCGACAGTCTTTTTGCTGAGGTGGGAGAGTCCAGAACTAAAGGGCATAGGTTTAGGGTGAAAGGGAAAAGATATAAAAGAGACCTCAGGGCAACTTTTTCACACAGAAATTGGAGCGTGTATGGAGTGAGCTGCTAGAAGAAGTGGTGGAGGCTGGTACAATTGCAACATTTAAAAGGCATCTGGATGGGTATATGAATAGGAAGGGTTTGGAGGGATATGGGCCGGGTGCTGGCAATTGGGACAAGATCAGGTTGGGATATCTGGCTGGCATAGACAAGTTGGACCGAAGAGTCTATTTCCGTGCTGTACATCTTTATGAATCTATGACACTATATAGAATGAATTCTATTGTGAACACCACCATTATATTGTACAACATCAAAACACAGAAAAATATCCTGCAAATCTCAGCGAGCAGATTTTTTGCCTAATTTATTAACTAGTCAGATTGTCTTCCCACAACCTATGATTTTAATATTCATTTTTTCGAGTAATTTCCTTTTGAAATGTTCACAAACAATGCTTCAACATTGGCTTGTGGTGTAAAGCTTTAGTTTCCTCAAAGTTGGCTCAATTATCATTCGCTCACATTTAATTTCCTACAACACAGATCAGAGCCATCCTACCACATCTATCTCAGCTTTATACACTAAGACATGCTAAGACACAACTAAAGATGTTATGACTGTCACCACTTGATAATAGCAGCCAATAAATACAGTGAGTTGCTTTACTATACTGGTATTACCAGTAAAATGCTGTTTGAACTCCATTTTGAAAGATAGATGATAGATTCTGCTTTTCCTCTGCAACCTCAGCCTTCTGTTTTCCTCCTTCCTGTTCTGTCCTACTCCTTCTCATTGCTTCCATCTCGCATGACGCCAACACCATGCCTACTAATCTCAATTTATCCCAACATTGCACTGTCTTGACGTTCATCCTGAGTTGTATTCCCCTACACTTTCTGCCGAGCTATTAATTTATGCAGACAATGCTTTTGTATGCAAGTTCCTGGTGGAAGAGATCAGCCAATTGTTGAGGAGTTACCCCTTCTCCCCAGCCTGACATCTGATAATCTGGATGGAAAAGAGAGAGTGTTGAGGATGGGGCTGCAACTATTGTGAGGATACCAGCCATAGATTTGAATAATTCATTGCCAGTGTTCTCAGGTATTTACATCTTTTAGGGGTGGTGATGGAAGCCTATGTAATTACAAATGATGACAGGTCTTGCCAGTCTCAGCTGTTATTACAACATCTCTCCAATATTCTATCAAATCCAAAGAGAATTTTCAATCAAGGAGATGAGTACCTCTTTAAATAACACTTCTGCACCATGATTTTTGACTGTCAAAATAATAACGTCCTGGTCAAGGTGAAGACTTAGAGAATGTAAGAAAATGAGTAACTAACAGGCCCAGTGCACTCTTTATATTATTGAAATCACTGCTGCAATGAGGAGACATTTCTTCACCCAGAAAGTGGTGAGTCTTTGGGAATTCTATGCCACCGAAAGCAGCTGAGACCAAAACTTCGAATGATTTTGAAAAGCAGTTAGTCCTTAGGTCTAAAGAGATCAAAGGGTATGGGGAGGAAACAGGAACAGGGTACTGAGTTAGATGATAAGACATGATCATATTGAAAGGCACAGCAGGTTCAAACGGACAAATGGCCTACTCTTCCTATTTTTATGTTTCTATGTTTCTATTCCACAAGTTCAAGCATAAAACATTTCAGAATGAATTATCAGCAGTCTGGATCCACACACAAATTGATCCTGAGAACCCAGTGTCAAAAAGTGTGACACTGGAAAAATGCAGCCAGTCAGGCAGCGTTCGAAAAGCAGGAGAGTTGATGTTTTTAGCATAAGCTCTTCATCAGGAATCAGGAATTTCTCCTTCGAGTCTTCCCCAAATTCCTGTATCTGCAGTCCTCACTTTCTCCCTGAGAACCCAGTGCCTCATTATTATTTCATTGATGCCCTCACATTGAAGAAGCACAAAAATTAAATTTAGTTTGACTCTTTTATGGACATTTATCAATAAATCGATAAGCATTTATATCTTAAATTATTCCAAAACAAGAATAATTATGCAAAAACGTGCCACCTACAATATTGACTTCTTTACGAAGTTGAACAACCATGTTGTTGTTAAGTCTATAATGACATATATGGCTATTGGAATGGGAGACTGTAATTATTGGGTACTTATGTAAAATTGTTAGACTGGCTGAATAGAAAAAGCAAAGAAAGAAGAAAATATTACAAAAGTGAGGCAGCCATCTATAAATGTTGGCAAAGGAGATAAAAATGGCTTTGGGCATTGTTGAAGAGTTGATGTGCAATTTAATGCCAAATGCTTCTGAATGACTTTGTAACATAGACTAAGAATTCAGTTATCTTCATTGACACTAACATGATACATACCATGCAGGTTCAACACTAAATCCTCTATTAACTCTATGTATGGATCAGTCATCATTTACTTATTCAATACAAATCTCCAAAAACCATACAAGTCAGACAAATCAATAAGGCTAATGTGGCATCTATAAATCCTCGGGGATTCCTTTCTTACCATAATCCAGGATTGTCTGGAACACTAATAGCAGACATTTACTTTATGGCGCAAGTGGTGATAGAAAACTTTATACACTTAACATGGAGTAACATAATTCATTGATAAAATTATTTATAAACATATAATTCATTCACATGTACAAAGTTTCCAAATCAAATGCAGACCAAACTACAAAGCATAGTTCCACCCATATAGGGATGGAATGGATCTGTACGTAAATCCTATTTGTCTTTCATTTCCACATAGTGGTCTGAAATTTGTCATCAGCAATGAGCAAGTGACTCACGTCATGCATTATGTTTATTTAGCCCCAGAACGTCCTGTGGGATGATTATGTGGCACCTCTTACACAGGATCTGGAACCTGTGTGAATAGGCAATTGTGTAATTCCTTAACAAATCAGCCTGTTTTGAGACACATGACCCTGAACCAGCAAGTGCCAATTTGAATAGTTAATGCATGACAAAGTCAAGCTCAGAAAGGAATTAGAGAGTGGAATTTAATGTCCAAGGGCAAATTCAGAGGCTGGGATTCTGTTTGATCAGAGAAGGGTGTGTGGTCTTTCGAGACTTCCTCCTCATCCACAACCAAATTGTGAGAAAAGAGTGTAAAGTGACCCACCCAAAGTCCCTTATGGTATCACTTAGGGATTACTTTAAGGCCTCAATGCCCCTGCCACTGAAATTAAGCGACCAATGGTGGCATCATGTGGGCAATTTCAAAACTTATAGGAGAAAGTGAGGACTGCAGATGCTGGAGATCAGAGCTGAAAATGTGTTGCTGGAAAAGCGCAGCAGGTCAGGCAGCATCCAAGGAGCAGGAGAATCGACGTTTTGGGCATGAGCCCTTCTTCCTGAAGAAAGGCTCATGCCCGAAACGTCAATTCTCCTGCTCCTTAGATGTTGCCTGACCTGCTGCACTTTTCCAGCAACACATTTTCAGCTCCAATTTCAAAATTTACCATGCTGAGTTTGTCTGTGGTCTATTGGTGGAGGGCAGAAGGGTAATCTACATACTCAGACACAACGTACACAATTAAGGTGACTGATATCAGGAAGGGGTGGGGTAGAGCAGCAGGATGTCATCTGGCCTTGCTATCATCTCATCTCTCCCCATTGTTATATATATCCCATTCACACTACCATCTTCTCAGGACTCTACCAATGATTCCTGCTGAAGATCTCAACATACTCCAACAGTGCACCCTGGAGATACTGACCATCCCGGAGAGCTGTTGGCCATTGCTTAGTCAGAAGAGTGAGATTTCAAAGTTTGATAAGAATGTTAAAACATAAGAACTTTGAACAGGAGTAGACAATTCAGACCCTGGAGCCTGCTCCGTCATTAATACGACCACGGCTGATCTCATCATGGCCTCAATTCCACATTCCTTCCCATTGTCCGTAACCCTTCAACCCATTACTAATTAATGATCTGTCTATCTCCTCCTTCAATTTACTGAATGTTACAGCATCCACCGCACTCTGGAGGTAGTGAGTTCCACAGATACACAGATCTTTGAGAGAAATAAAATCCCTCTCCAGCCTCATCCAATCTTTTCTTCAAACTTTATCCAATTCCACAAACATAGATTCAGAGAATTCCTATAGTGTGGAAGCAGGAAATTTGGCCCATTGAGTCCATACTGACTCTCTGCAGAGCATTCCACCCAAACTCAGACACCTACCCAATCACTCTACATTTACCATGGTCAATCCACCTAGCCTGCACATTTCTGGACACTATGGGCAATTTAGCTTGGCCAATCCACCCATCCTGCTCATCTTTGGACTGTGGGAGGAAACCAGAGCACGTGTAGGAAACCCACACAGACATGGGGAAAACATACAAACTCCACACAGATAGTCACCCGAGGGTGGAATAAAACCAAGTCCATGGTACGGTGAAGCAGCAGTGCTCATCACTGATCCACCGTGCCATCCAAACATTGGAGAAATCGATGCTTTTCTAATTCTAGTCTCTAAAGCATCCTGATATTTAAATTGCTCCATCATTAATGGTTTTAGAACATAGAACATAGCACAGTACAGCACAGAACAGGCGCTTCAGCCCACGATGTTGTGCCGACCACTGATCCTCATGTATGCACACTCAAATTTCTGTGACCTTATGCATGTCCAGTCGTCTCTTAAATGTCCCCAACGACCTTGCTTCCAGAACTGCTGCTGGCAACGCATTCCATGCTCTCACAACTCTCTGCGTAAAGAACCCCCTGCCTCTGACATCCCCACTATATTTTTCTCCAACCAGCTTTAAACTATGACCCCTCGTGTTAGTCATTTCTGCCCTGGGAAATAGTCTCTGGCTATCGACTCTATTTATGCCTCTCATTATCTTGTATATCTCTATTAGGTCCCCTCTCCTCCTCCTTTTCTCCAATGAAAAAAGTCCGAGCTCAGTCAACCTCTCTTCATAAGATAAACCCTCCAGTCCAGGCAGCATCCTGGTAAACTTCCTCTGAACCCTCTCCAAAGCATCCACATCTTTCCTATAATAGGGCGACCAGAACTGGATGCAGTATTCCAAGTGCGGTCTAACCAAAGTTTTATAGAGCTGCAACACGATCTCACGACTCTTAAACTCAATCCCCCTATTAATGAAAGCCAAAACACCATAAGCTTTCTAAACTGCCCTGTCCACTTGGGTGGCCATTTTAAGGAATCTATGTACCTGCACACTAAGATCCCTCTGTTCCTCCATACTGCCAAGAATCCTATCCTTAATCCAGTACTCAGCTTTCAAATTTGACTTTCCAAAATGCATCACCTCGCATTTATCCAGGTTGAACTCCATCTGCCACCTCTCAGCCCACCTCTGCATCCTGTCAATATCACGTTGCAGCCTACAACAGCCCTCTATACTGTCAATGACACCTCCAACCTTTGTGTTGTCTGCAAATTTGCTGACCCATCCTTCAATCCCCTCATCCAAGTCATTAATAAAAATTACAAACAGTAGAGGCCCAAGGACAGAGCCCTGTGGAACACCACTCACCACAGACGTCCAAGCAAAATAATTTCCTTCTACTAACACTAGCTGTCTTCTGTTGGCCAGTCAATTCTGAATCCAGACAGCTAAGTTCCCCTGTATCCCATTCCTCCTGACCTTCTGAATGAGCCTACCATGGGGAACCTTACCAAATACCTTGCTGAAGTCCATATACACCACATCCACAGCTCGACCCTCATCAACTTTTCTAGTCAGATCCTCAAAAAACTCGATAAAGTTTGTGAGGCATGACCTGCCCCTCACAAAGCTGTGTTGACTGCATTTAATCAAGCCATGCTCTTCCAGATGGTCATAAACCCTATCCCTCAGAATCCTTTCTAACACCTTGTAGATGTTTTGCCTGCAGCTTCTTGGCATCTGGATCCCTTCCCCACACATCTTCTACTTTTGAGATACTCATGAAACCTATATCTTTTGATCACCTGAACTAATACTTCCTTATGTAATTTGGTGCGATTTTTGTAAATAATATGCTCCTGTCAAGTGCCTTGAGAAATTTCATTAAAAGTACTATAGAAATTCAGTTGTTAATCTTATACAGGAAATTCTGATAGAATTTGATACCTTCATTATTTCATTACACGATCAATCAACAGAAGGGCTGACTTTGCCCAGGTAAGTTCCTAATTATTGCAAATGTCCAGTGAGCCTCCCAATAATAATTAAGACGGTGTTTCCACTGTTTTTCCAGCTTATGGATGGCAACCCTTTATGAATATTAAACTCCAACCAAACAGAGAATGGTAAAGATGGGTTTAAGACAGTCAGATCAAGTATATGATGTCCAGAACTGAACACAATTCTCCAGATGTGGTCTAACCCGGGATCAGTACAACTGAAGGATTAGCACTTGCATTCTTGCACTTTCAATGTCATGTCCAGTATTCCAGATTATTTTCTGTACTTGTCCATGATAGTCAAATTATCTATGTACATGGACCCCGAGGTCACTTTGATCACCAATATCAATACATTTTCACCATTTATAAAGTACTTTGTTCAATTTTTTTTAAGTTCAAAGTTGATAACTTCACTCCATTCTACATTGAAATCCATTTTCTGTAGTTTTGATGACTCGCACTATTGTTAGCACCATTGTATAATATTATGGTCCATCCACATTGCTTACAATGATACCTATCTTTACATCTTTGGCAAATTTGGACATGTGACTCTGCATCTCATCATGAGATCATTCAAAATTATGAATGACTAAAATCTCAACAAATATCCTTTCATGAAACATTAGTTATATCCTGCCAATTGAAGTATAAACCCATTATCTCTACCCATTGTCTTCTGCTGCTTAACCAACTTCTTAATCCGACCATCAATTCCATGAGCTCCAACTTTTATATAATTTATATTTACTTTTTAGAATATCCCTTTTCCATATTGATTGTCTTTGCTTATTTGTTTTCTTTCAAATTGATGAAAATCAAGTTTGACAATGGCCTGGATTTTCACAGAGTCTGGGATTGCCAACATGTCCATTTCTAATTTTAACTAGTTGAAAAGTGTGTCACTGAAAAAGCACAGCAGGTAAGGGAAAATCCGAAGAGCAGGAGAGTCAATGTTTTGGGTATAAGCCCTTCATCAGGAATTGTCAGATGCTGCCTGACCTGCTGTGTTTTTCCAGCGCCACACTTTTCGACTCTGACTCTTTAGCATCTGCAGTCCTCACTTTCTCCTAATTTTAACTAGTGCCATATTAGAGTGAGGTGGATTCAGGTCATAGGTCTACTCCCTGCATTTCTAACCTTGGAGGTTCTATTTAGGAGATAGACATCAACTTGTTCTTGTCCTCTCACGTTTTTCTCTGAAATTTTCAAGGATTCAGGCCAGATTATCAATGACTCATTGTTCATTACATTATGGATGATGGAACCTTTTTTAAAGGTAAATATAAAAGGGCCTCTGCATATTCCCACCCCATGTGCCAAGTAATAGTCCTTAATAACCCCATACCATGACATCCCCTACATCAGATTCAAGAACAGTTTCTTCCCACTCTTATTATACTTTTGAATGGACCTTTCAAATTTCAAATTTAATGTTGGCCTCACTATTTATGCAACTTTTCTGTTGCTGTTCTGTTCTATTATCCTTATGAACTTCGTGTGGCCTGTACTACATGCAAAACAAAACCTTTTGCTGTGTCTAGCTATATGTAACAATAACAAATCAAATCAAATCAAATTATCTCCCATTGACCCTGGAACGTTTATGATCAGCGATAATATTTCCATACACATTCATCCACTGTATATGATATAGAACAAATGAACCCTCTCATGACTATAATGTGTGTAAAAGAATGATTTTTCTTTTTAAAAAAAATACTCCTAACTTTCCACTTCCTAAAATGCATTTGTGTTTTACTGAAAGCCAAGAAAAGTGTCAATAATCCAGACCCTTTAATGAATCAATAGCAGAGACTGCAAGCTGTTAAGGTTTTGTGTAAATAAACATTGCTCAATTGACAGAAACGAAAAGAGAGCTAGAGCTGTCAATCAAGCAATAATTTTCCCGAGGCTTAGCTGTTTCAACATTCTAATGGATGTTTAAAATATGTAATAAAATATGTAAAATAAAATATGTAATAAAATAAAATATTATAGCTAAAATATGTAATAAAACTTGAATAATCTATATTATGTACGCTTCCAGCATCTGCAATATTCAATGTTTCCAGTAATTATAAACCTGATATTATTGGATTTTTAAAAAATATAGTTAGAAAGCAAGTCTTTATTAATTGGTTAATCTGCCCATAACCACAAAATAAGGCAACAAAAAGTTATTCCCAACCTGATTAACTGATTTACTGACTTAAGGTAAGGAAACAAATCTTTTTATGAGCTTCCCACTATGATCTCTTTTGAAAAAGTCAAAGCTTTTGAACATGAACATAATTTCTTTCTTTCCATTCCCACTTGCATTAAAGATTATTTTTTGCTTAAGCAGTGTATGTTTATGAAATTGTTATATCGTAGGTGCTGGCCCAGTTAAGAAGCTGTATTATCTCTAGTAGAGATATAGTCACAAAGCAAAGGTGATTTAACAGCAGTAGTACACATTAATTCAGCGCTTACACATTATCTTATGCAGAACATCAATATTGCCATCAATATTCCCGAACAAAGCAATGAACAAAATCAGCCAAAGTAGGAGATGCTAATGATAAATCTTAGCTCCTATTTAATTTTAAAAGCATTGTGAATGAAGAAGAAGTTAACTGAAATAAATCATTGTTACAGATGTAAGTACAAGAAAGCGAGAAAAGAACCACAGGAGAGTGGGAATGATGGAATTAACATTCTGCTCCTGCTTATTACGTTGGTGAGTCACAGTTTTTCTTAACCACAGCTCCAGTTGAGAAAAGCTTGCCTCCAGCTAGTCAATGAGTGACATTTTTTAGCAGAGATTGGTGTGTCAAGGAACTGGAAAACTGAACATCTGAAGTGAACTGGCAGCAACATTTACTGAGGCTGCTAGCTCCAGAAATGCAGTTATACTTTGCTGACTGTGCTGGCAAAGGCAGATAATCAAAAGAGGACTTAATTGAATATTGATTCACATGTGTAAATATTATACTAAATTGAAGACTGATATTAAAGCCTCAAACAGTTTTTGCCTGAATTGCATTATACTTGCTGGATAAAATAGATGCAACTCTAAACCTTCTTTCAACTGAGATGTCAGTAATATTTGGGAATGATTTATATACTCTACAAATCTGGCACAGAAGCTGTAAGCCATCTGCACTCTGACTGATCTTGTGACACACTATCAGTTCAATCTTATCATCAGCTCCTGAATAAAATAAATATTTATTTAGATATTGGATGCTTGAGAAAAAAAGCCACATTTTTTAACTTATATACATTTGGAAATATTATGACATGGCTGTGAATATGAGTGTGTTTCCTTTTTCATGTTTTAGTCATGTCCATGGTGAGTGCAAATGCAAACCATGTTATTACGGAATGGGAGAAGGACTGTTAACATCTTAATGCACAGTTTTGCTGCACCACATCAAAATGTATAGAACATTAACAACAGCTAGAAAAGAAAAGTTATCTCTTTTTAATCTTCTTTTCTCTTTCCATTTCCTCTTGTTAGCCTTCTGTTTTATCAGACTCATGCATTTGTAGGCAGTAAGTGCTTTCCATTTAAAGTCAAAAAATGCTATAATGACTTTTATAATGACTGTTCAAGAAAAAGGTTGCGACCATGCATGAAAGACAGAACGTATAGGCATCATTATCATTTTCGTCCTCATTTAAGGCAATTATTGATGATGTAAAATTAACATATAATGTGTGAATCCAGGCTTTTTAAATTTATTTCATGACATGTGGGCCTCAGTGGTAATGCCTCCATGTATTACCTATGCCAAATTATCCATGAACTGGCTTGATAGACCATTTCAGAAGGCTGTGTGAGTTAATCACATTGCTGTGTGTCTGGAGTCACATGTTATCCACAGAGGTAAAGTCTGGCAGATTTCTTTCCCTAAAGAACATTAGTGAGTTGGATGGATTTTCTTTATAAGAAACGACAGTGGTTATATTTATCATTAGACTAAGTTTAATGCTAGATATTTACTGAATTTGATTTCACCATCTGCCATGGTGGGATTCAAACTCATGTCCCCAGAAGATGAGACTGTGACTAGTCTTGGGAGGTGAGGGTTGGGGGTGGTTGCTGTAACTGAAGTCCATCTTTTAAAATAAGTTTTGGTTTCGCTCTTCAAATTGGCTCATTTCAGATTATGGTTCTGCAGCCGGTAATGACCTTCAATATCACGTTCAGTAGCCATTCTTCATGTGTGAATGTAAATAATGATTGCCAATGGAGTACTCAAACATCAAATTTTAGTCTGATCCATCCTTCCCATGTGAGTGCATTTCTGTCAAGGTCACTGTGTAATCGTAGCTACAGAAGCTATGATTTTTGTTCTCCTTAGGGTATGAGATGTTTACGCCAATTAAGGCCCCTCTGAGAGCTTTTGACTCTACACAAGACCACACAGTGCCTGAAATGACTGATATATCAAGTGAACTCTTCATTTCACTGGGAAAAAAAACACTTTACATAATAAACACCAAACTATCCAAAGTGAATATTAGAATATAATTTACAATTGCAAACTAAGGACACAATGAACAATTATATAAATCCAACCTTTTTCTCTTTCTATTACTTGATCCTACCTCTCTGAAGTCAGGGAGAAATTTGCCAACTGCCATTACCAGGGTATCAAAATACTTATTCCTAATTTTAGCCTTTTCTACTCCTCCTTGTTCTTCTGAAAGCAGTCAACTGTGAAGACTCAAGCTTCACTCTAGTTTTATACTCAAGGTGAGGTTGCACAAAGAGAGTTGACAGAGGCATTGAATGGAATCTAATCCTGCATTCAATTTACATTCACAGAAAATGATGGAGAATGTTTTGACAGAATTTTGTCCTGTCTCTGCTTCCTATCTACTGGAATTCCCTCATACGAATACCAGCCATGAGGAAAATGGATGACTAATTCTTCAGTATCTGCCAAAGATGTTCAGAAACAATTGCTGTGAGTTCCACAAGTGCAGGACAGTCAGTCTTTTCAATTTCCCCTTCCATCCTGTGTGGAATCCCTTAGCTTCTCCATGATTGACACAGTTCAGAAGTAGAAGTCATTCTTTAAAACCAAGAGGGTTACCTACTTGAAACAGAGATAGAGAGAACATTTTTTTCTCACAGACTGTCAAAGGGTTTTTAAAACTCTATTCCTTAAAAAGCAATGGAGGCTGATTCACTGGACATTTTTAAGGCAGAAATGGCTATACCCTTGGTAAGTAAGAGGGTGGAAGGTTATTCAGGGTTGCCGGGAATGACCACCCATTTTGACATTCAACAGAACCGTGACTGATCTTCCCGCTGTATCCCCATGTCCCTTGATTTCATGAGATACCGAAGATTTGGAGAGAGTAGGCTTGGTGATGGACAGTCACTAAAACCTAATCAACTTCCTAGTTCCTTGCGACGTGCTCACATTGTTGATTGCATAAGAAGGAAGTCCTGCTGCTTTGTCCTGGACAGTGTCAAACTTCTTGGGTGTTGGGAAGTAAATATTGATGTCTTGAGAACAGTCCACATTAGAGAAGAGGAGGTGCTAGAGGTCTTAAAAACCATGAAAGTAGGAACTATGGGCCAATGAGTTTGGCGTTAGTGGTGCGCAAGTTGTTGGAGGAGATTCTGACAGACAGGAGTTATATGCATTTGGAGAGACAATTTTGATTGGGGTAGTGAGCATGGCATTGTGCATGGGAAATAGTGCCTCACAAACTTGAGGTTTTTGAGGATGTGACCAAGAAGAAAGATGAGGTCTACGTGGACTTTAGCAGGGCCATTTACAGGGTTCCACATGTGGACTGGTTAGGCAAGTTGGATTACATGGGATCCATGGAGAGCTTGGTAATTGGATACAAAATTGGCTTCATGGTAGGAGACAGATGGTGATGGTGGACAGTTGTTTTTTGTACTGGAGGCCTGTGACCAGCAGTATTCTGCAAGGATTGGCACTGGGTCCACTGTTGTTCGTTTTTTATGTAAATGATTTAGATAAGAATATAGGAAGCATGGTTAGTAAGTTTGCGGATGACACTGAAACTGGTGGTATAGTAGAGAGTAAAGAAGGTTATCTAAGATTACACTGAAATCTTGATCAACTGGACCAATGAGTTGAGGAATGGCAGATGGAGTTTAATTTAGATAAATGCAAGGTGTTGCGTTTTGGTAAGATGAACAAGGACAGGACTTACACAGTTAATGGTCGTGCCTTGGGGAGTGTTGTTGAACAAAGAGACTTAGGGATTCAGGTGCATAATTCCTTGAAAGTTACATCATAGGTAGACAGGGTGGTAAAAAGGCATCTGACACTCTTGCCTTCATTGCTCAGAGCATTGAGTATAGGAGTTGGGATGTCAGGCTATAATTGTACAGGACATTGATGAGGCCACTTTTGGATACTGTATTACAGTTCTAGTCATCCTGTCATACGAAGGATATTATTAAATTGAAAAGGGTGCAGAAAATATTTACAAGGATGTTGCTGGGACTGGAGGATTTGAGAGATAAGGAGAGACTGGATGTTGGGGGCTTTTTTACTGGTGTGTAGGAGGTTGAGGGGTGACCTTGTAGAGATTTATAAAATCATGAGGGCATAGGTAAGGTGAGTAGCATATGTTTATTTTTCCCCATGCATACATGAGTCCAAAACTGGAGGGCATAATTTTAAGATGAGGTGAAAGATTTAAAAGGATCCTGAGGAACATCTTTTTCAAAGAGAGAGCAGTTCATATGCGGAATTAATTGCCGGAGGAACAATGCAGGTACAGTTACAACATTTAAAAGACATTGGATAAGTACATGAATAAGGAGTGTTTAGATGGAGATTGACTTAGCACAGGCAAATAGAAATAGTTTACTTCTGGAAATCTGGTCAGTATGGATGGGTTGGACTAAAGGGTCTGTTTCTGTGCTATATGACTTTATGAGTGTTGTTGGAACTGCAATCATCCAGGCAAGTGGGGAGCATTCCATTACACTCCTGACCTGAGCCTGTAGATGCTGGACAGATTTTGCAGAGTCGGCTACTCTCCCCAACATCAAAGACATCTCAGAAATGACTGCCAGACTATCCAGACCCCTTAGCATCATGATAGTCCACAAACCCACTAACACAATAAAGCAGCAGCTAATGAACTTGAAAGACCCTATACAGACAACAAGTAAAGCTAATGTTATTTACAAAATATCGTGCAAGGACTGTAACAAACATTACATTAGACAAACAGGCAGAAGACTAGCCACCAGGACACATGAACATCAACTAGCCACAAAATGACATGACCCTCTCTCACTAATATCCTTACATTCAGATGTGGAAAGACACCACTTCGACTGGGACAACACATCCATCCTAGGACAAGCCAAACAGAGACACGCACAAGAATTCCTAGAAGCATGGCATTCCAACTGGAACCCTATCAACAAACATATTAAGTTAGACCCCATCTACCAAGCCCTGAGAAAAAGAACAGGAAGTGACATCACCACAAGTAATAATGTTACCACAGGAAATGACATCACCAACCCAAATAAACCCAAACATATAAATAGAAAGCAGGAATTATCAATAATGCTTCACCCGAAGATGTTACCTAATAGGGTGACGAAATGTCTGTAAATGAACCTTCCAGCTCAGCGAGCAAACCTATATCCAGTCAAGAGGAGAGTTACTTGCGACAAGATTCTGAGCCTCTGACTTACACTTGTAAGCATGTATTTGTATGGCTTGTCCAGTTCGGCTTTTGGTCAATGCTATACCTCACAACGTTGGTGATTGTGACGTGACTGAATATCAAGGATTATATTAAGATTATCTCTTGCTGGAGATGGTCATTGACTGGAATTTATGCAGCACAAATGATACTTGCCACCGGTCATTCCAAATCTGGATATTGTTGAGGTTTTTCTGCATTTGGACATGGACTGCTTCAGCATGTGAAGAATTATAAGTAGTGCTGAACATTGTGTAATTATCAGAGAACATCCCCACTTCTGACCTTATGATGGAAGAAGGTCATCGATGAAGCAGCTTAAGACAGTTGGGGCAAGGACACTATGCTGAGGAACTCCTGCAGAAATGACCTGAAACTAAGATGACAGTTTTCTAACAACTGCAACAATGTTTCTTTGTGTCTAGTTTATTCTAAACAAATAAATATTCCATTGCCAAATCTAAAATTCTAACTATTTGATATAAGGGGACTTCATGTCAATGAAAAAAGAAATTCCAAGCAAAAAGGAGCATGGGGGAAGAAGGTTTGTTACAAACATAAAATCAGTTACAAGTGAGAAGGTAAATGTGGTGTAATTGTGAGCAAAAATTAAATATTCAGTATTTAATCTTCAAGCTCCCCCATGTTTCTATTACCAGTGCAAGGGCCAAGCCAAACAATGGCTCAAGATCTGTACAATAACAATCAAAGTAGAATTAAATGGAATGGAATTTGGAAGACTAGCATCTCCATAACAACCTCCAATCTCCAATGAAACCTGGAATGTCTTTGCATAAGAGTGCTTCTGCATGCTCTCAGGATAGCTTTCTCTTTCGTCCTCTGAATTACTGACTGAAAGGTGTAACATTCCAGCCCCTCTTGTTACTCACCTTGTGAGACCTAATAAAGTTGTTCAAGTGTTTGCAGCACCCACATTATACTCGCCAAGCCACAATTGCTGATTTTGTACTCTAATATCTGGAATGGGGCATGAACCAACTAATATTCTGGCATATAGGTAAGAGGGAGCCAGGCTTACACTCTGCTGGAATATCTCTGCCATAGATTATCAATTAATTAAACATCAACATTTTCCTTAAAGCTGACTTGTCTATCATTAAAAATTCGAAGGCACTGAAGTGTGAAGCACTGTCATTTGATTAAACAAACTAATTATAGTTTGTCATGTTAAACGGATAGATAAGTAGCATGTGACCCTTCATTGAAGGAAGTACTAAAGTTAAAAAAAAATTCAGTAATGAAAAGCATTTCCAAAATTCCACAGAGTGCCAGCAGAGGGTGGACAAAAAAAATTATTGCTCGTGGCTCATGACTCCAGATCTTCGTTATAATCAAGTGGATGTGGTGGCAGTCTTGGGAATGAATATGTTTGTTTCAAGACAATATGTTGCAAATATAGCATTGGTTCTATCATCAACTCAAACAATAGCATTGATTGACTCCTGCGTAATAATTAGTATCTAGCTCATCACTATCTGGACCTTGCCATCTGCTGAAGCCTATAAGTTTCAGTGAAGTGTATGAGAAAACGAATGAGCATAATTTCATCTACACTGTCACTGTAATAGCATTCTAGCTTTTCCTTGCCAGCATGGACAATACAGATATTTGTTGTTTTGTTTGAATCTAGATAGCTTCTTTAAGGACTCTCTCACAAGGTGTGATCCAAGTTAAAATAAAAGATGTCCACAAAAGTGAAGTACAAGTGCAGAAGTTAACCTGAATTTTAACTCTCCTTTGACAGATGGGAATGACCCATGGTGTTAAATGTTCATCAACTCTGCTTAACACAGATAGGTGCTGGACATTAAATGAATGTCCCTCTAAAGAGATACTGACTTAAACAATGGTTGTTGTGATTAGGAGGTACTTGTTTGTAACTTTTTAAAATAAATACTTATGACCTAGATATAGCCTTCATTACTTGGCTTTCTGGAATAGAATGCATGCAGATATTTAAAATCTGAATGTTCTGTCTCGAGACTCAAAGCCATCATATTCCTGAATGACAAAATATTTTCTGACAATGAGTAATTGCATGAGCAATGAATATCACTGCTCATCATGTTATATAAGCTCTAGACACTGTTGTTCACTATAGGTTATGTTTGCCGCCATCATTCTCATTCCTGGTAAGGACTAATGGTGCCTGATGATCTCATGTGGTAGGGGTAAACCACTTGATAGTCAAATGAAAGGTGGCTCTTGTTTTAAAGAACGTATAGTTTATTAAATATATCAGCTATATTAGCATGACAGACTATGGGCTGAATCTTAACATTTTTAACTAAATTTCAGCTTCATTGAGTTTCATGGAGGGCTTCACTCATGAGGCCGAATGGGATCTCTCATTACATTCACTTAACCTGCCTCATTACATAATGAATTCACTCCAATGCCATCCTTCTCACCTTAATCCAGCCTCATTCTACCATTTGCTGTCTGTAGAACAACTCACTGTTGCTGGGATATCCTAGAATGGATCGGCAACCTTGATGCTGACACTGTTTTTAAAAGGCCTCTTTGCACCTGGATGTCAAAGACTGTCAGCCCTGAGTTGACCTGTACGGTTCCTGACATTTGCCCCAGATAGGGCAGAGGAGGCAAAAGTGACGCCCCACTTTGCAGCAGGGACTCGGAGATCCTAGTGTATAGGATGGTGTAGAGAAGGGATGTTCTTTTCAACCAGGACTGGCAATGGAGGCCAAGGTTACCACCCAAGTCAGTGCAGTATGGTCATCACTGTAGGAAGTCCTTCTATACTCCACTAGTGCTAGTGTCGCCATCTTCTCTCTGATATTTCCCACTCTATCTCTGCTACTGTATCCACCTCTCACCAAGGCTTATATTCTGTCATTCTCAATTTTGCCTGGAACATCTTTCCTCTCTCCCTCACCCACTCATACCCCTGATACCATTAACATTGCATGCCCTCAGTGCTGTCTACTTACTCACTCAGGACACCTTTCCACCTGCACCAAAAGTAACAACTGTTCTACCCACTTTCATCTCCAGTAATACCTTCCTCTGTCTCATTCAAGGATGCAAATACTCCACAATAAAACTGAAAGAGTCATCAGGTGGGCTGTCCACATTCGGCTTCTCACCCATTATGTGGCAGAACCATAACTCTGATCACCCAAAGCAGCTGACTGACAGTGTCAAAGCCCTGAACTGAGAGTAGAGGCTGCCTTACTTGTACTGGGGTTCTCTGACTGAAGGAATACAGCAGTACTGTGAGCCTGGTATCTAAGGCCGATGGGCAAGGTCCGAAAAAGGTAGGGCAATGCAATGCAAGGCTGGGATACTGTGAGCATCCAATTAGATTCAGAGTGAATGAGCTCAGTGAGATGCAGCTTGATGAAGTTCATGAGCTGGATACATTCCTTGAATGTAAAGTGTCCATGAGCATATTACGATGATAGTCCAGCCCACGGTGAAGAGACATAGAGATGTACAGCATGGAAACAGACCCTTCACTCCAAATCGTCTATGCTGGCCAGATATCCCAACCTAATCTCGTTCCACCTGCCAGCACCCGGCATGGGCCAATGGGCTGAGAAGTGGCAGATGGAGTTTAATTCAGATAAATTGGAGGTGCTGCATTTTGGGAAAGCAAATCTTAGCAGGACTCATACACTCAATGGTAAGGTCCTAGAGAGTGTTGCTGAACAAAGAGACCTTGGAGTGCAGGTTTGTAGCTCCCAAGTAGATAGGATAGTGACGAAGGTGTTTGGTATGCTTTCTTTTGTTGGTCAGAGTATTGAGTATAGTAATTGGGAGGCCATGATGTGGCTGTACAGGACATTGGTTAGGCCACTATTGGAATATTGCGTGCAATTCTGGTCTCCTTCCTATCAGAAAGATGTTGTGAAACTTGAAATGGTTCAGAAAAGATTTACAAAGATGTTGCCAGGGTTGGAGGATCTGAGCTACAGGGAGAGGCTGAACAGGCTGGGGCTGTTTTCCTTGGAACTTTGGAGGCTGAGGGGTGACCTTATAGAGGTTTACAAAATTATGAGGGGCATGGATAGGATAAATAGACAAAGTCTTTTCCCTGGGTTGGGGGAGTCCAGAAATAGAGGGCATAGGTTTAGGGTGTGAGGGGAAAGATATAAAAGAGACCTAAGGTCAATATTTTCACACAGAGGGTGGTACGTGTATGGAATGAGCTGCCAGAGGAAGTGGTGGATGCTGGTACAATTGTAACATTTAAAAAGTATTTGGAAGAAGTATCCTCTAAGTGGATCAGAGATGTGTCATAAGTGTTCTTAGAGGCTGGGGTTGTGTAAAAATGTGGTTCTGTTTGGCAACAAGAGACTGATTGAACTAGTTTATGAAATAGCAACCAGATATCAATGACAAAAGTGTTCTGCCCGACAACAATTGTGCAATTTGTTCTCAGGTAACTGAATAGCTTTGGGCTGAGATAGACACAAATGTTTTGATATCTACCAGTACAGATGCTGTCTCTCTGTTCTCTGCAGTTAGAACCCATTTTAAACCTCAAGGAAACCAATTCACCTTTCCGTCAGCTGATTTTATTGACTGTCTATTGTAACTACTAGGAAAGGACTACAGATGCTGGAGATCAGAGTCAAAACGTGTGGTGCTGTTGACTCTCCTGCTCCTCGGATGCTGCCTGACCTGCTGTGCTTTTCCAGTGCCACACTTTTTGACTATGTCTTTTAACTGGTAAGTCAGAGACCTTCAATAAGTAAGCCAGAAAGAGCTGTGTCTCTTGCAAACCAATGGTAATATCCAGAGAAAAGTGACTGAGAAGCAACAGTCTGCCCAGTATAAGAATCGTAAGGATCATTTCAGCAACCTGGAAAGAGGAATTTGTGGAACTGCTTCTCATTTTCCTCTGCCCTTAACCTATTTTCCCTGTCTGTTTGTCTGAGGGGGAATTTATAAGGGGTTTAGAATTTTAATTGGTAACTTTTTTTCTGACAATTTATGATGGTTTACTTGTAGCCACACTATAATTAATTTTAATAAGTAATAATATACGTTCAGTACAGAAACTTGGCTCATGTTTTTTTATCAACCCAAGTCTGGAAATCAAGCAAGTTGGGGAATTTTGCATATTTATTTTAAAATCTTAAACTTTTGTGATAACTCTGGGAATAGTAAAGCTTGAATTCCTGTGTGTTACCCAAGTGAAGCATGACAAAGGCTTTCAGTACTGCTTCAAAGGTATCTTTCTTCATTTACACTTTGGTGAACTATAGCATCATATGTTCCTAATTTTATATGAAAATGTGCTTCCTTGTTCAGCTTCTGAGTTAGTGTCTAATTTAGAAGTTATTCTGTAACTTAACAATGTGCAAGTATGTTCCATTAGGCACATCTTTAAAATTAAATATTTCTTGCAATATTCATTCTAATGCCATGTCTTCTTAATTTGATTATTTATTATCCTTACTTTAAAGGTTTTACTTTGGCAACATAAATAGGCTGTTGCTGCATATTGCTGCACTGAAGGATTCCCCATAATTTTAAAATCAGAATAGTGATCCTTGCTTTCTGTGGAGAAGATGGAGGATTTGTGACTTTTTTTTCCTTTCTATTCCTTTTACAATCTGGGATGTTGAGTTTAGACACAGGAAATGAATACCATCATAGTTCAAAGTGTGTATGCAAATGAGATTACATTTTTACTACCTGGGATTTTCAAATCAGGAGGAATTTATAGCCCCACGGTCTAAACATTGGAAAAGAGTTTGGAGGTGAGTTCTGGAGAGACTTTGTAGTATTGGCGTTGGATTGGTTTCTGGAAAATAAATATTGTGCTTTTACTCTGTTATCAGTAGGCAAGACATCACAATATAAATCTACCAGATTCTCTGAGAATGGTTGGGGAAAGACATTAGCTGAGCAAACCTGATGATTTATATTGAACTCTGCTGTACATTCTGGATTAGTGGTGCTGGAAGAGCACAGCAGTTCAGGCAGCATCCAAGGTGCAGTGAAATTGACGTTTCAGGCAAAAGCCCTTCATCAGGGATGCTGCCTGAACTGCTGTGCTCTTCCAGCATCACTAATCCAGAATCTGGTTTCCAGCATCTGCAGTCATTGTTTTTATCTCTGCTCTACATGACCCACATTTTAGGAAATCACATATAAGCACCTCATTGAAACTAATGTAAAATCAGCAATTATATGTTGTTGTCTGTTACAAATAGATAAATACATTTCTCAGTAATACACATTGCATTGTTCTGTAGGACATGGAATTACCATCAGAAGCATTTCACTAAAACAAAACAACATCCAAGCCAGCTTTAAAAGGGAAAGTTACTGGATATTTGAAGAAGGAGATAGTTAAAATGATTGAGAGAAGGGCTTTTCAATGGAACATAATAAGGTGTAAGCCTGTCCACCCGCTCTCCATATCATTGATTCATTGCGAATCCATAAAATCTGTCCATCGCATTTGTACATGCCTTCAATAATGGAACATTCCAAGCCCTCTGAGGTTAAAGGATTCAAAACCCTCTGTGTGAATATATTTTTTCCAATCTCAGTCCTAAATGATTAACCTTTAACCTAAAGCGGCATCCATGAGTTCTAAATTCCCCAGTTAGAAGAAACAATTGCTCAGTATTTACCTGTCAAGTCCTAACAGAATCTTGTATGCTTCCATAAAATAACTTTCCACTCTTCTGAACTCCAGTGAGTATTGGCCCGATTATTCAGCTGCTCATTATAAGATCCTCATCCCAGGATCCAATCCATCGTCATACGACACCATAAGGCTGCCCACTCATCAGAGAGAGACAACTGATGGTGGCTTAACCTGAGGGTCACCATAGCTCAAGTGAGGGAGGAGATTGAGAAGAAGAGTCATTCATAGTAACCTTAACTGGTACAAAGAATGAAGCCACATTGTTGGTATTACTCTGTATTGTAAACCAGCCATATAACCTAACCAACCTACTAAACCTACCTTGTGAATGTTCCCCTTAACACTTCCAAATCAACACATGTCCTTCCTTAAATATGGAAAGCAAACTGCACACAGCACTCCCAGTGCAGACTTAAGACACGGACAATTGTAACAATACACCCTTATTCTTGCGCTACAGTTTAGCCATATCACTAATTTATACTCCAGATCACTAGCAATGTTGATCAACATTCTCTTTGTCTGCTTAACTGCTAGATGTTCCTGCATTCTAAATTACTGTGTGCTTTACATTACTATACCCAAGTCTCTCCGAACATCAATATTTCAAATGTTCATACGTTTAGAAAAATATTCTGCTTTTCAATTCTTTTGACCAAAGTGAAGAGCCACACACTTCCCTGTGGTATACTTCATTTTTCACCTTGTTGTTACCTCACTTAAACTGTCTATATCTCTTTACATTGTCTTTGTGTTCTCCTTTCATTTACAATTCTACTTAATTTTGTGTCTTCATGTACATTACCCTCAATGTATTTATTTTTAATATAGATTGGCAAAGAGCCGAATGACCAATCTTGATCACTGTGACATTCCTTTACCTACAGCCTGTCAATTCGTAAATACAGTTTATCCCTACTTTCTGTTTCCTGTCAATTGACCAACCCCCTATCAATGCTAATATATCAACCCAAGTCCATGAGCCTTTATCTTGCATTTCAAAATTTTTAGTGGTGCTATAAATGATTTTAAGTTGGCAAATCTTCAGTTTCCTAGCTGGCATGCAATCAAAATAAGCAGCTTTGAAATTCTTGAAAGCTCATAATATAATAATAGCAACACTACAGTTTACGCTGTTATTATGGCATAGATTTTCAAGAAAATTACACTTTGTATGGCTTGCTCCTCAGTGCACATCAGAATTTCCTAATAACCTCTGCACTGTTCTGCCACTATCATACTTGGAACAGTTCTGTTCACATAGCACCACAACTATTAAAATCAATGGTAATCTCTATTTTTCTTAACAGTCTAAGTGGCTCACAATGATACAACTGAAATATAAAGCCTCAGAATCACAGTATTATTACAATGTAGAAAGAGGCCATTCAGCCCATTGTGTCTGCACCAGCTCTGAGCATTTTGACTAAGTGCCAGTCCCCTGCATTTCACCCCAACCTTGTACATTGTTTCTATTTAAATAATTGATTGCTTCAATTGAACCCACCATCATAATATTCCAGGCAATTTATTCTCAATCAAGAACCATTCACTGTGTGACAAAGGTGTTTCTGACCTTAATTTGCATCTTTTGTAAAACACATTAAAACTAGTTGAAGCGGAAACAATTTCTGCTGAAATAAATTGCACAGTTTCCTCATGAGTTTAAAAACATCTTGCAAAGCTTCTCTTAGTCTTTCCCTCTATGAGGAAAACATTCCCAACTTCTCTGATCCATCATCATAATTGAAGAGTCTCATCCCTGGAATCATTCTCATAAACCTTTTCTGCACTCTCTCCAATACTTCAATTTTCTTCCTAAATTGTGACATCCAGAAATGTATACGATACTTCAGCATGATGTTCATTAAGTTGAGATGCTGGTGTTGGTCTGGAATTGACAAAGTCAGAAGTCACATGATACCAGGTGATAGTCCAGTAGGTTTATTTAAAATCACAAGCTTTTGAATCACTGCTGTTTCATGAGATGAAGTGGTTGCACTCCATGCCCTGTTTACGAACCTTAGAGTACTGTATGCTTTATAACTGCTTTCTCTATTTGTCCTGCAACTTACAAAGATGATTATTTACATTTTCTTTGTACTGGATGGCATCAATAATTGCTGATCCAATCTTTATAATCATTTTTGAACAAGGGCATAATGTTTGCAATTCTCCAGTCCTCTGGCACCACTCTGCATCCAGGGTAGGTTGAAAGATAATTGCCAGTATCTCTGCAATTTCCACTATCGCTTCCTCCAATATCCTTGGATATATCTCATCTGATCCTGGTGTCTCATCCACTTTAAATCTAATTTGACAGCTTATCAAATACCTTGTCCTTATCAAATTTATACTCTTCTAGTGACTGAGCTTCCTCTTCTGTCATGTAGAATCTGCCTCATAAGTAAAGACATTTACAAAGTATTTATATAGAATCTCAACATGTCTTTTGCCTCCATATATAAATCTTGCTTTTGGTCTCCAGTAAGATCTACTCCTCTTTTTACCATCCTTTTCCTGTTGATTTGCTTATAGAATACTCCAGGATTATTTTTAACGCTAACAGTCTTTTTCTAATTCCTCTTTGATCCCTGTATTTTCTTTTCCACCTCAGTTCTGAACCTTCTGTATTCAGCGTTATTCTCAATTATATTGATACTTGTCATAAGGCTACCTTTCGTTCTTTAACTTAATTTCTATCTCCTTTGTCATCCAGAGAGTTCTGCATGTTTTTGTCCTGTTATTTCTTATTGAGGAAATATACTTTGATTCTGCCCAAACTGTCTCATCTATGAAGGTAACCCAATATTCAACAACTATTTTTCCTGCCAACCTTTGGTTTCAATCTATCCAGCCTGTCTTCTTGTCCCATCAAAATCAGCACTTCACCATTTAGCTATTCTTACTCTCAAATGACCAATATCATTTTCTGACATCATCCACAATTTATAGTATGATTTGTGTAACACTCTAAATGCTTCCTGACTGTCAATTGATCTACTTCGTTCACCTCATGCATACAATGTGCCTAGTAGGGCATCCTTTCTTGCTGGACTGGACATATAATGCTGTCGGAAATTTTCCTGAACAAAACCTAGAAATACCTAGGCCAGGTGAATTGGTCATTTTAAATTGTCCATAGTGTTCAGTGCATTAGTCAGAGGGAGATGGGTCTGGATGGGTTGCTCTTTGGAGGGTCAGTGTGGACTTGTTGGGCTGAAGGGCCATTTCCATTCTCTAGGAAAGAAAAGAAAAACAAACCTGTCCCCGAGCCCCTCTCAATACCACTATCTCAGTCTACATTCCGACAATTAAAGTTCAGATTCTGTTCGCCGAGCTGGGAATTTGTGTTGCAGACATTTCGTCCTCTGTCTAGGTGACATCTTCAGTGCTTGGGAGCCTCCTGTGAAGTGCTTCTGTGATGTTTCCTCCGGCATTTATAGTGATTTGTACCTGTCGCTTCCGGTTGTCAGTTCCAGCTGTCTGCTGCAGTGGCTAGTATATTGGGTCCAGGTTGATGTGCTTATTGATTGAATCTGGGGATGAGTGCCATCCCTTTAGGAATTCCCTGGCTGTTCTCTGTTTGGCTTGTCCTATTATAGTAGTGTTGTCCCAGTTGAACTCATGTTGCTTGTCATCTGAGTGTGTGGCTACTAAGGATAGCTGGTCATGTCATTTCGTGGCTAGTTGGTGTTCATGGATACGGACTGTTAGCTGTCTTCCTGTTTGTCCTGTAGTTTTTATAAACTACAATAAATGATACAATAAATTATATTGGTGGATGTGCAGGTAAAACTATGATGGGCACCTTCCCCTGCCACCGCAGGAATTGCAAAACCTCCTCCCTCACCTCCATCCAAGGCCCTAAAGGAACCTTCCACATCCACCAATATCATTTGTTGTGTCCGTTGCTACTTCAACCCCAGGGCATCAATGTGGACTTCAACAGTTTCCTCATTTCCCCTTTCCCCACCTCACCCTAGTGCCAAACTTCTAGCTCAGCACTGTCCCCATGACTTGTCCTACCTGCCTATCTTCTTTTCCACCTATCCACTTCACCCTCCTCCTTGACCTATCACCTTCATCCCCTCCCCCATTCACCTATTGTACTCTATGCTACTTTCTCCCCACCCCACCCTCCTCTAGCTTATCTCTCCACCCTTCAGGCTCTCTGCCTTTATTCCTGATGAAGGGCTTTTGCCCGAAATGTCGATTTTACTGCTCCTCGGATGTTGCCTGAACGGCTGTATTCTTCCAGCACCACTAATCCAGAATTCCTCCTTATCTAACTGTCTCTACACAAGCAGCTACATCTGCTTTTATTCGATGGGGCCCATTGTATTTATTTTGCAAGACCCCTTGTGTGTTATCTTAATCAAGTTAGCTTGGATATACTCCTCCTGTGAAGTGGAGGTGTTAGTATTGGACTGGGGTGGACAATGTTAAAAATCACACAACACCAGATTATAGTCCAACAGGTTGATTTGGAAGTACAAGCTTTCGGAGTGCTGCTTCTTCATCAGGTAGCAAGTACATAGAAAAGTACAGCACAGAACAGGCCCTTTGGCCTATGATGTTGTGCTGAGTTTTAATCTTAATGTAAAATATAGTAACACAACCTACACACCCCTCAACTCACTGCTATCCATGTGCATGTCTAGCAGTCACTTAAATGTCCTCAATGGCTCTGCTTCCACCACCACCACTGGCAATGCATTCCATGCATTCACAACTCTCTGTGTAAAGAACCTACCTCTGACGTCTCCTTTATACCTTACTTGTAATATCTTCAAACTATGATTCCTCTAGTATTGACTCTATCCATGCCTCTCACTATGGTATACCTCGATCAGGTGTCTCCTCTTCTTCCTTCTGTCCAGAGAGAAAAATCCAAGGTTAGTCAAACTCTCTTCATAAGGTAAGCCCTCCAGTCCAGGCAGCATCCTGGTAAACCTTCTTTGCACCTTCTCCAAAGCCTCTGTATCTTCCCTATAATAGGGCAACCAGAACTGGACACAGTATTCCAAGTGTGGTCTCACCAGGGACAGTAGAGCTGTAGTAAAAACTCGCGGCTTTTAAACTCGATCCCGCTGTTAGTGAAAGCCAAATCACCATATGCTTTCTTAACAATGGGTGGCAACTTTGAGGGATCTATGTACTTGCACACCCAGATCCCTCTGTTCCTCCACACTGCCAAGAATCCTGTCTTTACTCCTATATTCAGCATTCGAATTTGACCTTCCAAAATGCATCACTTTGCATTTATCCAGGTTGAACTGCATCTGCTATTTTTCAGCCCAGCAATGCATCCTGTCTATGGCGTACTGCAGCCTGCAGTAGCCCTCTATACAATCAATGACACCTCCAACCTTTGTGTCATCTGCAAATTTACTAACCCACTCCTCAACTTCCTCATCCAAGTCATTAATAAAAACTACAAAGAGTGTATGCCCTAGAACAGAGCCCAGTGGGACCCCACTCAACATTGACCTCCAGGCAGAATACTTTCCATCCACAACCACTCTCTGCCTTCTGTCAGCCAGCCAATTCTGAATCCAGATAGCCAAATCTCCCTGTATCCCATGCTTCCTGACTTTATGAATGAGCCTACCATGAGGAAACTTGTCAAATGCCTTGCTGAAGTCCATATACACCACATCCACTGCTCAATCGTTGTTGACCTGTCTTGACACCTCCTCAAAGAACTCAAGACTTGTGAGTCATGACCTGCCCCTCACAAAGCCATGCTGACTGCCTTTAATCACACAATGCTTTGCCAAATAGTCATAAATCCTATACCCTCAGAATTCTTTCCAAAACTTTGCTGACCACAGACGTATGACATACTGGTCTGTAATTGCCAGGGATTTCCCCATTACTCTTCTTGAAAAGAGGAACAACATTTGCCTCCTTCCAATCCTCCAGTATGATTCCTGTGGAGAGGAAGGAGGCAAATACTCTCACCAACGGCTTAGCAACCTCCTTTCTCACTTCCCGGAGCAGCCTAGGATAAATCTGGTCTGGCCCTGGGGAGTTATCAATCTTCGTGTTTTCCAAAATTTCTAGCACATCAACTTCATCAATCTTGATATGGTCAAGACTGTATCCTAGCTCCTCAAAGTTTTCATTTACAACAAGTTCCCTTTCCTTGGTGAAAACCGAAGCAAAAAACTCATTTAGGGCTTCCCCAATCTGCTCCGACTCCACACACAAGTTCCCTCTGCTATCCCTGATCGTCCCTACCTTCTCCCTGATCATTCTCTTATTCCTCACGTATGAGTAAAATGTCTTTGGGTTCTCCCTAATCCTTCCTACCAAATCTTTCTCGTGCCTCCTCCTGGCTCTCCTTAGTCCATTTCTGAGCTCCTTTCTAGCAAGCCTGTAATCGTCTAAAGCTGTGCTAGATCCTTGCTTCCTCCACCTTACATAAGCTGTCTTCTTCCTTTTGTCAAGAAGTTCTTCTGTTCTCGTCATCCAAGGTTCCTTAATCTTACCCCTTCTTACCTGTCTCAGAGGAACAAATTCATGCATCACACTACAACCTGTCCTTACATAGTCTCCACATGTCTGCTGTGCCCTTTTTGTGGAACAATTGCTCCCAGTCTATACTTCCCAACTCCTGTCTGATAGCATCATAATTTCCTTTTCCCCAATTAACTATCTTCCCTTTGTAATTGCTCCTTTCTCACTCCGAGGCTATGCTAAATGTGAGGCAATTGTGATCACTTTCACCAAAGTGCTCTCCCACCGCGAGATCTGATACCTATCCTGGCTCGTTGCTGAGCACCAAATCCAAAATGGCCTCTCCCCTCGACAATCTGTCTACCTCCTGAGTAAGGAACCCCTCGTGAACACACCTGACAAAAACGGCTCCATCCAAACCATCTGCACTTAGGAGGTTCCAGTCGATATTGGGAAAATTGATATCACCCATAACAACAACCCTGCTACTTCTGTATTTTTCCAGAATCTGCCTGCCTATGAGATCTTCAATCTCCCTACTGCTATTAGGTGGTCTGTAGAAAACTCCCAATGTAGTGGCTGTTCCCTTGCTGTTCCTAACTTCCACCTATACTGACTCAGTAGATAAACCTTCCTCAACAACCTTCGTTTCTGTAGCTGTGATGCACTTTCTGATTAGCAATGCTACACTCCCGCTTCTTTTTCCAGCCTCCCTGCTTTTTTAAACATTCTAATCTCTGGAACATCAAGTGACCATTCTTGCCCCTGTGGAACCCACTTATCCGTTATGGCCACAACATCGTACCTCTAAGTACTAACCCATACTCTAAATTTTGGACCCTCCTTGTATTAAAGCAGACACACTTTAACCAACTGCTTTGTTTCATCGTGTGAGAAACCTTCCTGATAGATTTAATACATCCTGTCACTGCCATGTCTGCAACTGATTCCTTCTCAGACATGTGACTCTGATTCCCACCCCCTGCCAAACTAGTTTAAACCCTCACGAATCACACAAGCAAATCTTTGACCCTGGACATTTGAGCCCCTCCAGTTCAGGTGCAACCCGTCCTTCATGTACAGGTCCCACCTTCCCCAGAAGGTATCCCAATGGTCTCAGCATCTAAAGCCCTCCCTCCTGCACTAGCATCACAACCACGTGTTAAGCTGCATTCACTGACTGTTCCTCATCTCACTATCTCATGCCACCAGTAGCACTACTCTACTCGTCCTGCTCTTCAGCTTCCAACCAAACTCTCTGTAGTCACTTTTCAGATCCCCAATCCCTTTGCTGGGATCAGCTAATGGGGCAGGATCATAGGACACAGAAATCATAGTAAAAGATCCAAGTGCCATACAACTATGTAAAGTATTGAACAATCCTAGATTGCTGTTTAGTCTTTAATCACTTAGAATGGGGATGCAGATTTTGAGTGATTAGTATGTAAATCCCAGATCTTCTTTCAAGTCACAGTCCCAAGATAAATTAAGGTTTTATTTTAAAAAAGTGAGATAATGCCTTAGAGGTATGAGGTTAGAGTCTGTTTGCATCCCAACCTTGAATCAGACTGGATCTTTTTCCAAAGTAGGAATTTATAGAACGTCACATGGACTAACTGCCTACAGATTGTGTGCTTTTTGAACAAAATGGAATGTATCTGCAAATACAAATCTGCAAATGCAAATTTATCCCATAGACTTATATGCGTGTGCATGCATGTGCGTCTGTGATGGAGAGAGAGAGAGAGAGAGAGAGAGAGAGTGTGTGCAGGGCAGAGGGAGAGTGTTTGCATGTGACAGTGTCCTTTTCAGGCTGGCAGCCAGTGATAAGTGGTGTTCCGCAAGGCTCAGTGTTGGGACCACAACTTTTCACTTTATACATGAACAGTCCAGATGAAGGAACTGAGGGAATTCTAGCTAAGTTTGCAAATTATATAAGAATTAGTAGAGGGACAGGTAGCATTGAGAAGGTAGAGAGGCTGCAGAAGGATTTGGACAGATTAGGAGAGTGCGCAAAGAAGTGACAGATGGAGTACAATGTGGAAAAGTGTGAGGTCATACACTTTGGAATGAAGAATAGAGGTATGGATTGTTTTCTAAATAGGAAAAAGATTCAGAAGTCTGAAAGGCAAAGAGACTTGTGAGTTGCATTCCAGGATTCTCTCAATGTAAACTTGCAGGTTGAGTCAGTAGTTAGGAAGGCAAATGCAATGCTGGCATTTATTTTGAGAGGAATTGAATATAAAAGCAGGGATCTACTTCTGAGGTTCTATAAGGCTCTGGTCAGACCACATTTGGAGCATTGTGTGCAGTTTAGACCCCATATCTCAAGAAGGATGTACTGGTCCTACGGCATGTTCAGAGGAGGTTCATGAGAATGGTCCCAGAAATGAAAAGCTTACCATATGAGGAACGTTTGAGAACTCTGGATTTATACTTGACGGAGTTTGGAAGAATGAGGAGGGATCTAATTGAAACATACAAAATACTGAATGGCCTGGAGAGTAGATATTGGGAAGACATTTCCATTGGTAGGAGAGACTAGGACCCAAGGTGACAGCCTTAGAGTAAAGGGTAGACCTTTTAGAATGGTGATAAGGAGAAACTTCTTCAGCCAGGGTGTGGTGAATCTATGGAATTCATTGCCACAGAAGGCTATGGAGGCCAGGTCATTGAGTGTATTTAAGACTGAGATAGATAGATTCTTGAGTATCAAGGGGATCAAGGATTATGGGAAGAAAGTGGGCAAATGCATCGAGGAACTTATCAGCCATAATTGAATGGCGGAGCAGACTTGATGTGCTGAATGGCCTAATTTCTGCTCCTATGTCTCATGGTCTAAATGAAGTGCTAAAATATTTTTGCTGATCAACATATTGGTTGGTACAATGAATTTATGGTAACCAATTTATAACAGAAACCTCTGGTGTCATGTGATTTTTAACACGGCTGACAGAATTTAACACTCAAAGAACTGGGTGATCCAGTGGTTGCAACATACATTCTGCCCAGGAACAAAGGTGGAGCTTTTTGCAAGATTTTCAATAGATCACTAAGGCAAGATTCTGGAAACCTTTCACAGATCCGAGTCAGTTTGAGTCATGTTGGCTGAACGAAGAAGAGGCTCCATCTGTAAAGGATATTGATCCAGAAGGGTCCAAGCAGTTCGGGCTCAAGCAAATCCTTGGACTCAGTAGATGCTATGAAATGTGGGGTTGAGGTTCAGACAAAGTTCTCAGTGCCATGGAGTCTCAGAAGAAAGCTGAGAGCCATGAATAGTTCAAAGCAGTTGTGAGGGAGGGTCAAGGAAGCCTACACCCAGGATTTAATTAGTGCTGCGGAGAAGGATCAAAGCTGAGAGAAACTGAGGCAGTAGCGGCTTACTGAAGCTAGCTATCAGCAAATCAAACATATGGAATTGGGCTCTTTAGTAGGTGGAGTGCTCAGGAATCCAGGAGAGTCCAGTCCCAAGAAAACTGAGTGTCGTGATGTCATGAGTGTCGTTACCAAGATGCAAACAGTGATTGAGGTAGTCCATGTTGGAGCAGCTTTTGAGAGAGTTTCAAAGCTTGATCTTTGAAAGTGAAAATTGAAATCCATTGCAAAGTTTTTAATGAGATTTGATGATCCGCAGAATAACTACTGTCTGAGGGGTGTTGTTATGAATTCCATGGGATCTAGCTTGATCACATTGCCTATGATAGGGTTAGGGTTGATATGCTCTGTGGGGTGTTCGACCACAGTTTGTTACACAATTGCTTCATGCTAATTTTGAATGTTAGCGTTTATGTTGGAAATATTTGTATGTGTTAAACCTCTTGTTAATAATGTTTGCTTGATAAGGTTGTGTTTGTAAGAAGTTGGTTCTTTACTCCTTAACTTAAGGAAGCTGGCTACCTTGTTTCTCAGGCCGAGTCATATACAATCTAATATATAGAATATATATAATCGACAATAACCCTGTCCTTTTAAACTTTGTGGCCCCTTCTAAATGGGTCTCAATGCTTTGTTTAGTAAATGAAAAACCTTTTCCACCTGGACCAGGGCTATTATCCTCTATATGTTCGAGAAATTTATCACTTGTCTCCTTGCTTCCATCTGAAATGTCTTCTATCTCTCTTGATCTTTGAGTGTCATGTCTGGCTTGTTGGCCTCCTGATATGCACTGAAACAAATTAATTATTCAATATTTCATCCATTTCAAGCTCATTACATGCATTCCTCTTCATAGCCCTATTCTCAACTTGATTGGTCTCTTGTCAGCTATGTGTGTGTACAGTGCATTTTGACTGTTTTATATTCTTTCACAATGTCTGATATAGGTTCCTGTTTGCTTTTGCATTTGATTTATGACTTCTTACTTTGCTGGCAAATAGGTTAGGATATCTGGTCGGCATGGACGAGTTGGACCGAAGGGTCTGTTTCCATGCTGTATATCTCTATGACTCTATGACACTATGACCTAATGTAATTTCATGTTTTTGGTCATGATTGATCCTTTCCAGTGATTCTTGTTGGTGAGCTGGTATAAATTAAAAAAAAATTAACCAGTTATCTGTTCAATGTTCTGCAATTATTTGACTCACACTATTCATTTTCAAATGTGTCTGTTTAATTGCAATAATCCGACCACTCAATTTAGCCAATGTCTGGCTAAATTTGAATGCAGCAAATTGCTATTTAATCTGTCATTCCAAAATCGAACTGAACGTTAATTGTCACTGATGTCTATAAATAGTCTTTAAGTCAAGTCTGTGGACTGGGAAACCAAAACCAAGAGATCAAATTGGAATGAGTCAACAATGTGAAAGCCTACTTTTAATTATTAGGATGCTTGTTACATATTGAACAGTTAAACATGACAATAAAGAAATCTATGTCTTTTGTAATTGAAAAGTCCCATAAAAATGATTCTGCTCAAGTATGCTTGTGTACTGCAATATTATTTACAGACATGTACAATATAAAAATTAATAAGGTTATCAGACAATAGGAACAGAAGTAGACCATTCATTCCATCAAGTCTGCTCTATCACTCAACGGCTCTAATCTTTATATATAATCTATCCCAATTTGTTTTTTTGCTCTCTGAATGTGAGGAAGATTTAGCCAATTCAAACAAAGTGCAGCCCAGGAAAGGGCTCTTTAAGGAAATAAAAAATTCTGATCATGCGAGAAACAGCATTAAATTCATTTTAACCCTCCTATCAAGAAACTGATGTCATCACCAGCAAACTGGCCTTCCAATGAAGTCATCAGTGAGTACCACTGAATAAGTTACAAATTCCACACAATAATATTCATTACTCTGTTACTGATATTTGGTTAAAATGACCCGTCAGTAGGAAATTATATTACAACATCTGGGGACATTGTTTCTTTTCTCTACATCAGCCACTTAGAGTCATAGAGATCTAGGTAGCAGAGCAAAAGGGCTTTAGCCCTCATTCCTGATGAAGATCTTAAGCTTGAAACGTCAATTCTCCTGCTCCTCTGATGCTGCCTGACTGGCTGTGCTTTTCCAGCACCACACTCTTCGACTTTAGCCCATTGCGTCTGTGCCAGTCAAAAAAAGCCACCAACTATTCTTGTCCCATTTCCAGTACTTTGAATTGCACTAATTAGTCAGTGAGAGCTTGAGTATCACAGATACAAATACGAATGTCCAGAACTCCAGAATAAAAGTTGTGCTGGCATCTAGCCTTCATCCCTCACAATCCCTCAAGCTCCAACCTACTGCCCATTCTGCATCTATGTCATTTCCTGCTTCCACATGACCCCCTTAGCTCATCATGACCTCTATACCAATCTGTAACCACCCACAGCTTTCAGAGGCCACTGCATTGTCTATACTCATGCCTCTGACTGTCCCCAGATTGGGGCAATTGGAGGTCCTTCATCTCAACCTGGCAAGCAACTTGCCTGAGTTTCCCAATTGGGAAATTAGTACATTGTTTTGCCCACTGGAAATCAGGTGATCGGGGATGTGGTGGATCGAGGCACCTAAGCAACCATTAATTGATTACTAAAGGGCTTTAATTGCTGATGAATTAACAAATATCTCCAGTGGACTGCTCCCAATGCTGAGGTGGTGAGTTTCTCTCCAGAACCAATTTGATTCATTATTTTTTTCTCTGGCCACCTCCCTCATTACCAGCAAGGAAGGTGAAATCAGACACTATAAATTACACTTTAAATAACTGACACAACAACTGATCTACTGTCGTGCAAGCTTCAGCCAACAGTCACAGTTCTGTCTCCATCAGGCAGAATTCTCATCTTTTCCTTCACACAGGTCGATGTGTCACATCAAACAGCAACTTTACTTCGCCTGAATTCTACACTAGTAGTCATCACCAAAACATGATAAATTGCTGCAGAACTTTCTTAGCTCAATTCACACCAGACTTACTGAGATGGATTCCCAAGAGTCACTTTTACTCAACTACTCCTTAACACCTTGGCAGAGTGTAATGCCGATTCTGGTGAATTAATTCCCTTAAAGTGACTGAAGTTGGGTTCGTGACAAACTTAAATGTGATTAATTGTGGCAATCCTGAGAACCTTATCATCACTTTAGCTGCATTCTGTATGCCAAAAGCTGTGGAACACCATGGGTCTATAGTTTCTGTTTCAGGCTGTGGATCAATAGCTATCAGAGGAAGGTCTAGCCTACAGGGTTAATCGCTTTCATTCAGCCTGAATTCATCCTTAATGCACTATAGGTATTCATAGCTCTCACATTAATTTTCTTGGACCATCATCATCACTAAAATGCAATGTTTGGCTGGTTACTTATTTGCAGGGAAAGCTTTTGATGATACAATTACTGCAGGGAGATTGTTCCAACAGTACACTCCTATACGTAGATGTCCTACCTTTGGATACGGGCAGCAATCCACACTCAGTTTGGGGTTGAAACCAAATCACCAATTTTCTGAAGTAAAGCTGTGACTGAAATGTCTACTCAAACCTATTTACAAATGCAAATTCTTCATTGAAACAATGCAAGTGCTAAAGCTTTGTAAAGTATTTTAAAAACATCAGTGTTAATATTTTGAAAATGAGGTTAAGACAAAAAGTAATTAGTTTTAATAAGAGTTTCCTTTTAGTAATCCATTCATAAATAACTGTAGTTTTTCAAAAATAATCTATACAGGACCGTTTACAGTTTCATTGCTGTATATTACAATATAGCACAGATTTGAGGCTAGACGCATCTACCTTTCAGACAGTTCTGTGATATCAAGACATAGAGCTATAGAGGAGAAAGTGAGGTCTGCAGATGCTGCAGATCAGAGCTGAAAATATGTTGCTGGAAAAGTGCAGCAGGTCAGGCAGCATCCAAGGAACAGGAAATTCGACGTTTCGGGCATAAGACCTTCATCAGAAATGGAGCCAGGAGGAGACATGAGAAGTTGTTGGTGGATAGAATCAGGATTAACCCTAAGGATTTCCATAGGTATGTCAGGAATAAAAGAATGACGAGAGTTAAATCAGGATTCCTGATGAAGAGCTTATGCCAGAAACGTTGAATTTCCTGTTCCTTGGATGCTGCCTGACCTGCTGCGCTTTTCCAGCAACACATTTTCAGCATAGAGTTATAGAGTCACAGAGATGTACAGCTCGGAAACAGATCCTTTGGTCCAACCCGTATATGCCGACCAGATATTCCAACCCAATGTAGTCCCACCTGCCAGCATCCAGACCATATCCCGCCAAATCCTTCCCATTCATATGCTCATCCTTTTAAATGCTGTAACTGCATCAGCCTCTACCACTTCCTCTGGCAGCTCATTCCATACATGTACCAACCTCTGAGTGAAACAGTTGCCACTTAGGTCTCTTTTATATTTTTCCTCTCACACCCTAAACCTATGCCGTCAAGATCTGGATCCCCCGTCCCAGGGAAAGGACCTTGTCTATTTATTCTTCCATGGGGAATGGGGAAGGAAACTGCAGGGGATGAGCACATTAAAAATGTGGAGCTTATTCAAGGAAAAGCTCCTGTGTGTTCTAGATAAGTATGTACCTGTCAGGCAGGGAGGAAGATATAGAACGCTTGAGCTGTGGTTTACTAAGGAAGTGGAATCCCTGGTCAAGAAGAAGAAGACTTATGTTAGGACAAAATGTGAAAACTCAGATAGGGCACTTGAGGGTTACAAGGGAATCAGGAAAGACCTAAAAAGAGAGCTCAGAAGAGCCAGGAGGAGACATGAGTAGTTGTTGGTGGATAGAATCAGGATTAACCCTAAGGATTTCCATAGGTATGTCAGGAATAAAAGAATGACGAGAGTTAAATTAGGGCCAAACAAGGATAATAGTGGGAAGTTGTGTGTGGAGTCAGATCAGATAGGGGAAGCACTAAATAATTATTTTTTGACAGTGTTCACTATAGAAAATGAAAATGTTGGCGAGGAAGATACAGAGATACTTGCATCTAGATTAGAAGAGATTGAGGTTCACAAAGAAGAGGTATTAGAAATCCTTCAGAGTGTGAAAATAGACAAGTCCCCTGGGCTGGATGGGATCTATCCTAGGATCCTCTGAGAAGCAAGGGAAGAGATTGCCGAGCCTTGGCCATTGATCTTCAAATCATCATTGTCTACAGGAATAGTGCCTGAGGACTGGAGGATAGCAAACGTGGTTCTCTTGTTCAAAAAGGGTAGTTGAGACAACCCTGGTAAGTCTCACTTCAGTTGTTGGTAAAGTGTTGGAAAAGGTTATAAGAGATTGGATTTATAACCATCTAGAAAAGAATAATCTCATCAGGGACAGTCAGCACGGTTTTGTGAAGGGTAGGTCATTTCTAACTAATCTAATTGAGCTTTTTGACAAAGTGACCAAGCAGGTAGATAAGAGTAAACCGGTTGATGTGGTGTATATGGATTTCAGCAAGGTATTCGGTAAGGTTCCTCACTGTGGGCTATTATACAAAATGCGGAGGAATGAGTTTGTGGGAGACATAGCAGTTTGGATCAGTAATTGACTTGCTGAAAGAAAACAGAGGAATGTAGTTGATGTAACACGTTCATCTTGGTGTCCAGTTACTAGCGGCGTACCGCAAGGGTCAGTGTTGGGTCCACTGCTGTTCATCATTTTTATAAATGACCTGGATGAGGGCTTAGAAGGGTGGGTTAGTAAATTTGCGGATGACACTAATGTCGGTGGAGTTGTGGATAGTGACGAAGGATGTAGTAGGTTGCAGAGAGACATAGATAGGATGCAGAGCTGGGCTGAGAGGTGGCAAATGGAGTTTAATGTGGACAAGTGTGAGGTGATACACTTTGGATGGAGTAATCAGAATGCAAAGTACTGGGCTAATGGTAAGATTCTTGGGAGCGCAGATGAGCAGAGAGATCTCAGTGTCCATGTACATAGATCCCTGAAAGTTGCCACCCACATTGACAGGGTTGTTAAGAAGGCATATAGTGTTTTGGCCTTTATTAATAGAGGGATTGAGTTCTGGAACCAGGAGGTTATGCTGCAGTTGTACAAAGCTCTGGTACGGCCACACTTGGAGTATTGTGTACAGTTCTGGTCACCGCATTATAAGAAGGATGTGGAAGTTTTGGAAAGAGTACAGAGGAGATTTAATAGGATGTTGCCTGGTATGGAGGGAAGGTCTTACGAGGAAAGGCTGAGGGCCTTGAGGCTGTTCAAGACAATCAGAGGGTTAGATAGGGTGGACAGGGAGAGCCTTTTTCCCCGTATGGGAACGGCAAACACTAGGGGACACAACTTTAAAGTGACGGGAGATAGGTATAACATAGATGTCAGAGGTAGTTTCTTTACTCAGAGAGTATTAGGGGTTTGGAATGCTTTGCCTACAATGGTAGTAGATTCGCCAAGTTTAAGCACATTTAAGTCTTCATTGGACAGGCATATGGACGTACATGAAATAGTGTAGATGGGATGGGCTTCAGATTAGTATGACAGGGTGGCACAACATCAAGGGCCGAAGAGCCTGTACTATGCTGTAATGTTCTATGTTCTATGTCCTCATGGTTTAATAAACCTCTAAAACGTCACACCTGAGCCTTCGATGCTCCAGGGCAAACAGCCCCAGCCTATTCGACCTCTCCATACACCTCAAATCCCGCAACCCTGGCAACATCCTTGTAAATCTTTTCTGAACCCTTTCAAGTTTCATAACATCTTTCCAATAGGAAGGAGACCAGAATTGCATGGAATATTCCAAAAGTGGCCCAATCAACGCCCAGTACAGCTGCAAGATGACCTCCCAATTCCTGGATTCAATATTCTGACCAATAAAAGAAAGCAAACCAAATGACTTCTTCACTATCCTATCGACCTGCGACTCCACTTTCAGGGTGCAACGAACCTGCACTCCAAGGTCTCTTTGTTCAGCAACACTCCCTAGGAACTTACCATTAACTGCATATGTCCTGCTAAGATTTACTCACCCAAAATGCAGCACCTCGCATGTATCTAAATTGAACTCCACCTGACACTTTTCAATCCATTGACCCATCTGATCAACCTCCTGTTTTGATCCAAGGTAACCTTTTTCATTGTCCGCTACACCTCCAATTTTGATGTCATCTGCAAACTTACTAATTATACCTCTTAAGCTCACATCCAAATCATTTATATAAATGATGAACATTAGTGGACCCAGCATTGATCCTTGTGGCACTCCACTGGTCACAGGCCTCCAATCTGAAAAATAATCCTCCACCACCACCCTCTGTATTCTGCCTTCATGTCAGTTCTGATTCCAAATGGCTTGTTCTCCCTGTATTCCATGAGATCTAACCTTGCTAAACAGTCTCCCATGAGGAACCTTGTCAAATGCCTTATTGAAGTCCATATAGATCATGTCTACCACTCTGCCCTCATCAATCCTCTTTGTTACTTCTTCAAAAAGCTCAATCAAATTTATGACATTTACCAACCTCTCTAACAACCATTAACAGCAGGTGAATAGGTAGCAGAAAAAGACAAACAACCAGTAATTGAAAAACATGTGGAGAGTAGAACAGAAAAAGAGAGCAAGAAATGTGATTAACAGAGAGATTCAAGAAATTTGCATGCCCAAACTGGCTGAACAGTCACTGAAAGAAGGGCAGAGGTTCACGAGCTACCACACTGCAACAAGATGAGCTACAAAGCCCAGCAACAAACAATTCCATAGACCCTTGTGCACAGTGAGGTGGTGGGGGGTTCAGATGAAATCCTGGTCAGGAATTGGTGAGGAAATTGCTGCATAAGATAATGAAAGTATTTGATGCATATTTCAATCTCAAAATGAACACCATTGTTGAGGGAGCGAAGTTGAACATGTATGATGAGAGTTACAGAGTCATAGAGTCATAGAGGTGTACAGCATGGAAACATACCCTTTGGTCCAACACATTCATGCCGACCAGTTATCCCAACCCAATCTAGTTCCACCTGCCAGCACCCGGCCTATATCCCTCCAAACCCTTCCTATTCATATACCCATCCAGATGCCTTTGAAATGTTGCAATTTACCAGCTTCCACCACTTCCTCTGGCAGCTCATTCCATACACATACCACCCTCTGTGTGAAAAAGTTGCCCCTTAGGTCTCTTTTATATCTTTCCCCTCTAGTTCTGGACTCTCTGACCCCAGGGAAAATACTTTGACTATTTATCCTATTCATGCCATTCATAATTTTGTAAACCACTATAAGGTCATCTCTCAGCCTCCGACACTCCAGGGAAAAACAGCCCCAGCCTGTTTAGCCTCTCCTTATAGCTCAAATCCTCCACCCTGACAACATCCATGTAAATCTTTTGTGAACCCTTTCAAGTTTCACACCATCTTTCCGATAGGAAAGAGACCAGAATTGCTCACAATATTCCAACAATGGCCTAACCAATGTCCTGTACAGCCGCAACATGACCTCCCAACTCCTGTATTTAATAGTCTGACCAATAAAGGAAAGCAGACCAAATGCCTTCTTCACTATTAAATCTACTTGCGACTCTACTTTCGAGGAGCTATGAACCTGTACTCCAAGGTCTCTTTGTTCAGCAATACTCTCGAGGACCTTACCATTAAGTGTATAAGTCCTGCTAAGATTTGCTTTCCAAAAATGCAGCACCTTGCATTTATCTGAATTAAACACCATCTGCCAATTCTCAGCCCATTGGCCCATCTGATCAAGATCTTGTTGTAATCTGAGGTAATCTTCTTAGCTGTCCAACACACCTCCAATTTTGGTGTCATCTGCAAACTTACTAACTGTACCTCTTATGCTCGCATCCAAATCATTTCTATAAATGATAAAAAGTAGAGGACCCAGCACTGATCCTTGTGGCACTCCACTGGTCACAGGCCTCCAGTCTGAAAAACAACCCTCCACCACCACCCTCTGTCTTCTACCTTTGAGCCAGTTCTGCATCCACATGGCTAGTTCTCCCTGTATTCCGTGACATCTAACCTTGCTAACCAGTCTCCCATAAGGAACCTTGTCGAACTCCTTACTGAAGTCCATATAGATCACATCTACCGCTCTGCCCTCATCAATCCTCTTTGTTGCTTCTTCAAAAAACTCAATCAAGTTCGTGAGACATTATGTCCCACACACAAAACCATGTTGACTATCCCTAATCAGTCCTTGCCTTTCCAAATACATGTACATCTTGTCCCTCAGAATTCTGTCCAACAACTTGCCCACCACCAAGGTCAGGCTCACTGGTCTATAGTTCCCTGGCTTGTCATTACCACCCTTCTTAAACAGCAGCACCATGTTCGCCGACCTCCACTCTTCCGGTACCTCACCTGTGACTATTGATGATACAAATATCTCAGCAAGAGGCCCAGCAATCACTTCTCCAGCTTCCCACAGAGTTCTCGGGTACACCTCATCAAATCCTGGGGAATTATCCACCTTTGTGCATTTCAAGACATCCAACACTTCCTTCTCTGCAATATGGACATTTTTCAAGATGTCACCATCGATTCCCTTACATTTTGTATCTTCCATGTCCTCACCCACAGTAAGCACTGTTGCAAGATACTTATTTAGTATCTCCCCCATCTCCTGCGGCTCCACACAAAGGCCTTCTTGCTGATCTTGGAGGAGTCCTATTCTCTCCCTAGTTACCCTGTTGTCCTTAATGTATTCTCCATAATTCTATTTACCAAAGCTATCTCATGCCCCCTTTTTGCCCTCCTGATTTCCCTCTTAAGTATATTCCTACTGTCTTTATACTCTTCTAAAGATTCACTTGATCTATCTGGTCTATACTTGACATATGCTTCCTTCTTTTTCTTAAGCAAACTCTCAATTTCTTTAGTCATCCAGCAGTCCCCGTACCTACCAGCCTTTCCTTTTACCCTAACAGGAATATACTGTCTCTCAGCCGTCCCTTTACCTGTGAACATCTACCCCCCAATTAGCTTGCAAAAGTCTTTGCTTAATACCATCAAAATTGGCCTTTTTCCAATTTAGAAATTCAAGTTTTAGATCTGGTCTATTTTTTTCCAACACTATTTTAAATCTAATAGAATTATGTTTGCTGGCCCCAAAGTGTTCCCCCACTGACAACTCAATCACCTGCCCTTCCTTATTTCCCAAGAGTAGGTCAAGTTTTGCATCTCCTTTAGTAGGTGCATCCACATAATGAATCAGAAAATTTTCTTGTACACTCTTAACAAATTCCTCTCCATCTAAACCCTTAATACTATGGCAGTCCCAGTCTATGCTTGGAAAGTTAAAATCCCCTACCATAACCACCCTATTATTCTTACAGATAACTGAGATCTCCTTACAAATTTGATTCCCAATTTCCCTCTGACTATTAGCGGGTCTATAATACAATCCCAATAAGATGATCATCCCTTTCTTATTTCTCAATTCCACCCAAGTAACTTCCCTGGATGTATTTCTGGGAATATCCTCCCTCAGCGCAGCTGTAATGCTATTCCTTATCAAACATTCCACTCCCCCTCCTCTCTTGCCTTCCTTTCTATCCTCCCTGTAGCATTTGTATCCTGAAACATTAAACTGCCAGTCCTGTCTATCCCTGAGCCATTGTTCTGTAATTGCTATGATATCCCAACCCCATGTTCCTAACTATGCCTTGAGTTCATCTGTCTCCCCGGTTAGGCCTCTTGCATTGAAGTAAATGCAGTTTAATTTATCAGTCCTACCTTGTTCTCTGCTTTGTCCCTGCCTGGCCTGACTGTTTGACTCCTTTCTTTTCTCAACTGTGCCAGTATCAGATTGATCTCTTTCCTCACTATCTCCCTGATTTCCACCACCTCCTAACCCCCACCTTCCCACCCCCCTTCCCCCCCCCGTCCCACCCCCCCCACCCACCACCCCACCCCAACCTTACTAGTTTACATCCTCCCGAGCAGCTCTAGCAAATCTCCCTGCCAATACATTAGTCCTCTTCCAATTTAGGTCCAATCCATCTTTCTTGTACAGGTCACTTCTACCCCAGAAGAGATTCTAATGATCCAAAAATGTGAGTCCTTCCCCCACACAACAGCTCCTCAGCCATGTATCCATCTGCTCTATCCTCCTATTCTTGCCCTCACCAGCTTGTAGCACTGAGAGTAATCAAGATATTACTACTCTTAAGGACCTCTTTTTCAAACTCCTGCCTAACTCTCTGTAATCTCCCTTCAGAATCTCATCTTTTTCCCTTCCTATGTCATTGGTTCCAATGTGGACAATGGTCTCTTGCTGGCCCCTCTCCCCCTTGAGAACATTCTGCACCCTCTCTGAGACATCCTTGATCCTGGCACCAGGGAAGCAACACACCATTCTGATTTTTCCCTGCTGGCCACAGAAACGTCTGTCTGTGCCTTGGACTAGACAGTCCCCTAACACAATCGATCTCTTGGAACCTGACGTACCCCTCATTGCATTAGAACCTGTCTCAAAACCAGAAACATGGCTGTTCGTGCTACATTCCCCTGAGAATCCATGTGTTCAAGTATAGAGGTATATGCCTCACATACAATCACTCTCCCTGCGTAATGGAGTCAGTCAGCTGAGAGTATTGCTCAGCAGACTGTGAGGAGCACAAAGGCAGAAGTCTGATGCACAAAAGTCAAGAAGTGGAACGCTGAAGCTTGACAGAGATTTGTAAGGAATTGGCCTGATTTCATGTTTCAGATGACATAACATTAAAATTAAATCTAAGCTGTACAAGGGTGATGCTAGGAAGCATTTACTGACACAAATAACAATGGAAATCTGGAACATTCACCTCAGAAAAAAGAAATCAGGCCACACATCAGTTGAAAATGTCAAAGCTGAGATTGGTAGACAAATGTTAGATGAGAGTTTTCAGCTTGGCAGGAGAAAGGCAAATAGCTAAAGTTCAGCTGCAGATCACAGAGGATCTAAAAATCTAAATGAGAGGAAAGGTTTGAAGAGCTAAATGACTTGCCACTGTTACTACTGTCCTAGGAACCTATGTGTGAAAGAGAAGTTGTGATTGTTCCCTAAATTCAAAAGGTCAGAGGGCTAAGGTGGTTAGGAAAGTTATTCGACATACTACAGTTTGTGAACAAATTACACTGCTCTATCACTCTGTGTCATGCAATGGCAGTTTGCAGTCTGGATTAGGCATCTGGCAAATTCTCATTCTAAAAGTGGAGAAGTATCATTAGAACAGACAGCAATAAGGACCAGGATACCTCTTCACCTGCACCAACCAAAATTTAGACTTGCCACCTGACTGAATTGAAAATGAGGATTGATAAGTGTGATTTTCTGGTGGAATTCCATTCACTTCAGGTGAGATCAGGGAAGCAGATCAGGCACTGTTCTGCCAGTAACCTTGCAATTACCGAACAAAAAGAAATGAGCCGTCTTTAAAATTGGCTGTCTGGTGGCAACTTTTAATTCCATATGTTGGGACCAAAACACTTCCATTGCCCTATCCACCAACCAATCCACCATAAAGCATGCCAAAAATATTAAAGTTATAAGCTGACCCCAGAACTGAGGTTATGGTCAATGGAAGCCCCTCAACCAAGGGTAATACCTGCATCAATAACTTGTAACCTGCTTTTAACACAATGCAAAATTGTTGTTCACTTGACTGGACAAGGAAGGGTGGATGGAGTATGCACAGACATGGTAAAACAGTCAAGAAGGATGTCACAGAATCCCTACAGTGTGGAAGCAGGCCATTCAGCTCAGCAAGTCCACATCAATCATCCAAGGAGCACCCCACCCAAACCCACTTCCCAAACCTATATTTCCAATGGTTAATCCACCTAACCTGCGCATCTTTGAACTGTGGGAGGAAACCCACACAGATATGGGGAGAATACACAAACTCCAGAGACAGTTGTCCAAGGCTGGAATCAAACCTGGGTCCCTGGTGCTCTGAGGTAGTAGTGCTATCCAGTGAGCCACCATCCCAAAGTTTCTTAAATGGAAATTGTTCATCTAAATATATCTGATGTCAGATTAAGCAGCTGATTCGGTCAGATAGTAAGCGATAGAATGGATGCACTCCATTTCCAGCCCTTATTTCCCCACAATAGGTTTTTACAAGAATATAGTTTTCAACTCAGTGAGTGTTTAACCATTCAAAGTGCTCTGATTGTAAATGACACACAAACAGGTTTTATTGTGTACTTTATTGTAAAGAAAAAATGTATTGATCTCAACAAGAATTACAAAAATGCTTACAGACATGGAAGGTATTATCAACAGCTCTATCAAGCAACATTTGCTCAGCAATATCAAGTCAATTATCTTTTCTAACAAAAAAGAGAACATAACCACTCTCCTTTATAATCAGTAGCGTTACCATCACTGGATCCCATCCTAGCAACATCCAGGATTACCGTTAACCAGAAATTGAACTAGAATTTCATATATGTACCATTGCTCCAAGAGCAGATCAGAGGTTAGAAATCCTGCAGCAAGTAACTCACCTCCTAAACCTCCCCACTCAACACCTGTCCACTGTCTACAAGGCACAATTCAGAATTCTGATGGAATACTCCCCACATGCCTGAATGAGTGCAGCTCCAACAACAGTCAAAAAGCTTGACACCATCTAAAGCAAAGCAGTTTACTTGATTGGTACCAAGTCTACAAATATTCACTCCCTTCACCACCACAGAGCACAGGTATATGGGAATATCTCCACACCTCCAAACTAATCACCAACCTGACTTGAAAATATATCATTGTTTCTTCAGTGTCACTGGGTCCAAATCCTGGAATTCCCTCCTTTACAGCATTGTGGGACTATCTACAGCATTAGACTACAACTGAGCACCACATCTCAAGGGAAATTGGTGGCCAATAAGTGCTTGTCTAGCTAGCAATGTTCACATGTATAAATTATTTGTTTTTTAAAATAAGCATTCAAGGTGATGCACACATGTAACCACACCGAAACACATACATAGAATCACACACGCAACACATATATGCACACATACAGACACACGCTCACTCAGACATATGCACATGCACACATACACGTACACAGACATATTCTTTTTCACACACTCTGATACATTAAGTAGTTTGAAACTACAAAACAAGTCAGTTATGTATAAATTCAGTAGTCATAGAGTGTACAACATAAAGGAGGCCTCTTCAAGTCTGTACCAATAGATTGGTACTTTGGATATTTTCAGACTGGGCTCAAAGTTTGTCCCAAATGTTGAAATTGCATGTTTTAATAATATTGCTGGACAATTTCAATTTGATTCCTGAAGAAGGGCTCATGCCCGAAACGTCGATTCTCCTGCTCCTTGGATGCTGCCTGACCTGCTGCGCTTTTCCAGCAACACATTTTCAGCAGCAATTTCAATTTGATTTCCTGGATTCAGCAGCTGCTGGAGTGGTTGATTATTAGATGCTGTTGGTTACATACAGCTTGTCAAACAACATGAAGGATGGAAGCTTCTAGAATGGTGGAGAAAGATAGAGAGAGAGAGAATCTTTCTGCTCAGGATCCGTATTCACATACATCTATTATTTTTCTGTTCTGTAACTGGCCTGGCATTAACCCAATTATTAAATATAAAGTTGTTGTATTTAATTTTATCATCATATTCATACCTCCCATCAACTGACCAATTACCAAAACATGATCACAGGAAGTTGATTCCAGGCCCATCATTTAAAAGTCATTAAACTAAGGCTGAAACAGTTCTCATCAAGCCAGATTGCATTATCCAAAGTGATTGCATCTAATGGCTTCCTCCACCCATAACTGAATCCATAGATGCTGAGTGCTTTGTGAATGGCTCAAGAGATGAGCTAATCCCATCCCTCTAAAGTGATTGTCTCTACTGGGTTCTCCTGAACAGTCCCAACACTCTTACTCATGGCATTACAATTTATAGAGTACAGTTATACAAATGTTCAGGCACCTCAGATAGTCAATTAGTAGTTTCAGCCAAATAAATAAATAAAACTATTTTCTCTACAATGCATGGATTTTTAACACTGCAATTATAACTTGTGCTCCATTGGTAAAACAAATTTTGTGGTGGTGTGGAAATCAAAGCAGCAATTTCCAGTTAAATTCATAAATCAGGGAATTGTTGTCTGAGCTACCCTACTCCTCCAGAATCTTTGCCACATTAATACCTTGCCAATTATGGGTTTTTGGCATTGAAATCTCAATGGTCTAAAGTTGCTGCACTCACCTAATATATACTTGCCAGGAAAATGTAGGGCTCATCCATTCCAACTGAGCAGTAAATGTTAATTACTGCCAAATAACCTCTCTAGCCTTGAAAATTAATTTTGATAATTGTGGGTCTTCAAGCCTTCAGGTTTGAATGACAGTACAGGGCATCCCTGATTTATGAACATCTGACTTATAAACACTAGTACATACAAACACAATCCCATTCAGAGATGTAATTTCAAAAATCCAATATCAGATCATTTCCTGTACTTACAAACTTTATATTGTCCTGCATTGTGTTTTGACTTGTGTACAAATCAATTTGCGATTGGACTCCAGAATAGAACCTGTTCACAACCCAGGGATTAGAGATTAATAAACATTAAATAATGATATTTTTACTATGCTTATTTCTATCCAACTTTTCTACATGTCTCTTTCATTCTGTATCTAATTTAAGATTTCATTAACTATTGCAATGGATATTTTTGGTCAGTATCTGCACTTCTTATTAACAATTGTTCAATATAATTGGTGAAAGATATGCACAATTTCTTGTCAGGTTCACACAGATATCTGTAGAAAGTGCAGTGGTTTTTCTCAATAGCTGGCTGACAGAAACTTTGGCTGAATTTTTATACGACACAGAGGGAAAGGGAAGGCAGATTTAGCGCTGGATGGCACACTCAACTTCCCAATTGCCAAGCAATATTGGTGACCAAGTAAGAAATGGAAGGCAGTGTTGCTAATCACTCAGTGATGGGATGGGAGTTGATATCCGATGCAGAAAGACTGCTAGTGCTATTTATAAAGAGCTTCCATGATCCAACCATGATGCAATTCTCCCTTGCTACAGCATCCATTCCTGTAGCTCTCCTCTGAACAATTAGGCCTACATATCCTATGACTAGTGACATGGTAGCTCAGTGGTTGCCACTGCTGCCTCACAGTGCCAGGAACACAGGTTTGATTCCTGCCTCAGGCAACAGTCTGTATGGTGTTTGCACATTGCTCATGTCTGCGTGGGTTTCCTCCAGGTGCTCTGGTTTCCTCCCACAATCCAAAGATGAGCAGATCAGGTGAACTGGCCATGCTAAATTGCCCATAGTGTTCAGGGATCTGTAGGTTAGGTACATTAATCAGGGGTAAACATAGGGGAATGGATCTGGATGGATTACTCTTCGGAGAGTTAATGTGGAATTGTTGAACCAAATGGCCTGTTTCCACACTGTGGGAATCATAGAACTTATGATTCTATGACCTTCTATGATAAAATCTCCAGAAACCGAACTCTCCCATATGCTCAGGAGACATCCACAGGAAAGATGTACTTGTTGGTATGGTGTGGGCTCTGGTTTCAGTGACAACTCAAAAAAATCACTGAAGATCACTGAATGAATGAATCCCTGTATCTTCTCATTTCCCCCAGGGATAGAAGGAGTTTTTCTTGGCTGAACAAACAAGCCTGCTTGGAGATTGTAAAGGAAGTCGGAGGCTGTGGGATCATCCAGAGCATCTGGCTGCAGTGCTGTGAATGTTATTCTGCAACGATGAGGCTGACACTTTGGGTCCCTAAGGGATCAGCAATTGGATACAGTTAAGGCTGTGCATGCTTTGCAGGGAGAGCCAACCATGTAGGCGACTCTAGGTGAATTCTGTAGCATCTCCTGTGATAAGCGTAGCCTCGGATCTGTCAGAGGATCATCTTATATCATCTTTGTTGGAGGCTGCCTCACATTCCTCAATGAGCTCAGCTTGCCAACTCTCCTTCCCCCCCCAAACAAAATAAGCCGGCCCACAAGCACCAGCACGTGCAATATACAACAAAAGACCTCTAAAACCAATCCTTGACCACTAAAGATCATACTGATTTAACATTTTACTCTTGAGTTAAGGCTCAGTATCATTAATTAAGATCATGTTCCTATTTAGGGTCAAGTTTAATCTGTATAACTCTATTCCTTCCCAGCTATGCACATGCCATCACATGAGTCACACCATAGGAAACGACCACAATGTCAAGCCCCAAGATTGAATGAGTACTTTGTGTCTGCCCCTGTACTTGAGAAACCTCACTTTCTAAAGGGTTTATTTCCTACGAGTAAGAAGCCTGATCTCGTGACTTAGATTGTTGGTTATTCTCTTGTACAGTGCTTCACACAAGCCAAATGAAATTGCTCTCCCTGTCTGGGGGAAATTACTTGGCTGAGAAATGCTGCATCTGTCTGCAGCAGGTGAGGTACAAGGGCCTTTTCAAAGTCCCTTATTCCAAACTCTGAGTTAGCACTGTTTTGGATATGAGCCGGTTACACCCATCAAATGGCTAGAGCTCCAAACAAACCATGGAAAATTATCAACCTAGCATTGATATGATAGTGAGAACAATCTGTGCTAACATTGACATGATCAAAGAAAGTGCATAGTGTTACACTTTTATTGCAGGCAGCGTATGTCAGTGTAGTAGCAGCATTAGGGAGGACATGGAAAGATTCTTTCTGGATGTAAGACCAAAACCAGTGCCAGCTGCCTCTTAGTTTGATGACCAACAAAGATAAAGCAAGAAGTCTGTGTGAGCCCTTACAGAATGAGCAGGGTGAGAGTTTACAGTCAGATGGTTCCATTGTGAGTCATAGATGGTTTCAACACCTCTAAGAGGCATTTCCATCTGCACGATGTTAGAATATCTGGTGAAGCAGCTCGTGCCAATCCAGGAATGACTGTGAAATTTGCCGAAGAGACTCAGCCAAACTAGCTTTCAATGATAGAAAGATTAGGCATTTTTAAGGAAAAAGAGTCCCAGAAATAGTACATTTCACAACAGGAAAATATGACATCAGGATTTAAAATGGCACAAGGTCACCTGACAATTCCACTGGATGGGAGATGTTAAAATTCAACCTGTTAAGCTGTGTCAATCTCATTAAGGTTTTGAAGGCATTATTTTGTTATCTAGCTGAAGTGTTAGGGAACTCTTCCTTGGGTCTTCCTCCTTCTCCTTGTTTGGTCCATCTTCTATCTGTGATCAGGATTACTGCCTACAAGGACCATATTCTGCCCCTGAAGACTTGTCGACACCCTTATTTCTTGGAGCTGGGAGCTTATTCTATGTCAATTAATCAATGAGTCTCTTTGGACAATAACCTGGAGCAGCTATCAGGTGAAGATAAAAAATCTGCAGATGCTGGAATCCAAAATAGACAAGCAGGAGGTTGGGAGGACACAGCAAGCCAGGCACCATCAGGAGATGGAGAAGTCAGTGTTTCGGGTATAATTCTTCTTCAGTTGAATGTCAGTTGTCATTTCAACTAAGACCAAAATCATTCATTATCTCAAACACTGCATTGATTAAAAGGTAATGTGGGCTGATAATTCTTTGACAATGAGGTGATTGAACATCATGACCTCGGTGATTCTTGTGATCTCTTCTTTGTCTTTGTACGCCAGAGATTTATTTTATGTGTGTAGAAGGCTAGCTCCTACTGTAACACAGTAAAATGAGGACTCATGCTCTGCAGTAAATACTAAACATGGAATACTGAAATAATTCATTTTTAGATGGATTCCAATTACCAGTTTCTCTCAAGTGTAGAGGAAGTCTTTGGTTGAAAGACAGTTATAATAGAGCATTGTTGCTATTTGGTTGTTGCTGGCTACAATTTCCAGTTCCTTTCATTTTGCTTTTGAAGATAATAATGTGATTAGAAAGGTTTCCAACTCCACACAGAACAGCAGCTGTTCTCTTTCCCTGGCATTGTTTGCCAACTGACTAATATGCAAGGAGTAGAGATCTAAATCACAGCAGTGCTTATAAATCCATTTACTACACAGTAGATTGGACAGGTAAAACTGTCTTGCTCTTTGTTAGGACAGTGTTGAAGGTTAGATCATTTAATCAGCTTTGTGAATGCCCAAACTGCCTAAATAAACCCAGAAGCAATACAAATGCTCTTCAATACAATATTTTGTATGTGTGCATTGTCTGTAGATGACATTAATACCAGCCAATTGCTAAGCAACTGCTAACATAGAAATGCATTCTGCTGGCTAAATTATATTGTTAATGCATTTTATTATGCAAAGTGGGGGTTTAAAAGGAGAAAAATATGTAAAATAAGTAGAATATACATCAATATAGAATAATTGTCTTCTACATCCATTAAAAGAAGGATTGTCACAGTAAAATATTTTGCCAACTACCTTGTCAGACACTTTGGATTATGCTGTCAATGAGTTTTCCAAAGTAGCTTTCATTAAAAAGAATTGTTTACAGTATATCTTTGTCGTGCCTTTCACATTACAAAATGTCCCAGGGTGTTTCACAAGAACATCACCAAATTAATTTTGACAATGAGCACAAAGAATGCAGGCTATTATAGCCAGAAGCTTGGTCAAAACGTTAGGATTTAAGGAGTATCATTAAAAATGCAGAGAGGTAGGGTGGGCGTGTGAGGGCTGTAGGGCTGGACAGGATTGCTGAAATAGGGAGAAGGAGGTTAAGAATGGATTTAAAATCTGAATGATAATTTTTGATCAAGGCATTTCATCACTGTGGGTTGTTAGTTAAATAGGAATTGTTGCGAGTTAGCAGGCCAGCACTGGAGGCTTGGATGTGCTAATGGTTATGGAAGGCGTAAAGCAGGAGTTTAGCAAAGGCATGAATGAGAGTATAATGAGCAGAAAAACTGAGACAGGGTGAAGTTGGGTGATAATACAAAGTTGATCTTTGTAGTGCTGGGAAATGTAGTTGGATGTACATTTCAGAGTCAAAGTAGCAAACAGTCTTCATAAAGTTAGAGAAAGAGAGAGAGTGTGGGTGACAAGTGAATGAGAGTTTGTGGCAGAGAATAAAAACAATGGCTCAGGGCTGCCCAACATTTGCTGTGATTGTTATTTGTAGTTCTTCCTTCCAGGAAATCTGCTGTCATGGTGCACCACACCCATCTGTCCTTCACCTTCCTCAAACATTCACTGCAGTTCGTCTGTAACTACTCTGTGACATCCCCCGTCCCACTATGCTGAGATCAATATCTCTATTGCTCTCCACTTTTCACACTTGGAAAGATTCCTCATAGCCTTTTAGCTCTGATCAAATGGCCAAGATTCTGATACTTTCTTTTCTAGATGGACATCACTTCTTAAAATTTTTATTACGCTTAAAATTTCAAATACCGCTTCATTTGATGAATGTCTCTAAATGGAAATTTTAGCAGATGTCTTACCAACTATAATTCAAAGGACTTTATTTTCTTCTAAGGATTTTTTTACTTATTGTCCAGGTTTCTAAGGCAACAGGAAAATGGAGACAATGTAAGTCTTATGACTTTTTTTCTGGTTTACAAGTTTCAGCCTTCTCATTATTAACAATCCTCTGTCTTCCCAAAATTACTTTTGCCTCTCTCTCTCTATCCTAAATTCTACATCACATCTGATATTTCCTGTGATCTATTGACCTAAAAAAAATCTACTTGTTCCAGTATGATACCATCCACTTCCACCTCAACATCTTTAAATATATTCCTTCTAACTATGTTGGCTCTTGTCTTTTGGGTGTTCATATTCAATCCACATTCCGAATTTCAAGATTTTACTTGATCTGTTATATTTTTTAGGACCTACTCTGAATCTGTAAACAGATTGCCATCACCATATAGTTGGAGGAAATTTTTACTTGTCTGTACTTGAAACCTGATAATTTTCAGATTACATAGGGACAGTGGAGAGATTAAGGGAAGTGGAAGTGGTGGTGAGGTGCAGCTTTTGGACAAAAAGAAAGTTCCAATTAAAACATGTCTGTGCTCCGACACACATAGCATCAGTAAGCATTGTGCAGTGGCCAATGTGGTTTTGGAAAAAAACAGAGGTTGCTAGAAAAGCTCAGCAGGTCAGACAACATCTGTGAAGAGAAATCAAAGTTAACATTTCATGTCCAGTGAGCCTTTCTCAGAACTGATGGTAGCGAGGAAAATGTTAGTTTATATGATAAACAAACAAAGGAGTCAATAACGATCTGCCTGGGAGAGTGAATAGTTGTTAATAGAGACTGGTAGTGACTAACAGTAGGTAGTGTGCAATGGCAAATTATGTGATAACAAGGCCTGGTGTGTGGGGTGGAGGGTTACGACATGGGGGAATTCAGGCCCTATAATTATTGAACTTAAAACTGAGTCCAGAGGGCTGCAGGGTCCCTAAATGGAAAATGAGGTGTTGCTCTTCTAGCTTATGCTGAGCTTCACTGGACCATTGCAGCAAACCTAAGACAGAGGTGTTGGCCAGGGAACAGAGTGGTTTGTTAAAGTGGCAGGCAACTGGAAGCTCAGGGTCTTATTTGCAGGCAGAATGTAAATGTTCTGCGAAACTATCACCCATTGTACACCTCATTTCCCCAGTATGGAGGAGACCACATTGTGAGCAGCAAATGGAGTAGACTAGATTGTGTGTAGTGCAGGTAAAGTGCTGCTTCACCTGGAAGGTATGTTTGGGCCCTTATATACTGAGGAGGGAGGAGGTAAATGGGTAGGTATTACACTTTCAGTGACTGCAGGGGAAGGTGCTGTGGGGCTGTGAGGGAGTGTAGGGAGTGAAGGAAGGGTGGACCATGGTGTCCCAAAGGGAACAGTCCCCGTGGAAGACAGATGAGGGAGGTAAGGGGAATATGTGTCTGGTAGTGGCATCTTGCTGGAGGTGATGAAAATGGTGGCTGATGATCTTCTGGAAGTGAATACTGGTGGGATGGCAGGTAAGAACAGGGGGATCCCTATCGCTGTTGTGGGAGGAAAGAAAAAGGGAGAGAGCAGAAGTTGTGTTCTGTAAGGCTCAGTGTTGGGACCACAACTTTTCACTTTATACTTTAAAGGTCTAGATGAAGGAACTGAGGGCATTCTGACAAAGTTTGCAGATCATAGGCAGAGAGACAGGTAGCATTGAGGAGGCAGGGAGGCTGTAGAAGGATTTGGACAGGTTAGGAGAGTGAGCAAAGAAGTGGCAGATGGAGTACCATGTGGGAAAGTGTGAGGTAGGAAAAACAGAAGCAGGGACTATGTTCTAAATGGGGAGAAAATTCAGAAGTCTGAAGTGCAAAGAGACTTGGTAGTTCTAGTCCAGGATTCTCTCAAAGTAAACTTGCAGGTTGAGTCAGTAGTTATGAAGGCAAATGCAATGATGGCATTTATTTTGAGACAACTTGAATATGAAAGCAGGTATGTACTTTTGAGTTTCTGTAAGGCTCTGGCCCAGCCACATTTGGAGTACCCTGTATTGTGTGCAGTTTTGGGCTCTGTGCCTGGGGAAGGATGTACTGGTCCTGGAGCATGTTCAGAGGAGGTTCACGAGAATGGTCCCAGGAATGAAAAGCTTAAAATGTGAGGAACATTTGAGGACTCTGAATCTATACTTGATGGAGTTTAGCAGAATGGAGGAGATTTAATTGAAACTTACAGAATACTGAATAGCCTGGACAAAATAGATGTTGGGAAGATATTTCCATTGATAGGAGAGACTAGGACCTGAGAGCATAGTCTTAAAGTAAAGGGAAGTACAATGGAGATAAGGAGAAACTTCTTCAGCCAGAGACTAGTGAATTTATGAAATTCATGTCACAGAAGGCTGTGGCAGCCAGGTCATTGAGTGTATTTAAGACTGAGAAAGATAGGTTCTTGATTGCCAAGGGGAACAAGGGTTATGGGGAGAAAGTGGGAGCGTGGGGATGAGAAACATATCAGCCATGATTGAATGGCAAAGCAAACTCAAATGGGCTAAATGGCCTAACTTCTGTTCCTATGTCTTATGGTCTTAAGTGCGGGAGATGGCATCCACAAGCGGAAGATCATCAACCGCCATTTCCTCCACCTCCAGCGAGATGCCACCATCAGACACATATTCCCCTCCCGCCCCTCATCTTCCTTCTGCAGGGACTGTTCCCTCTGGGACACCGTGGTTCACTCATCTTTCACTCCCAACACTTCCACACAGCACCTTCCCCTGCAGCCACTGAAAGTGTAATACCTGCCCGTTTACCTCCTCCCTCCTTAGTATCCAAAGGCCCAAAAATACCTTCAGGGTGAAGCAGCATTTTACTTGCATTTCTCACAATCTAGTGTACTGCATTTGCAGTAAATGCGGTCTCTTCTACATTGGAGAAATGAACTGTAGAGTGGGAGACCGCTTCACAGAACATTTACATTCTGCCCGCAAAAAACACACCTGCCTGTTCCCTGACCAACATCTCTGACTCAGGCTGGCTGCCGTGCTCCAATAAAGCCGAGCATAAGCTGGAAGAACAACATCTCATTTTCCACTTGAGGACACTGCAGCCCTCTGGATTCAATATTGAGTTCAATAATTTTAGGGCCTGAACACCCCCCGTGTTCCAGCTCCCTACCAAACACACCAGGCCTTATTATCTCATAGTCTGCCATTACACACTACCTATTGTTAGGCTCTACCAGTCTCTATCAACAACTATTCACCCTCCAAGCCAGATCATTATTGACTTGTTTCTCTTTCCAACTCTTCAGGTTCTATCCTCAACTATTGTTTACTCCTTACTTCCTCCCTCCTCCCCACCCTACCTTCTTCATATAAACCGATATTTTCCTAGCTACCATCAGTTCTGAGGAAGGGTCACCGAACCCAAATGTTAACTGTTATTTTTCTTCACAGGTGCTGCCAGATCTGTGAGCTTTTCCAGCAACTTCTGTTTTGCCTCTGATTGACAGCATCTGCAATTCTTTCAGTTTTTATTTCATTTTGGAACAGTCTGGTTTTTACAGCAGGCTGCTCCTGGCAGTACCAGGAACTGGTCCAGCCTGAAAATCCCCAAATGAGGTGTTAATGCTCTTTTGACATAAAATATACACAACTTGACTAGCACTTGAGTTCAGAAGGCAAACAATTCTGAGAAATGTGCTCCAACAAGTGAAAATGATTTTTTAAGTGCACATTAAAACCAATGCACCTGAGTACTGGAGACAAATGTTACATTGACATGGGAGTACTGTTGATGTGAATAAGTTGAAAGGAACATAAAGTAACCAAAAAACATGTTATCTTTCCTTTAGAAGTTAAGGATCCAAAAAAATTGTTTGAATAATAAATCATGGTTATGTGACTAGTTCCTCTTCTAATCATTACTTGATCATGTTTCTTTAAAAACAAAGATATCATTAGTGATCTCTTACAGTGAAACAAGCCAATATAATGGGCTTCGATCTAAAATACAATTATTTATCTTTTAGAAACATGGCACACGTTAGTGTCTAATCGTTCATTAGAGGCACTGGGACAAATAAGGAAGCTGTTTTATATGCTACTCATTTTAGTTTTCCATTGAGTGAAGGAAATGGGAAAATGCACGTGAGGTAAAACTGCTCTCTTTCTTTTTGTATTTCCACATGAGACAAATTTTATAATTCATTCTTGGTATCATTGGCAAAGTCACAATTCTTTGCACATTCACAATTGCCCTCTGGAAGATCATTGAGTATCACAACATGGAAGGAAGTCCTTCAGCCCATCAAGCACATATCCACTCCAATTCCATTTCCCAGCATTTGGCCTTCTATGCCATAGCATTTTAAGTCATCATCTATTTAATGTTGTGATGGTTTCTGCCTCTCCCACCCTTTCAGGCAGTGAGTTTTAGATATCCACTACCCACTGAGTGAAAAATCTTTTCCTTAAACCTCCTATAAACCTCCTACTCATTATCTTAAATACATGCTCCTGGCTGTTTTCCACTAAGGGAAAAGTTCCTTCCTATCTACCCTATTTACGCTTCACATAATATTGTAGACGTCATTCCATCAAAATCCCCTAGATCATTCTGCTCCAGGAAACATAGCCTCAGTCTATCTAGTCTCTCTTCATAGTTGTAATGGTGGCTGTGAGCTGCTTTCTTGAATTGTTGCAGTCCATGTGATGTAAGCAGATCCACAGTGGCAGGAGGAGTTCCAGTGTCCATAGTGATATCTGTAGTGGAAAAGGGTAATGTCTAAACAAGATAGATTACATCATCTGTGCAAAGCCATGTAAGATTACACAACAACTATGAGATGGTTTTCTCTCAGCCTCATGACAGAGGTGGTCTTAACCTATGTATAGCTATCACTCACCATATTTAAACAGAAAGTTACTGCTTGACCCACATCAAAAGACTCCTGCAACATTTACCAACCTCTCTAACAACCATTAACAGCAGGTGAATAGGTAACAGAAAAAGACAAACAGCCAGTAATTGAAAAACATGTGGAGCGTAGATCAGAAAAAGAGAGCAAGAAATGTGATTAACAGAGAGATTCAAGAAATTTGCACTCAATGGCTGAACAGTCACTGAAAGAAGGACAGAGGTTCACAAGCTACTACACTGCAACAAGATGAGCTACAAAGCCCAGCAACTAACAATTCTGTAGACCCTTGTGCACAGTGAGGTGGTGGTGGGGGTCAGATGAAGTCCTGGTCAGGAATTGGTGAGGAAATTGCTGCATAAGATAATGAAAGTATTTGATGCATATTTCAATCTCAAAATGAACACCATTGTTGAGGGAGCAAAGTTTAACATGTATGATGAGAGTTACAGTCATGGGGTCATAGAGGTGTACAGCATGGAAACATACCCTTTAGTCCAACAAGTTCATGCCGACCAGATATCCCAAACCAATCTAGTTCCACCTGCCAGTACCCGGCCCATATACCCATCCAGATGCCTTTGAAATGTTGCAATTTACCAGCTTCCACCACATCCTCTGGCAGCTCATTCCATACACATACCACCCTCTGTGTGAAAAACTTGCCCTTTAGGTCTCTTTTATATCTTTCCCTCAAGTTCTGGACTCCCTGACCCCAGAGAAAAGACTTTGACTATTTATCCTATTTATGACATTCATAATTTTGTAAACCTCTATAAGGTCACCCCTCAGCCTCCGACGCTCCAGGGAAAACAGCCCCAGCCTGTTCAGCCTCTCCTTTTAGCTCAAATCCTCCAACCCTGCAACATCCTTGTAAATCTTTTGTGTTTCAAGTTTCACAACATCTTTCCGATAGGAAAGAGACCAGAATTGCTCACAATATTCCAACAGTGGCCGAACCAATGTCCTGTACAGCCGCAACATGACCTCCCAACTCCTGTATTCAATAGTTTGGCCAATAAAGGAAAACAGAAAAAATGCCTTCTTCACTATCAAATCTACCTGCACCTCCACTTTCAAGGAGCTATGAACCTGTACCCCAAGGTCTCTGTTCAGCAATACTCTCGAGGACCTTACCATTAAGTGTATAAGTCCTGCTAAGATTTGCTTTCTCAAAATGCAGCCCCTTGCATTTATCTGAATTAAACACCATCTGCCAATTCTCAGCCCATTGGCCCATCTGATCAAGATCTTGTTGTAATCTGAGTTATTCTTCTTAGCTATCCAACACTCCTCCAATTTTGGTGTCATCTGCAAACTTATTAACTGTACCTCTTATGCTCACATCCAAATCATTTCTATAAATGACAAAACGTAGAGGACCCAGCACTGATCTTCGTGGCACTCCACTGATCACAGGCCTCCAGTCTGAAAAACAACTCTCCACCACCACCCTCTGTCTTCTACCTTTGAGCCAGTTCTGTATCCACATGGCTAGTTCTCCCTGTATTCCGTGAGATCTAACCTTGCTAACCAATCTCCCATGAGGAACCTTGTCGAACTCCTTACTGAAGTCCATATAGATCACATCTACCACTCTGCCCTCATCAATCCTCTTTGTTGCTTCTTCAAAAAACTCAATCAAGTTTGTGAGACATGATGTCCCACACACAAAACCATGTTGACTATCCCTAATCAGTCCTTGCCTTTCCAAATACATGTACATCTTGTCCCTCAGAATTCTGTCCAACAACTTGCCCACCACCAAGGTCAGGCTCACCGTTCTTTGTTCCCTGGCTTGTCGTTACCACCTTTCTTAAACAGCAGCACCATGTTAGCCAACCTCCAGTCTTCCGGTACCTCAGCTGTGACTATTGATGATACAAATATCTCAGCAAGAGGCCCAGCAATCACTTCTCTAGCTTCCCACAGAGTTCTTGGGTACACCTCATCAGGTCCTGGGGATTTATCCACCTTTATGCATTTCAAGACATCCAGCACTTCCTCCTCTGTAATCTGGACATTTTTCAAGATGTCACCATCTATTTTCCAACATTCTATATCTTCCATATCCTTTTCCACAGTAAATACTGATGCAAAATACTCATTTTGTATCTCCCCACTTTCTGCGACTCCACACAAAGGCCGCCTTGCTGATCTTTGTGGGGGCCTATTCTCTCCCTAATTACCATTTTGTCCTTAATGTATTTGTAAAAACCCTTTGGATTCTCCTTAATTCTATTTACCAAAGCTATCTCGTGTCCCCTTTTTGCCCTCCTGATTTCCCTCTTAAGTATACTCCTACTGCCTTTATACTCTTCTAAGGATTCACTCGGTCTATCCTGTCTATATCTGACATATTCTTCCTTTTTTTTCTTAACCAAACCCTCAAGTTCTTTGGTGATCCAGCATTCCCTATCTCGGCCCCCATGCCAATCTCCAAGAACTCCCCACCTATGTTTGGGACACCACCCACACCCTCCACCTCCTCCATGATTTTCGCTTCCCCGGTCCCCAATGCCTTATCTTCACCATGGACATCCAGTCCCTGTACACCTCCATCCCCCATCACGAAGGACTCAAAGCCCTCCACTTCTTCCTTTCCCACCGTACCAGCCAGTACCATTCCACTGACACCCTCCTACGACTGACTGAACTGGTCCTCACCCTGAACAACTTCTCTTTCAAATCCTCCCACTTCCTCCAAATCAAACGAGTAGCTATGGGCACCCGCATGGGCCCCAGCTATGCCGACCTCTTCGTAGGATATGTGGAACAGTCCATCTTCCGCAGCTACACTGGCACCACCCCCTCACCTTTGCCTCCGCTACATCGATGACTGTATCGGCGCTGCCTCGTGCTCCCACGAGGAGGTTGAACAGTTCATCCATTTTACCAACACCTTCCACACCGACCTCAAATTTACCTGGACCGTCTCAGACTCCTCCCTCCCCTTCCTAGACATTTCCATTTCTACCTTGGGCGACCAAATCAACACTGACATCTACTATAAACCGACTGACTCCCACAGCTACCTAGATTACACCTCCTCCCACCCTGCCCCCTGTAAAAACGCCATCCCATATTCAAATTCCTTCGTCTCCACCGCATCTGCTCCCAGGAGGACCAGTTCCAATACCGAACAACCCAGATGGCCTCCTTCTTCAAAGACCGGAGATCCCCCCCAGCTGTGATCAACGATGCCCTCCACTGCATCTCCTCTACTGTCCGCTCCTCCGCCCTTGAGCCCCGCCCCTCCAATCACCACCAGGATAGAACCCCACTGGTCCTCACTTACCACCCCACCAACCTCCATATACATCGTATCATCCGTCGTCATTTCCACCACCTCCAAACGGACCCCACCACCAGAGATATATTTCCCTCCCCTCCCCTATCAGCATTCTGAAGAAAACACTCCTTCCATGACTCCCTCATCAGGTCCACACCCCCCACCAACCCAACCTCCACTGTCAGCACCTTCCCCTGCAACCGCAAAAAATGTAAAACTTGGTCCCACATCTCCCCCCTTACTTCCCCCCAAGGCCCCAGGGGATCCTTCCATATCTGCCACAAATTCACCTGCACCTCCACACACATCATTTACTGCATTCGCTGCACCCGATGTGGCTTCCTCTATATTGGGGAGACAGGCCGCCTACTTGCAGAACGTTTCAGAGAACACCTCTGGGACACCCGGACCAATCAACCCAACCACCCAGTGGCTCAACACTTCAATTTCCTCTCCCACTCCACCAAGGACATGCAGATCCATGGACTCCTCCATCGCCAGACCATAACAACACGAAGGCTGGAGGAAGAGCGCCTCATCTTCTGCCTAGGAACCCTCCAACCGCGAGGGATGAACTCAGATTTCTCCAGTTTCCTCATTCCCCCCTCCCCCCACCTTGTCTCAGTCAAATCCCTCGATCTCAGCACCGCCTTCCTAACCTGCAATCTTCTTCCTGACCTCTCCGGCCCCACCCCCACTCCGGCCTATCACCCTCACCTTGACCTCCTTCCACCTATCGCATTTCCAATGCCCCTCCCCCAATTCCCTCCTCCCTACCTTTTATCTTAGCCTGCTGGACACACTTTCCTTATTCCTGAAGAAGGGCTCATGCCCGAAACATCGATTCTCCTGCTCCGTGGATGCTGCCTGACCTGCTGCATTTTTCCAGCAACACATTTTCAAACTCAGTAGGTCTGGCAGCATCTATGGAGAGAAAGCAGAGTTAACGTTTGAAGTCCAATGACCTTTCTTCAGAATTGGGCTTGAAACGTTAACTCAGTTTCTCTCTCCAGAGATGTTGCCAGACCTGCTGGATTTCTCCAGCAATTTCTGTTTTTGTTTCAGATTTCTGAAATATACTATATATGGTTTATTTTAAGATATCCTATTGTTGTGGAAGACTTGCTGAATTCTGATGAGAGATTAGTTGCACTCAGAGTCCTCAGACTTGACAGGTTAAGTCAAGGCCACTTGGAAATCACACAGTGTCATGGCAGAGTGTGATTCTGTTCAATGGCTTGACTTCTTGACACCATTAGAAAATATTTTATCAAACTGTATCACTTGTGCTGACCATCAACAGGAGCAAACATTACCACCCCAACCTTGAGAATGTTTTGTTAGGTACTTTTTTGAGTTTTAGCATGATTGAAAATGTTTGAGCACTACTCAAGGTAGAAAATGATAAAGCATCTTTGCAGTAAACCTCTGAAACTATCATTGCATTGTTGAAAGAAATCTTAACCACATCCAGGGTTCCAGGCCTTATCATTTCAAACAGTGGGTCTTGGAGTCATAGAGTCATACAGCATGAAAACATACCCTTCGGTCCAATAGTCCATGCCGAATATAATCCATGCCGAATATAATTCCAAAGTAAACAAATCCCACCTTCCTGCTCCTGGCCTATATCCCTCCAAACATTTTCTTTTTATGTACTTATTCAAATGTCTTTTAAACTTTGTAATTGTACCCACGTCCACCACTTCCTCAGGAAATTCATTCCACATGAGAACCACCCTCTGTGCAAAAAATTTGCCTCATGTCATTTTTAAATCTCTTTCCTCTCACTTTAAAAATGTGCTCCCTAATCTTGAGATCCCCCAACCTAGGGAAAAGATAACTCCCATTATAATGGAAACCTTTTGAATCTGGCACCATGCTGGTAAATCTCTTCTGAACTCTCTTTAGCTTAATAAAACCCTTCTCATAACTGGGAGATGAGAACTGGACACAATCTTCCAGAATAGGCCTCACCAATGTTCTGCACTGCTGCCTCACAGCGCCAGGGACCTGGGTTCAATTCCCGCCTCAGGCGACTGACTGTGTGGAGTTTGCACGTTCTCCCCGTGTCTGCGTGGGTTTCCTCCGGGAGCTCCGGTTTCCTCCCACAGTCCAAAGATGTGCGGGTCAGGTGAATTGGCCATGCTAAATTGCCCGTAGTGTTAGGTAAGGGGTAAATGTAGGGGTATGGGTGGGTTGCGCTTCGGCGGGTCGGTGTGGACTTGTTGGGCCGAAGGGCCTGTTTCCACACTGTAAATCTAATCTAATCTAATCAACATGACTTCCCAACTCCTAGACTCAAAAGACTAAGCAATGAAGGCAAGCGTACCAAATGCCTTTTTAACCATCTGTTTATATGTGATGTAAGTTTCAAAGAATTATGTATCTGTACCCCTACGTCCCTCTGTTCTTCAACATTACCCAAGGCCCTACCGTTAATTGTACCAGTCATATCCTTGTTTGTTGTACTGAAAGCAATACCTCACACTTATCCAGATTGAACTCCAAGTGCCAGTTGTTCAGCCCATTGATCCATTTGATCAAGATCCTTTCATAATCTTAGAAAACCTTCTTCACTGTCTACTATGCCAATGCTGGTGTCATCTGTAAACTTACTAATCCAACTCATTTCTATAAATCACAAACAAAAGAGGACCCAGAACCAATTCCTGCGGAACACTGCTGATTACAGGCCTCCAGTCCAAAAGCAACCCACTACTACCACTGTCTGTTTCCTGTCTTTAAGGTAATTACATATTCAATTGATAAGCTCACCCTGAATCGAATGTGACCTAACTTTACGAAGTATTCTACCATGTGAAACCTTGTTGAATTTGTTAATGAATACTTCAAGGAATTGTTTGAATCTTGTGGGTTTGTCCCAGCCAGCTCATTGAGATATCAAAAAACAAAGAACTGTGGATGTTGGAAATTTGAAACAAAAACAAAAATCTGAAATTGCTGCAGAAATTCAGTAGATTGAGAGAGAAAACACAGTTAATGTTTCAAGTCCAGAACTGGTCTCCAGTTCTGAAGAAGGGTCACTGGTCCTAAAATGTATACAATCTACTAGATTTCCAGGTCAGAGCAGATCCATGATCAAACTCATCAAGGCCAAGTTCTTAAGAAAACATGCATCCATGATCCTATCTTTTCAAGATAGAAACTGGGGTAGAGTGAAGAAACAGAAGTTCACTGTTTTTTATCACCTTCTACAGAATCGGCCAGTTCTCCAGAAGACCTGGAAGATGGCCTAAATGCTGAACTGTATCATCTGACAATTCCCATTCTGTCCTATAAAATTCAAGAAAGCTTGAATTTTCAATCCGCTCTGATAGAATTGAGAAGATAGGTATATTGGGGAAATTACCATAATGGCTACATCTGTGAATCAGGAATGAAGTTAAAATGATGGGCGGAAATGCAGTATGAAGGGTTAATATTAATGTATAAATAAGAACATTTACATAACTACTGGGAAAGATAAAAGCATACATGGCTACTAGGAGACAGCCACTTGACAGAAGTGAAGTTTCAACCCATGTATTGTTGGTGCTTGATCTGTTTCAATAAAAAATCATGTTTGACCTAACAGCAAAAAACTCATAACATTTACTAACTCATCTCCAATGTTTGATTAATATTCAAGACAGGATGCTGTGTGGCTTAGAGGTCAACTTGAAGGTTCTATGCTACAACTGTCTTTGACCTTCTAAATGATGGAGATTACATATTTTGGGAGGCATTGCTGTTAAGGATGTCCATGGATGATTTGCGCTACATGCAAATTCACATCTCCCAGAAAATGTCCTTCATCTTTTATGTAAATATTTTGAGCTAATTAAGCAAACAGTAGGTAACGTGAACCTTTGCATCGATTTGAGTCAATCAGAACCATTATGTAAATTTAAGCAGCAGCTTTAGAACATGGATAGTAATGCAAGCTGCATGTTTAAACTGATAACTATATTATTAACCAAGATCACAGGCATGATATTGATTCACAACATCCTGCTGGTCAGAACTGATTACCTGAAGCAATTCTGACACCAGAGCAGTTCAGCCTGGATTTGGGCATGTGGTCTGCAAGTTGCAAACTCTTGCTGCCTCTCCTTATGCAGCTCACTGGTGCAAAAGGTTTAACATTTGGGTCACTGCATCAGTGGGCCACCCTTAGTTAGGTTCCAAAGAAGAGTAGGGAAATGGAGGGGTGTGGATGTGATCTGGGGGAATTTGGAGGGGACTGTGTGGGAACTGGAACCATAAATCACTGAGTATAAGTCAACCTGATACATTAGGGACCATTTGACAGGCACCAAATTGATGTTTTTGTATCTACCCAGCATTAATATCATGTGTCCTTTTCACACTCTACACATGTTACTATCCACTTGTTAGTAGTCAGGCTCAACTTTTCATCCCATGCATGCTTCATTTGCTATGTCTCATAACATGGGGAAAAAGACCAGACAGGAGTTATGACTGTGCCATAAAGATTTGTAAGGGTTGAAGACATACCCATTCTTTGCTTTGGATCCTGATGCAATATCAAAATGGCATCCACCCAATACTCCATCGACATTTCACTTTTGAACTCAGGGTATAAGTTAGGTACAATTTTGTGTGCTTTATATCAGGGGTTAACTTAGTTATTGGCATCTATGGTGACATTACTTGAGATTCCTGTGCATCCAGGGTGACCAGTCCTGCCCTACTCCCAGTGCTCTACTCACAAAAGAATCCTTTTCTGAAGGTTACATTGTTGGTAGCCATTGGGTTACATCATAAGAAGACCTGGTAATCCAGGATTCAACAGCTTCAGTGTCGGCTCATTTTTGGAAAGGCACTCTGAAACACTTGCAAATAGCCTACCTCCTACTTCAGGGATTATTCCAAATACCTGCACTCCTCAGCTTTTAGTGAAAGTTTAAACACATGTTTTATGGCTGTAAAATGGGTGCAATATCAGGGGATGTTTGGGGCCTATTCTCAGCATTATGACTGCGATGTAAAGTACCCTCAACCACATCCATCACCACATACTAATGTATAAAATTATACCATGTGTGAAATGGAGACAACAATTTGATCAGCTGTGATTTTATGGATTGGTGGAGCAGGCTCAAAGCTCTGTTTCTCATTTATATATTCTTATGGATACTGGGAGCTGACAGTTGATTGTAAACAGCTTAAGCCAGAGACTCAAGAGAATTTTGAGAAGGATTCCTCTCCTCAAGCTGAGCTCTGTATGTCAGTGGAAGATAATGGGTCAGAATTTCCAAGATAGTAGCATGAAAGACCTCCATGTCACCAACAAGGGATTCTGATCTGGGCTCAAAGCTGTATAGGCAAAAGTGGGTGCTACAGATGCTCGAGATTAGTGTCAAGATTAAAGTGGTGCTGGAAAAGCCTGATGAAGGGCTTTTGTCCGAAACGTTGATTTTCCCGCTCCTCGGATGCTGCCTGACCTGGTGTGCTTTTCCAGCACCACCCTGACCTTGGCTCAGAACAGTACGCATAGCCACACTTTCATTCTGACAGTTTGCTTGTAGCACAGAACTGCTGAGGGAAAGCAAACTAACTCTCCTGCCATTTTTCACAACTGTTAGCTTTTGTATTCTGACACTCAAAGGTCCAGAATCACAGATAGCCCTTCTGTCAGCTGCTGTTAAGAAGTAAGTATGAAGTCAGGGTGTCAGGACGGTAAGGTGCCAAATAGATATGGAGTGGGTTGTCAGTGGTTAGGTGTCAGGTGAATAGGATGCCAAGTGGTAGGGGCTGAGGAACAATGAGGTAGACTGCAAGGTGGGTAGGATGCCGGGGATGTAGTGTGCCAGAGTTCAAGGTGCCACATGAAACAGGAAAGTGATAATGTCTTACAGTCGGGTGGGCGATATCAGGCCTAGCATTACTACAGAGCAGGCAGAGATGTCCGGTCCTGGAGGGAGAAGGAAGTGTGTTGGCAGGTGAGTGGGGTTTGAATCTGGAACAGAGAAGGAACTGGGGTGTATGTCCCAGCCCTCTGGGGGGCAGGTGTTGTCAGGTCTGTGGCAAATGGTATCAGGTAGAGTGGTGAGGGAAGGTATTGTGTCCCAGTAGGAGGGCCTGTCAGGTCCTGGGGGTAGGGGGGAGAGTTATGTCCAGATATGGCACGTGTAAGGAGACTGGAGGACATGCAGTTGGGAATGTGTGAGGTAAGGTAAGGCTCAGGGGTTCCATGCATAAGTGAATTGATCTGCGAAATAATTCCACAGAGGCCATTATCCCAGCATCAGGTCGTCCTTTATTTATACATGGGAAGTCCTTAACATTGATCCAGCTCGCTTAAAGCCAATCAGCTGTCTGACACATCTCTTTTTTAATTGTCAGCCAGGGCTCCCTGTTTGGACCAGGTTAACAGCCCCAATCACGGAACTCATATTCCATGACGTCCATCTGGCTGACCTCATTACAATCACTGCAGTCTGTGGAATCTTTAATTTCATTCAAGTCTGTAACATCAGGAATTCCGCAGAGTTCTGTGTATAAGTACCATCTCCAGTTCAGAAACAATAATCTGGCCATTGAAAATTCTGGTCATTGTGTTTTGCAGCATTTCCCATATTGGAAGCATAAAAACTTGGAACAGCCACTTTAACTCAGCTCCCTCAGACAAGCCTGTGGGAAGAAGCTATTAATTTTCCTCAGCTATATTGCAGCCTCCTTCACATTGGGATCCAGTCTGCTTCGATGCAGCAAAAGATGAGAGTATTGACTCCTATAGGTCAGAGTCACTCAAGCGCGTTTAAGGTCTAAAGATTGAGTCGAGTGTGTGAGAAACGTATTGCAGAATCTGGAGAGAGAATGACCTAATTGCCTTCAGATAATCAGTATGGAGACTCGCAGGATGGAAATAAGATAATGTGATCATTTTTCATGAAGGGCTTGCCTCATCAAATTTTAACTATTTCAATAAATCAGGGGATGGATCTACATAAAGGGAAATTGCTTTTATGGAAGCAGGAAAACTGCTACGCCTCTAAATTAACTTGCATTTGAGCCTCCTCATTTGTTTGGTGTAAGTAATGTGGATACGAGCAAATAATAGAAATAGAATCCACTGTATTTGAGTTAATGCAGAAGCCATGGTAAGCAATGTGTATTTGAATAGCAAGCATGCAGATGTGGGAGCACTGTTAACATCACTGCATATCATAACCCTGGGTTTCAGTACTTGAATGAAGCATTTACTTGTTTTTGTCTTACCATAATTACATCCAGCAAGCTGGATAGTATAAGATGGACGTTAACAAATTGTATCTTGTTTAAATATTTCTCCCAACTTCAATAGAATTAACAATTAGGATATATAACAATCGTGCGCTGGATTTGCACAATGTCAAAATCTCGATCATCCAGGAAGAATTGCAATAGTTTGAAGCTTTTTATGTTGCAATGGAAAACAGGCCCTAATCCTGCATGTGACAGCTGGGTGCACAGTGCAGAGATCTCATGGGAGTTGGTCAGTTAAGAGACTGCGTCTGCATTTGCCAGCCAATTAATAATGGTGGGTTCTGGCAACAGAGATCCATTCAGGTTGAAGTGGGAAGCATTATGACAGTGGGGAAGGCTGGTGGGAGAATACATCCACCCAATGGGAGGGGTGAGCGATTGGTTACAGCTATTAGGGCTATCATTGAGATCTTCTGATCCCCAAGGCTCTGTGCCAAATGTGCAAGCGGATTGATTGGAGGCCTTCGTAAAGCCTCAGCCTCAATGGGGAAGTTGGTCCAATGTCAGAACGATTCTGGCAACAGTAGCAGACCACAGTACCCCTTGCCCGTTATTTGCGGATAGGTTAGAAGTAGAAATGGTTGAATGCTACTTCTAGGTGGGTAGCCATTGCTGTATGGCCTTTCCTCTGACCCTTGGATTCTTCTTCTCTTTCCATAATCCCAAACCTATGTTGGGCAGCATGGTAGCTCAGGGTCCCAGGTTCGATTCCAGCCTCAGGCAACTGTCTGCATGGGTTTCCACTGGTAACTCTGGTCTCCTCCCACCATCCAAAGATGTGCAGGTTAGGTAGATTGGCCATACTAAATTGCCTGTAGTTTTCACAATTAGCATTGGTAAATGTGGGGTTACTCGGATAGGTTGGAGGCCTGAGTCTGGTGGAATTCTCATTAGAGAGTCAGTGCAGACTCGAAAGGCCAAAAGGCTCCTTACTACACTATAGGGACTCTATGATAAGTTACCCCACACTTCAACATAAACTCATTTCTGCCAGTCATGGTCTTAGTTGCTAAGCAACCTGGGCCTCTGAAGATTCTCTGCAACTCTCAGAGGCTTTTGTTTTAATTCTATTCATTTTCAGATGCAGGGGTCACTGGCTGGGCCAGCATTCATTCCCCATCTCTATTTGCCCTTGGGATATGGTGGTAAGCAGCCTCCTTGAACTGGGGAAGTCCATGGGATGTAGGAACATCCACAATGCTGTTAGGGAGGGAATTCCAGGTTTTTGACCCAGTGGCACCAAAGGAACAGAGAAATATTTCCAAGTCAGAATGGTGTGTGACTTGAAGGGGAACTTGCAGGTAGTGGTTTTTCCATGTATCAGCTGGCCTTGACCTTTGTGATGGAAGTAGTCCTGGACTTGGAAGGTGCTGTCTAAGGATCACTGATGATTTCGAGATAGATCCTAAATTCTTCTTCTTCTGAATAGTGGTGGTGAAGGGAGTGAATATTTGTTTGTGCAAGGATTTCCAAGCAAGCTGGCTGCTTTGTCCAGAATGATGATTAGTTTTCTAAATGATGTCAGAATAGCCATTTAATCCAGTGGTCCTCCCACTAGTGGTTTCTACCCTCAAAGAAATCAACCCCAAATATAGCGCCAAAATGAAAATCCCGGGCATTACTCTTCAAATTTTATTCTTAGTCCCATCTCCAACCCAACCTTACATGGAGTGAGAAGGTTTCACTGAGTACATTAAAGATGAGCATTAAATGATCTGGCAGCTCTGTCTCAAAATGTCCATTTTGTTGAATGGTGGAATAGGATCCAGTGACTGAATAATTCCATTTCCTATTAGAATCATAGAATCTCTACAGCGCAAATAGAGACTGTTCAGCCCATTGAGTGAGCCCTGACCCTTCGAAGCACATCCCACCCTATTCCCATAACCCACATCCACAATATTCAACCTACCTAGCCTACACATCCCAGACACCATGGGACAACTTAGCATGGCTAAACCACCCAACTTGCTTGTCCCTTGTCCCTCAAGTTGGAGGAAACTTGAGCACCCAAAGGAGACCCATGCAGTCACAGGGAAACATGCAAACAGATAGTCATCCATTGCTAAAATCAAACCTGAGTCCATGGCCCTGTGAGGCAGCAGCGCTAACCATTTGTTTGTTCCAGTTCTATAATATTTCAGTCAACAACTTTGCAGCTCAAAGCAGAGATAAATTAAAAATAATAATGAAAGCATTCACGTCAGGCTGGGAATCTCTCTAAAACTGACTGAGTAAAATTCTATTTGCCTCATTTTCTCTCACACAACATTCAGTGGTGATGAAGTATGTCTACATGGCACTGACTATCTTCCTAGAAAAGAAATTTAAATACAATTCAATTCAAAATGCCTCCTACATAAATGTTCTGCATTTTGAAATTAGCTCACAACTGATACTGTGCAATTAATATTTTAATTCAGTCAATTGCACCCTGAACTGTTATTCTCTCTACACATCACTCACCATTCACACTAAAAACTCCTTGATAGGCAACAGACTTCAGTGCTTAACAATAGCTGCCAACACTTGCACTATGACTGTCACCGCCTTTGACCAGATTTATTTGCAATGTCTAAAGTTCAAGAGAAAGCTGCCACATTTGAGCATGAACGTAAATCAATCTACTTCAGAACGAGGGCGACTTTGTGTCTTTCAAAACGTCTTCCATTTATTCCTGGAGGAAGATCTTCTTTCCTATAAATGGTACTATTTCATTTATATTCTCCTCACCATAGTCAGAGCACGGCAAACAATTTTGAATTGCTCCAGAGAGCAGATTTGCTCCTGAAAATCTTGCCAGCAGATAAACCAGCTAATATGGCATGCAATATTATAGAGTGCCTGCAAGCTAACTTAATGTGCCTCATGAAATAAGACAGAATGCTAAAGCCACCAGAAATGACATATCTGATGGCTGTTTTAATTTAGATCGACAGATCATTACCTATAGCAGTTTGTGTACAATGCTGTGTGGCCAATAATGAACATTTAGAGAATACGAGTGAACATTTTAAGAAATGAAGGAAAAAAGAAGTATTGCTCAAAAAGAAAAATGTTCTTTGAAAGTGATCTAACATAGATGTTCTGGAGTTTTAAGGGTGAGACTCCAGGACCATAAGATTATTTGGGATTGATCACTGGTCTGTGGTCATCAAAAGGGGCATTGCATTGGACTCAATACCTATAGATCAGGCATGACAACACTGGTCGACATCCCTGTTCCCTTCCACCATATTTCCGTGGGGATCCCCTGTGATTTATCTCCATAACTTCAAAGGCAGGTCAGTCAAAAGCCCAAGGAAATTCAATCTCAATTTGTTATAAAGAAGGAAAATATTAAAAAGAAAATCTGTTACACAGCTTTTCCTGAACCTGAAGGGGCCTTAAAGCTATGTTATGGATGACCTGGTGGCTTAGTGGATTAGTGTGCAGACACATTACAGAAAAGCAAATAAAAGTGTCTGTAGGTTAGAACCTTGTATCTATTCTCAGTAGGAGTGTAGAATAAAGGATTAGTGGTATAGGAGGAGGGTGATTGATGGAATAAAGTATGTGCACATATTGCAATGGCAGATTACTCAGCATCAGTATCAGAATCCTGAGTGGGCGGCATTGGGAAATATGTGCAGTGTTTAATGAAGCAACATTGCCAAAGTAATTGGATAACCGAATTTTGATACAAAAGCTCTTCCCTCCAGTTTTGGATTGCTATTGATTCTTCACATCCCCACTTCAGCGTCACAGGCTGACCTTTCAGTCTTTGAACACTTATCATTTAGGCCTTGCTTTCAAAACCATTTCCTTTTCACTGCCTTCAAAAGCCAACTAAAAGCCTTTCACTTCAGTGAAGTCTTTGGTCCCTATCTCCTAATTGGTTTAAGATTATGTGCTGACTTCATCTCCTCATTGATAAAATGCTTTGAAATGCTTGTTTACATGAAAATGCAACAAAAATGTACCTTCACCTTGTAGGTGTTGTTATTAATGGACAAAGTCATCTCAGTCCGTGATAATCTGCAGTCCGCAGCCAATCATGGCTGGCTTTGGGCTAGTGCTGGAATCCATTATTGAGGAAGCAGGAGCCAGACATTTTGGTCATCATGGTGCCATCAGGTAGAGTCGGCATGGTTTTGTGAACGACAAATTGTGAATGAGAAACTTAAAAGTTATTTGAGGATGTACCCAGAAAGATGGGCAAAGGAGAACAAGTATTGGCTTCCAAAAGGCATTTGTTAAGATGCCACAGAAAAGATTGCTGCACAAGATGAAAGCTCCTGATGTTGGGGGTGATAGATTAGTATGAATACAGGATTGATTGAGTAACAAGCATTTGAGTTGTGATAACTAAGTCATTTTCAGGTTGGCCAACTGTAACCAGTGGGGCATCACAGGAATCAGTGATAGTGCCTCACCTATATACAAACTACACTGATGACTTGAGTGAACAGATAGTATGTATTGCTGCCAGGTTTTTGGTGGTACAAAGTTCTGAGGAGAATACTGAGTCTCCAAAGGAATATAGATAGGTGAAGTGAATGGGCAGAGATGGAGTTTATTGTAAGAAAGTATTATATTATTTGCCTGGGTAGGAAAATTACTAAAACAGAATATTACTTAAATGAAGAGAGGCTGCAGAATGCTATAGTGCAGGGGAATCTTGGTGTCCTTGTACTTGAATCAAGAAACATCAGCATGCGATTACAGCTCTTAATTAAGAAGGCAAATGGAATGCTGACATTTATTGCAAGGGGGTGCAATATAAATATGGGGAAGTCTTGGTCCAACAGATAGGCCATTAACAAAACCACACCTGGAACACTGCCTAAATTTTGGTCCTCTTATTGGAAGCAATTCAGAGAATGTTTTAGTCCTGGGATGATGTGGTTGTGTTATGAGAAAAGTTTGAACAGGTTGAGACTATGCTCACTGAAGTTTGGAAGATGACATTATTAAAACATAAGATACTGAGAAGTAGGTACTGAGAAGTTGTTTCCTTTCATGGGGCAATCTAAAAGAGTGCAGTTTCTGAACTAAAGGTTCTCCATTTAAGACAGACATGAAGAATTTCTTCCCTCAGAAGGTACAGGTAATCTTTCGAATCCTCTTCCACAATGGCAGCACAGGATGTGTTGTTCAATATGTTCTAGGCTGAAGTAGGCAATCTCTTTTTTTTAACCTACAAGACTGTCAACGTTCTTATGGACCAGGCAAGGAAAGTGGACTTGATGAGCCCAGCCATGTTGTTATTGAAAAGCAGAGCAGGCTTGAGAGGGTAATGACTTCCTCCTGCTCCTATTCCTTATTTTCTCAAAAAGAAATTGGTATTTGATCCATAAGTTTCCAAATATGGAACAAATGCTTCCCTGACACCATCATTTTCTCTCTCTCATCAGCAAAATATTTAACCAATAGATAGAGAATAAAGCATCCTCTGCTTTTCCAGGAAAATATGCATTTCACCAATGCATTTTAAAATTATAAAACAACTTCTTTTCACATTACAACTTCAAGTGACCGTGCCAGTCACATAATCAATCCAAAATAACCACAAGAAAGGTAACTGAAGACCCAATTGACCTGTTCTGTCTGAATTCCATCGTAACGAACCAATATTTGTCCCTGAACAAACAATACATTTTGTAAGAGTAGAACAGTTCACTGAAAACTCCGCCAGTTAGATCTGTTTTGACATTTAAAAGTTGGTTAGCCCACAAAGCTGATGGACATGTGAACTGGTTAATGGCATTGTGAATTTTGTGACCAGAAAATGTCAATAAGTATTTTAAAAACATGTATTTTTTATGAATGCGTTTTTTAAAACAGTATTATATAAATTTAAGTGATGGAACTATATTTTTGCCTCTGATTTGCATGGGTATTTGTGAATAGTTAATGATTTGGTTTGGTAGGTGAAGGGGAAAAAGTGTGTGGAGGTAGGCAATATGTTGGCATGTGTGACAGGCCACAGGATAATGGCTAGGAGGCATGGGGTTTCAAAGGGGCTGTACCAAGCTATGGAGAAATGGTAAATGGGAATACATGACAAAGGATTTGATGGACTTTGAGGGATAGGTGATATGGGGCAATACAGAAAGTTAGCTAGTTTCTGAAGAGCTGTGGAGGGTGTGGGTAGATATGTGCAGGATGATTTAGGGCTATAAAGAGCCATAGTAATGGGTAAAATGACATACATGGCACAAGGGATATAAGAAATTGTGGGATTCAGTAACTGAGAATAGAACAAAGAACTGTACAGCATAGGAACAGGCCATTTGGTCCACCAAGCCTGTGCTGACAAATGATGCCTTTCAAAACTAAAAACCTTTTACTCCCCATGGTCCATATCCACCTCTTCCCTGCCTACTCATGTTTCTGTTGAGATGCCTCCTAACCATTGCTATTGAATCTGCTTCTACTATCTCCTTCGGCAGCGCATTCCAGGCACTTATCACTCACTGTGTATAAAAGTTCTCCCTCACATCTAGCAAGTTGGCGTTTGAGAAATGAGAGCCCATAAAGGGATAAGATGGCATGCATTTGGTTTTGGAGTTTGTGAGAGTGAGGGGGAGTCAGCATGTGGAATTGTTTAATTGTTATCTTTAGTTTTTAAACTTTGACCACAATGCTGGAGTCCTGACACATGCTTTCTGCTCAGCCTTAGCTTGGGCATTAGTAACCTTTTAAGCTAGTCCTCAGTCAATCAACATGACTACCAATCTAGCCTGCCTCCCTGGTTGAAAGTGCAGGTAGCCATGTCAAAATTGGTTTGACAGCTGGGATTTCTCCCACATCTGCACACTTAAACTGGGAACAAAAATCATAGCTTTGTGTTCCTGTACAATTATGTGTAACTCTTTGAGCATCAATATGTACAAGACTTATGCCTTTTAAAAACTGTTCACTTTTTCTACTCTTGCAACTGGTGAGTCAGTTAGCTCAATTGGCTGGAGAGCAGGTTTGCAATGCAGAATGATGACAACAGAATAGTTTCAATTCCTCCATTGCCCGAGGTTACATAATGGAGGACTCTCCTTCTCAACCTTTCCCCTTGACTATGATATGCTGATCCTCAGGTTAAACCACCATTGGTTGAGAAAGTAGGACTAAAGTGACTTTACATATTTACAATCAAAGTGAATAACCTCACAAGGACCAGGTTGAACTCAATCTGCCATCTTGGTACCCATTTAATTAGCCTCTTTGCACCATTTCTGTGCCTTCCTCACAGTTTATGTTTCCACTTATCTTTTTAATATCAACAAATGTACATATATTCCTCTCTATATTTTTTACTAATGTGTTAATATATTTTGTAAATAACTGAGGTCCCAGAACTGATGCTTGTACACTTGACTCCAGTCAGAGCTGAACAACTTGAAAATGCCTCACTTATTCTTTGCTTCCTTGCTATTGACTAATCCTCTAACGTATTGCCCCAACTTTTGTCTGGTACATTTTTGTGTGGAAAATTATCAAACACCTTTGAGAAATCCTGGTATACTATACCTATTGGCTACCTGTCTGCTCTGCTAGTTACATTCTCAAGATACTAGAGTAAGCTTTCTTAAATTGTGCTGTTTCATTGACTCACATCCAACATGAAGTTCAAGACTATCCTAGAATCTAGAGAATTGACAAAAACCGTAGCCAGCATGTTCATTATCTCTGCAACTGCCTCTTTAAGACTGGGTGAATCAAACATCAAAGTAGATATGGAAAGAAAAACAAAAATGAAGAAATAAAATTTGGATTAAAAGAGAAAAAAGTGTGAGAATGATTAAGTAAAAAATGTAAAACCTTAAGTTTTTAAGTTATTTAAATCTCCCAAAACCATTCAGAGCCTGAACACTTGATACTTTCTAAATGAAAGAGAAGGCTTGGCAATTAACTTAATTATAAGTTAAATGTCAAAATTCAGAAACATCATGAAACATTGACAGTAAGATGCTGTTTGTGTGATGCTAAGAACAGTCCATGTTTACCAGCGACTTCTGGTGATTTACAATTCATGGAGCATCTCTTCCTCACTGCAAGCTAATTTCCAATTTCCACATTAATAATGTATTTGAAAATTTATAAGTTGATCTTTTGCTTTAACAGTACGTATAAAACTGTACAACACATGTGAAATATTCACATTATGTAAAACGTGTATTTCTGCAGGGTGCATACAATATTCAGATAAGTGTTGCACTCTTCATGTTGTATATTTGTGGAACCAACCAATGACAGCTAATGATTGTGATAGAGTACAATGACCAACCCTTGTTTCTAGATATATCCCAACATATCTGATTAGTGATACTCTGATACACCTTGAAGTGGTTGGAACTTGAAGGCAGGCCTCAGGGGTAGGGATACAACTACTGCACCACTTGAGTCCTTTAATATACTTCTTTTTATATTGAATCTAATATTTGATTAATGATGATTGTCAAGGATAAATGAAATGAGTTTCAATAAGAGGTACTTGTTTTAACAAAAATATGTAGTTTGCTGCATGGTAGCAATAGGTCCAAGTTACTTTTGTTAGTCTTAGCAATTATGTTAAACTAACAAGAGTTTGTGGTGCAGAGGTAGTGTCCCTACCACTGAGCCAGGAGGCACAAGTTCAAGTCTCACACTTTCCAGAGATTTTCATAATACCTCTGAACAGATTGATTTGAAAATATTAAAAATATAGCTACCAAAAGCCAGCTATGATACAATCTGACCCAACTGAGATCGAGCTAAAGTCCTCTTTCTACACCCAGACTGTTTGACCTTGTTGGATAGGGTAGAGCCTGACACAGTCTCCAACATTAACCCTTTCAGAGCCAATACTTTATACAACACTACCTATACAACTATGCCCAGCTGGAATATACAAGATCTGACACTTCAGCAAGGCAAATACTTCTGTCAGATTTAACGTTAACTACCATGACAGGCCCGCACTTTGCACATGTTACAGCAGGTGTACAGATGTTGACAGTGAGGCATGCACAAACCATTTTATATCAACATGAGCAAATTAAAAACACCTTTTTGAATTAGTTGTGTATAAAGAATTGTGAGGCTTATTAGATACTTATTTTGTTTGGAAAATGAGAAAATCAAGGAGAAACAAAATCTTAACAGTGGGCGGCATGGTGGTACAGTGGTTAGCACTACTACCTCACAGTACCAGAGACCCGGGTTCAATTCCCCCCTCAGACAACTGTCTGTGTGGAGTTTGCACATTCTCCCCATGTCTGCAAGGGTTTCCTCCCACAGTCCAAAAATGTGCAGGTTAGGTGAATTGGCCATGCTAAATTGCCCATAGTGTTAGGTGAAGTGATAAATATAGGGGAGTAGGTCTGGGTGGGTTGTTCTTTGGAGGGTCGGTGTGGACCTGTTGGGCCGAAGGGCCTGTTTCCACACTGTAAGCAATCTAATGTAAACAATACAAATAGCACAAGGAAATATTTAAACAAGATACAACTCCTTATGTTTGTGAACAAATGGAAAACATAGCCACTTCATTTTTAATTGTTGCATGTTACACCATTTGATTTCTGTTCACTTTATGAAAACTCATAATGCAATGGATTTATTAACCCAGAACAAAATCCAAGCAGCTGTGGGAGGCAAGGGAGGTAATTACAGGGACTCTGATCCAATTGTTAAAATTCTTTTTTGACTACAGGGGAGGTACCAGAGGACTGGAGGATGGCAAATGTGGTTCCATTTTTTAAGAAGGGTTATTGGAATTATTAAGGGTTTTACAGACCATTAGTGGTAGAGAAACTAATTGGAGAAAATTCTGAAAGAGAGAATTAATTTCCATTAGAGAAGTAAGGTTTGGACAGTGATAGTCAATGTGGTTTTGTCAGAAGGAGGTCATGCCAAAGAAAAAGTAAATTTTTTGAGGAGATGACCAGTTTGTAGATGAAGGGAATGCATTATGTGGTTTATATGTATTCTAGCAAAGACTGTGACAAGATCTCATGGATGAAATTGACAAACAGGGTAACTTGCCAAAATTGGTCCAAAGCTGAAAATGTGTTGCTGGAAAAGCGCAGCATGTCAGGCAGCATCCAAAGAGCAGGAGAATTGAAGTTTCGGGCATGAGCCCTTCTTCAGGAATGAGGAAAGTGTGTCCAGTGGGCTAAGATAAAAGGTAGGGAGGAGGGACTTGGGGGAGGGGCGTTGGAAATGCGATAGGTGAAAGGAGGTCAAGGTGAGGGTGATAGGCTGGAGTGGGGGTGGGGGCGGAGAGGTCAGGAAGACGATTGCAGGTTAGGAAGGTGGTGCTGAGTTTGAGGGATTTGACTGAGACAAGGTGGGGGGAGGGAAAATGAGGAAACTGGAGAAATCTGAGTTCAGGGAAATGAGGAAACTTGGTCCAAAATTGACTTTGTGCTAAGAGACACAGTGTGGTGGTGGAAGGCTGCTGTCCAGTAGTGTACCACAGAAATCAATCCTGAGTCCCTTATTATTCCGGATATATATTATTTACATACAAAATATGTAGACAAGAGTGTGGGTGCCTTGGGGGGAACAATAAGAAATTTTGGAGATGACATGAGGATAGTTGACAGTGATGAACCTGTTCTTAATTTATAGCAAGATATAGATGGATTGGTCAGATGAGCAGATCAGTGCCAGATGGATTTAACCCTGGAAAGTATGAGGTGATGTGTTTTGAAAGAAGGAACAAGACAAGGGCATACTCAACAAATGGCAGGACACTCAGAGGGACAGAGGGATCTTGAGATGCTTGTCCATAGCTCCCTGAAGACAGCAAGAGAGGCTAATAGCTTGATTAAGAAAGCATAGGGGATACTTGTCCTTATCAGGCTCATTGCATAAATCATAAATTCCGGGAGCTTATGGTGCAGCTGGTCAAAACTTTAGTCAGGCAACATCTAGAGTGTTGTGTGCAGTTTGGTTGCCACACTGAAAGATGTGATTACACTGAAGGGGGTGCAAAGGAGATTCATCAAGGACGGAACATTTTAGCTATGAAAAGAGGCTAAATAAACTTTTCTTTGTAGTAGCGAAGGCTAAGGGGTACCTGATTGAAGTGAATAAGATTATGAAGGGCATAGACAGGGTGAATATGAGGCAGTTGTTCCCCTTATTTGAAGTGTCAGTAATGAGGGGGTATAATTTTTAGGTGAAGACGAGGATGTTTAGAGGGGATTTGAGAAAAAACCTTTTACGCCCAAAGGGTGTTTTCCTTGGGAGCTTAATGGGTATGAGCAATATGTTGATGAGAGCTTAAATCACATAAAATTCAAGGTTATGGGGAAATGCTGACAAATGGGATTAGTATAGATAAATCAGTGTGGACACAATGGGCCAAAAGGCTTCTTTTGGGCTGTAAGACACTGTGATTCTATAAAAATCTGGTCTAAACTAGATGCAGTGTGTGTTAATTTTAACTCGTCCCCACTTTCCAATGTAGGGCATTGCTGGTGAAAATGACATTAATCAGTGGAATAAGGAAATGGGATAGAACAATTAACATTTATACACTCCAGGGCAAATCTTGATTCTGTGCAATCTTGTAAACTGGCTTTTAATTGGCATCTGTTGTCCAATGTTTAAATTGTGATTGATGCAATTTATTTTTCACATAAACGTCAACCAAATTTACATTTTTTTTGCCAAGTTGAGAATGTTTTCTTTATCTACTTCTGTTATTTTCCATTCTGGTTTGCATTGTTGAATTGGAGAGTATAATTTCAAGTGGAGGTCATCAAAGGAACATACTATTACTGGAATGAATTCCAGATGATATAAGTGTATCAGATTTGTTTTTAATGGCTCTGAGCACATATCATATTGACAGGCCTTTGCCTCTCGATTGTTTCCTTGTTGATATGATGGGGTAACACATTTGCTGTATGTTACACTTCAAGACTGAAGGCACGGTGAGCCGTGTGATAAACAATGTCATTTTCATGAACAAGTGACCCAAATAAAAAGGTGAAGGTAACCATGGTGATTTTCTTATTATAAAACTGGAAACCAGGATATGGATGAGTGAGAAAAAGAGAGAAGAGGGAATGATTTTGAAAATATTTCCTTATTAATCTTTAACAACAAATCTTGTTTTAAATTCACAGGCTACAGTCTGGTAATTTACCTAATATAAACTGTATGGCAAGGATGGCTGAATCCTGATAAAAAAAACATGGTTGATTTGCGAAGATATGTGATGCTCAGGCTGCAAAAAGAGATTGAATAGGAATTATATGCTGCAATGATATGCTTGAATAAGGAATGCAGACTTTAATATGTTGCACTTCCTTGACTTCCATATCCACACTTCAATCCAGTCCTGACAAGACATGCTTCATCCAATAGGCACACCACACCATGCTGTCTTAATGGATGACACGTTGCAGTGTTAATCCAGGAAATGTTAGGCAAATGCCCACTAGGCATCATGCTCCCCAACTTGTTTGTAAGCAGACCTGGTCCCACAACAAGCATTCCGAGAAACAGTACATCTGACTTGCCGTGATGTTTAGAAATAAGAAAACTTCAAGACAAATAGCCTGTAAGCTTTCAATGCTTACATTTCTTTCATAGCAACCTAAAGCGGAGCGATGTTCTGTTCATGAGGCTGACAGCAAATGTGTCATGGTAAATATAATGGTAGAAGTAAACTGACAGGTGTCGAAGTGAAGGTGTAAGAGTGGACCTTCATGAGGGTCATTGTCAGCCTTACCTGGATTGTAGTGTGTGACAATTTGGTGTTATTTTAAAGGATTGAAGGGTGTGGTGGTTTTTTTGGCAGGTAGCAGTAAAGGAAGATGGACTGAACAGTGGCAAATGGAATTTAATCCTGAAAAATGTGAGATGATGCATTTTGGGTGGATTAACAAGGCAAGGAGTGCATGTCGGAAGATAGGACCCAAGGAAGTATGAATGATCAAAGGGACTTTGGTATATACGTCCATTGATCCCAGAAAGCAACAGGATTAGTAGGTGAAATGGTTAAGAAGCCAAATGGGATATTTGCATTTATTAATTAATCAATCAATGCACTGATACAAGATCAAGGAGGTTATGGTGGAGTTGTATATAACATTAGTTAGGCCATAACTGGCATACAGGTGGATAACATAGCAGTATCAGAGGAATTAAGGAAAGGGAGTTTCAAGAATGCTTATCTCTGTTCGCAATAGTGTGACTCTAGCAGTAATTGTTTCACACACTTGCTTCAGTGCATGTGCTGAAGTCTCCGTGCCATTCTGTGCATGCGCCAATGTCAGCTGCCAACTTAGCAACTTTCTGTGAGAGATACATTGAGCATCTTCCTGTGAAAGGTACACTACTCCTAGATTATCCCTTTTTTTGAAAAATGGAGGGGCATCATGACAAAATGTTAGCAAGGAGTGTGGTGCTGGAAAAGCACAACAGGTCAGGTGGCATCCGAGGAGCAGGAGAGTCGAAGTTTCAGGCATAAGCTATTCATCACGTTTATGCCCAAAACTTTGACCGTCATTCTCCTCGGATGTTGCCTGACCTGATGTGCTTTTCCAGCACCATGTTTTTTAACTCTGACTCTCCAGCATCTGCAATCCTCACTTTCTCCCTGCTAACAAGAAGCATCCTGGTGGTAAAATTGTGGGTGTTGAATGCAACACAAAGGCTATAACACTGAAAGAGAAGTAGATATTGTAAAGTGTTTTGAACTTAAGGAGACAATATGTGATATAGCTTGCTTAATAGGAATGAAGGAGTCTACTTTATGCACCATGATGACCCTCTATCTCTGCATTAACGAAATTTTTTAAATGGACTGTGTTAAATTTACTTTTGTTTCATTGATAAATATGATTTAAACCTTCATTCAAGTTGTACTTTACTTTGTGTTAGACTTTTGGGTGATTTTTGAATGATGGTGAGTGATATTTTGGCTGATCTGCTCCTAATCCTAGTCCTCCCATAGGCCCCATTATTTATATTTAGCGATTTTCTATTAAGCGAGGTTTCGCTGACATTATAGGAGAACTACCTGTACAGACACACAATCCTTTATCCAAACCACTTGGGACCAGCTGGTTTTCGGAATTGAGAATTTTTCAAATTTCAGAATAAGTGACACAGTGTGATGGTGAAAATTTTAAAAATCTTATCAAACAGCTGACGCACTATGAGTAAAACAGGCCCTGACACAGAATTGAGGCCTGCCAGTGCTGGGCCACGCCTCCACACGTCGCATCTGAGTGACACGCATCGAGTGGGTGTGGAATTGGGTTAACTATTTGCATGTCAAACAACCTTGTTAATGAGAAAAAGACTTCACGAGAAAACCTTCAGATTTCGAAGCTTTTTGGATTTCGGGATTTCAGATAAAGGGTTGTCCACCTGTTCTATAAACAGGTCTGGTCACCACATTATAGCAAGGATGTAATTGCACTAGAAAGAGTACAGAGGAGATTCATCAGGATGTAGCCTGGGCTGGAGTTATTATGACAAGAGACCACATAGGTTGGGATTGTATTCCTTAGAGCAGAGAAGGTTGAGGGGGAGCCTGGTTGAAGTGCACAAAATTATAAGGGGAATAGGTAAGTTTTAGCGAGTTTTGAGAAGATTTGTAGCTCAGGTTGAGGTTTTGGATGTAGGTTTGCTCCCTGAGCTGAAAGGTTCATTTCCAGATGTTTAGGTTAGATATAGAGAAATGTTTCCTCTTAGTAGATGGGTCAATAAATCAAGAAGCACAGTTTTCAGTTAAGAAACAGGAGTCTTAGAGGAAATTTGTGAGGACCCTGTTCACCCAAAGTGTTATAACTATCTTGAATTCAAGTTGTTTAAATCATATTTAGATGAGCACTTGAAATGCCATACCATTCAAGGCTACAAGCCAAGTTCTGAGAAACGGGGTTAAAAAGATAGATGCTTGTTGACTGATATATGACTGATGGAACCACATTGGGTTGAAGGGCCATTCCATACTATAAAAAAATCTGTAACTGTCTCTCTGACTCTAGTGAAATTCATTTCTCACCTCAGCCAGCGAAGTGTTTACACTACATAAAATCACAGAAATGTAGAGTTTGGATGAAGACTATTTGGTTAATTTTGCATGTTTTTCCACAACAGTTACCTGTTGGATTCCCTTTTAAAATCAATTATGGAAGCAGCTCTCACCATCTTTGCAGGTGCAGGGTTTTAGAAACCAACAACTAGCAGTGAAAATATTTCTTTTCATCTTTTTTATAGATCATTTCTCAATAATTTTAAATCTATGACCTCTGATATTGACTCTGCTGCAAGAGGAAATCTTTTATATATTTCAATCTATTCCACCATGGGTGAAGTGCTGGAAGACTGGAGGTTGGTTAACTTGGTGCCATTATTGAAGAAAGGTGGTAAGGAAAACCCAGAGAACTACAGACGGGTGAGATAGACATTGGTGATGGGCAAGTTGTTGGAGGGGTTTCTGAGGGACAGGATGCACATGTATTTGGAAAGGTAAGGACTGATTAGGGATACTCAACATGCTTCATGCGGGTCTCAATAACTTGATTGGGTTTTTGTAGAAGTGACGATGAGGATTGATGAAAGCAAAACTTTCTATATGCACTTCAGTAAGACGTTCAACAAACTTCTGTATGGTTGACAAAGTTGGATCACATGGATAACCAGTCATTTGAATAAAAAATTGACTAGAAGGTAGAAGACAAGGTAGTGATGGAGGGTTGCTTTTCATACTGGAGGCCTGTGAGCAGCAGTGGGCCACAAGGAGTGATGCTGTGTCTGCTGCTTTTTACCATTTATGTAAATGATTCAGATATAAATAAAGGAGGTATGGTTAGTAAGTTTGCAGATGACACCAAAATTGGAGGTGTCGTGGACATCGAAGGTTTATCTCAGAGTACAATGGGATCTTGATCAGCTGGGCCAATGGGCCAAGAGTGGCAGATGGAGTTTAATTTAGACAAGTATGAGGTACTGCATTTTAGTAGGGCAAATCAGGGCAGGGATTATGCAGGGGTTAGTGGGATGTACTAGGGAGTGTTGCCAAACAAAGAGACCTTGGAGTATAAGTTCATAGATCCTTGAAAGGGGTGTCGCAGATAGATAGGATAGTCCAACTCGTCTATGCCGACCAGATATCCCAACCCAATCTAGTCCCACCTGCCAGCACTCAACCCATATCCCTCCAAATTCTTCCTATTCATAAATCCATCCAAATGGCTTTTAAGTGTTGCAATTGTACAAGCCTCCCCCACTTCCTCTGCTAACTCATTCCATACATCTACCATCCTCTGCATGAAAAAGCTGCCCCTTAGGTCTCTTTTATATCTTTTCCCTCTCATCCTAAACCTATGCCCTCTAGTTCTGGACTCACTCATCCCAGGGAAAAGACTTTGTCTATTTACCCTATCTATGCCCCTCAAGACTTTGTAAATCTCTATAAGGTCACTCCTCAGCCTTCGACGCTTCAGGGAAAACCGCCCCAGCCTCTTCAGCCTCTCCCTGGTACACTTGTCCTTATTGGTCAGTGCATTGAGTTTAGGAGTTAGGAAGTCATGTTGCAACTGTTGGGGACATTGGTTAGACCACTTTTGGAATACTGTGTTCAATTCTGGTCATCCTGCTATAGGAATGATGTTGTGAAACTTGAAAGGGTTCAGAAAATATTTACAAAAATGTTGCCAAGGTTGGAGGGTTTGAGCTATAGAGAGAGGTGGCATTGACTGGGGCTATTTTCCCTGGAGCACTGGAAGCTGAGGGGTGAAGTTAGAAATTTGTAAAATCATGAGGGGCAAGGATTGGGTGAGTAGTCAAGGTCTTTTCCTCATGGTAGGAGAGTCCAAAAGCAGAGGATATTAGGTTTATCATGAAATGGGAAACATTTAAAAGCGATCACAGAGGCAACATTCTCACACATAGGGTGGTGTGTGTATGGAATGAACTTCCAGAGGAAGTAATGGAGACTGGTACAATTAACAACATTGAAAAGGCGTCTGGATGGGTCTGTGAATAGGAAGGGTTTAAAGGGACATGTTCTTAATGTTGGCAGATGGGACTGGATTAATTTAGGATATCTAGTCGGTATGGATGAGTTGGACCAAAGGATCTGTTTCTGTGCTGTACATCTCTATGACCCTGTCATCCTGAAAATCTTGACTGGATCACCTGTTTTTGACCTAAGGGGAAATAGTCCTTACTTTCCTAATCTCCCTTCATAATTAAATCCCACTATTTTTGGTGGTGACCTGGTGAATGGCCATGTTTCCTATTCTAAGGTCTTTAGATCTTCTCTGAAGTATGATATCCAGGATCTCCCACAAAACCATACCCAACACTTAGCCAGTGATTCATAAATGCATAATACAATGTCTCTGGTTTTACATTTTAAACCTCCATGATACATCTAAATAGTCAAATAGCTGTGCTATGTTCATCCACATTTTTCAAATGTGTCCACTTTATAGTATACTTTTTTTTAACATTTTAGTCCCTGTACAGTTCATCACTTCATACCTCTCCACATTGAACTCCATCCATCATATCTCTGCCCATTTCATCATGATTGTGTTCTTCTGAAGTCCAAAGTTCTTCTCAGCATTATTTAACACATCTGCAAAATTTATAATTCTGCTCCCATTTCAAACCTGAGTCATTTGGAAAAATGGAAAAGAGCAATGGAATTAAAATCCATCACTAGGGTTATATCACTGCTCACTTGCTGCCTACCTCAAACCATTCATCCAATTAGTCCTCTGTATCCATCCACTTAGTTAATTCCTTATCCATACCGCCACATTTCTCCTTCCTTCCATGGGATTCCATCTTCTTAGTTGGTTTCCTACTGATATTTTGACAAATGTCTTCTGTAAGTCCATGTTGATATCCACAGACTAACTTCATCATAATATTTTGTTCCTGCTTGTAAGTGCTTGATTTGGTCTTATCAACTTTTAGTACATTTTTTCAACCTGTCACTGTTCTGCCCATAATTTTTCCATCCTTGTTTAGTCTAACCTTCATATCTTCTGTTTCTTTTGCAAAGACGGATGCACAATATTTATTTTATACTTTAGCTATGAATTCCCTTTGGTCTTTAATAAGTCCCATGCTTTCTTTAGCTTACTTCATGCACTTTGTGGTTATAAATCTTTTCATGTTCAATTTAATATTACCTGTTAATCTTTTCTAGTGACCTCTCTTTGCCTCTTGTATTGACTTTTCTAATTCCCTCCTGTACTCTTTGTACCCTTCATGGTTATTAACTGAATCTTTCTCCTGATATTTGTCTTCTTTTTCCACATTAACTTCTGTTTCCTTTGCCATCCAGGGTGTGTAGAGACTCTACCTTTTCCAATCAAAAGGTTATGGTTATTTATACCTCAACCTCCTACCCTGAATGTGTCCCATTGCTCCATTGTTGCTTTACTCTGCAAATGCTTACTCTACTTTACCTGTGCTGGATCCTCTCTGAAAAACAGAATTAGCTCATCCCAGTTGAGCATTTTTTACCTTCCCAAAAATTGTTATTTTCATTGCATCAATCCTGGACGCAAGGAAATTGGGAATTAGTGTGTTGGCAGCACAAATGATAATGGGAAAGCCGAGCATTGCATATCTTGGAGTAAAGATCAGAAACTCAGTTGACAAATTAACTTCCATTCATTAATCCTGGTGAAGTGTTGAGTGGGCACAGATGTCACCTAAGTGCCAATGATGATATCAATTTTGACTGATGCTGTTGGAAGGAAATATTGTCAATTGACTTGATGGAGATTTCAACTGAAACCATGCCAGCTGCATATCTTACAGTTGGACAAAACTCTGCTCTAGAGTGTCCTCACAGAGTTTACACCACTGTATGTTTGTGTGTGTGTGTGTGAGTGTGTGTATACGCACGTGTGTCGCCTGCGCACACATGCATGTGCATAAAATGAATAAATGACTAACTGAATACAAAAATCTCCACCGGCTATCTCAAGACTGCAATGAATAAAGAATGTTTGAAGTTAGCTCCAAAGAAAGGAGAACTCTTAACACAGTGGCTTTTAGCTTTGTGAAGGTTCAATCAAAAAAGGGCAAGTCAAGGATAAATGTTTTGGTGAATAAAGAGATGAAAGTTATAGGATACTTTAAGGGAGAAGAAATGTTTTGATGTGTTTCGAGTACTGAACAAGTGTGTGCTACTGAAAATGTGTATTGTTGTGATCCCTGTAGGGAGCGATCATGATTAATCATGTTGACTCTGTCAACCAGGATAAGTGTCCTCCTCAATTTAGCTGCCCACAGAACTTAGTCACCATTCTCCACCTGCTACCTGACAGCATGCAAGTTGGGGTCCTCACCCACAGATCCATCACAGACCCAATAGGTGCATACTGGGGTCAGGCAAGAATGTGCCATTGCACCGAAACTCATCTCTATTTATTTCTTGCTGCAGCTCTGCACCACATATCCAACCATGCACATGTACAGTATACACTTTTTCTACCATCAGACGAGAGCTGCACCAAAAGTACTGAAATAAACTTACCCCGCAAAGTTGTCTGCGATTCTCACTAATGAGAGACAGCTTAGTATCTGGTGCAACAATTGCCAAAACAGGATAACTGATGTTGAGAAAATTCAGGGCCATGTTTGTGCAATTTCTCTGGGGTGCACAACAACAAACATACATTTTTTTCCTTTTTTCTGTTTTTTTCCTTCTTTCTTCTCAGTAATGTTCTGAATACCTGGCCTCAGCATGGACCTAGTGTGCTGTCCTCTCAACCTGGTGTGAGGGGCTCTAGGCAGCTCAGCATGATGGTATGGCTTTATCCTAGCCTGGTATGGCAGTCTCTCAGCCCAGATGACCTCAGCCTGGACTTCCGACCTCAAGGTGATTCCAGAGCGGACTCCTGAACTCGAGAGACATGAGGTGTGGCCTGATGCACACTGAAGGCTATGTGCTGGAGTGGACTGGGTCAGAAGGACTGTTCTGAACTTCTTATTGTTTTATTTTACACATTTGTTCCTGTGATCTGTAATGCTGGACTTTTTAATTTCTTTATTATTCTAACTTTTTCTCCCCCAAATAATTTGTACTTAAGAATCTCTACTTTGGCGTCTTTGGACCAATGATGGTGCAGTGAGTGACAACTTGTAAACTCTTCACTGTACTCATTTGAGTACATCTGTCAATGAAGCTAATTCAAGTTCTAATTTTAATAATATGGTTAGGCTGTGGCCGAGGATGAACTGAATGCAAGAGAAATGAAAGTTCAACTCAAAACTGCTACAACAATGGATACTTGATGTTAGCTCCATGAAGAAGAGGAATTCTTAATACAGTGGCCTTTAGCTTTGTGAAGGTTAAATCATAAAAGGACAATTCAAGGATGATTGTTTTAGTGGATATAGAAATGAAGGTCATAGGACACTTTAGGGATTATAAATGTCTAGATATATGTGTTTTCTGAGTACTGATGAAGACAGTACTGTCAAAAATGTATTATTATGTTCCCTTTAGGGACCAATCACATTTTACAAAAAGATTCAAACTTCCTATTAATAGCTGAAAAACATGTTACAACAAAACTTAATATTTAATTATTATAATAATTGACTCAAAATGACTAATTTTTAAACACTATAGTTTGCTACTCTAATTTTAAACCACAATGGAATGCTCAACCCCTTAACCTATTAACATACAAACCAGGAACAGAAGTAGGCCATTTGGCTTTTTCAAGCCTACTCTGCCATTTGATAATATCATAGTTGGTTTGTTTTGTTCTGAATTCCACATTACAGTTTTATCCAGTCTCACAGCACCAGTATTCCCAGATTCAATTCCAGCCTTGGGCGACTGTCTGTTTGGAGTTTGCATATCCTCCCTGTGTCTACATGGGTTTCCTTCAGGTGCTCCGGTTTCCTCCCACAGTCCAAAGATGTGCAGGTCAGGTGAATTGGCCGTGCTAAATTGCCCATAGTGCTAAGTGCATTAGTCAGAGGGAAATGGGTCTGGGTGGGTTACTCTTCAAAGGGTCAGTGTGGACTTTCTGGGCGTAAGGGCCTGTTTCCACACTAGAGAATCTAATCGAAAAACATTTGATTTCCCTGCATATCAAGAATCAAAACACCTCCACCTTAAAAATATTTAATTGCATCCACCAATTTCTGAATTAGTTGTAAATGTGTACAGACCCTGTCAAGTACACCTTTTTCTTCCTGATCACTGACCAAATTAGAAGTGCATGTCCTAAGGAGTACATGTGGCCCCATACACACCAAATTTTCACTTTGAAACAAGTTCCCAGATATACTCACCTGGTTGCTATCTCCCTCAGGAAAACTGTCTCACACTCACCCCTATTCTCTGAATACCAAGCACTGTCTTTTTTTCATTCCTTCATGAGATGTGCTTGACGATTAGAAAGCCAATATGTGGATATTGGTTACAAGGCCCAGTCCTAACTGCCTGTGAACTAATTGGCATGCTCACCATTTGTGAGGGCAATTAAAAGTCAACCACACTGCTCTAAATCTGAAGTCCCATGGTAACCAGACCAAGCAAGATTTTCTTCCAATGTAAAGACATTAGTGAAACAAATTGTTTTTTATGATAATCAACAATTGCTTCATGGTCACCATTATGGAGACTACCTTTACATTCCAAATTTATTGACTAAAGTTCTTATTCTTAGCTCAACTGAAGACCTCAGGTCACTGGTGTATTACACTCTTCTTTACAATAACGTTCAAATTTTCCAGAATCAATCCAGAATAATTCTTAACTCCCCTGTTCTTTTCCCTTTTCAGCATAGTAAGTTGCAGTCTTAGATCTGTCTTTTATAAAAAGATTTTCTTTTCCCATAAGCACTTGGTTGAGCCCAAGGTAGGCAACTCCTCCAGCCTCATTTTAACACTCTACAAATTTGGTATTTTCAATCCAAGCATGAATATACATTCAAATTCCTGTGTAGTGAATCAGAGACATTTTTGACCTCCAGCTCCTCTCTCTTTAGAACAGTGCACATAACTCTCCTCTTTTTGCCATAAACCTAAAGATATAGCCCCAAAACGCAATATCCTTATAAACCTCTTGTATTAGTATAGTTTGTGCTTTGGTGCAGTGGGTCATAAAAGTAAATGATATTAACCTATTTTTCTTTTTTTAATAGATATTTTTATTGAAAATTTAACATGTTTTTATAAGCTTACAAAAAAAACACAAGTACAAACACTAATATACAATTAAATCTTAAATAAATAATAGCCAAAATCTGTCAAACAAAAAGAAAAAATACCGAGAAAACAAAGGAAAAAGACAAAACTCAACTAAAATGATGAAGGGCTTATGCCCGAAACGTCGAATTTCCTGTTCCTTGGATGCTGCCTAACCTGCTGTGCTCTAACCAGCAACACATTTTTAACTACTAATCTAACCTATAACTAACCAGAGCGTATGATTAAATATCTTACATTACTCAAGAGAAAGAAAAGGATAACATAGCAATTAAATAATGAAGTACATGCTCGGAATGAATTAATATCAAATCGTAATAAACCCCATATTCATGCGGGATTCCTCCCCCCAGGGGGCCCTGGACCAGCCAGAACTGTTACCTCAACTAGATGAAAGCCCTTGACAAAATGGCCGAAATATCTGTATTTATGTAATTCAAGAAGGGCTGCCATAATTTATAGAATAATTCAGATTTTGGTGCACCATATTTGTAAGGAAGTCAAGGGGAATACATACCATGATTAACTTGTCGCCAATTCTGAAGTCCTGGAGGGCCCTCAACTACGCAGTTTACTAAGATATTTTTCCGTGCACAAAATGAGAGAACGGAAAATAATTTCCTTCCGTGCAAGCTCGAAAAGCCCAGGAGAAGAGATACTGGATCTACTCTAATTTCCGTTCCCAAGATTTCTGTCAAAGCATTTGCTACTCTGACCCAGTATTTACAGATCTTATGACATGTCCATAAGCAGTGTGTGAGAGTGCCCACCTCTTTTTTACATTTGGGACACATTGGAGATGCTCCTGCCCTAAACTTTGCCAATTGTTCCAGTGCTATACGAGTCCTATGGAGTATCTTTAACTGAATGGCCTAGGTTCTATTACAGATGGAGATTTTTCTAGTATTTCCCAGATGTCATCCCGCATTTCTGTGGATATTTCCAACCCCAATTCCTGATCCCATGTTCTAAGCAAACGTTCCATGTCTTCCGACACTTCATTATGTAATAAATGATAGAGAGTGCTGACCGAGGGTACACCCATTGGCCACAACACTCTATGTTCTCTATCTGATTTATAAAGGCTATCTAATAACATAATCTTCTTCTGTATGTAATCTCGAATTTGGAAGTATCGAAAGAGATCACCATTAGGTAATCCAAATTTCTGATGCAGCTGTTCAAAAGACATCAGGACCCCTTCTTTAAACAAATCTCCTAAACAGGAGATACCCCTGGATCTCCAGAGTGTGAATGTGGCATCTGTGAGCCCCGGTTGAAACCCCCATGCCCCCACTATAGGAGTATAGGGGGATATTTTATGTGAATTACCCTCGTTTTGCCGCATTACATTCCAGGCTTTAATTGTGTTTAATACTATAGGGTTTTTACAGTGGTCCATAATGATTTTCATCTTATCTAAAAATAAGAGGTTAATAAGAGGGCACTTTACTTGTTGAACCTCGATGTCCAGCCAGATTGATTGCGGATCAGGCAAGACCCAATCGGCTATGTAGCTTAATAGGGAACTCAGCTGATACTTCCTAAAGTCTGGAAAATCCAGCCCTCTCCTTGCCTGTGGAAGCTGTAGCTTCTTTAACTTAATGAGGGGCCGTCTATGATTCCAGATGAAAGAATCAAGCCAACCATAAAATTTGCGCAGTGCCGGCCTCGGCAGCATCACTGGGAGCATTCTCATAGGGTATAAGATACGGGGCAAAACATTCATTTTAATTAGAGCTATTCAACCTAGCCAGGAAATTGGAAGATCCCCCCAGTGTTGAAGGTCCTGCCTTATCCTTTCCAGTAGATGCACAAAATTGACCGTGTATAGCTGACCAAATACTGAGGTGATAAAAATACCTAAATACAAAAAACCCTCCAGAGACCACCGAAAGGGAAAATGAGATCCGTCCAATAAGTGGGACATACTAACGAGACCACCCATCGGCATGGCCTCCGATTTTGAGAAATCAATTTTGTAGCCTGAGGATGCACTAAATAAATTAATAACTTGGATCAGACTGGGCACGGATATCAAAGGATTACTAAGAAAAAGGAGAACATCATCTGCATAAAGAGTAATTTTATGTTCCTATACCAACCCTCGAGGCTGTTATATTAGAGTCAGCCCCTATAGCTTCTGCTAGTGGCTCAATTGTTAGCATGAATAATAACGGTGAGAGAGGACAGCCCCTACCCACACTGAAGCTATCCGAGCCTAATCCATTGGTGATCATAACTGCTTTGGGATCATTATACAATGTTATTATCTGGCATGATTTGGTGAACATGGTCCTAACATAAAAGCAGAAATACTCAGCAGGTCAAACAATATCTGCATCAGAGCCAATGGCAGGACTTCATCGACTTGAAAGACTTATTCTCACCTGATTTTATGCCCCATTCCCACTCAATTTGCCTGAGTATAAAATTCTGGCCAATGTTCCAAATCTGAGTCCTTGCATTAGGATGCTGCTTGACCTGCTGAGCAATTCCTGTCTTAATTTCAGGTTTCCAGCAGTATTTTGCCTTGCCTTTTTCCTTGGTTGTTCACTTGTCAATTGTTTGGAGTCATCTTGAACTGTAGAGCAAAACAGGCATGACTGAGCCTGCCACACAGTATATTTCAATATGATCTGAACATCAAGCCTGGTGATGCAATGCCACTGACTTAGTATTACTATCAGAGTCTAACCTCTACTCCTTTAAATGGTCTTCTTAAAAGGTTATTAATCCCATGGTTGTATTCGAGATCTTCCACAACCAAAATGCTCCTGAGTTTCATTATATCACAATAGAGACTGCACTTCAGCATTTAGCAATTTTTTAATGTGGAATACATAGAGATGTTTCAATGATTATAGTAATCTGGTTGCAAAATTCTGATTGATGCTTTAGCAATGCAGTGATGTAGTGCTTTTGCTACAGCATTAGTACTAAAGCGGCCTGGACAAATTATAGGGCCACATGTGTTCCATTATAATAGCTGAGGAATTTAAATTCAGTTAAATAACAATTGTAATAAATTGCTATCATCAGTAACAGTGACCATGACAGAATTATTGTAAAAACTCATTTAGTTCGGTAATGGTTGATTGTTAGGGATGAATGTTTACCATCACCGCCCATCCTGATTTACATGTGACTTCAAATCCACGGGCATTTGGTTGATATCCAATTCTTCTTTGAAATGACTTGTTGTATTAAAAAAGACAGCTCACCACCACCTTCGGGGGTAATTAAGATGGGCGATAAGTGTTGGTCTTGCCAGTGACGCCCACACTGCGTGAATGAATGAATAAAAAAAAACAATTGCCTGACACTTTTGAACTAGTCATGAATCGATGCTGAATTATTGATTTTCTTTAATCTCCTGTGAGACTTCTAGCAGCTATATGATTAATACCATCTAATTCTCTGGAAAGCATATCAACAAGATGTTATCAGCATTTTCAAGCCTTATGATGTCTTTTTTCTTTGTTCATGAATAGCGAAAACATGAACAAATTCAAAACAATATATGATTGCATTTACCCAACTTTCTAACACTATCTACAAGCCTCCTTTCAATACTCAATCCATTCATCCATCTCTCTCTCTCTCTCCCTTGGTCATAGTCGCTATGTTCCCCCATTATCTTCTTCCTTCCTCCTCAGATTTTTATACTTCCTGCACTGTATTAATGTTTCCCTGCATTCCTATCTCTTGGAAGTTTTCATTGCTGTCTCCTAAAGTGCATTCTTTCCTAATCCTGATCTCTTGTGATCCAATCAATGTTCTGTTAATTCCAGATCTCCTTCGCCCTTCCTCCTCAATGATGCCATTCCCTGATTTCTCCGATCCTTTGGCTGGTCTCATCAATGATGTCTGGATTCCTGATGTCCGTAGCCGATTTTTTTCCAGCCTTCTCTTTGATGTCCCACCTACTCTCAATCTCTCAAACTCTCCCATCACTACCGTACTCACCAACCTCTCCAACTTCATCGCCCCACCCTTAATCCCAAATTAACACCTCAATATATTAAAAATTGCAAGTTTGGACTTGTGAGTCCAAACGCAAAATATTTTTAAAAAACAAAGAAAAGATTCAATAAAACTGCAACAATATTCAGTCAATCCACTCATACCTAGCAGATGTTGACAATCTACCCACTTGACAGCCTCTGAGGATACGAGACTGAGTCTAACAATGGTTCTACCATTAAAACCGGCAGCATCCAAGAGATACTCCTATTGCTGTTTTTTTCTGACTTCCAAATCACTCTCCCTGCCATTACTGGGACCTACTATTCTGTTGCTTAGATCTGTAAGGGGAATGTTTTAGTATATTTGACACCAAATGAAGAGGACAATTTACCCAACCAAGAGGACAACGTCAGAACACAGGAGATGCTAAGTGAACAGGAGGTTTAGCAGCATCAGATCAGAACCGGACGTTAAAGCAGGAACTCATCGATCAATGTTTCATTTCTTCCACCAGACCTCAATCATTGTACCCAGACCATCATCACAAAGAGGCTATTCAGCTAAAAAATTAACAGGATCCAACAAACAACTATCATCACATCAGCAGTCAATATACACTGCACCAAGTGTTATTTATAAAATGGTAACAGGACTTATATACTTAATGGTAAGGTCCTAGGGAGGGTTGTTGAACAAAGAGACCTTGGAGTGCTGGTTCATAGCTCCTTGAAAGTGGAGTCGCAGATAGATAGGATAGTGAAGAAGGCGTTTGGTATGCTTTCCTTTTTTGGTCAGAGTACTGAGTACAGGAGTTGGGAGGTCATGTTGCGGCTGTATAGGACATTGGTTAGGCCACTGTTGGAAATTTGCATGCAATTCTGGTCTCCTTTCTTTCAGAAAGATGTTGTGAAACTTGAAAGGGTTCAGAAAAGATTTACAAGGATGTTGCCGGGGTTGGAGGATTTGAGCTATAGGGAGAGGCTGAACAGGCTGGGGCTGTTTTCCCTGGAGCGTCGGAGGCTGAGGGGTGACCTTATAGAGGTTAACAAAATTATGAGGGGCATGGATAGGATAAATAGACAAAGTCCTTTCCCTGGGATCGGGGAGTCCAGAACTAGAGGGCATAGGTTTAGGGTGAGAGGGGAAAGATATAAAAGTGACCTAAGTGGCAACTTTTTCATGTAGAGGGTGGTACGGGTATGGAATGGGCTGCCAATTGCAACATTTAAGAGGCTTTTGGATGGGTATATGATTAGATTAGATTAGATTACTTACAGTGTGGAAACAGGCCCTTCGGCCCAACAAGTCCACACCGACCTGCCATAGCGCAACCCACCCAGATCCATTCCCCTACATTTACCCCTTCACTTAACACTATGGGCAATTTAACATGGCCAATTTACCTAACCTGCACATTTTTGTCTGTGGGAGGAAACCGGAGCACCTGGAAGACACAGGGAGAATGTGCAAACTCCACACAGTCAGTCGCCTGAGGTGGGAATTGAACCCAGGTCTCTGGCGCTGTGAGGCAGCAGTGCTAACCACCGTGCCACCGTGCCGTCCTTAAGGCTCATGAATAGGAAGGGTTTGGAGGGATATGGGCCGGGTGCTGGCAGGTGGGACGTGAATGGGTTGGGATATCTGGTCGGTGTGGACAGGTTGGACCGAAGGGTCTGTTTCCGTGCTGTACTTCTCTATGACTCTAGAGTTGGACAGTTGGAGGAAGATGAAAATAGTGCTCTCTGCTCCACTCTTCTGCAAAACTAAATATGAGACGGATCATAATATAATTGTTTTGGTGGACTTATCAGTATTCTTTTTTCTACTGTGCATCTGGTGAGAGAAAGGATTTAAACACGAGGTATCCCATTATTTATTTTTTATTGCTGGTACCAGGGCGTAATGATGATGAGTTGGAAATAAGGTTCATTGAAGCTGCAAAACTGCTTTTGTGTGCACAACTGTTCCATCGCCTTGTGCACAGCATTTAGTGTTTCAGTTCCAGAAGTCACTGCTATGCACAACCCTTGGAAGGCCATACTGAGAAAAATACATTAGAAGGAACCCACGTTGGTACCCCAAAAGGAATCTTTAGGCCTTAATTCCCTCTTTTTCAAAAGTGGGCAGATATAGAGGCAGAATAAATTGTGTGTGAGACTGAAGATGTTGAGGAAACTTCAAAGAGATTGGACTTTCTTGTGACTGCAGAGACGAAGAGGGACAGACAACACTCTGCTCATGAGCAAATCATCCCTGCAGACATTTTTGTTATTATTTTTCACTGTGGAGAACATACAAAGACAGGGATAAAAAGCCAGTTTCAACACTGTTGAAGTAGACTAGCAGAATTGAAGGCTGTTGTATATGTATCACTTTGGTTTCAAATGTTTGCGTGCTGTGAAGGCCACATGCAAAGAACTACCTTTCAGTTACTCCTGTCACACAGGTAAAAATTCACCACTTCTCTAAGTGCTAGATGTCAGCTAGTTAGCAGCCAGAAAGAAAGAAAACAGGGCAAGGGTGGGTGAGTAAAGAGAGCCTGTTCATCCCACATCACCTAAGGCCTTATTAATATATGGCATCCCTTCTGGAACCACAACAGATTGAGGAACTTCACCTGGGGGCAACTCATAACACAATGCACCAGTGCCTTTCTCAATATTTCACTTGAGTATATGGACTCTGTTGTGAATGTTTAAAGAGTGCTGCAGCTTTTACGTATGTTTCTTTCCATTAACTGGACCTACTTCACGACATTTTAAGATCAGAAAATGAATTGTCGTCAGAAACATTGATGACAGAAATTATTTGCTCCATTGAGGATTTTAGTTTGATGTTTTCTAACAGTAGAACCTATAGATCTGTGATAAGAGGCTTCTTCTATTATCACTATGGCGATAGTCATAATCAGCTCTATATAACTTAATAGTGATTTGGCTCCACCTGATAATTTGCTATCAAAAACAATTTGATACATACGTTGTGCCTTTAATAGAATAAAACCTCTATGCTTGTTAGGAAAAGCAAAATTGTACACACCAGGCAACATTAGGACAGATGCCCAAAAGCTTGTGCAAGGAGGTACATCTAAAAAGGTTGGAGCTGACAGTCAGAGATATATACAGTGAATTTCAAAGTCTAGGGTACAGGCAACTGAAGACACACACACCAAACGTAAAACAATTAAAATTAATGCTCAAGAAGCTGGAATACGATGAACATAAGTACCTTTGAGGATTATAAGGCTAGAGGACGTTACAGAAATAACGTGAGGCCATGAGGAAATATGATAGCAAGGGTGAAAATTTTTAAATCATGACATTTGCTGACAAAAAAAGAAATTATCAAGGACAAAGTTAACAGAATTTAGTTTTAATTTTTAAATGACAATTGGATTGCTGTTCTTTTTTACATATATGATCACATAGGGTGATATTACACTTGTCACCCCTTAGTGAACAGATTTCAAAATGTTCAAATCCACATAAATTATAAAGAAATATGTTAAGATTTTCTTTATTCATCACTTTATTCCTATTCTAAACAGAATACCTACTTTCCTGATGCAAACTTTCAGAACTTCTGGAAGGATCTAGAACTGAGGCTGGGGAAATATTTTCTTCAGCAAAGTCTGATTGTGACTTTGCAGTTTTACTTGTGATGATATGGAAGGTTCAAATGTCTGCCTGACTCTGACTTGGATCTGCACTAGTTTCGGCCATGTCTGATGTTGGATTAAAGATTGCTACTCAATTTATAACATTCTTTTGATTTCTTCCCAGCTTCATTAGTTTCTTTCTGAACCCTCTGAAGATAAGGCATGATCAATAAGTAGGAAACCTAACCTTTCCACTATCAAACATTTTAATCAAATATGGGCAAGAGCCAACAATTTTCATGACTCTTCCTGGCAGCCATTTTTAAAAAAAAAATACTTTTATTAAAAGGGAAAACAAAGTTTTATTACAATAGATACAAAATCAAACAATTCAAACCAATGTTAAAAAAATAAACAAATAAAAACTAAGTTTAAAAAAGGGAAATCTTAACAATAATAGTAATAATAATAATAATAAAGCTCAATGAAACAAAGCAATAGCCCTCAATCATTGAATGCATAAGTTTATACATATTCATTTGTTCGTAGTTCCTCCTCTCTGGATACCAGATTCATTACATAGAATTGCCATAGCTATATAAAGGCTCTTAATAGACAAATCTGTACCCAAGTAGTCCAAAAAGGGCCGCCACGTCTTATAAAAATTCTCAGTTTTATGGTGCACCACACTCATAAGGAAGTCCAAGGGGGTGTGCTCCATTACTAGCTTACACCAGCCCTACAGCCTCGGCGGATTGTCTGACACCCACCCTAATAGAATGTTCTTTCTGACACAGAAAGTGAGGATATTGAAAAGTCTTTTCTTGTGTACATCTAACGAAAGTGAATTAACAAAGCCAAGAAGAAGAGATACCGGGTCCATCTCCACCTCCATCCCCAATGCCTTCTCTATTTCATCTACCACAGCACTCCAGTATACCCACAGTCTGTGGCAGCACCAAAGACAATGAGTAAGCATGCCCATGGTCACATTACATTTAAGACACATTGGAGATGCTCCTACTTTAAATTTTGCAAGGTGATATGGGGCCAAATGGACCCTGTGGAGAATTTTCAGTTACAAGGTGTAGGTCCTGTTGCAAATCAAGAGCCTTTTTGCATCTTCCCATATATCCTCCCACATTTCAGAAGAGATCTCAATGTCCAGCTCGCTCTTCCATATCTTACAGAGCCATTAGGTCTCGTCCGAGGGAACCTCTCCCAATAGATGATAAACTTTGCTAACAGATAATGTACCCTCAGCATTCAACACCTTCTTCTCCATGTCAGACCATATAAGAATCAGTTAGATGTGTAGTTTCTTTTTGTAGGACATTTCTAATTTGAGAAAAAATTCTCAAAAGACATCAGTATGTCCACTTCGAGTAAATCACCCAGGCAAGACACGCCCCTAACTGCCCATATTTTAGACCTCGAGTTCATCATCCCTGTCTGAAAGCCTGGCATACCAACTATTCCTTGACATATTTGATGACTGTTGGGCTATGGAAATATTCCTTAATGATTCTCATCTTATCTAAGAACAGCAGCTTAATAAGGGGCATCTTGTCTGAGATGCTTTGACGTCCAACCAAAGTGAGTGAGAGTCCTCCTGGGCCCAATCATTCATGTAAGATAGCAATGAGCTTAACTGATAGCTTTTGATATCTAGTAGGCCTACTCCTCCCAGTCTGTAAGGTAACTGCAATTGATTCAATTTAATTAGGGATCACTTGCAATACCAGATAAATACTGAACCAGCTGTTCAGTATTCTAAATATTAAAGCAGAGGATGCATTCACATAAGATACAACAGGCAGGGCAGAATGTTCATTTTAATGAGGACTATCTAACCTTACCAAGAGATCAGAAACATCTCCATCTATGAAGTCCTGCTTGATTCTGTCGAATAAATGGACAAAATTGGTTTTAAGTAGCCGATCAAAAACAGGAATAATAAATATACCTAAGCAGAGAAAGCCCTCTTGCTACCATGTAAAGGGGAACAGAGATATGGTCTCAGGATCAGGCACTCTTGGGAGACCACCCATAAGCATGGCCTCTGATTTCAGGAAGTTGAACTTATAACCAGAGAAGCCACCAAATAAATTGATGCATTGTATCAGGTGTGGCACCGAGACTGTTGGGTGTGATAAGAAGACAAGAATGTTACCGCATATAATGCGATCTTCTGTGACTTCGTCCCCATTTCTGGAGCAGTTAGATTGGGATTCCTATGTATTGCTTCTGCCAGCGGTTCGATCACCAATGTGAAAAGCAATGGTGACAAGTGACAGACCTGTCGACTGCCCCTACAAATATTAAAATTGCTTGACTGTACACCATTGGTGAGGACCACAGGGAAAAGGATCACTATACAAAATCTCCACCCACCTGGCGTAGGTCTCACCCTAGCCACACCACTTTAAAGTATAAAAAGACATCCCACTCAATCCTATCAAAAGCCTTTTCTGCGTCTAAGCGGATCACCAATCCCTGTACTGATCGCTGTTGGTATATTTAGATCATGTTAAGTAACCTCCTGACATTATCTGTCGATCTGCAAACTTTTATGAACCCTATCTGGTCCTCTTAAATGATGGAGGACAGTACAGTTTCTAGCCTTAATACCAGAGTCTTAGATAGGATGTTAAAGTTGACATTCAGGAGTGAAATGGGTCTATAGGAAGCACAGTCCTCCAGGGCCTTTCCTTTTTTAAGAATGAGAGAATGACTTTGACTCTCTCAGAGATGGTGGGAGGAAGCCACGACTATGTGAGTCATTAAACACATTAAGCATGAGCCCTGACAACATTGAACTCACTGGGGAGCCTGTCAGGAACTGGGTCCTTTCCATTCTGGAGTTGCCTCACAGCCTCCTGCACCTCTTGCTCTGACAACGGGGCATTGAGGAGGGACTCTTGTTCAGGGGGCACTTCCAGAAGGTCCAAGTTCTTAAAAAAAAGTCTCCATCCTAACCCACCCACACTCACAGATTTCAGATTGGTATAGTTCAGAGCAAAAGTTCTGAAATGCTGCATTAATTCTTTTAGAATCATATGTAAAATTTCCAGTGTCCTCCCTGATTGAGGTAATGGCTTGGGTGGGGGGAGGTGCAGGGTGCAATCATTTTCCTTGCAAGGTACGCTAGATATTTGCCCGGCTTATCCCCATGCTCAAACTGCCTTTGACTTGCAAATGTAAGCTCCCTTTTGGCTATCTGTGTGAGCATGGACTTCAGTGTAGACCAAAGCATTGTGATCCTCTGCAGTTTAGCCTGTGAGGGTCTGTCAAAGTATGCCTATTCAGCTGCTTTCAGACACACCTTGAGCAAGCGTTGCTGCTCACCTGTCTGCCTCTTCTTACTGGCTAAGCCTGAATTAATGTCTAAACAAGCCCTGAACTCAGCAGAAAAGAATTCGATAAATTGAGGATAAAGTGGTCCAGTTGCCAGTGCCTCAAGCCTACCACAGTATCCTTATTCTTAACCATTAAGTACCCTGGGGCGTGATCGGATATAGTGATATTGCCAATTGTACATGATGCCGCTGAGCCCAGATGTGCTGCAGGAGTCAAAAAATGATCAATCCCACTCTGGCATTTCTGTGGGTTCCAAAATAACATGAAGTCTTTGCCAGTAGGGTGAAGGTGCCTCCAAACATCTACTAACCCCAATTTAGCAAACAAATCCCTTAATTGTTTTGATTGCGAAGAAAATATCGGAGGGGCTTTGGGCAATCTGTCCACTGTAGGGTTTAAGAGACAATTGAAATCCCCTCCAACGACAATATGCTAAAATGCCAGATTAACTAGTCTGGAAAATGTGTTTGTCAAGAACTTAAGGGGCTGGGCCGGGGGACAGTAAACATTTAAGATTCTGTATTCTTCCCCATGTATTACAAATCTTCCGTATGTGTCTTTAATACATGCTAACAACTTAAATGGGAGATACTTTACTCCTTGTATTAAAAGATGAAAAATCTGCATCATCCAGGTGTGTTTCTTGTAATAAGGCAACATCGACCCTCTCTCTTTTAAGACTGGAAAGTATCTTCTTCCTCTTGATTGGCGAATGACTCCCCATAATATTCCAGGTGCACCACTTAAACACATCCTTAGCCATAACCTTCCATAGCACCATCTAGACTCCAGAGAGGAAGAATCTGAACTACAGAATGCTGAGCTTTAATGCAAAAGAATCCACAAAACTCAAACACCACATAAACTAAAATAACTACAGCCAACTGATCTACAAAAACTATATACAACAAAAACAGAAAAACAAAAGAAAAATCACCAAAGGCACTGATTGGAGGAATATACCCCCCATTTAAAAGAGGGTACCTACACATCCTACAACCCTACTAACCATCCCAAATGTCCTTTCAACTCCTACCAGCTAGGATTGTGCTACATACACTGACTACCCGGTAGAGGTAGAAAACACCAAGAGCAAGATTAGTACAATATTCAAGCAAACTAAAAATAAATATGTCACCCATCCCTTAACATAACTTAGAGATTAAAGATAAATACTCTACCCATCCCGGACATCGTTTGACGCAACTTATTACCAAAGTAAAAACAATGACTGCAGATGCTGGAAACCAGATTCTGGATCAGTGGTGCTGGAAGAGCACAGCAGTTCAGGCAGCATCCAACGAGCAGCGAAATTGACGTTTCGGGCAAAAGCCCTTCATCAGGAATAAAGACAGTGAGCCTGAAGCGTGGAGAGATAAGGTGGGGAGAGAGAAGCATAGAGTACAATGGGTGAGTGGGGGAGGAGATGAAGGTGATAGGTCAGGGAGGAGAGGGTGGAGTGGATAGGTGGAAAAGGAGCTAGGCAGGTCGGACAAGTCTGGACAAGTCATGGGACAGTGCTGAGCTGGAAGTTTGAAACTAGGGTGAAGTGGGGGAAGGGGAAATGAGGAAGCTGTTGGAGTCCACATTGATGCCCTGGGGTTGAAGTGTTCCGAGGCGAAAGACGAGGCGTTCTTCCTCCAGGCATCTGGTGGTGATGAAGGAGGCCCAGGACCTCCATGTCCTTGGCAGAGTGGGAGGGGGAGTTGAAATGTTGGGCCACGGGGCAGTGTGGTCGATTGGTCCAGGTGTCCCAGAGATGTTCCCTAAAGCACTCTGCTAGGAGGCGCCCAGTCTCCCCAATGTAGAGGAGACCGCATTGGAAGCAACGGATACAATAAATGATATTAGTGGATGTGCAGGTAAAACTTTGATGGATGTGCCAGTAAGGAGATTCTACCAAGTCCTTTTTAAAGAAGAACAAACCTGAACAGTGCTGTCCTCTACACTTATTCAGCTGTACAACTTAGGTCAACGTGTCCACAAAGTTCTTCGCTTTCTCTGGCAAGTAGAACAAATGTATGGATCTTCCAAAACTGGATATCTTAGAGAATACTGGATACTCTCTCAATCTCCTCTTGATGCTATTGTAGGACTTCCTTTTCTGACCACTGCCACCGAGAAGTTTTGAAAGAACATGAGCCTGGAACCATCACATACCAATGCCGTTGGATCCCTCCCTCGGGCTCTGGAGGCTTCCATGACCCTCTGCTTGTCTTTATAATGATAGAACCTTACCAGGACAGAGTATGGGTGCTGATCCGCACCTGGCTTTTGTGCTACGATCTGGTGGGCTATCTCAATTATTATCCTTCCCTTCTCAGCCTCCGAACTAAGGAAATCCGGGAACCACTTCTCGAAGAACTGCACTGATTGCTCATCTTCCGTCCCCTCTGGTATGCCAACAGTCTTCTGCCCCTGTTTTCAAGATCGTCTACCAAATTCAACAGACCATGGACCTGTGCTTCCAGGGCTTCAATTCAGTTCTTGAAGGAGTCAGGGTCTGTCTCTACCCCTGTAGCCCAGCACTCGAGTTCATCAGTCCTTTATCCCAGGTCTTGCAGCTCAGCAGATATAGGAACCAGCTTCTCCTCGATTTTTTTCCTTGAATTGCTTCCCCAGGACCTCACAAGGTTTGGCCAGCTCCACAACCAAAGTCTGGTGAGTAAGCAAGCCCACTGCTTCAGTGGGCTGGACCATGGCCCCAGCTCTGGGTGAGCTTCCTTTTTTTGGCATTCTTCAGCTGCAAGAACAAAGGTCTTTTTTTGGGTTTCTAGCTCCTTTACTATGTTTTTACTCACAGTAAAGTGAATGGGACGAGTTCAAGCTCTGTCAGATCGGTATTGTGACATGGAACCCAGCAAACACGATCCTAACAGGATGCTGCCATCTTGGATTCCCATGGTAGCCTTTTCAACCACTTGTAATCATAAGAATTCAAGAACACCAAATAAATGATCCAAAGTGTTTAGAGTTTTTCTGGTTGTTGTTTAATATATCATAAATCCCTCAACCAATGTGAATAGCGACATATGTTGCTTATCTGTTGTCTGCAAAACCTATGTACAACATCTGCCAGATTCAAGCTAACCTTTTCCATGATTGCCAAAGTACTGACTTCTTTATATGCTGCTTGATATATAGTACTCTGTTTCATAATTTTGTTTTTATTTCCTTATCCTGGTTGCCAAAGATAATTCCCTGCTAGAATCTTTGTCAAAAACATTGCTAAATGTTGATCATGAAGATCACATAGCAACTGCAATCTGCACTTTTTAAGAATCACAACTTGGCTTAATACCTGATACAGCCTTCATTAGTAAACAATTTATTCTTACACAAAAAAACACCTGATTTCTAAACACTGTACTGTTCTGAGCACATGTTTAAGAGATAGTCATATGCCCTTGCCAATAAAGAGATCCTCTTGTGTTATGTGTGACCATGAATATGTCTGAATACCTTTACAAGACATGTTAATGTTATCACTATCACTTCATTGAACATGACCTGAAGATATAAAGGCGTCAGTCTCCATTTTAACTGGGCCACTTGAAGAATGGTATGCTGATGGAAGCATGTTACTGTTTGTCATGAACATTTTAATGTTAGCCCAGACCTGGACGTGTCTGTGAATGAAATATCTTAGCGATCTGTAATTAATACGTGTTCAATCTTTCAATATCACATACCCACTTAGCTTCTTATGTCACAAAAAAATAATATAAACATTGCCAAATATGTTCTGAGAAGGAAAAGTTGAATCATGTATGAATTGTTCCACTAAAGTTATCTGCTGTGACTGGAAACTCATCTGAATGCAAAAAGAAAACACATCTTCCTCTTTGAACACGATTTCGACAGTAATCTAGACATTTTATTGACATTACTGTGTTATAATGAACTTCCAAAATGTCTTTTTTTTATTAGATATAACTAAAGCCTATTTCTCCATTCAAAGTGTAACCAAAGTGAGAACAGGGAGACTTTGGATTCTGAATAATCTCAGTAGCTTATGATCAGTTTTGACCATAAACCACAACCATGTTAGTATTTATGAAATGTTCTTCTTCCAAAAACTGAAGTGTGTCATGTTCTACCTGAACACAATTTTGCTCACTGGCAGTGAGGGAATAAGAGGTAAATGCAAGTGCTTCCCTTACTACTATCCAACATGTGAGAGATCATTGTATCTACTCTCTACAGAGCGGTATCACTTGGTTATTTTGGGCACAACACAATGTCTAAGCATTGGACCTCCTCCACAAGTAGACTTTTACACAAACTGAATTCCATGGAACGCCTCTTCAATCCTACCATCATTATCATCTCAAAGGACAAATGCAGCAGATACATGGGAATACCACCAGCTGCAATTTACCTACCTAAGATGCACACAATTCAGTCTTGGAAATATATTGTTGTTCCTTCACTATTGCTAGATCAAAATCCCATAATTCCCTCTCTAATGACATTGTATATCCACCCTGACAAAATTGACTGCCACGGTTCAAGAAGGTAGCTCACCACTACCTTCTCAAGGATAAGTAAGGACAGGCAATAACTACCTGCCCAGCCAGCTATGCTCACATCCTGTAAATGAACAAAAAAAGAGTTAATTCATTGGCTGCAACAAGTTTGACAGATTTGGAATGAATTTACCTTGGTAATTCACTGTACCAAAAAAAGATCTGAGCTAAGTTCTGAGGAAGTGGTGCGTTTTTTATTGCTTGCACATTTACGTGCTGCTTTTCCAAGCTTTAGAGCATATCTTTCAGTTTGCTGGACATGTTTGCTCACAGTTGATATATGTATGTCAGATAATGAATGGTTCTGGGTGGTAGGTGGTTATGGTGGTAGGTGGGTATGGTGGTAAGATGGTAGATTGTTAAATGTGGAAGGCAGGTAGGGCAGCAGATGAGTGAGGGCATAGACAATTTGGTGTAAGTTGGGCCAGATCAAGAAAGGATTACAGGTGCTTGGTGTATGAGTTGGAGGGATAAAGTGGTGGGGCTGGTTGGGCTTGGTCAAGGGGAGTTGAGTGTTGTGGAAGTAGTTGGAAGGTTGAGGAAAAGAGTCTGCAAGGCATGGGGTTAGTCTGAGTGATTTGCAATATCAGTTATTCAGTTACCTAGGAGTTAGTCTCAATTTATTTCTGTCAAACATTTCCTGGACAAAAAACTGGGGTAACATGACAAAACCATGCAAAGCCTCCAAATCTAACTCATAGTGAACAGTTCACAGAGCAGCAGAATTGCCCACTTGCAGTTCAAACACCTCAGGAAATTCCCTTGGAGCCTTTGAATAGGGTCTCAACATACATCTTCCGGAATATGTCCAATCTCCAAGTGTCTAGGGACCAGATGATGTGAGCTGAAAATGTGTTGCTGGAAAAGCGCAGCAGGTCAGGCAGCATCCAAGGAACAGGAGATTCGACGTTTCGGGCATAAACCCTTCTTCTGGAACCAGATAATGTGAGCCAATATTGTCAAATCTTTTCAATTATTTTTTGACCTTCTCTCTTAAAACGTGTTGTGGCCTCCAATGACTTGGCCTTGCATTCATCTGAACACATACATTGAACTAGCTCATTAATTAATCACCTGAGGTTCATTCTCGGCTACAATTTAACTTAAATGCTGCCAACTACATTCTGCCCAACAAGGTTTTTTTTTAATTTTCACAACAATTTTGTACATCGCTCTTTGTTTTGACTGAACATCTGGGCACTCTTATAGCAGAGTGGCAGTGTCCTTATGTCTCTGCCAGGAGCCCTTGGTTCATAATCCTATCTACACAGAGTGATGTAACAATATCTCTGAACAGGTTGGTCAGGAAAATATCTGTGACTGGAGCCTACACATTTCCGATTATCGGGATTTTTTCTTCTCCACAATTACATAATCCTATCCATATTTTTACAGCTGATATTTGTTCAGCTTTTCATGATACATCGACTCCTGAATTTGTGAAATAAAATCAAATTACTACAGAAGTGGAAATCTGAACTGTAAAGCGAAATTGCTGGAGAAATTCAGCAGATCTGGCAGTACTTGTGGAGATAAAAACAGAGTTGATGTTTCATTAATTTCTTCACTGTATTGAATTTGAATAGCTAACTCTGTTTCTCTCTCCACAAATGCTGCGAGACTCTCTAGCTTTTTCTCCTTCTGGTTCAGGCATAGCACTACCTGACATCTATAAGAGTCTCCATGTCTACTGTGCCAATGCTATTTGGGGAGTATGTCCTGTGAATTCCCACTGGACATCTTTGTAGTTTTGTTCATGTGGTCTTCCACTTAACCCCCACATCTCCGATCAGCTCTTGTTGCTGTTCAATAGTATGCAACTGAGGACATTTCCTGCTGCCACTGTTCTCACCTTTGACTTTCTTGCCCTGGGCAGAAGCGTGTGGTGCTGGAAAAGCACAGCAGGTCAGGCAGCATCTCAGGAGCAGGAGAATCGAGGTTTCGGGCACAAACTCTTCATCAGGAATCTGTGGTGGGAAGAGGGCTGAGAGAGAAATAGGACAGTGGGGATTGGGAGGGAAGGTAGCTGGGAAGGCAATAGGCATTTGGAGGTGAGGGGTGATAGTGATAGGTCATTGGGGAGGGTGGAGTGGGGGAAAAGTGGGAAGGAAGATAGGTAGCACAGTTCGAGAGGGTGGTGTCAAGTTGGAGGGTTGGATGTGGGATGAGATGGGGGAGGGGAAATGAGGACCTGCCCATCTTCCTTCCCACCTATCTGCTCTACCCTCCCCTCTGACCTATCAGTATCACCCCTCATCTCCATCTACCTATCTTCTTCCCAGCTACCTTCACCCACAAGCCCCACTCCCATCCTCCTGTTTATTCCTCATCCCCCTTCACATCCTCCTCACGTTCCTGATGAAGGGCCTGTGCCTGAAACATTGACTGTACTCCTTCTCGGATGCTTCCTGAACTGTTCTGCTTTTCCAGCGCCACACTTTTTGACTCTGACTCTCCAGCATCTGCAGTCCTCATTTTGTCCTTCTCGCCCCGAGGAACGTATACTACCACAGTGCCACTAAACCCCATGCAGTCTCTGACACTAACCCTTTCAGAAGCATTCTCAAAGCACTTTGGTAACCATCCGTGTTAAGAAACAGTGAAGAGTTGAGGGCATTGTCTGGTCAATATTTGTCTCTTAAGCGACATCATGAAACCGATTATCTGCCTGTTCTCAGATAGCCATTTATGAGAACTTGCTGTGCACCCACTGACTACCGCAATCCATCCAATTCGAGAGTGACTGTGACCATTATTTTTTTTAAAAAGCGTTGGGATCCAATAAGTTTTTTGGAGAGAGAAGTCCGATTTCTCGGTAGAGGGGTTTACTGTTCACCTGTATTGTTGCAGGTGACTATTTTTAAATAAATCGTTGGAATTGTTTTAAAGATATTATCAGTTTAACGTATTTTCCAGAAAATGGCATTTTATAAGAAACGCTGTTTTTTAAACGGGGACTAGTAGAGCACAGCTCACTTGAAACAGCACAGCTCCTTGTAGTTTGGTTTGGATTAAAATTTTACTAAAAACCACATCGTCATTTATGGGGAGCTCTGAGCAGTAATAAATAATGCAGCATATATCAGATCTGTAGTGTAACCTAAATTTTACATTGAGAAACACTGCATATCTTTTTTTCAACGATTACTTTTTTGTACGGATTAAAACCAACCGGTGCAAAAAAAAAATTGCCGTTTCAAAGCTGACAAGGGAAAAGTTGAAATGTAGTTCATTTCCTAACCTCTCTGTGCATTGTCCAGGCTTTTGGTATATGTATGTGTGTTCCAGTTTGCAACGTTTAGATAAGGACAGAGGTTGTTAAGCAAACCCCCTTTAGAGAGTTGGGGATGGTGTGATCCAGGAAGCGGAGTAGTGCTGAATAAATCAGGTGACACGCTCCATCTCCCTGTTTAGATGGAACGAGCCTTGGAAGCTGGCTGCACAGATACAGGAGGCAAAGCTTGAGCGTACAGTCTGGGGCTGGAGCCTCTGGGGGAAGAGACGCTGGCAACCGCAAGGGGACCTTTGCATTTAGCAGCTGTGGAGAGGAGGAAGGAACAGCACCGGCCATGGCTTCAAATTTTAATGATATAGTGAAGCAGGGATATGTGAAAATCCGCAGCAGAAAGCTAGGGGTAAGTGTCCCTCTCTCTCTGTACAATGTGTTAACAACAGCTGGAGAGAACAAAATCCGGAATGGTACTGGGCGCTACAGTCCTTGGGAGCTGTATGTGGCTCCTGGGTGGGCTTTGGACGCAACATTTGTAGAAACTGTTGCTAAAACTGTACATTTTCTTTTTTGTTTAAAAATCAGCTGCAAGATTGTGTTCCCCCCACACACAAAAAAAAACAGCAGGTCAAATACAACTTCGCGTTTATGGCTCTGCTTTCTCATTCTCTTATAGCCTCAGTGCTCATTCCCATTCGAGTGCAGAGTTCGTGAAGTAAGGAATTGTGTTCTCGATTTGTTCTATCTAGAAATTATGATATGAGACTTCTGGTGCCGTACAGAAGAGCAAAGTTTAAGCTAACGTAAACTGCAGGTTTTAAAACCCATGTTATTTCCAAACCAGCGGTGCTTTCAGTTTGAATGAGTCTGCAAACCAGTGGAATGACTGTTTCTGCAAGACAACAGTGACTCCACCTCGTTACATGATATCTATTGTTAATCTTTAACAAAAGCTTAAATATTGATTATTAGTTTTGATCACACTTTGACATCAGAAGATGAGTTGTGTGGCAGATAATGCATGACTCTAAAACATCATTTCATGGTGTATCTGTATTGAATTGTAGGTTAAAGTTGTTTACAACATAAGAATGATTTTACTAATCGTGCAATGGCTACTTTCATGCTTTTTTTTCAGAAATTTGCTTTCGTCAGAAGCTGTTTGCCACATTTACAGTAGATCCAGTTTTGTATTACTGTCCTGACTGTTGCATTGGGATACTGTGTTTTATTGTTTATGGAATTTTTACAAATGATTTGTATCAATGTGTCATAATAGAGGACTATTGTGTGTGATTGTGAGTGTAACAATTGGACAACAAGGAACACTCCATATGTTATACCAGGGTGTTCATGTTGAAGTGTATCATTTTTGAGTACAAAAGCTGTCAGGACTTATAACAAGAATAGGCACTGAAAGGTACATCAAAGGTTTGACAAGGAATGCAGTTTAAAGAAGCCTAAACATTTATTCCTCACTCAAAACTTTTCTTATTTCTATTAAATGGAAACAGCCACTCTTTTTTTTACAACGGCCTCTATTTCATGAAGGCCATTTGCACTTTTGTACCAGCTGTCTAAGCCCATTCACTCCAGTACGATTGGTATCACTAATAATGTTATGGTTCACCATTTGCCAGAGCTGTAGCTTTTCCTTGTAACTTTTCCTTGAATATTCTTGATGATGGATAGGAATAAGAGATGTGTTCTTTCCCATAAAGCTATATTAGTTTGGTCCTTATTTTTCGGATAATTGTGGGCCTGAAGCTCAAGTAATGTGTTTCAATCTGTGCGATAAAGATTTGTGTGAACTGTGCTATGTTACTTGACAGACCTTTGCACACATTCATTTATCTAGCCTGTCATGACTTTCGGCTGTGTTTTGCCATGCAAGTCAATGACTTGTGACATGTGGATGACTTTAATTTGCAGGAAATTGCCGAGAAGAAATGTAAAAGTACCACCTTGGGCAGCTTACAACAGTTTGAAGTATAAAAGATTTGGTAGCATTTTGCACAGCGTTACATGATAAGAGACTTACTGTGGAGACAGACATTTTTGAGTTTTTCCTTTGTAAAACTTTGATATCACCATCCTGATGAGGTAACACTAATTTTTCTTGGTGGTGTTATGTAAATGGGTTATGTAAATGCCCATCAGGCGTACGTACAAGAACAGTTTTTTTTTTGTTTAAAATGTATTTGGCGATTTGTGCTTCTCAACTATGTATTTTAAAGCTGAACGATTTGTGATAGGCAAACTATAACCTTTAGCGAGTGTGTAATAACATGCAACCATTTAACTGCTGTACAGTTATGTTTATTAATGTGCATACTGGTTTTAGTTGACATTTGTTTTGACCTCTGTATTTAGAAATGGAATTAGTTATGAGTTTTTTTTTTGAAAAGAAATACTGCGAGACATACAAGATATTGAGCTATGATGTGAGCATAATTTCAGTCTTGGTGTGTTACCGATCAAAATGAGAGCATCTAAAATGGAAGCAGATTTTGTAATTTTCCTAAGTATTTCAACTCAAAAGCATGGTCAAAGTTGATAACAACAGGTGGCTGAAATGATATTAGTGGATTTTGTATAAATGCTGTCGTCTGGGCCGATATGTGACCAGGAACGTGAAGTATGAGTCATTTAATGGTTACCATGTTGAGATTAGTCTATTTATTGGTACAAGTTTCTGAGATTTTCTTCGTGGCTTTTTTATTTTTTTTGTTTATTTAATTGAATTCTGAGGCATTATGGAGTGTCATTTTTGAAAAAAATTGATTTGCAATTTATAATGCAAATGAGTTAGATGGAACGTAGGGCCATTTAATAGATTATAAACAGTTTTGTTCATTGAACTTTGCGATCAGAAAGGCTTAAGTTAGTTTATTTGGACAGCTAATGAAGCAAATAGTGCAAAAGGCTCCAAATTCAGACCTGGTGTGTGTTGGGCTAGTTGTCACGAAGTACATTGTGATTGGCCTCCATGCCCAGCTGCTGGTGCTCCTGATTGTTACCCAGGAACAGATATTGAACATGTATGCATGAGTGTGACAGGGAAGTGCTTAGGTTTGGGCTTGGTAGTGATTCTTCCACAGTCAAATAGTTTGATAATCTCTGCTTGAACTCACACATAAATGGCCATTTGTTTGAGGTACTTTATGGTCCACAGCACTTTAGTCCAGTTTGGGAGACATGTCTGCAACAAAGAAGCTGTAAGGATAGAGCATTTAATTCTTCTGTGAGTGATGGCCAGTGATAAAAGTATTGAAAGGAAATTTTCCATAATCCTCGTCATGGATTTTCAATGCATGACTACGTTTGCCTAAAGCATACGGTTGTGTTTATTTACTTCTGAATTCAGAGAAGACCAAATCTCTGTTAAAAGGTAGCCTTTTATTTGACAGAATGGGGCTACTCTTCTGCTCAGAGTCTTGTCTGTTGAAGGATTCATTCGCTGTTGAATCCAGCCAGAATTTTATTTTTGGCATTTTATTAAATGTACAGCCAATTCACACTAATCCCTCCTGAGAGTCTTTCTGTTTTAAAAAGGTATTTTTGTTAATAGCTGCCTTAGTGCACTCCTAATTCTAGATCGGCCTGCCAGTCTTGTTCTGTCTAGGAGTTGGCTGTCCTCATTAACAGCAGCTACGCACCCATAAATCAGCTGATCTCTGCAGCCTGTCAGTAGTTGGACATTGAGAGAGTCAGTACTGACTGGTTTCCCTTCGCTATGTCTCTGGGACAGCTATTCTGACTAAACAAAAAGATAATGAGTCAACATACTTGCTACGTGGTAAAATGGGGTGACATCATCCTGTTGGGAATGCATTCTTGAATTGCCTGCCTTGAAGAACATTACACTTTTCCTTTGATTTTATTTTCTTGTGGAAATATTTTGTTGTTGCCTGTCAATATATTTAAATTGCACATTATTCCTATAATAGGTCCAATTCACTTTGCCGTTGAATAGCAGGATGGGTATTTAGAGTTGCGCTTTCCGGCACAGTTTGCAGTTTCAGCTGTGCCAATGCAGCAAGGTGCCAGAGGATGCCAGCTGCTACTCCACAGGGAGGGAGGAAAAGTTGGATTACTTATCCAAACAATCTTGTGGTAGCATGATTTGCCACAGCCTGAATATATGGCTGCCAACTGTTTCCTCATGTAGGGAGCAGTTAGAACTTGGTAACCACTTTTGAGGATCTCTCTTCCCCCAATAGATTTAAAAAACCAAGCACTTGTCAATGGAAACAACATTGATTTTATTTTTTTTCAGCTGTTGTACAATATCATATGCGACCAGATGGAGTGGAGCAGAGCTTCGCAAAGTGTTGTATTTCAAGGACATGTACAGAAGTTACCAAGTGTTAAGATCCCAATAGCAATGTTGATTGAAATTCAGTTTTGTAGTTTATAGCTGAGAGCATAACATAGGATTTTGCATTTTCAGCCATTTACAGTATCAAACAAACTGAACATGCTATTGCCTCAACACTTTTTATAGGTAACTTATTTTAAATTATAGGCAAAGCTTTTTAATGCAATTGAAAAAAACCTCAATATTGGGTACATGAGACACAGTCTTTTTTATGTAGCCATTAAGTTCTCCTGGAACCAATGATTTTTGACACCCAAGGACTTACCATCCTGGGATAGAGAAAGGATCAGAAGTTAAGTTTGAATCTCAGAATTGTTTCACAGCGAACATTTTTCTCAGGACTTGCTGCCTTAGCACAATTAAGAGAATCATTGCATCTAATTTTTATTCTGCATAAATTTGGTATTTTTAGTCCAAGCAAGAGGTTCCACTCATTCCTACATGGTGAACTGTAGCCATAGGTGCTATTTCTACGTGATGCTGGTAGATTAAGCCTGTCTTTAAGGATATTTTAAAATCCCAACCCTTGTGAATGCCCATCTCCATGTACACAGATAACAAAGTCCATGTTATTCATAGGTCACAGTGCCGATAAGCTATCCCAGAGAGACTGAGAGCCCAACCCCCTCTCTCCCTTGAAAGTAAGTGGACAATTTAAAACAATTTTCTAATTTGACTCCTTTACTTGAACTAAGGATACTTGTAGTCTACCCACTGTTAGCATAGTGGCTGCTGCCATCATCTTCAACAGGAAATAACTTGCACTTTTTTCTTAGCAGAACAACCTGAGCACTCTTCAACCTCCTAAACATCACCATCGAGACAGACTGCAGATCAGCTCACGTGGCCACCTTCATTTTATAATAAATTAAGGAGGATGTCCAAAAACATGAAAATCTAAACACATCATTTGCAAAACAGTAGATCATCATTCATATCTACAGGCAGTTCCCTAGAACAGGTTGTGTTCTTGTGCTCACTTGCCCTCAAGTTGATTTGTATGTGAGACAGAGCACCACGCAGGACCATTTTGAAGTAGCTGTCCTTACGTGCAGGAAACGCATTGGGTCATGTTTGTAAGTACGAGAATGTGTCAGACATTTATAAATTGGGGACTCCCTGTATTTGATCAATAATAATGAGTGTTCTTTTCTTGCCAAATTGAGCACTTGTAGCTTCACTTTCTCAGTTTGTTATTTATTTACCTACTTGTTTCATCATTTCTTTCTCTTACCAAATGCAACAGAAGTAAATACAGTTCCTGTCACTCATTGACTTGGAATAGTATACTTGATTCTTACTCTGGTCTATGACTGACTATTTGAAGGGATATAATATTTGCTTAGATGTATGGCAGCAACTAGAAAAGCCAGTCGCCTGATAACTTTGGCTGAAATAGATCAACATTGTGCAAGGAGACTGTGTAATCATAAGCTGTAGAAGGAATTGCAAATTAAAACTCTCCAATTTGAATCAAATTCAGCTATTGTGATTAGTTCAGAATTACAACAATGATATAAAGTGGCTATCATCAAAAAAAAGTTAAAGATTGAGTCTTGGAGTTGAGTGGGTTGAATTAGATAGAATGGGGTAGTCCTGGGTGTAGAAGGGGTTGTCAGGTAAGGGTCTGGTGGGTGTAATTAGTCTGAAAAAGTGTGGTAGGATGTGTCTGAGACCAATATGGGGTCAAATGAATAGTTACTCACGCGTTACATGATGTATTTAAAAGCCTAATGTTTTCTGAAGAACGATTTACTTACTTCCAGCCTCTGGCAACTGTGCAAAGTCGACAAAGACATTCTCCCTGTGTCTGTGTGGGTTTCCTCCAGGTGCTCCGGTTTCCTCGCACAGTCCAAAGATGTGCAGGTCAGGTGAATTGGCCATGCTAAATTGCCCATAGTGCTAGGTGCATTAGTCAGAGGGAAATGGGTCTGGATGGGTTACTCTTCGGAGGGGCAGTGTGAACTGGTTAGACCGAAGGGCCTGTTTCCGCACTGTAGGGAATCTAACCTAATCTAAACTGCGCAGAAGTCTTTGAATTCTCCAATTTAAATGGACAGTTTGAGGGTTCCAGAGTCGGGGAATTGCTCAGTGGAATCTTCAGTTTTTCAGCCAGGTCCTTCAGAGTTTACAACAATGAGGATTCCACAGGATTCAGTGTGCGGCATCTATCTATACTGGAAAGCAATAGTCTGGTCAGTAGAAAATCCAGGCCAATGTTGAGCCCAGTGTGACCTTTTCTTAGAACAAGAGGGGGCTGAAGTATCAATAGATCAGGTGTGATCTGTTAGATTTCAATCTCTGATCATCTGCGGTTAACACAGTTCTGTGGGTATGCAAATGCATTCCTAATAAAGTATATTCGCAGAAGCTCCCTTAGGTAATGTTATGACAGGTGTCCAAAGACATTCTGTGGAAGTAGAATGTTCTGTTTACCGCACAGTTGTTGCTGAAGGATCAGTTTTACACTGTTTTAAAAAAAAGTGGAATGCTGGGTTTGGAATCTGAGGAGTGGTCATGACTTAGAATTAAATTGACCTTTTATTTCACAATGAAAGTTACACATTTCAATAAACCATGTATGTAAAGACTACACTTCAATAAAATTAACATACTGCAGTTGCTGGAATTCTGAAGAAAACACACAATGCAGGAGAAACCCACCAGGTCTGGCAGCATTTGTGGAGTAAAGAAAAGAATTAATGTTTTGAGTTCAATCTGACTCTTCTTTGGCACCTCCTTACACAATCACTGGTCTGAATAAGAGTAATATTGAAATCAAAATGTTAACTCTCTGTCTCTACAGATGCAGTCAGATCTGCTGAGTTTCTCCAGCACTTGCTGCTTTTGTTAGAATTATGAAGTTTATTTACATACACAAGTATGTAATTAACTGCCTGTAGTTCTTACCAAATTGACTTGCACATAAGGTGTGGAGTACCTTGAAACAACTGCTGTGTCATTCCAGACTTTTAGGGACTTGGTTTAGAAGTAACGAAATGCCCCTCTTTATTGTAACCTGATTCTCCAAGCAACCTTTATTCAGAATAGATCAAACAACATTGAAGAAGTCAATAAATTCAATGTTAACTCTGCTTTTTCTGTATAGAACTTGCCAGACCTGCTGAGTTTCTCCAGCAATTTTGTCTTTTGTATTCTCCAGCATCTGTCATGAGGAGTTTGAGATGCTATTGGACTTGGCTATCTGATCTTTCAGTTGTGGCAGTAACATCCTTATCACTGTGCTGTTGGTAATCAAAGCCTTTCAGTCCTGAGGCAGCAAGAGAATCACACTGGGGAAAGCTAACACTCCTTGGCTAATTTGGATATGAATTCATGCAAGTTAATCTTTGGAGTTTTGCAGATCATGGTAAGCAAGGACGTGCATTAGGCAAGAGCAATGTTAGCAAGGTCATCGTTATTTGAGGCTAGAGAGTCCATTCCTCAGTCTAATAATGGCTGGGAAGAAGCTGTTCCTGCTGGTATGTAACTGAAGCGATTGTTAGAGATCATTACTGGGGTGCGATAGGTCATTGATGTTGGCAGCCTTTCTGTTTCAGCAAACCATCTAAGCAGAATTCATGGATGGGAGGTTAGCATCTGTGATGGTCTGGGCTGTGCACATCACCTTCTGTAGTTTCTTCCAGTCCTGGGCAGAGCAGTTGCCATACCAGGCCGTTATGCACCTCGACAGTATGCTTTCAGTGGTGCATCTGTAAAAGTTCATGAGGGTCCTTATGGACATGCCAAATTTCCTGAGCTGCCTGAGGAAGAAGCAGCAATGTTATGGCTTCTTGACCATCGCATCTACGTGGGAAACCCAGGACAGATTGTTGGTTATCGTTGCTCAGGGGAATTTGACACTCTCCACCCTCTCAACCTTAGTTCTATTGATGTAGATACTTTTTCTTTCTGAAGTTAATGATCAGTTCTTTGGTTTTGCTGAAGTTGAGAGAGAGGTTGTTCTCACTGCACCACATCGCCAAGCTCTCTACCTCCTTACCTCCCTTCTATATCTTGACTCGTCATTGTTAGATATTCATCTAAGTAAGATGGTGTTGTCAGTGAACTTGTAGATGGCGTAGGTTTGGAATTTGGCAACACTGTTGTGGGTGTATGGGGAGTATGGTAGGGAGCTGAGGATGCATCATTGGGGGACTCCAGTGTTGAGTATTATTGTGGAGGATTACTGACCCATCTTACTGATTGCGGTCTGTGGGTCAAAAAGCTGAGGTGGTCTTTGTGAAGTAGGTGGGGACTTTGGCTTGTAGCAGGGAGAGGCTGAAAGTGCCAGCGACTACCTCCGCCAATTGGTCCGCACAGGAACTAAGTGCTTGGCTGGGGTCATCGTCCAGTCCCATTGCTTCCCTTCGGTTGACTCCCAGGAAGAGACTGATCTGATGTCTGCAGCGGTGACCGAGGGAACAGGTATTTCTGGGGCTGTCAGAGCAGGCATCACTGCACTGCTGGCATTGATAATATTTATATCAAACAGAGCAAAGAAAATATTGAGCATGTCAGAGAGGGATGTGACTCTGTCCACTATCTTGCTATGCTTCATTTTGTATCTTATAAAGGCCTTACCATATGTGATGGGAGTCTGTTTTGGTCGGTATGGGCCTCTAACCTGGGGGTACTGCCTCTTGGCATCCCTGATGGCTTTGCGGAGGGCAAAACTGGATTTGCAGTATTGGTCTGGGTAAGCCTTGGTGAATTTCTGAATGCATCTTATAAGTAGTGCTGCTGCTGAGAGGTGGACAGAGTGGCAATCAAACAGCTGTTTTGTCCTGGATGGTGTCAGTCTTCTTGAGTATTGCTGAGCTGCACCTAACTAGGCAAGTGGAGAGTATTCTATCACACTCCTGACCTGTGCCTTGTAGATGATGGGCTTGCCTTGGAGAATCAGGAATTCAGTTACTCGCTGCAGGATTCCTAGCCTCTGACCTGCTCTTTTAGTCACAGCGCATGTATATGCTGATCTAATTTATTTTTTGCTCAATAGTAATCCTCAATGTTGATATTGGGCACTCTAATGCTAATGGCATTTCACTGTCATGTGGAGATGGCTATGGATAGGCATGAGGTATGGAGGTTAGTTGCCACTTCGAGCAAGCCTGGATAATCTCTGGGCATGCTTCAAGTTGCCTCAGCATCTGAGGAGTTGCAAATGGTGCTGAACATTCTGCAATTAATGGTAAGCATCCTAATTTTGGATTTTATGCTAGAGGAAAGGTCATTGATGAAGCCGTTAAAACTGGTTGAGCCTAGACATTATCCTGAGGGACTCCTGTATAAATATTCTGATGCTGAGCTGGCTGTTCTCCATCAACTATGACCAATCTCCTTTTGTAGTAGATATAACTCCGACCAGTGGAGAATTTTCTGCCTGATTCCCATTGACTCTAGTTTCACTTGGGCTTCTCAATGCTTCACTCTGTGAAATATAGCCCTGATGTCAAGGGCAGTCACTTTCATTTCTTTTGTCTGTGTTTGAACCAAGGTTGTAATGAGTGGCCCTGGGGGTCAATATTGCTAAGCAGGTGCTGCTATGTAGCATTGTTGATGTTGATAGTAGCATGACAGGGTGGTAATTGACCAGGTTTCATTTGTCCTGCTTTTTGTGTACTGGACATACCTAGGTAACTTTCCACATTGTTGGATAGATGCTGTATTGAAACAGCTTTGCCAGGGGTATGGATCATTCCGGAGCATGGGTTTTTAGGACTATTACCTGAATGTTGTCAGGATCTTTTGGGCTAAGAGAGAGAGCAAAAAAGAAAAAAAGGTTTCAACAATTTCAAATTTTGAAGAATTCAGTGCAACAGGAATGAGTTTGAATAGTTTTAATTGTTTCCTTTTCTGGTTGAGAGAAGTTGATTAGTGATGTGTGAGGAATTTTGTTTCACCTGAACTTGACCACCCCTTGAATTCTGCACTGAGCTTAGTGGTCAATTAATGAACAAATTGTACAATTTGTTAAAATGAACGAAGAAACTAAAGGTGGGTGCTGTTCCTCCTCCCCTGTTTGTTTATTTTGTGCTATAAACAGGTCAGCAAGTTTTGGATGTCTACAGCTCTTTCATTACCCCCAAACCTATTGACCACAAGATATGTTACGCACAGAGAGCATATTAACATTGTTAGTTTTCAGCAAGATTGTATATGACTGGATATAGGAAATGAACTCTGTGCTTTAGTAAGCAGGAGCTTAGATGTGTAAAATATTATGTTAGTTTGTAGACATATTGTTAAGAAAAATATTAAGACATCAAATACCTTACACTCTACAGAAAGTTTGCATTTTATTATCTCCCAATACATATTCAGAGGTTTATAAATATAATACTCAAACTCTCCCTGGAGTATTCTGCTAAACAATGTGGCCTTCTCTACCTGGCAGTGTTGCAGGGAGTGACAGGAAGCATATTTTGACACCAATAATTCACAAAAGCTTTTGTAAAATAGTTATTGTATAGCAAACACAGCACAAAACCTGAATCCATTATGAAACCTGGAGCAATAAGTACTCCGGTTTGATGCCAGCCAATATTTGCAATGGCTTTGATGGAACAATAACTAGCTTTGCACTAACTTTTTTTTTAAATAAGAGTAAATCTTGCATGTGGAGCATTAGAAACTGTTGACCTTTTTTAGATGTTAAAATGTGAAATGCAGATTTGCCCTTTTCATCCTGAATGGGAAATAATCTCTGTTTAGCAGACTCTGCTTGACAAAAGCAGCTACAGCCATATTAAATCCAGTCCATTCCAGCATACCGCAGATGAAATGATTTTGCTCTAATGGTGTCACGTTTGAAAAATCCTATCAAACTATTTCCTGTACATTGATGTTCTTTATTAATGCTGTAATTCATGTAGGCATGCAAGTATCTGTGTAAAACTTTTTAGGATATTGGAAGTATTTTCAACACAGTGACTCCAGGCATTGTTATTAGATTATGGAAATGACCTTTTGTTGGTTTTACATTTGAAATATGATTTTAAGATACATGGCCTACCAAAATAAAAAAGGCACCGTGCTTGTGATGGAGAAGACCTCCATTGTATTTTATCTCTACATTCCACAAAGGTATATTTTTGTTTAATACCAAAGATTGATCTCATCAGAGTGTTGCAGGATGTTGGGAATTCATTCTGCCGATCATCCCAAACGTGCTGTTACCATAGACGATAAGTGCTTTGAACAGGAGGAAAGGGAACCTTCAAAGGGGAATAATTATCTCCATAGTTAATTCCACTCTTGAGTCTATGTTTAGTGCAATATTGGTGGAATCCAGCGAGCACATTTCCTTTTGACTGATAAAGAAAGATAGCTAGAAAAGACAGAATAGAATGTAAGCATTTTTATTTGAATAACAATGCTGCTTTTTGGCTGCAGTTTGGAGTTTTCCTTCTTGTGCATGACTTGGGAATTTTAATTGAGCGATGTGCATACTGCAATGGCTGCTTTAACCATTATTCTTTTACAATTGGAGAATATTCTGTCTATGATTTATTGTGCTATGGTAGAATCCAGCAATACTTGTAGCTCATCTGAAAAAAATGGAGGGATTACCTGGTTGTACTCCAAATAAAACTCAGCCTGATTGAAGATCTCTCCAAATGTAAGCTATAAAGCTGGTAGATGTCTGTGAGTTGGAGCGTATCTCACATATTTTTCCGGACAATCATTTTCTGTGTCTTCTAGAATGCAAAGATATAAGATTGTTGAGCACCAATAGCTGTTCCACCAGTAGAAATTTCCAGGCAGACGACTAACCATTTAGCCAAAGATACTCCTTTTGGACTATAAATACTTTTTTTTGGGTTATCTTACTCAAAAAAAGAATGTACTCTCCTCACATATCCCATTTATTGAGAGCTAAACTTTAATAATTGGCCTTGTGGTGCAGCACTCTTGCCTACAATAGTCATGTGACTTTTTACTCCCATTAAATGACTTGCATCACAAAGCAAAGGAATATCTTTTTCAATTAGTTATAATTGCACTTGTAAGCTCAGCTTAACAGTTCAGAAAGGTAAGTCCTATTTCAATATGTTCAAGTCATGTCTTCCTCATGTCCCTTGATGACTGCTCATTTCTAAACTCATGTTAACTTTACAGTTATAAATGGCTTTTCACCCAGCAAAAGCTCCCCGAAGCACATGACGATAAGGAGAGTTTTGTACATGAGGAGATAGCCAGAAGATTATTTAGAATCTCAATTATTTCAGTGCAGAAGGAAGCCATTGAGCCCATTGCTCTCTGGGTGTCAGTTTTACTTAATGCCTTTCTTCAGAAGTCTCCCCTAATCCCATTCCTTTTCCCAAAACAGGTATAACTTCTGAATGCATTGTTTCTATCTGTCTCTATCACACTTGGGCAACGTGCTACAGACTCCAACCATTTGCTGTATAGACACATTTTTACTTGGCTTTCTTCTTAAATGGGCAGCACGATGGCGCAGTGTTTGCAGTGGCGCAGTGTTAGCACTGCTGCCTCACAGCACCAGGTTCGATTACAGCCTCTGGCGACGGTCTGTGTGGAGTTTGCACATTCTCCTAGAGTCTGCATGGGCTTCCTCAAGGTGTTCTGATTTCCTCCCACAGTCCAAAGATGTGCAGGTTAGGTGACCTGGCCATGCTAAATTGCCCACAGTGTTCAGGGATGTGTGGGTAAGGTGTGTTAGTCAGCTGTAAATGTAGAGTAATAGTGTAGAGGAATGGGTCTGGGTGACTAATTCTCCAGAGGGTCGGTGTGGACTTGGAGTCATTTAGAGCTGTACAGTACAGAAATAGACCCTTTGGTCTAACTTGTCCGTGCTGACCAGATATCCCACCTAATCTAGTCCCATTTGCCAGCACTTGGCACATATCCCTCCAAACCCTTCCTATTCATATACCCATCCAGATGCCTTTTACATGTTGCAATTATACCAGTCTCCACCAGTTTCTCTGGCAGCTCATTCCATACATGCACCACCCTGTACGTAGAGAGATTGCCCCTTAGGTCCCTTTTATATCTTTTCTCCGCCCTCACCCTAAACCTATGCTCTCTAGGTCGCCCAACCCCAGAGAAAAGACCTTTTTTATAAGCCTCTATAAAGGTCACCCCTCAGCCTCTGACACTCCAGGGAAAACATCCCAGCCTCTTCAGCCTCTCCCTGTAGCTCAAATCCTCCAACCCTGGTAACATCCTTGTAAATCTTTTCTGAACCTTTTCCAGTTTCACAACATTCTTCCAATAGGAAGGAGACCAGAATTGCACGCAATATTCCAAAAGTGGCCTGACCAACATCATGTACAGCCGCAACATGACCTCCCAACTCCTATACTCGATGCTTTGACTAATAAAGGAATGCATACTAAACGTTGCCTTCACTATCCTGTCTATCTGCGATTGTACTTTCAAGGAGCTAATTACCTGCACTCCAAGGTCTCTTTGTTCAGCAACACTCCCTAGGGCCTTACTATTAGCGTATTAGTCCTAATCTGATTTGCTTTTCCAGAATGCAGCACCTCGCATTTATCTATCTGCCATTCTTAAGTTCATTGGCCCATCTGATCAAGATCCTGTTGTAATCTGAGGTAACCTCCTTTGCTGTCCACTACACTTCCAATTTTAGTGTCATCTGCAAGCTTACTAGCAAACTTGCTCACTCTACATCCTATGTTCATATCCAAATCACTTTTAAAAATGACAAAAAGTAGTGGACCCAGCACCAATCCTTGTGGTACTTTACTGTTCGTAGGCCTCCAGACTTGTTGGGCCAAATGGCCTGTTTCCACCCTATGGATTGATTCTGTGATTCCAGTCTGGAGTTGTTGGTTATGTGTTAATGACACAACCCAATGCAGGATGCATACACCTTGCCAGTAGTGGGATGGTGCTGTTTGAAGAGATGGGTAGGTGAGATGTTTGTGCTCGGCCTCCATCTGGATCTGTCTGACAGGCTTGAGGTGATTGCGATCTTTGTGGGATCTTCTCCAGTTCAGGTGATCTTTGGTGAGAGGTTTCATGAGTAGTTGGAGACGCTGCATTCTTTCTGTGGAACTTTTGAATGTTCTTGAAGCATTTTCTCTGTTCCCCTGCTAACTGGCTGCTAATGGATCTCTGAGTAGAGAACTTGCTTTGTACGTTGTGTGTCAGTCATGTGGACAACGTGGACTACTCAATGCAATTGATTGATCATAACCAGTCCCTTAATTTAAAACAAATGGAGAAACCCAGCATCAATGGAGTGAGGAACAGAGTTAACTTTTTGAGTCTCATGAATACTTAATATGTTGGAGTCATGGGACTCAATGTTAATTTTGCTTTCTCTTTTCATGGATGCTACCAGACCACCTGAATTTCTCCAGCCTCTGCAGTGCTAATGCCTTGATACTTGAGATGTTGTCTACCATGTCCAGATCCCTCATGATCTGAATACTTCTATCAGATCTTCTCTTCGTGAGGAAAAAAAACTTCAAGACACAGTTTTTGTTTAGGGCTTCAGATTTCTGTGAACCATTTCTTCTAATGTAGTTTTTCCCCTTTTCAGGACTGACGTGGTGAAATAATAATAATTGTGTACATTTTAAGGTATTGTTAAGACCAGGTTGAGGGGCAAGGGTCACAACTCCCCCTTTTGTGTTTTTTTTAACTCTTTCTTTCTTGGTTAGTTGTGACAATTTTGAATTCTTTTCCTTTATTGGCAAGTAGATTTCGCACTTCTTCATCCTTGATCGGGTTAGCCACATTTAGTCAAATGAGAGACAATTCCAAAGTATCCTTGAGTGAAAGAATAATCTTTGGTTTTATTACCTACTGCCTGAACAAAAGATAATGAATTGCAACATCAAACCATTCACAAGCACAACTAATGCACTTAGAGCTAGGTATGTCTCATAGAGGCAAGTAAAGTCGCCATACACCGAGATCCATAGGACTGCTCTCTCATTCGAGAGGGACGACTGGGTGATGAGTTTAACATGTGGGTCACCATACCTTAGGCAAGGGGTGATGTTGGACGTGTGTACGCAGGTATATATCTTAAGAGTCTATTGGGTTGCAAGAATAAAACGTCTTCAGTTCAACTGAGTTTTTCTATTCCTTCAGCAAAGTTTGCGTGCTTGAGTTGCTTTTTCACTGTTGCTGGTTTCTGCAATTTGAGACTGACAAAGTGGAACAGAGAGAAGAGCTTCTGTTATCCTTGTTATCATCAGTCCATGTTGCTTTCTCTCTTTCCTTGCTATTGTTGTTGATATATTTTTTGGGGATTTTGATGTGTCATTGCATCATTTCAAGCTCAATAGTTATAGGCCACCTTTTATCTCAATACATGCAGTTATCATGTAAATGTGAATAGAGTAAGATGCAACTTCTTTGATGCTTTGCTAAATTTTAGTGCTTTTTGATTGAAATGTTAATTCTGAGGCAGCTGTTTCCTGTATTCTGTGTGGTTTGGCTGTGCTTGTCAGGTGATCACAATTGCCATTTTAAATCAGCAGTGTCCTCTTAAACCATTTTTAGTCCATTTTAAATCTTGAGTATTCATAAAATGATGGAAGTTGAATATTGATGGTCTGTTTTCAATACAATCTGAACAGACTGAAACAGTTATTGGCTGCTAATATAATTTTAATGCTGGTAAATATTCTAGTTTCATCTTGATTGTGAGAAAGTCTCATTACCTGTTGTATTTGAGTGCTGAGAGGTGGATTTGACAGAGTTTACATCTGTAGGCTTGTGGGCAAATGTTAATTCTTAACAACAGGTTTTCATTTGTCTAACTCTCGCTGAGTCTTTTATTGATTTTTTTCAGGTTTTATCCCAAGGACTTGTGATGAAAATGATTTATCATTTTATAAATACTGATCCATCAGTATTATAAAATCCATACTCCTTGAAGATCTTAAGACATTCTTTATCTGAGTTGAAGTAATGCCTTTGAATACTAACAGATATATGTGGGATCTTTGAAATTAAAAAAAAACAGCCAAGATGCTTCACAAAAGTGTTAGCAAACACATACCAGGTAAGGACTGATGGCCGAAAGGGATGTTAGTGAGGTAGGTTTTGAGGCAGTGTCTTTAAAACTCAGAGAGGTGGAGAGGTTTAGAGAGTAAATACTAAGTTGCATGCTTAAGCAGCTGAAAGCAGGGAGAAATGATGACATGCTTTGTGAGATTTAAGGAAAGAAGGCAAGACAATGTTTGTGCTGTGCTTAGTTTCATTTCATTTCAGAGCAAGCTTGAGGGAGCATCCAAAACAAAAAAAACCCTGAGAAAATTTTGTTCAATGCCACTGTCATCCAAAATATTTACTGTGTGGGAATTCTGGGTATAACTGCTGTAATGTTCTCCTTTCACTAAGCATTTACTTCAATTGTGCCTTTTTGGATACAAAAAACTCAATTTTACCCTTGCGATCCAAACACAGCGTTTGATTTAGAGTAATGTTACCATTTTAAAGTCCTGATGGTCATTGAATCCACAGTGCAGTCCAGACAGAATTTGAAATTTATTTTGTTTTCAGTTTAGTCAATTGATCTCAATGAGCTGTGGCAGAAAGCTGTGCCTGTTGGCAATTGGCACAATAATCTTTGCTCCATGGGAGCGTACTCGGTCCCTGCGTTAGAAAGTTGTGGATTTGCAATTATGGTCCAAACCAAATTCCTGTGGAAGTCTGCTCTTGAAATCTGAGCATAGAATCTTGGCTGGGGCTTCGGCACTGCACTGTGTTAAGGTACAGTTTTTTAGATGAGACATTAAATGAAGGTTCCGTGTTCCCTTCTATGTAGGTGTAAAAGATTCCATCATATGATTTAGTGAAAATGTGGGTGTTACCATGACCAACGTTACCTCTTCCCTAAAATTCCTCTTTTTAGAAGAAAATGTCTAGATGTTTTGTTTGCTGTTATTTGACAACGGTGTTTCTAATATATGTGAGAATGTATATCAGGCAGTATAGTGGTTCAGTGATCAGCACTGCTGCTTCAATTCCACCCTCCGGTGACTGTGTGGAGTTTGTACATTCTCCCCGTGTTTGTGTGGGTTTTCTCTGTGTGCTCCATTTCCCCCCCCCCCGACAGTCTGAAGATGTGGCCGTGTTAAGTTACTTGTAGTGTCTGGAGATGTGTGGACTAGGTGGATTAGCCATAGGAAATGCATGATTACAGGGACAGGGTAAGGGGGTGTGTCTGGGTAGGATGCTCATAAGAGGGTAAGTGTGGACCTGCTTCTACATTGTAGGGATTCTATGATTCTGTGCTGATAAAATTTGATGTCAAAAATGATAATCTGATTGACTTAAATACGTTTCAATATTTGAATGAATTCTTTTTGCTTTTTATGTTAGTAATCCTGATTATAAAGATACTTATTTTCTATGTCAGTAAGTGCAGAGGCATTATATTCTTTACTGATGGGATTGATTCCTTCCTTTTGCATTCTCCATGGGTTGATTCTTCATGTGTAAGCTGAGGCAGCAGACGTCGAAAGCTGTTTGATTGCAGGGGGAGGTAGGATAGTTGAAACAAATTTGTCACACCATTATGACATCAGACAGACAAATTGACAACCATGTTAGAAAGTGAGAAGCAGTCTGCAGACAAATTGCCAGTAAATCAGCTAGCAGTAGATGTGGGGGGAAAAAAAAGCTGGTTCTAAAGTTGGCAGCAGAAGTCCGATATTGAAGTGGGAATACTGAACTCCTTGAAAATCTAACTTTTCATATAATTTGGCTGCCGTCAATGCAGCTTGAGTAGAAGCCTGCATTTAGATTAGTGTTGTAATGTAAGCTTGGGGCATTCCAGTAGATTTCAAGCTGCTCAAAGGAGTAAGATTTCAACAGTTGTAAGCAATACGTCACAGAGCAAGAGTCTATACTAATGCAGAAAATATAGATATAATAAATGCTTGTGCTCATTGTTTTTTATACAGCTAAGAAATTGCACTGAACCGTTTTATTTTAAAAAAGGTACTCTAACTTTGAATCAGGCACTTGGGATTGACACACTCCCTTCTGTTGGAAGTGATAGACATTTAGATTTTTCTCCAGATGTACGCTGGTTAATTGTAGCGGGAATCCTTTTCAGTGTTGCCACCTAGACATTTCCATAATACAATGGTTTCTGTAGTGGGTGGGTAATTTAGTCTGCCAAGTTAGCTCCCACACATTGCAAGATTTGAAAATTATCTTTGTTTCCCCTCCTTTCTGTTATTGTATGCCTTGGGCAAAATCAAGGTTCATCCCAAATGTACAACTGATATCCACCAGGTGGCGTGCTAACCAGTATAGCAAGAGGTTTTGACTGTTCTATTATCCATTACATTTTTTCTTGCTAGCTTCCAGAATCAGCTGCAAAACTACTCCAGGAGGTTGTAGAGCTTTTGAGGGGGTTGGTGAAATTGGAACAACTGACCCCAAATTATAAAGTGTAGTACATCTTTTCAAAACATGGAATGACTAGTGAGAGTTTTTGAGCTGCTGGAGATGAATTTTGTTAAAAGCAATATGAGTTTGTGTTGAAGAGGAACTCTCTAAAGATACAAGGTGTAGAAATTGGGTTGTGATGCACCTGTTTTATATGGCGTAAGTTGGTATATGGCACTGTTTGACTTCATGGGTGGTGATTCAGAAATGCTACATTTAAGGAATCGTCTAATACCTTCATGTAATTGATTCTTTTGTTGTGTTCTATCAAAGATTCAAAAGTATTTTGGTATTTTTAAATTAAAACCATAAGCGTTTTGTTTTTATCAAGTTTAGTTGAGTGTCACCCCCAGTCTAGAACTTTCACTTCACCCAACGCTGGTCTCTTAACAGGTACGGGTTTTCCCAAATCCAATTGGCTGACAGAATAAGGCAAGATGCCAAATTTTCTCAGTGGAAGCAAAAGAGCAGTTGCATTTATAGATACTTTCTGGTTAGCCCTATCATGTATTTTTCAATTTGGGAGGTTTGAGCAGTTGCAATCCAATGTAAAGCAAATTATACTGCTTTGATAAATTAACAACGGTATACAATAAGGAAAGTTTTTCAGTTTGTACGCCGTTGTTTCCTGTTTACGTGAATGTTGAAGAACCCATCTATCCGCTCAAAGAAGAACAGGAAATCTCCTTTATGCTTTGGTCAAACTCTCATTTTTTTTTAATAAAACACAATAAAGAACAGATTATTCATTTCATCTTGATAGAATTCTGTTGACATAAGGAAGTTGGTAGTAATGTGAGTTAATTAATAATGCAGGAGCCCAAGAAATACACTTGAAATATTAGTTGAAATCCCACCACAATAGTTGGTGAATATAAATCCAATTAATATAATCTGGGGTTGAAAGCTAGTTTGAGTTTTGTGGTAATCATACTTTTTTAAAAAAAAATGTCATTGGTGAACTAGATAGGCTTTCAAATGATGTTTAGGGAAGGGAATCTGCCATCCTTGCTTGGTCTAGCCAACATATGAATCCTGACCTATGGCAACTCTCTCATTACTCTTTAAAATGGCTTAGCAGCCACTTTGTTCAATGGTGATTAGGGATGGAATAGAAGTAAAATTTTATTTGTGAAGATCTCAAAACCTTTGCTTCATTATTTTGCCTTTATGGTAAAATTTCTCAACTTGGAATGGAATGAATTCAATGCTGCAAGTGGCTCATTGCGGTTGTCCCTGTCCATCTGTCTCTGTATTTATCTGTGTGAACTGAGCTAGATCATAAGCTCCCAAATAGCTGAAATTTTAACATACCATTCTTTTTAATGCAGCTATTTCAGGTATATCCTTTCTAGTTTTCCATAATAATAATTGAATTAGCTGACATTACTACTTACTCCATTGTAATCTGTGGAGAAGTCAAAACAAATTCAAGGACAAAACCACTATCACATATTTGGCATAGCAGCTGGGAAGTTATGACATTTGCTTAGCAACACACTGTCCTGATGTGGTTATATCCTCATAGCAACTTCTTGCTACATCAGTGACTTCAGAACATACTGACCTCTCTACAAGCAGGCCCCCTGCCAGCTTGTGATACCCAAGCACGCTGACAGTCTGAGCAAGGTAAAAATGGCAAGCTGCTAATCAGATTGTATTGGGAAAAGCTCCTGTTAATTGCAGGTCTCCACTTTTCCTTGTATCGTCATCCAATCCAGATGCATCACAGAATTCTCAATTCGCATCACTGTGAGAAGCAATGACTATGGTACTGCCTGAATATTTGATCCTGGTTGGTTTCATTAATTAAAAAATGGGACATTGTTGAAGACGGGAGTAAAAAATAAAATTTTAAATTTCAGATAAATTTTGTCTCCTGTTCAAATATATTGCTTGTACGAACCCTAAGAGATTTGTATCCATAAACCATGTTGTACTTTGTGCTAACGGTATGCTGCATTGTCAAAGATCATAGAGTTGCTGAGTTTTTACAGTTTGGGACGAGGACCTTCAGCCCATCATGTTCATACTGGTCATCAAACATCCATCTATTCTAGTCTCATGTACCAGCACATGCCCCATAGCTATATGTGCTATAACATTTCAGCTTTTCATCTAAGTACTACTTAAATATGTTGAGGGTTTCCACTTCTACCACTGTTCTAGCAATAAGTTCCAGATACCCAAAAACCTTTGGGTGAAAATCTTTTATTTTGAAATCCCCTGTAAAGCTCTTGCTTCGTCCCTTAAAATTAGTCCCCCTGGTTATTGAGCCCCTCTACTCCCCATCTACCTGCTGTCTATTCCCTTCAGAACTTTCTTCAGTCCGATTACTCCTCAGCCTTCTTTGCTCTAACAGCCTGATGCAATCTAATTTTTCTTTATAGCTGATCCGATATAAACAGCTTAGATGCTTGTCTTTCAAATGAGGCTTTAAACTGTAGTGCTATCTGTATTCTCAGGTGGTTGACAATCTTCTAGTCAATGAACAGGAGAGCAATTCACGTAGCATGTTGGTAAATATTTAACATTGAATCTGGCATCACTGAGAAATAGCATGGAGCAGTAAGAATCTATAATTAAAATTGGATACTACTTTTCCTTGTGTTACAACAATACTCAAACATTTTGAAATTGCTGTGGGATTAGAATCCATATTCCTCTATGGTGCCTCCAATTGTATTTCTCATGTTGCGCTTCCACTGCCATCACTCCAATCCAGCCCACCTTCTCAATCTGAACATTGAAATGATTAGATAGCTAATCAGCATGCATGATCTAGTGAAGATTAGGAATTAGGCAAGGTGGCAAAACAATACTGTTTGATGTTGGAATGTAATTCACTAATGGTCACCACTTTGAGAGAAAATTAGAAGAGAAGGAAAATAAGAGCAGGTTGAGAAATAAAAGTGAGCATTGTTAATTTGAATTTCCTTCCTGTAATGCAGTGACAAGAGACTGCAAATGGGAAATCAGTTGGCTACATTTTATCCCCGTTTTCCATAACTGAAAATTATTACTGAGTTGTTAACCAAACCAACTTCTTTGTATGAGATAAAAAGAGCTGAGAGATATTAAACCAAGCCCCACTTGACTCTTCACATGATCATTTAATTGTTTGTGTGACAAATTGGAAGCTAACTTCCTTTAACCTCAGCTGGTCTCTCTGCATTGTTTTGAGATGTAGGAAAATATGCAAAACTTGCAGATAACAACTGCAAAATAAACTACAGGGTCTGGTGATAACAGGGCACTAGGGTGTCTGCCAAAGAGGAAAGGTCAGACATGACGTGTAATAATTCAAGTTTTGTCACTTTGAGATGCCTTCTTATCGATAATCATTTTTTAATATCAGTATCCAAGTGTTTTTCAACTGGAAATGCTTCATAACTGGTCAGTCATCTGCTAAAATAATAACCCCATTTACTTTTTTTTGAAGGATTGTTTGGTGTTACAGCAATTGGCTTTGTGAAAGGCTGATCTTGTGTTTTTCCCCTTGAAGTAACTGAAGAGATTGTTAATAGGAAGGAGAAGCAGTGGCAAAATGATAATGTCATTATGGGTTGATATCCTTACATGGCAGATAATGAAATTTGAATTCCGTTTTTAAAAAAAAAATCTGAAGTTAAGTACCTGCTTTTCTAAAAAAAAACTCCCTACTAGTACAGAAGAAAGTCTGTTCTGGAGGCTATTGACATGTTGCAATGTTGGTCTGTCTTAACTGCCCTCTGGATAATTGGGAATGGACCATTGATGCTCGCCTAGTCAGTGATGCTCACATCACTTGAATGAGTTGGGAAAAAAAACACTCTCCCACATTTCTTATTAATACTCCTAAATAGTCTGAAGAGAGTTCCCAACGAGCATAGTGTGCATATTCTTTTGGCAGATGTTAGTTGGTCTGCTGTGTTTTTAAAGCTCTTGCAGTTCTTTGATCATGATTACGTTGTTAGGAGATCGGAACATATGGCATAGAAGCACGAGTAAACTACTCGGCCCATCGAGTGTGCTTTATCATTGAAACCGATCATACTGATCATCTTACTCTGTCTCTCACACTTGTGTGTAAGGGACCTGCAGCATTGCTGAAGCTTTCGCGCCCCACCCCCTAACACAGTCAGTCAGTTCAATGGGATTGACACAGCGAGCACTTACTAAGTCCACTCCCCATTCAGGAGACGAAGCAGCAGCACACAGCGTGCAAGTCCCTGCCCCTTACCAACACCATTCAACCGTGCTCCCCCATCCGCATGTCCAACAGCGCATGCCCAACTGCCCCACCCCCGTCAGACCATGTGCGCCCCCCCCCCCCTCTCCCGGGCAGCTGGACTGGACACCAATAGTAAGACTAACTGCTGCCTTTGGGGCATGAGACTCAAAATTGCGTGCGCACACAGCCACCCGCACAACTTTTTACTGCAACCTTTTGACAAGTTCCACCTTTGCCCTCAGGACAATATTGCAGAGATTATCTGGGCAAGGGGAGTTAGGGTACACCCTGTGTAGAACTCCAGGGAAAGTGTGTGAGGGGAGACGGAGAAGGTGGGTGGTCAGTCATTTGGAGATTGTGTCTGGGCTCCCATTGAGATCCAGGACTGTTAGCCAGCATTTCAGTAAGGAGAATTCACTTGTAATCATTGTTAACAAAAAAGACACAATTGGTGTTGAAACACCTCTTTGATGTAACGTTTTTATCAGGACCTTGAAATCTTCTTTGGATAATCCGAAATTTGGATAATCAAGGTTCCTCTGTACTAAGTACTTTCGTTGGACCCTCTGCATGCAACTCTTAATTTTTTTATACCTATCATGTTATCCCAGCCGTTTTGGTTTGTCTCCAGCACCACCATATTTTTAATTTTTTGTAATTATTTGTGTCCCAATTAATTGGATTACAGATAATCTCATCCACTCTTTACTCAGCTATTGACACTTTTCTCACACCATCTGATACTTTTGATCACCTGCACAGACCTATTATTCGACACTCCATTGACACCATTTATATGAACTTCTGATCTCTCTACCCATTGATCTCTCTGATTATAAGTTCTGTGCCTGTATGCTTTTCTTCATTTCACCTGACGAAGGGGCAGCACTCGGAAAGCTAGCGATTGCAAGTAAACCTGTTGGACTATAACCTGCTATCATGTGACTCCTGACTTTGTCCACCTCAGACCAACATCAGCACTTCCATATCCTGCATTCCCTTGAGTTTTGAAGATTGAGAGGTGACCTCATTGAAGTACAAAATGCTTAAAGCGATAAACAGAGTAGATGCAGTTCAGATGTTTCTTTTGGCGAATCTAGAACACGAAAACATAAATTGAAAGTTTTGAGGCATTCTATTTATGTCTGAGATGAGATCAAACTGCTTTACTCAGTATTGTGCACCTTTTAGAATTCTTTACCATAGACAATTGGTGCAGGAGTAGGCCATTCTGCCCTTCAAGCCTGCACCACCATTCATTATGATGGCTGGTCATCCTTAATCAGTATCCTGTTCCTGCCTTATCTCCATAACCCTTGATTCCATTATCCTTGAAATCTCTATCCAACTCTTTCTTAAATGAATCCAGAGACTGGGCCTCCACTGCCCTCCTGGGGCAGAGCATTCCACACAGCCACCACTCTCCTGGGTGAAGAAATTTCTCCTCATCTGTCCAAAATGGTCTACCCCGCATTTTTAAGCTGTGTCCTCTGGTTCGGCACTCACCCATCAGCGGAAACGTTTCCTGCCTCCAGAGTGTCCAATCCTTTTAATAATCTTACATGTCTCAATCAGATCCCCTCTCAGTCTTCTAAACGCAAGGGTATACAAGCCCAGTCCCTCCAGTCTTTGTGTAAGGTAGTCCAGGAATTGACCTCGTGAACCTACGCTGCACTTCCCTCAATAGTCAGAATGTCTTTCCTCAAATTTGGAGACCAGAACTGCACACAGTACTCCAGGTATGGTCTCACCAGGGCCCTGTACAGGTGCAGAAGAACCTCTTTGCTTCTATACTCAATCCCACTTGTTATGAAGGCCAGCATGCTATTAGCCTTCTTCACTACCTGCATGCTTACCTTCATTGACTGGTGTACAAGAACACCCAGATCTCTTTGTAATGCCCCTTTACATAAATTGATTCCATTTAGGTAGTAATCTGCCTTCCTGTTCTTGCCACCCAAGTGGATAACCATACATTCATCCACATTAAACTGCATCTGACCACTCACCTAACCTGTCCAGCTCATCCTGTAATCTCCTAATCCTCCTCACATTTCACCCTGCCACCCAGCTTCGTATCATGAGGGGTGTGGAAGTTGCCTTTGAGCATTTTTAATGTAAAGGTTGATAAGTTTCTGATTTTCAGTGGCATATAGGGTTATGGGGAGTGGTTAGGCAAAACACATTGAAGTATTTGGCCATCATTATATGGAATGATGGGGCAGGCTTGATGGGCAGGCTGACCTCCTCTTCACACTGCTTCTATGGGGAGTCAGGAGGCGAGTTGTTTACTGCATGCCTCCTAATCTCTGACTTGCTGATGGCTAATTGTCTAGTCTGGGTTCTTTTGCAAATACAGGCTAGAAATGAGATGACAATGACCCTGAAAACATATGGGACTCTTGACAGACATTGACAAGGCTATAGGCCAAGTGCTGGAAAATGAGATCAGAATAGTTAAGTGGTTTTGTTTTTGACCAGCACAGATCCGATGGGCTGAAGAGCCTATTTTTGTGCTGCAGATCTCTGACTCTGAGTTGTAGTTTAGCTTTGAATGTAATGGTTAGAAGTAGTGCACAGTTTTACCAGATGCCAGGTTTATCTCTGTATCCCACAGGGTATCCTTGAGGCAGAAACTTTTATGTCTCAAAAGTGGTCCACAACAATTGAATAGGATCCGGTCCTGGGAATGCTCTTACACTGGCGTGCTTCTTATTTTGTCCTGGGGCACCTAACACTTGCAGAAGCCTAAGTGGTGTCCACTTTTGGAAATCTCTGCAAGCAACCACTCTCTTTTTAAGTCAAAGCTGCCAGTGGGATAGATTGCACTCCCTCAATTAGTGGCATTGGCATAACACCAAGCACCTGGATGCTGCTGCATTTTCTGTGCTCCTTATTGATCCCTAAGGTGGTGTAGCTGCCATTAACTTTATGGCCATCAGTTGGGAGGATCTACCTCAAATTTGGCAGTGTGTGTGGGGTAAAAGGTCTCTATTGCTGGTTGGGAGATTGGGTTGCATTTAGCCCTTGCACTAGCAAAGCTGTCTCTGAGGTACTTTGAACCTGCAATTTGCCTTACAAACTTGGTCCCACGTAAGTTTCACCAAAATTGATGTGGATTGCAAAGAAGAGATAATTGAGAGAAAGTGGTCAGGATGTAATCTCCAAAATAAAATATTGTAGGCTTCATAAAGTATCAATTGAAGAGGTGTCAATATTGCAGTGTTGTTACTCACGCCGTACTTCAGAACACCAAACATCCTGTTTCGAAAAAGAGACACACTCCCCATTGTCTCAAGGAACATCTTTGATCACGTGAATTAGCAGTTGGCCACTCAGCTCCTTGAGTGTGTTTCATAATTCAATAAGATCATGATTGATTTGATTACTCCACGTATTCACCTACTCCCAGTTACCTTTCACCCCTTTGCTTATCAAGAATTTATCCACCTCTGCCAAAAAAAAATGTTCGAAGGCTTTGCTTTCAAAGAGAGACCATCCTCTATTGGAAGAAAAATTCTCAACTTCATCTTAAAGGTGCCCCCCCCCCCGCCGCCTTTTTATATTTCAGTAGTCACCCTGAGTTCAAGATTTTGTCACAAGAGGAATCATTGTAGGTGTTGAAAGGAACAGCACTTGCCAACATGTCCTTTTATAGAGATTGCATTACAGATTTATTACTCTTGTATCTAAATGTTAGGTGGTCAGCAGTGAGGAAGCATGACTTTGGCTGAAGTAGAGGTGGTGTTAAGTTTTTAAGCAAGATTCTTTAAATGGCAATGGTAATCTTTTATAGGTGTGAAATTGAATTTGCTAACCACTAATTTGGATGACATTGGCTCTTTGAGAATCTAAAGTGGTGTCCACCATTCTTTCACATCCAATGTATTATACATCAGATGAATGCCATATTGGTAGAGTGAGTAGAGAATGAACACTTAGTGTCTGCTGGAAATACAGGTATATGGAGCAGTTAGATCAACACTTCAAGGAGGGAAAAGCCATCAGCAGAAGGCCATATCTGCTGATAGTGTTCCAATCAGAATGTCAGTATGCAACTCCTTTACTGGGATATCTGCAGTTCACTCAGAGTGCCATTCCTAAACCTGCTACTGCTGCAGTCATAACTCCAGTGTCTGAGCAGGGCAATGACTGCATTGTCAGTCCATGTGAAGGTTACTATGGCCACAGACCCTTTATGCAGCTGTCTCCTTCCAAGGCGGATGTGGTGTGCAATATCTCGCTTTTGCCATTCACTGTGAAAACAGTCACTGCAGTTCTCTGTTCATTGAGCTTAAGTACACACCCATTTTCTGTTGTCAGAGAGCAGCAGGTGAGGTGAGCATGTGGCTTCCCTAGGATTGCAGAATTCCTTTCTGGGTCAGAATGTCATAGATTGTGTACCCATTGCTCTTCAGATGCTGCATGCCAGTTTTGGCCTGTACTGGAATTGAAAGGAAGTCCATTCAATATGCAGCTGTGATCATGGACATTGTGTCACCCAGGTCAATGCCCAGTTTCCTAGCAGCAGTCCTGGTGTATCCATTCAGTGATTGTGCTCTGTTCCTACTGGATTTCAAAATCACGGCAAGCCATAGGGGTGGGCACTTGAGAACAGTGATTAGCTCACAACAACTGCGTGCATACAGTGAGAGCGATATTACCCCACAGACCTTTTTAAAAAAAAAATTCACTCATTAGCTGTGCCTGCATTTATTGTCCATCCCAATTGCCCGTGAGAAGCTGGTGGTGAGTTGCTATCTTGAACCTCAGCAATCCCTGTGGTGTAGAGACTGTACTGGGGAGGACATTCTCAGTGTCACAATCTTGGAAAGTATAGTTCCAAGCAGGATGAAATGTGGCTTTTCCACGTATGTGCTCCTCTTGTGCTTGAACATAGAGATAATGGACGTACATGGAATAGTGTAGGTTAGATGGGCTGCAGATTGGTATGACAGGTTTGGGCGGCACGGTGGCACAGTGGTTAGCACTGCTGTCTCACAGCGCCTGAGACCTGGGTTCAATTCCTGACTCAGGCGACTGACTGTGTGGAGTTTGCACGTTCTCCCCGTGTCTGCATGGGTTTCCTCCGGGTGCTCCGGTTTCCTCCCACAGTCCAAAGATGTGCGGGTCAGGTGAATTGGCCATGCTAAATTGCCCGTAGTGTTAGGTAAGGGGTAAAATGTAGGGGTATGGATGGGTTGCGCTTCGGCGGGTCGGTGTGGACTTGTTGGGCCGAAGGGCCTGTTTCCACACTGTAAGTAATCTAATCTAATCTAAAACATAGAGTGCTGAAGGGCCTGTACTAGATTCTGTAATGAATTTAGAAGGTGCTGTTGAAGGAACCTTGTTGAGGTATAATATGGTACACATTGTTACACTGTGCATCGGAAAACCTGCATTTCCACTAAGCTGATTTATTGCATCTGTCACTCCCGATGTGGTCTACCTCTACATTGTAGAGACCAAGCACCAACATGTAAACCAGTTTAGGGAACATCTATTGTCCATATTCTCCAATAACTCCAGCTTTCAGTTGCTAGCCATTTCAACTCCTACTCCCGATGATGACATGTCCATCCTGGGCCACCTCCACCGTCAAAATAAGGCCAAACGCAAGCTGTAAGAAGAACACTTCATCTTCTGCCTTGGGACCTTACAACCAAAGGGCCTTAACGTAGAATGTGACAGTTTCCAAATCCCCCCCTCTTATGGGTGCATGGGTTACAAAAGCCCAATAAAGTCTCCTCTTTCTCAAGCAGCTAAGAAAATTTGGCATTGCGGTGAATACACTTGCCAACTTTTATAGGTGTGCCATTGAGGGCATTCTGTCTGAATGTATCACTACCTGGTATGGCAACTGTACCATTCAAGGTCGGAGACGGTTACAGAGAGTGGTGATCTCGGCCTGGACAGTCACAAAGGTCTACCTCCCATCTATAGAATCCATCTACCAGGCCCGCTGTCAAGGAAAGGCCGCCAGCATTCTCAAAGATCCATCCCACCATGGCAATGTTTTTATACAACCTCTACAACATCGGGGAGAAGGCACAGAAGCCTGAACACAAGCACCAGCCAGTTTTGCAACAGTTTCTGCCCTGCTGTTGTTAGAACACTGAACGGACTCTCAAACTCTTAACATTTGCCTGTATCTGGGTCTTTTGTTTTGCTGCTGTTTACCTATTATTTACTATCTATCCTACTTAACTATGCGATCTGCCTGTATTGCTTGCAAGGCAAATCTTTTCACTGTGCCTCAAGTACAAATTCAATTCAATTCAATTCAATTCAATTCCCCCCACCACCCCCCCGCCACCATCTCATTCAATTCAATTCAATTCAATTCAATTCAATTCAATTCCCCCGCCACCATCTCATTCAATTCTATTCTATTCACCTCTCCACCATCTCATTCAGTTCAATTCAATTCAATTCAATTCAATTCCCCCCCCCCCCCCCCCCCCGCCATCATCTCATTCAGTTCAATTCAATTCAATTCAATTCCCCCCCCGCCACTATCTCATTCGGTTCAGTTCAATTCAATTCAATTCAATTCAATTCCCCCCGCCACCATCTCATTCAATTCAATTCAATTCAATTCAATTCAATTCCCCCCCACCATCTCATTCAATTCTATTCTATTCCCCTCTCCACCATCTCATTCAGTTCAATTCAATTCAATTCAATTCCCCCCGCCACCATCTCATTCAATTCAATTCAATTCAATTCCCCCCCACCATCTCATTCAATTCTATTCTATTCCCCTCTCCACCATCTCATTCAGTTCAATTCAATTCAATTCAATTCCCCCCGCCACCATCTCATTCAATTCAATTCAATTCAATTCAATTCCCCCCCACCATCTCATTCAATTCTATTCTATTCCCCTCTCCACCATCTCATTCAGTTCAATTCAATTCAATTCCATTCCCCCCCCCGCCACCTCTCATTCAGTTCAATTCAATTCCATTCCTCCCCCACCATCTCATTCAATTCAATTCAATTCAATTCAGTTCAATTCAATTCCCCCCCGCCACCATCTCATTCAGTTCAATGCAATTCCATTCCTCCCCCACCATCTCATTCAGTTCAATTCCACCCCCCAGCATCTCATTCAATTCAATTCCACCCCCCACCATCTCATTCAATTCAATTCAATTCAATTCAATTCCACCCCCACCATCTCATTCAATTCAATTCCTCCCCCACCATCTCATTCAATTCAATCCACCCCCCACCATCTCATTCAATTCAATTCAATTCAATTCAATTCCCCCCCACCATCTCATTCAATTCTATTCTATTCCCCTCTCCACCATCTCATTCAGTTCAATTCAATTCAATTCCATTCCCCCCCCGCCACCTCTCATTCAGTTCAATTCAATTCCATTCCTCCCCCACCATCTCATTCAATTCAATTCAATTCAATTCAGTTCAATTCAATTCCCCCCCGCCACCATCTCATTCAGTTCAATGCAATTCCATTCCTCCCCCACCATCTCATTCAGTTCAATTCCACCCCCCAGCATCTCATTCAATTCAATTCCACCCCCCACCATCTCATTCAATTCAATTCAATTCAATTCAATTCCACCCCCACCATCTCATTCAATTCAATTCCACCCCCACCATCTCATTCAATTCAATTCCTCCCCCACCATCTCATTCAATTCAATCCACCCCCCACCATCTCATTCAATTCAATTCAATTCCCCCCCACCATCTCATTCAATTCTATTCTATTCCCCTCTCCACCATCTCATTCAGTTCAATTCAATTCAATTCCATTCCCCCCCCCCCGCCACCTCTCATTCAGTTCAATTCAATTCCATTCCTCCCCCACCATCTCATTCAATTCAATTCAATTCAATTCAGTTCAATTCAATTCCCCCCCGCCACCATCTCATTCAGTTCAATGCAATTCCATTCCTCCCCCACCATCTCATTCAGTTCAATTCCACCCCCCAGCATCTCATTCAATTCAATTCCACCCCCCACCATCTCATTCAATTCAATTCAATTCAATTCAATTCAATTCAATTCCACCCCCACCATCTCATTCAATTCAATTCCTCCCCCACCATCTCATTCAATTCAATTCCTCCCCCACCATCTCATTCAATTCAATCCACCCCCCACCATCTCATTCAATTCAATTCAATTCATTTCTATTCTATTCCCCTCCCCACCATCTCATTCGATTCAATTCCCTCCCACCATCTCATTCAATTCAATTCAATTCAATTCATACACCCTACCATCTCATTCAATTCAATACCTCCCCCACCATCTCATTCAATTCAATACCTCCCCCACCATCTCATTCAATTCAATACCTCCCCCACCATCTCATTCAATTCAATCCACACCCCACCATCTCATTCAATTCAATTCCCCCCATCATCTCATTCAATTCAATTTAATTCATTTCTATTCTATTCCCCTCCCCACCATCTCATTCAATTCAATTCGCCCGCCCACCATCTCATTCAATTCAATTCCCCTCGCCACCATCTCATTCCATTCAATTCAATTCAATTTAATTCCCCTCCCCGCCATCTCATTCTATAAAATTCCCCTCCCCACCATCTCATTCAATTCAATTCAATTCAATTCATACACCCCACCATCTCATTCAATTCAATCCACCCCCCACCATCTCATTCAATTCAATACCTCCCCCACCATCTCATTCAATTCAATCCACACCCCACCATCTCATTCAATTCAATTCAATTCCCCCCATCATCTCATTCAATTCAATTTAATTCATTTCTATTCTATTCCCCTCCCCACCATCTCATTCAATTCAATTCGCCCGCCCACCATCTCATTCAATTCAATTCCCCTCGCCACCATCTCATTCCATTCAATTCAATTCAATTTAATTCCCCTCCCCACCATCTCATTCTTTTCAATTCAATTCAATTCGCCTCCCCACCATCTCATTCAATTCAATTCCCCCAGCACCATCTCATTCAATTCAATTCAATTCAATTTTATTCAATTCCCCACCCCACAATCTCATTCAATTCAATTCAATTACCCTGCCCGCCATCTCATTCAATTCAATTCAATTCAATTCCCCCCCCGACCATCTTATTCAATTCCATTACCCCCCCACCATCTCATTCAATTCAATTCAATTCAATTCCCCCCACCATCTCATTCAATTCAATTCAATCCACCCCCCACCATCTCATTCAATTCAATACCTCCCCCACCATCTCATTCAATTCAATCCACACCCCACCATCTCATTCAATTCAATTCAATTCCCCCCATCATCTCATTCAATTCAATTTAATTCATTTCTATTCTATTCCCCTCCCCACCATCTCATTCAATTCAATTCGCCCGCCCACCATCTCATTCAATTCAATTCAATTCAATTCAATTCAATTCAATTCCTCCCCACCATCTTAATCAATTCAATTCAATTCCCCCAGCACCATCTCATTCAATTCAATTCAATTCAATTCCCCCTCCCCACCATCTCATTCAATTCAATTCAATTCCCCCCACCATCTCATTCAATTCAATCACCACCCCCACCATCTCATTCAATTCAAATCCCCCACCCACCATCTCATTCAATTCAATTCCTCCCCACCATCTTAATCAATTCAATTCAATTCCCCCAGCACCATCTCATTCAATTCAATTCAATTCAATTCAATTCAATTCCCCCGCCCACAGCTCATATAATTCAATTCCCCCTCCCAACCATCTCATTCAATTCAATTCAGTTCAATTCAATTCTGTTCCCCTCCCCACCCTCTCATTCATTCAATTCAATTCAATTCAATTCAATTCAATTAACCCCCCACCATCTCATTCAATTCAATTCAATTCAATTCAATTCAATTCAATTCCCCTCCCCACCACCTCATTCAATTCAATTCAATTCCCTGCCAACTTATTCAATTCACCCCACCATCTCATTCAATTCAATTCATCTCCATTCGCCCCCACCATCTCATTCTATTAAATTCCCCTCCCCACCACCTCAATGAATTCAATTCCCCTTGCCACCATCTCATTCCATTCAATTTAATTCTCCTCCCTGCCATCTCATTCAATTCAATTCCCCTTCCCACCATCTCATTCTATTCAATTCAATTCCTCTCCCCAAAATCACATACAATTCAATTCGCCTCCCCACCATCTCATTCAATTCAATTCCCCCAGCACCATCTCATTCAATTCAATTCAATTTAATTCAATTCAATTCAATTTTATTCAATTCCCCACCCCACAATCTCATTCAATTCAATTCAATTCAATTACCCCCCCACCACCTCATTCAATTCAATTCTATTAACCCCCCACCATCTCAATTCAATTCCCCCACCCGCCATCTCATTCAATTCAATTCAATTCAATTCCCCCGACCATCTCATTCAATTCCATTAACCCCCCCACCATCTCATTCAATTCCATTAACCCCCCCACCATCTCATTCAATTCAATTACCACCCCCACCATCTCATTCAATTCAATTCAATTCAATTCCCCCGCCCACAGCTCATATAATTCAATTCCCCCTCCCAACCATCTCATTCAATTCAATTCAATTCAATTACCCACCACCACCTCATTGAATTGAATTGAATGAGGTGGTGGTGGGGGTTAATTGAATTGAATGAGGTGGTGGTGGGGGGTAATTGAATTGAATTAACCCCCCACCATTTCAATTCAATTCGATTCGATTCAATTCCCTGCCAACCTATTCAATTCAATTCAATTCAATTCAATTCCCCTCCCAACCACCTCATTCAATTCAATTACCACCCCCACCATCTCATTCTATTCAATTCCCCTCCCCTTCATCTCATTCTATTCAATTCAATTCAATTCAATTCAATTCAATTCCCCCCGACCATCTCATTCAATTCCATTACCCCCCCACCATCTAATTCAATTCAATTCGATTCAATTCCCCCCCACCATCTCATTCAATTCAATTACCACCCCCACCATCTCATTCAATTCAATTCAATTCCCCTCCCAACCATCTCATTCAATTCAATTCCCTCCACTATCTCATTAAATTCAATTCAATTCCCCCGCCCACCACTTCATTCAATTCAATTCAATTCAATTCAATTCAATTCCCCTCCCCACCATCTCACTCAATTCAATTCAATTCCCCTCCCTGCCAACTTATTCAATTCACCCCACCATCTCATTCTATTCAATTCAGCTCCCCACCATCTCATTCAATTCAATTCAATTCAATTCCCCCCCCCACCATCTCATTCAATTCAATTCCCCTCACCACCATCTCACTCCATTCAAATCAATTCAATTCAATTCCCCTCATCACCATCTCATTCAATTCAATTCCTCTCCCCACCATCTCATTCTATTCAATTCAATCCCCCTCCCCACCATCTCATTCAATTCTATTCCCCTCCCCACCATCTCATTCTACTCTATTCTATTCCATTCCCCTCCCCACCATCTCATTCAATTCAATTCTATTCCCCCCCACCATCTCATTCTATTCAATTCCCCTCCCCACCATCTCATTCAATTCAATTCAATTCAATTCAATTCAATCCACCCCCCACCATCTCATTCAATTCAATACCTCCCCCACCATCTCATTCAATTCAATACCTCCCCCACCATCTCATTCAATTCAATCCACACCCCACCATCTCATTCAATTCCCCCACCATCTATTTCAATTCAATTTAATTCATTTCTATTCTATTCCCCTCCCCACCATCTCACTCAATTCAATTCCCCCGCCCACCATCTCACTCAATTCAATTCAATTCCTCCCCACCATCTTAATCAATTCAATTCAATCCACTCCCCACCATCTCATTCAATTCAATACCTCCCCCACCATCTCATTCAATTCAATACCTCCCCCACCATCTCATTCAATTCAATCCACACCCCACCATCTCATTCAATTCCCCCACCATCTATTTCAATTCAATTTAATTCATTTCTATTCTATTCCCCTCCCCACCATCTCATTCAATTCAATTCCCCCGCCCACCATCTCACTCAATTCAATTCAATTCCTCCCCACCATCTTAATCAATTCAATTCAATTCCCCCAGCACCATCTCATTCAATTCAATTCAATTTCCCTGCCCACAGCTCATATAATTCAATTCCCCTCCCCACCATCTCATTCAATTCAATTCAATTGAATTCAATTCAATTCAATTCCCCTCCCCACCATCTCATTCAATTCAATTCATCTCCATTCCCCCCACCATCTCATTCTATTAAATTCCCCTCGCCACCATCTCATTCCATTCGATTCAATTCAATTTAATTCACCTTCCCACCATCTCATTCAATTCAATTCCCCTCGCCACCATCTCATTCAATTTAATTCAATTCAATTCAATTTTATTCAGTTCCCCACCCCACAATCTCATTCAATTCAATTCAATTCAATTCCCCCCGACCATCTCATTCAATTCCATTACCCCCCCACCATCTCATTCAATTCAATTCCCCCGCCCACCATCTCATTCAATTCAATTCAATTCCTCCCCACCATCTTAATCAATTAAATTCAATTCCCCCAGCACCATCTCATTCAATTCCATTTCCCCCCGACCATCTCATTCAATTCCATTACCCCCCCGACCATCTCATTCAATTCAATTACCACCCCCACCATCTCATTCAATTCAATTCCCCCACCCACCATCTCATTCTATTCAATTCAATTCAATTCAATTCAATTCAATTCCTCCCCACCATCTTAATCAATTCATTTCAATTCCCCCAGCACCATCTCATTCAATTCAATTCAATTCAATTCAATTCCCCCGCCCACAGCTCATATAATTCAATTCCCCCTCCCCACCACCTCATTCACTTCACTTCAATTCAATTCAATTCAATTCTGTTCCCCTCCCCACCATCTCACTCAATTCAATTCGATTCAATTCCGTGCCAACTTATTCAATTCACCCCACCATCTCATTCAATTCAATTCATCTCCATTCCCCCACCATCTCATTCTATTAAATTCCCCTCCCCACCATCTCAATGAATTCAATTCCCCCAGCACCATCTCATTCAATTCAATTCAATTCAATTCAATTTTATTCAATTCCCCACCCCACCACCTCATTCAATTCAATTCAATTCAATTCAATTCAATTCTATTAACCCCCCACCATCCCAATTCAATTCAATTCAATTCCCCCACCTGCCATCTCATTCAATTCAATTCCCCCGACCATCTCATTCAATTCCATTACCCCCCACCATCTCATTCAAATCAATTATCACCCCCACCATCTCATTCAATTCAATTCCCCCTCCCCACCATCTCATTCAATTCAATTCCCCTCCCAACCATCTCATTCAATTCAATTCAATTACCCCCCACCACCACCTAATTGAGTTGAATTCAATTCAATTCAATTCAATTCAATTCAATTAACCCCCCACCATTTCAATTCAATTCAATTCAATTCAATTCCCCACCCCACCATCTCACTCAATTCAATTCGATTCAATTCCCTGCCACCTTATTCAATTCACCCCACCATCTCATTCAATTCAATTCATCTCCATTCCCCCCCCACCACCTCATTCTATTCAATTCCCCTCCCCACCGTCTCATTCCATTCAAATCAATGCTATTAAATTCACCTCCCCAGCATCTCAATGAATTCAATTCAATTCCCCTCGCCACCATCACATTCAATTCAATTCAATTCAATTCAATTCAATTCAATTCAATTCAATTCTCCTCACCACCATCTCATTCAATTAAATTCTATTCAATTCCCCTCATCACCATCTCATTCTATTCAATTCCCCTCCCCACCATCTGTCTATTCAATTCAATTCAATTCAATTCAATTCAATTCAATTCCCCTCCCCACCATCACATACAATTCAATTCCCCTCCCCACCATCTCATTCAATTCAATTCCCCCAGCACCATCTCATTCAATTCAATTCAATTCAATTCAATTCAATTCAATTTTATTCAATACCCCTCCCCACCATCTCATTCAATTCAATTCCCCCAGCACCATCTCATTCAATTCAATTCAATTCAATTCAATTTTATTCAATTCCCCACCCCACAATCTCATTCAATTCAATTCAATTCAATTCAATTCCCCGCCCACCATCTCATTCAATTCAATTCCCCCCGACCATCTCATTCAATTCTATTACCCCCCCACCATCTCATTCAATTCAATTCAATTCAATTCCCCCCACCATCTCATTCAATTCAATTCAATTGCCCCCCCCACCATCTCATTCAATTCAATTCAATTCCCCTCCCAACCATCTCATTCAATTCAATTCAATTCCCCCCACCATCTCATTCAATTCAACTCAATTCTATTCAATTCCCCTCGCCACCATCTCATTCAATTCAATTCTATTCAATTCCCCTCCCCACCATCTCATTCCATTCAATTCAATTTCCCCCCCCACCATCTCATTCTATTCAATTCAATTCAATTCAATTTTATTCAATTCCCCACCCCACAATCTCATTCAATTCAATTCAATTCAATTCAATTCCCCGCCCACCATCTCATTCAATTCAATTCCCCCCGACCATCTCATTCAATTCTATTACCCCCCCACCATCTCATTCAATTCAATTCAATTCAATTCAATTCCCCCCACCATCTCATTCAATTCAATTCAATTGCCCCCCCCACCATCTCATTCAATTCAATTCAATTCCCCTCCCAACCATCTCATTCAATTCAATTCAATTCCCCCCACCATCTCATTCAATTCAACTCAATTCTATTCAATTCCCCTCGCCACCATCTCATTCAATTCAATTCTATTCAATTCCCCTCCCCACCATCTCATTCCATTCAATTCAATTTCCCCCCCCACCATCTCATTCTATTCAATTCCCCTCCCCACCATCTCATTCCATTCTAATCAATTCAATTCAATTCCCCTCCCCACCATCTCAATGTATTCAATTCAATTCCCCCTGCCACCATCTCATTCCATTTAATTCAATTCAATTCCCCTCATCACCATCTCATTATATTCAATTCCTCTCCCCACCATCTCATTCAATTCAATTCAATTCAATTCAATTCAATTCAATTCCCCTCCCCACCATCTCATTCAATTCTATTCAATCCCCTCCCCACCATCTCATTCAATTCTATTCAATTCCATTCCCCTCCCCACCATCTCATTCTATTCTATTCTATTCTATTCCATTCCCCTCCCCACCATCTCATTCTATTCTATTCTATTCTATTCTATTCCCCTCCCCACCATCTCATTCAATTCAATTCAATTCAATTCAATTCTATTCACCCCCCCACCACCTCATTCAATTCAATTCAATTCTATTCACCCCCCCACCACCTCATTCTATTCAATTCCCCTCCCCATCATCTCATTCAATTCTATTCCCCTCCCCGCCATCTCATTCTATTCTGTTCTATTCTATTCCGTTCCCCTCCCCACCATCTCATTCTATTCTATTCTATTCTATTCTATTCTATTCTATTCTATTCTATTCTATTCCATCCCCCTCCCCACCATCTCACTCTATTCTATTCTATTCTCTTCCATTCCCCTCCCCACAATCTCATTCTTTTCTGTTCTATTCTATTCCATTCCCCTCCCCAACATCTCATTCTATTCTATTCTATTCTATTCTATTCTATTCTATTCCATTCCCCTCTCCAACATCTCATTCTATTCTATTCCATTCCCCTCCCCACCATCTCATTCTATTCTATTCCATTCCCCTCTCCAACATCTCATTCTATTCCATCCCCTCCCCACCATCTCATTCTATTCTATTCTATTCTATTCTATTCCATTCCCCTCCCCACCATCTCATTCTATTCTATTCTATTCCATTCCCCCCCCCACCATCTCATTCTATTCTATTCCCCTCCCCACCATCTCTTTCCATTCAAATCAATTCAATTCAATTCCCGTCCCCACCATCTCATTCTATTCAATTCCCCTCCCCACCATCTCATTCTATTCAATTCCCCTCCCCACCATCTCATTCTATTCTATTCTATTCTATTCTATTCTATTCTATTCTATTCTCTTCCATTCCCCTCCCCACAATCTCATTCTTTTCTGTTCTATTCTATTCCATTCCCCTCTCCAACATCTCATTCTATTCCATTCCCCTCCCCACCATCTCATTCTATTCTATTCTATTCTATTCTATTCTATTCCATTCCCCTCCCCACCATCTCATTCTATTCTATTCCATCCCCCTCCCCACCATCTCATTCTATTCTATTCTATTCTATTCCATTCCCCTCCCCACCATCTCATTCTATTCTATTCTATTCTATTCTATTCCATTCCCCCCCCCACCATCTCATTCTATTCTATTCCCCTCCCCACCATCTCATTCCATTCAAATCAATTCAATTCAATTCCCGTCCCCACCATCTCATTCTATTCAATTCCCCTCCCCACCATCTCATTCTATTCAATTCAATTCAATTCCCCTCCCCACCATCTCATTCAATTTTATTCCCCTCCCCACCATCTCATTCTATTCTATTCTCTTCCATTCCCCTCCCCACCATCTTATTCTATTCTATTCTTCTATTCTATTCTATTCCATTCCCCTCCCCACCATCTCATTCTATTCAATTCCCCTCCCCACCATCTCATTCTATTCTATTCTATTCTATTCTATTCTATTCTATTCTATTCTCTTCCATTCCCCTCCCCACAATCTCATTCTTTTCTGTTCTATTCTATTCCATTCCCCTCTCCAACATCTCATTCTATTCCATTCCCCTCCCCACCATCTCATTCTATTCTATTCTATTCTATTCTATTCTATTCTATTCCATTCCCCTCCCCACCATCTCATTCTATTCTATTCCATCCCCCTCCCCACCATCTCATTCTATTCTATTCTATTCTATTCCATTCCCCTCCCCACCATCTCATTCTATTCTATTCTATTCTATTCTATTCCATTCCCCCCCCACCATCTCATTCTATTCTATTCCCCTCCCCACCATCTCATTCCATTCAAATCAATTCAATTCAATTCCCGTCCCCACCATCTCATTCTATTCAATTCCCCTCCCCACCATCTCATTCTATTCAATTCAATTCAATTCCCCTCCCCACCATCTCATTCAATTTTATTCCCCTCCCCACCATCTCATTCTATTCTATTCTCTTCCATTCCCCTCCCCACCATCTTATTCTATTCTATTCTATTCTATTCTATTCTATTCCATTCCCCTCCCCACCATCTCATTCTATTCCATTCTATTCTATTCCATTCCCCTCTCCAACATCTCATTCTATTCCATTCCATTTCATTCCCCTCCCCACCATCACATTCTATTCTATTCTGTTCCGTTCCGTTCCATTCCATTCCCCTCTCCAACATCTCATTCCGTTCTGTTCTGTTCTGTTCTGTTCTGTTCCGTTCCGTTCCCCACCATCTCATTCTATTCTATTCCATTCCATTCCGTTCCCCTCCCCACCATCTCATTCTATTCTATTCCGTTCCATTCCGTTCCCCTCCCCACCATCTCATTCTATTCTATTCCGTTCTATTCCGTTCCATTCCGTTCCCCTCCCCACCATCTCATTCTATTCTATTCCGTTCCATTCCGTTCCCCTCTCCACCATCTCATTCTATTCTATTCCATTCCATTCCGTTCCCCTCCCCACCATCTCATTCTATTCTATTCCGTTCTATTCCGTTCCATTCCGTTCCCCTCCCCACCATCTCATTCTATTCTATTCCGTTCCATTCCGTTCCCCTCTCCACCATCTCATTCTATTCTATTCCATTCCATTCCGTTCCCCTCCCCACCATCTCATTCTATTCTATTCCATTCTATTCCGTTCCATTCCGTTCCCCTCCCCACCATCTTATTCTATTCCAGTCCATTCCCCTCCCCACCATCTCATTCTATTCTATTCCGTTCTATTCTATTCCATTCCGTTCCCCTCCCCACCATCTCATTCTATTCTATTCCGTTCTATTCCGTTCTACTCTATTCCATTCCGTTCCCCTCCCCACCATCTCTATTCTATTCTATTCTGTTCTATTCTATTCCATTCCGTTCCCCTCCCCACCATCTCATTCTATTCTATTGTTCTATTCTATTCCATTCCGTTCCCCTCCCTGCCATCTCATTCAATTCAATTCAATTCAAATCTCATTCAATTCAAATCTCATTCAATTCAATTCAATCCCCCCCACCATCTCATTCCATTCCATTCCATTCCATTCCATTCCATTCCATTCAATTCCCCTCCCCGCCATCTCATTCTATTCAATTCCATTCAATTCAATTCCCCTCCCGCCATCTCATTCAATTCAATTCAATTCAATTCAATACAATACCCCCCACTACCTCATTTAATTCAATTCAATTCAATTCAATTCAATTCAATTCCCCTCCCTGCCATCTCATTCAATTCAATTCAATTCAATTCAAATCTCATTCAATTCAAATCTCATTCCATTCAATTCAATTCCATTCAATTCAATCCCCCCACCATCTCATTCAATTCAATTCAATTCAATTCCATTCAATTCAATCCCCCCACCATCTCATTCAATTCAATTCAATTCAATTCCCCTCCCCGCCACCTCATTCAATTCAATTCCCCTCCCCGCCACCTCATTCAATTCAAAGTCTGGTTGAAGATTTGTAGCTCGGGTGTCCATTGTTGTGGTTCTGTTCGCCGAGCTGGGAGTTTTTTCTGCAAACGTTTCGTTCCCTGGCTAGGGAACATCATCAGTGCTATTGGAGCCTCCTGTGAAGCGCTGCTGTGATGTTTCTTCCGGTATTTATAGTGGTTTGTTCTTGCCGCTTCCGGGTGTCAGTTTCAGCTGTAGTGGTTTGTATATGGGGTCCAGGTCCATGTGTCTGTTAATGGAGTTTGTGGATGAATGCCATGCCTCTAGGAATTCCCTGGCTGTTCTCTGTCTGGCTTGTCCTATGATGGTAGTGTTTTCCCAGTCAAATTCATGTTCCTGGTTGTCTGGTGTATGGCTACTAGGGATAGCTGGTCGTGTCGTTTTGTGGCTAGCTGATATTCATGGATGCGGATTGTTAGCTGTCTTCCTGTTTGTCCTATATAGTGTTTTGTGCAGTCCTTGCATGGTATTTTGTGAACTACGTTAGTTTGGCTCGTGCTGGCTATTGGGTCCTTTTGTTCTAGTGAGTTGTTGTCTGAGTGTGGAAGTTGGCTTGTGTGCTGTTATGAGTCCTAAGGGTCGCAGTAGTCTGGCTGTCAGTTCTGAGACGCTCCTGACGTATGGTAGTAGGCTAGTCCTTTTGGTTGTGGCATGTCCTCGTTCCGTGGTCTATCTCTTACGCATCTGGTGATAAAGTTGCGTGGGTACCCGTTTTTGGCGAAAACCTTGTATAGGTGTTCCTCTTCCTCTTTTCGCAGTTCTGGTGTACTGCAGTGTGTTGTGGCTCTTTTGAATAGTGTCCTGATGCAGCTTCGTTTGTGTGTGTTGGGGTGGTTACTTTCATAGTTTAGGACTTGGTCTGTGTGTGTTGGTTTCCTGTGTACCCTTGTGGTGAATTCTCCGTTGGGTGTTCTCTCTACTAACACGTCTAGGAATGAGAGTTGGCTATCCTTTTTCCTCTTCTCTCGTGAATCGTATTCCTGTGAGTGTGGCGTTGATGATTCAGTGTGTTTTTTCTATTTCTGTGTTTTTGATGATTACAAAGGTGTCATCGACGTATCTGATCCAGAGTTTGGGTTGGATTTGTGGTAGGGCTGTATGTTCTAACCTTTGCATAACTGCCTCTGCTATGAGTCCCGAGATTGGTGATCCCATCGGTGTTCCGTTGATTTGTTCGTATATCTGATTGTTGAATGTAAAGTGTGTGGTGAGGCACCGGTCTAGTAGTTTAAGTATGCCGTCCTTGTTGATAGGTTCGGCCTCCTGTGTTCTGTTATGTATGTCCAGTAGGTTGGCTATTGTTTCTCTGGCTAGGGTTTTGTCAATCGATGTGAACAGTGCCGTCACGTTGAATGATACCATGGTTTCTTCTTTGTCTATGTGTGTATTCCTGATGATGTCCAAGAATTCCTGTGTTGATTGTATGGAGTGTTTGGATCCGCTGACTAGGTGTTTCAGTTTTTGTTGTAGTTCTTCGGCCAGTTTGTATGCTGGTGTCCCTGGTAGTGATACTATGGGTCTGAGTGGGATGTCTGGCTACTGCGACCCTTAGGACTCATAACAGCACACAAGCCAACTTCCACACTCAGACAACAACTCACTAGAACAAAGGACCCAATAGCCAGCATGAGCCAAACTAACGTAGTTTACAAAATACCATGCAAGGACTGCACAAAACACTATATAGGACAAACAGGAAGACAGCTAACAATCCGCATCTATGAACATCAGCTAGCCACAAAACGACACGACCAGCTATCCCTAGTAGCCATACACCAGACAACCAGAAACATGAATTTGACTGGGAAAACACTACCATCATAGGACAAGCCAGACAGAGAACAGCCAGGGAATTCCTAGAGGCATGGCATTCATCCACAAACTCCATTAACAGACACATGGACCTGGACCCCATATACAAACCACTACAGCTGAAACTGACACCCGGAAGCGGCAAGAACAAACCACTATAAATACCGGAAGAAACATCACAGCAGCGCTTCACAGGAGGCTCTAATAGCACTGATGATGTTCCCTAGCCAGGGAACGAAACGTTTGCAGAAAAAGCTTCCAGCTCGGCAAACAGAACCACAACAATCATTCAATTCAATTCAATTCAATTCAATTCAATTGAAATCTCATTCAATTCAATTCAATTCAATCCCCCCCCCCCACCATATCATTCAATTTAATTCCCCTCCCCGCCATCTCATTCAATTCAACTCTATTCAATTCCCCCAGCACCATCTCGTTCAATTCAATTCAATTCTATTTCCTTCTCCACCATCTCCAATTCAATTCAATTCAATTCAATTCAATTCCTCCAGCACCATCTCATTCAATTCAATTCCATTCCTCTCCCATCTCATCCAATTGAATTGGAATTCACCCCCCACCATCTCATTCAATTCAATTCAATTCCCCCCACCATCTCATTCAATTCAATCCACGCCCCACCATCTCATCCAATTGAATTGGAATTCACCCCCCCCACCATCTCATTCAATTCAATTCCCCCCACCATCTCATTCAATTCAATTCAATTCAATTCCCCCCACCATCTCATTCAATTCAATTCAATTCAATTCTATTCTATTCTATTCCCCTCCCCACCATCTCATTCAATTCAATTCCCCCGCCCACCATCTCAATTCAATTCAATTCAATTCAATTCACTTCCCCCGCCCACCATCTCATTCAATTCAATTCCCTCCCACCATCTCATTCAATTCAATTCAATTCAATTCAATTCAATTCAAATCCCCCAGCACCATCGCATTCAATTAAATTCATACACCCCACCATCTCATTCAATTCAATTCCCCTCCGCAACATCTCATTCAATTCAATTCAATTCTCCTGCCCACCATCTCATTCAATTCAATTCCCCCAGCACCATTTCATTCAACTCAATGCAATTCAATTCAATTCAGTTCCCCTCCCCACCATCTCATTCTATTCTATTCTATTCCATTCCTCTCCCCACCATCTCATTCTATTCTATTCTATTCTATTCTATTCCATTCCTCTCCCGACCATCTCATTCCATTCCATTCAATTCAATTCTCCTCCCCGCCATCTTATTCCATTCAATTCCCCTCCCCACCACCTCACTCAATTCAATTCGATTCAATTCCCTGCCAACTTATTCAATTCCCCCCCACCATCTCATTCTATTCAATTCCCCTCCCCACCATCTCATTCCATTCAATTCAATTCCCCCCCACCATCTCATTCTATTAAATTCCCCTCCCCACCATCTCAATGAATTCAATTCAATTCCACTCGCCACCATCTCATTCCATTCAATTCAATTCAATTCCCCTCCCCACCATCTCATTCCATTCAATTCAATTTCCCCCACCATCTCATTCTATTCAATTCCCCTCCCCACCGTCTCATTCCATTCAAATCAATTCTATTAAATTCCCCTCCCCATCATCTCAATGAATTCAATGCAATTCCCCTCGCCACCATCTCATTCAATTCAATTCAATTCAATTCAATTTAATTCAATTCTATTCTCCTCCCCACCATCTCCCCACCATCTCAATCAATTCAATTCAATTTTATTCAATTCCCCACCCCACAATCTCATTCAATTCAATTCAATTACCCCCCCACCACCTCATTCAATTTAATTCAATTCAATTCCCCCGCCCACTATCTCTTTCAATTCAATTCAATTCCCCCGACCATCTCATTCAATTCCATTACCACCCCACCATCTCATTCAATTCAATTCCCTCCCACCATCTCATTCAATTCAATTCCCCCCCACCATCTCATTCAATTCAATTCCCCTCCCCACCATCTCATTCAATTCAATTCCCCACCCCACAATCTCATTCAATTCAATTCAATTACCCCCCACCACCTCATTCAATTTAATTCTATTAACCCCCCACCATCTCAATTCAATTCAATTCCCCCGCCCACCATCTCATTCAATTCAATTAAATTCCCCCCCACCATCTCATTCAATTCAATTCAATTCAATTCTCCCGCCCACAGCTCATATAATTCAATTCCCCTCCCAACCATCTCATTCAATTCAATTCGATTCAATTCCCTGCCAACTTATTGAATTCACTCCACCATCTCATTCAATTCAATTCATCTCCATTCCCCCCCCCATCATCTCATTCAATTCAATTCATCTCCATTCCCCCCTCATCATCTCATTCTTTTCAATTCAATTCAATTCCACTCCCTGCCAACTTATTCAATTCACCCCACCATCTCATTCAATTCAATTCATCTCCATTCCCCCCCACCATCTCATTCTATTCAATTCCCCTCCCCACCATCTCATTCCATTCAATTCAATTCCCCCCACCATCTCATTCTATTAAATTCCCCCCCACCATCTCAATGAATTCAATTCAATTCCACTCGCCATCTCATTCCATTCAATTCAATTCAATTCCCCTCCCCGCCATCTCTTTCAATTCAATTCTATTCAATTCCCCTCATCACCATCTCATTCAATTCAAGTTTATTCAATTCCCCACCCCACAATCTCTTTCAATTCAATTCTATTCAATTCCCCTCATCACCATCTCATTCAATTCAATTTTATTCAATTCCCCACCCCACAATCTCATTCAATTCAATTCAATTCAATTCCCCCGCCCACCATCTCACTCAATTCAATTCAATTCCCCCGCCCACCATCTCATTCAATTCAATTCAATTCCCCCGCCCACCATCTCATTCAATTCAATTCAATTCCCCCCCCACCATCTCATTCAATTCAATTCAATTCCCCCCCACTATCTCATTCAATTCAATTCAATTCCCCCAGCACCATCTCATTCCAATTCAATTCAATTCAATTCAATTCAATTCAATTTTATTCAATTCCCCACCCCACAATCTCATTCAATTCAATTCTATTAACCCCCCACCATCTCAATTCAATTCAATTACCACCCCCACCATCTCAATTAAATACCCCCGCCCGCCATCTCATTCAATTCAATTCAATCCCCCCCCACCATCTCACTCAGTTCTATTCAATTCCCCTCCGCACCATTTCGTTCAATTCAATTCAATTCCCCCCCACCGTCTCATTCAATTCAATTCCCCCCCACTATCTCATTCAATTCAATTCAATTCAATTTCCCCCCCCACCATCTCATTCAATTCAATTCAATTCAATTCCCCCGCCCACAGCTCATATAATTCAATTCCCCCTCTCCACCATCTCATTCAATTCAATTCAATTCTGTTCCCCTCCCCACCATCTCATTCAATTCAATTCAATTACCCCCCCACTACCTCATTCAATTCAATTCAATTCAATTTTATTCAATTCCCCACCCCACAATCTCATTCAATTCAATTCTATTAACCCCCCACCATCTCAATTCAATTCAATTACCACCCCCACCATCTCAATTCAATACCCCCGCCCACCATGTCATTCAATTCAATTCAATTCCCCCAGCACCATCTCATTCAATTCAATTCAATTCAATTCAATTCAATTCAATTCAATTCTGTTCCCCTCCCCACCACCTCATTCAATTCAATTCAATTCAATTCAATTCAATTAACCCCCCAACATTTCAATTCAATTCAATTCTCCTCCCCACCATCTCATTCAATTCGATTCGATTCAATTCCCTGCCAACTTATTCAATTCACCCCACCATCTCATTCAATTCAATTCATCTCCATTCCCCCCATCATCTCATTCTATTCATTTCCCCTCCCCACCATCTCAGTTCAATTCAATTCAATTCAATTAACCCCCCACCATTTCAATTCAATTCAATTACCACCCCCACCATCTCAATTCAATACCCCCGCCCACCATGTCATTCAATTCAATTCAATTCCCCCAGCACCATCTCATTCAATTCAATTCAATTCAATTCAATTCAATTCTGTTCCCCTCCCCACCACCTCATTCAATTCAATTCAATTCAATTCAATTCAATTAACCCCCCACCATTTCAATTCAATTCAATTCTCCTCCCCACCATCTCATTCAATTCGATTCGATTCAATTCCCTGCCAACTTATTCAATTCACCCCACCATCTCATTGAATTCAATTCATCTCCATTCCCCCCATCATCTCATTCTATTCATTTCCCCTCCCCACCACCTCATTCAATTCAATTCAATTCAATTCAATTAACCCCCCACCATTTCAATTCAATTCAATTCTCCTCCCCACCATCTCATTCAATTCGATTCGATTCAATTCCCTGCCAACTTATTCAATTCACCCCACCATCTCATTCAATTCAATTCATCTCCATTCCCCCCATCATCTCATTCTATTCATTTCCCCTCCCCACCATCTCAGTTCAATTCAATTCAATTCCCCTCCCCACCATCTCATTCAATTCAATTCTATTGAATTCCCCTCATCATCATCTCATTCTATTCAATTCCCCTCCCCACCACCTCATTCAATTCAATTCAATCCCCCCCCCACCATCTCACTCAGTTCTATTCAATTCCCCTCCGCACCATTTCGTTCAATTCAATTCAATTCCCCCCCACCATCTCAATCAATTCAATTCAATTCCCCCAGCACCATCTCATTCAATTCAATTCAATTCAATTCAATTCCCCCACCCACAGCTCATATAATTCAATTCCCCCTCTCCACCATCTCATTCAATTCAATTCAATTAACCCCCCACCATTTCAATTCAATTCCATTCGATTCAATTCTCCTCCCCACCATCTCATTCAATTCGATTTGATTCAATTCCCTGCCAACTTATTCAATTCACCCCACCATCTCATTCAATTCAATTCATCTTCATTCCCCCCATCATCTCATTCTATTCATTTCCCCTCCCCACCATCTCATTCAATTCAATTCAATTCCCCTCCCTGCCAACTTATTCAATTCACCCCACATCTCATTCAATTCAATTCAATTCAATTCCCCTCCCCACCATATCATTCTATTCAATTCCCCTCCCCACCATCTCATTCAATTCAATTCCCCTCCTCACCATCTCATTCCATTCAATTCAATTCTATTCAATTCCCCTCGCCACCATCTCATTCAATTCAATTCAATTCCCCCAGCACCATCTCATTCTATTCAATTCCCCTCACCACCATCTCATTCCATTCAATTCAATTCTATTCAATTCCCCTCATCACCATCTCATTCAATTCAATTCAATTCAATTTTATTCAATTCCCCACCCCACAATCTCATTCAATTCAATTCAATTCAATTCAATTCCCCCGCCCACCGTCTCATTCAATTCAATTCAATTCCCCCCCGACCGTCTCATTCAATTCAATTCCCCCCCACTATCTCATTCAATTCAATTCAATTCAATTTCCCCCCCCACCATCTCATTCAATTCAATTCCATTCAATTCAATTCAATTCCCCCGCCCACAGCTCATATAATTCAATTCCCCCTCTCCACCATCTCATTCAATTCAATTCAATTCTGTTCCCCTCTCCACCATCTCATTCAATTCAATTCAATTACCCCCCCACTACCTCATTCAATTCAATTCAATTCAATTTTATTCAATTCCCCACCCCACAATCTTTCAATTCAATTCTATTAACCCCCCACCATCTCAATTCAATTCAATTACCACCCCCACCATCTCAATTCAATACCCCCGCCCACCATGTCATTCAATTCAATTCAATTCCCCCAGAACCATCTCATTCAATTCAATTCAATTCAATTCAATTCTGTTCCCCTCCCCACCACCTCATTCAATTCAATTCAATTCAATTCAATTCAATTCAATTAACCCCCCACCATTTCAATTCAATTCAATTCTCCTCCCCACCATCTCATTCAATTCGATTCGATTCAATTCCCTGCCAACTTATTCAATTCACCCCACCATCTCATTCAATTCAATTCATCTCCATTCCCCCCATCATCTCATTCTATTCATTTCCCCTCCCCACCATCTCAGTTCAATTCAATTCAATTCAATTCAATTCCCCTCCCCACCATCTCATTCCATTCAATTCAATTCAATTCCCCGCCCCACCATCTCATTCAATTCAATTCTATTGAATTCCCCTCATCATCATCTCATTCTATTCAATTCCCCTCCCCACCACCTCATTCAATTCAATTCAATTCCATCCCCCCCACCATCTCACTCAGTTCTATTCAATTCCCCTCCGCACCATTTCGTTCAATTCAATTCAATTCCCCTCCCCACCATCTCATTCAATTCAATTCATCTCCATTCCCCCCACCATCTCATTCTATTCAATTCCCCTCCCCACCATCTCATTCCATTCCATTCAATTCAATTCAATTCAATTCCCCTCCCCACCATCTCATTCCATTCCATTCCATTCCATTCCATTCAATTCAATTCAATTCAATTCCCCTCCCCACCATCTCATTCCATCTCATTCAATTCAATTCTATTGAATTCCCCTCATCATCATCTCATTCTATTCAATTCCCCTCCCCACCACCTCATTCAATTCAATTCAATTCCATCCCCCCCACCGTCTCACTCAATTCTATTCAATTCCCCTCCCCACCATTTCGTTCAATTCAATTCAATTCCCCTCCCCACCACCTCATTCAATTCAATTCAATTCCATTCCCCCCACCATCTCACTCAATTCTATTCAATTCCCCTCCCCACCATTTCGTTCAATTCAATTCCCCTCACCACCATTTTGTTCAATTCAATTCCCATCCCCACCATCTCATTCAATTCTATTCCCCTCCCCACCATCTCATTCAATTCAACTCAATACACCCAGCACCATCTCATTCAATTCAATTCTATTCTATTCAATTCCCCTCCCCACCATTGCATTCCATTCCATTCCATTCCCCTCCCCACCATCTCAGTTCAATCCAATTCAATTCAATTCCCCTCCCCAACATCTCAGTTCAATTCAATTCAGTTCCCCTCCCCACCATCTCAATTCAATCCACCCCACCAATGCAATTCATTTCAATTCCCCTCCCCACCATCTCAGTTCAATTCAATTCAATTCAATTCCCCTTCCCACCATCTCAGTTCAATTCAATCCAATTCAATTCAATTCCCCTCCCCACCATCTCAATTCAATCCACCCCACCAATTCAATTCAATTCAATTCCCCTACCCACCATCTCAATTCAATCCAGCCCCACCAATTCAATTCAATCCCCCACCCCTTCAATTCAATTCAATCCCCCACCCCACCATCTCAATTCAATTCAATCCCCCACCCCACCATCTCAATTCAATTCAATTCAATTCAATTCAATTCAATTCAATCCATCCCCACCATCTCAATTCAATTCAATTCAATTCAATTCCCCTCCCCACCATCTCAATTCAATTCAATTCCCCACCCCACCATCTCCATTCAATTCCCATCCCCACCATCTTAATTCAATTCAATTCAATTCCCATTCCTACCATCTTAATTCAATTTTTTTTTAGATTAGATTACTTACAGTGTGGAAACAGGCCCTTCAGCCCAACAAGTCCACACCGACCCGCCGAAGCGCAATCCACCCATACCCCTACATTTACCCCTTACCTAACACTACGGGCAATTTAGCATGGCCAATTCGCCTGACCTGCACATCTTTGGACTGTGGGAGGAAACCGGAGCACCCGGAGGAAACCCATGCAGACACGGGGAGAACGTGCAAACTCCGCACAGTCAGTTGCCTGAGTTGGGAATTGAACCCGGGTCTCAGTCGCTGTGAGACAGCAGTGCTAACCACTGTGCCACCGTGCCGCCCACAATTCAATTCAATTCAATTCAATTCCCCTTCCCACCATCTCAATTCAATTCAATTCAATTCCCCTTCCCACCATCTCAATTCAATTCAATTCAATTCCCCTCCCCACCATCTCAATTCAATTCAATCCATCCCCACCATCTTAATGCAATTCCCCTCCCCACCATCTCAATTCAATTCAATTCCCCTCCCCACCATCTCAATTCAATTCAATCCATCCCCACCATCTTAATGCAATTCCCCTCCCCACCATCTCAATTCAATTCAATTCAATTCAATTCAATTCAATTCAATTCCCCTCCCCACCATCTCAATTCAATCCACCCCACCAATTCAATTCAATTCAATTCCCCTCCCCACCATCTCTATTCAATCCACCCCCACCATCTCAATTCAATTCAATTCAATTCCCCTACCCACCATCTCAATTCAATCCAGCCCCACCAATTCAATTCAATCCCCCACCCCTTCAATTCAATTCAATCCCCCACCCCACCATCTCAATTCAATTCAATCCCCCACCCCACCATCTCAATTCAATTCAATTCAATTCAATCCATCCCCACCATCTCGATTCAATTCAATTCACTTCTCCTCCCCACCATCTCAATTCAATTCAATTCACTTCTCCTCCCCACCATCTCAATTCAATTCAATTCAATTCCCCTCCCCACCATCCCAATTCAATTCAATTTCCCGGCCCACCATCTAAATTCAATTCAATCCACCCCCCGCCATGTCATTCCATTCCAATCAATTCAATGCAATCCCCCCACCATCTCCATTCAATTCAATTCAATTCCCCTCCCCACCATCTCAATTCAATTCAATTCCATTCAATCCACCCCCACCATCTCAATTCAATTCAATTCCCTTCCTCACCATCTCATTCAATTCAATTCCATTCAATCCACCCCCACCATCTCAATTCAATTTAATTCCCCTCCCCACCATCTCAATTCAATCCATCCCCACCATCTCCATTCAATTCAATTCCCCTCTGCACCATGTCATTCAATTCAATTCCCCCCCATGTCATTCCATTCCATTCCATTCAATTCAATGCAATTCCCACCCCACCATCTCATTCAATCAATTCCCCTCCCCACCATCTCTCTTCAATTCAATTCAATTCAATTCAATTCAATTCCCCTCCCCACCATCTCAGTTCAATTCAATTCAATTCAATTCCCCTCCCCACCATCTCAATTCAATTCAATTCCCCACCCCACCATCTCCATTCAATTCCCATCCCCACCATCTTAATTCAATTCAATTCAATTCAATTCCCATTCCTACCATCTTAATTCAATTTTTTTTTAGATTAGATTACTTACAGTGTGGAAACAGGCCCTTCAGCCCAACAAGTCCACACCGACCCGCCGAAGCGCAATCCACCCATACCCCTACATTTACCCCTTACCTAACACTACGGGCAATTTAGCATGGCCAATTCGCCTGACCCGCACATCTTTGGACTGTGGGAGGCACGGTGGCACAGTGGTTAGCACTGCTGCCTCACAGCGCTTGAAGACCCGGGTTCAATTCCCGACTCCGTGCAAACTCCACACAGTCAGTCGCCTGAGTCGGGAATTGAACCCGGGTCTTCAAGCGCTGTGAGGCAGCAGTGCTAACCACTGTGCCACCGTGCCTCCCACAGTCCAAAGATGTGCGGGTCAGGCGAATTGGCCATGCTAAATTGCCCGTAGTGTTAGGTAAGGGGTAAATGTAGGGGTATGGGTGGATTGCGCTTCGGCGGGTCGGTGTGGACTTGTTGGGCTGAAGGGCCTGTTTCCACACTGTAAGTAATCTAATCTAAAAAAAAAATTGAATTAAGATGGTAGGAATGGGAATTGAATTGAATTGAATTAAGATGGTGGGGATGGGAATTGAATGGAGATGGTGGGGTGGGGAATTGAATTGAATTGAGATGGTGGGGAGGGGAATTGAATTGAATTGAACTGAGATGGTGGGGAGGGGAATTGAATTGAATTGAATGAGATGGTGGGGGGGATTACACTGAATTGAATGGAATGGAATGGAATGACATGGCGTGGGAATTGAATTGGATTGAGATGGTGGGGAGGGGAATTGAATAAAATTGAATTGAATTGATTGAGATGGTGCTGGGGGAATTGAATTGAATGAGATGGTGGGGAGGGGAATTGAATTCTAATGAATTGAATTGAGATGGTGGGGAGGGGAATTGAATTGAATTGAGATGGTGAGGAGGGGAATTGAATTGAGATGGTGGGGAGGGGAATTGAGTTGAATTGAATTGAGATGGTGGGAGGGGAATTAAATTGAATTGAATGAGATGGTGGGGGGGATTACACTGAATTGAATGGAATGGAATGGAATGACATGGCGTGGGAATTGAATTGGATTGAGATGGTGGGGAGGGGAATTGAATTTAATTTAATTGAATTGAATTAAGATTGTGGAGATGGAAAATAAATTGAATTAAGATGGGGATGGATTGAATTGAATTGAATTGGCAGAGATGGCTATTGATTGAATTGAATTGAATTGAGATGGTGGGGAGGGGAATTGAATTGAATTGAATTGAGATGGTGGGGAGGGGAATTGAATTGAGATGGTGGGAAAGGGAATTGAATTGAATTGAATTGAGATGGTGGGAAGGGGAATTGAATTGAATTGAATTGAATTGTGGGCGGCACGGTGGCACAGTGGTTAGCACTGCTGTCTCACAGCGACTGAGACCCGGGTTCAATTCCCAACTCAGGCAACTGACTGTGCGGAGTTTGCACGTTCTCCCCGTGTCTGCATGGGTTTCCTCCGGGTGCTCCGGTTTCCTCCCACAGTCACAAAGATGTGCGGGTCAGGTGAATTGGCCATGCTAAATTGCCCGTAGTGTTAGGTAAGGGGTAAATGTAGGGGTATGGGTGGGTTTCGCTTCGGCGGGTCGGTGTGGACTTGTTGGGCCGAAGGGCCTGTTTCCACACTGTAAATCTAATCTAATCTAAATCTAATCTAAAAAAAAACCTCATTCAATTTAATTCTATTAACCCCCCACCATCTCAATTCAATTCAATTTCCCCCGCCCACCATCTCATTCAATTCAATTCAATTCCCCCCCACCATCTCATTCAATTCAATTCAATTCCCCCGCCCACAGCTCATATAATTCAATTCCCCTCCCAACCATCTCATTCAATTCAATTCGATTCAATTCCCTGCCAACTTATTGAATTCACTCCACCATCTCATTCAATTCGATTCAATTCATCTCCATTCCCCCCATGATCTCATTCAATTCAATTCAAATCAATTCCCCTCCCTGCCAACTTATTCAATTCACTCCACCATCTCATTCAATTCAATGCATCTCCATTCCCCCCCACCATCTCATTCTACTCAATTCCCCTCCCCACCATCTCATTCCATTCAATTCAATTCCCCCCCACCATCTCATTCTATTAAATTCCCCTCCCCACCATCTCAATGAATTCAATTCAATTCCACTCGCCACCATCTCATTCCATTCAATTCAATTCAGTTCCCCTCATCACCATCTCATTCAATTCAATTTTTTCAATTCCCCACCCCACAATCTCATTCCATTCCATTCAATTCAATTCAATTCAATTCAATTCAATTCAATTCCCCCGCCCACCATCTCATTCAATTCAATTCCCCCCGACCGTCTCATTCAATTCCATTACCCCCCCCACCATCTCATTCAATTCAATTTCCCCCCCACTATCTCATTCAATTCAATTCAATTCAATTAAATCCCCCCCACCATCTCAATCAATTCAATTCAATTCCCCCAGCACCATCTCATTCAATTCAATTTAATTCAATTCAATTTCCCCCGCCCACAGCTCATATAATTCAATTCCCCCTTTCCACCATCTTCAATTCAATTCAATTCTGTTCCCCCCCACCATCTCATTCAATTCAATTCAATTACCCACCCACCACCTCATTCAATTCAATTCAATTTTATTCAATTCCCCACCCCACAATCTCATTCAATTCAATTCTATTAACCCCCCACCATCTCAATTCAATTACCATCCCCACCATCTCAATTCAATACCCCCGCCCACCATCTCATTCAATTCAATTCAATTCCCCCAGCACCATCTCATTCAATTCAATTCAATTCCCCCACCCACAGCTCATATAATTCAATTCCCCCTCTCCACCATCTCATTCAATTCAATTCAATTCAATTCAATTAACCCCCCACCATTTCAATTCAATTCAATTCCCCTCCCCACCATCTCATTCAATTCAATTCAATTCCCCCCACATCATCTCATTCTATTCAATTCCCCTCCCCACCGTCTCATTTCATTCCATTCAATTCAATTCAATTCCCCTCCCCACCATCTCATTCAATTCAATTCAATCTATCCCCACCATCTCCATTCAATTCAATTCCCCTCCCCACCATCTCCATTCAATTCAATTCCCCTCCCCACCATCTCAATTCAATTCAATTCAATTCCTTTCCCCACCATCTCATTCAATTCCCTTCAATCCACCCCCACCATCTCAATTCAATTCAATTCCCCTTCCCACCATCTCAATAAATTCAATTCAATTCCCCTCCCCACCATCTCAATTCAATCAACCCCCACCAATTCATTTCAATTCAATTCCCCTCCCCACCATCTCAATTCAATTCAATTCCCCTTCCCACCATCTCAATTCAATTCATTTCAATTCAATTCAATTCCCCTCCCCACCATTTCAATTCAATTCAATTCCCCTCCCCACCATCTCAATTCAATTCAATCCATCCCCACCATCTCAATTCAATTCAATCCATCCCCACCATCTCCATTCAATTCAATTCCCCTCCCCACCATCTCATTCCATTCAATTCCCCTCCCCACCATCTCATTCTATTCAATTCCCCTCACCACCGTCTCATTCCATTCAATTCAATTCTATTCAATACCCCTCCCCACCATCTCAATTCAATTCATTAGAATTCAATTCCCCTCCCCACCATCCCAATTCAATTCAATTCCCCTCCCCACCATCTCAATTCAATTCAATCCATCCCCACCATCTCAATTCAATTCAATCCATCCCCACCATCTCCATTCAATTCAATTCCCCTCCCCACCATCTCATTCCATTCAATTCCCCTCCCCACCATCTCATTCTATTCAATTCCCCTCACCACCGTCTCATTCCATTCAATTCAATTCTATTCAATACCCCTCCCCACCATCTCAATTCAATTCATTAGAATTCAATTCCCCTCCCCACCATCCCAATTCAATTCAATTCCCCTCCCCACCATCCCAATTCAATTCAATTTCCCGGCCCACCATCTCAATTCAATTCAATCCACCCCCCGCCATATCATTCCATTCCAATCAATTCAATGCAATCCCCCCACCATCTCCATTCAATTCAATTCAATTCAATTCAATTCAATTCAATTCCCCTCCCCACCATCTCAATTCAATTCAATTCAATTCCCTTCCTCACCATCTCATTCAATTCAATTCCATTCAATCCACCCCCACCATCTCAATTCAATTTAATTTCCCTCCCCACCATCTCAATCAATCCATCCCCACCATCTCCATTCAATTCAATTCCCCTCTGCACCATGTCATTCAATTCAATTCCCCCCCCATGTCATTCCATTCCATTCCATTCAATTCAATGCAATTCCCACCCCACCATCTCATTCAATCAATTCCTCTCCCCACCATCTCAATTCAATTCAATTCAATTCAATTCCCCTCCCCACCGTCTCAGTTCAATTCAATTCAATTCCCCTCCCCACCATCTCAATTCAATTCAATTCCCCTCCGCACCATCTCAATTCAATTCCCATCCCCACCATCTTAATTCAATTCAATTCAATTCCCATTCCTACCATCTTAATTCAATTTTTTTTTAGATTAGATTACTTGCCTGTTTCCACACTGTCCTTCAGCCCAACAAGTCCACACCGACCCGCCGAAGCGCAATCCACCCATACCCCTACATTTACCCCTTACCTAACACTACGGGCAATTTAGCATGGCCAATTCGCCTGACCCGCACATCTTTGGACTGTGGGAGGAAACCGGAGCACCCGGAGGAAACCCATGCAGACACGGGGAGAACGTGCAAACTCCGCACAGTCAGTTGCCTGAGTTGGGAATTGAACCCGGGTCTCAGTCGCTGTGAGACAGCAGTGCTAACCACTGTGCCACCGTGCCGCCCACAATTTAATTCAATTCAATTCAATTCAATTCCCATTCCCACCATCTCAATTCAATTCAATTCAATTCAATTCAATTCCCATTCCCACCATCTCAATTCAATTCAATTCAATTCAATTCAATTCCCCTTCCCACCATCTCAATTCAATTCAATTCAATTCAATTCAATTCAATTCAATTCAATTCCCCTTCCCACCATCTGAATTCAATTCAATTCAATTCAATTCCCCTTCCCACCATCTCAATTCAATTCAATTCAATTCCATTCAATTCAATTCCCCTCCCCACCATCTCAATTCAATTCAATTCAATTCAATTCAATCAATAGCCATCTCTGCCAATTCAATTCAATTCAATCCACCCCCACCATCTTATTTCAATTCAATTCAATCCATCCCCACCATCTTAATTCAATTTATTTTCCATCTCCCCAATCTTAATTCAATTCAATTAAATTAAATTCAATTCCCCTCCCCACCATCTCAATCCAATTCAATTCCCACGCCATGTCATTCCATTCCATTCAATTCAGTGTAATCCCCCCCATCTCATTCAATTCAATTCAATACCCCTCCCCACCATCTCATTCAATTCTATTCAATTCCCCTCCCCATCTCATTCAATTCAATTCCCCCAGCACCATCTCAATCAATTCAATTCAATTTTATTCAATTCCCCACCCCACAATCTCATTCAATTCAATTCAATTAGCCCCCCACCACCTCATTCAATTTAATTCTATTAACCCCCCACCATCTCAATTCAATTCAATTCCCCCGCCCACCATCTCATTCAATTCCATTCAATTCAATTCAATTCCCCCCCCACCATCTCAATTCAATTCAATTCCCCCGCCCACCATCTCATTCAATTCCATTCAATTCAATTCAATTCCCCCCCCCCACCATCTCAATCAATTCAATTCAATTCCCCCAGCACCATCTCATTCAATTCAATTCAATTCCATTCAATTTCCCCTGCCCACTTGTGGGCGGCACGGTGGCACAGTGGTTAGCACTGCTGCCTCACAGCGCCTGAAGACCCGGGTTCAATTCCCAACTCAGGCGACTGACTGTGTGGAGTTTGCACGTTCTCCCCGTGTCTGCGTGGGTTTCCTCCGGGTGCTCCGGTTTCCTCCCACAGTCCAAAGATGTGCGGGTCAGGTGAATTGGCCATGCTAAATTGCCCGTAGTGTTAGGTAAGGGGTAATGTAGGGGTATGGGTGGCTTTCGCTTCGGCGGGTCGGTGTGGACTTGTTGGGCCGAAGGGCCTGTTTCCACACTGTAAGTCTAATCTAATCTAATCACAGCTCATATAATTCAATTCCCCCTCTCCACCATCTTCAATTCAATTCTGTTCCACCCCCCCCACCATCTCATTCAATTCAATTCAATTACCCCCACCACCTCATTCAATTCAATTCAATTTTATTCAATTCCCCACCCCACAATCTCATTCAATTCAATTCTATTAACCCCCCACCATCTCAATTCAATTACCACCCCCACCATCTCAATTCAATACCCCCGCCCACCATCTCATTCAATTCAATTCAATTCCCCCAGCACCATCTCATTCAATTCAATTCAATTCAATTCAATTCCCCCACCCACAGCTCATATAATTCAATTCCCCCTCTCCACCATCTCATTCAATTCAATTCAATTCAATTCTGTTCCCCTCCCCACCATCTCATTCCATTCAATTCAATTCAATTCAATTCAATTCAATTCAATTAACCCCCCACCATTTCAATTCAATTCGATTCAATTCTCCTCCCCACCATCTCATTCAATTCAATTCGATTCAATTCCCTGCCAACTTATTCAATTCACCCCACCATCTCATTCAATTCAATTCATCTCCATTCCCCCCCACCATCTCATTCTATTCAATTTCCCTCCCCACCATCTCATTCCATTCAATATCACCCCCCACCATCTCATTCCATTCAATTCCCCTCCCCACCATCTCATTCCATTCAATTCAATTCAGTTTTCCTCCCCACCATCTCATTCCATTCAATTCAATTCTATTCAATTCCCCTCCCCACCATCTCATTCCATTCAATATCACCCCCCACCATCTCATTCCATTCAATTCCCCTCCCCACCATCTCATTCCATTCAATTCAATTCAGTTTTCCTCCCCACCATCTCATTCTATTCAATTCAATTCTATTCAATTCCCCTCCCCACCATCTCATTCAATTCAATTCAATTCCCCCCCATCATCTCATTCTATTCAATTCCCCTCCCCACCGTCTCATTTCATTTGAATCAATTCTATTCAATTCCCCTCGCCACCATCTCATTCCATTCAATTCAATTCAATTCCCCTCCCCACCATCTCATTCCATTCAATTCAATTCAATTCCCCTCCCCACCATCTCATTCAATTCAATTCTATTGAATTCCCCTCAACATCATCTCATTCTATTCAATTCCCCTCCCCACCACCTCATTCAATTCAATTCAATCCCCCCCACCATCTCACACTCAATTCTATTCAATTCCCCTCCCCACCATTTCGTTCAATTCTATTCAATTCCCCTCCCCACCATTTCGTTCAATTCTATTCAATTCCCCTCCCCACCATTTCGTTCAATTCAATTCAATTCCCCTCCCCATCATTTCGTTCAATTCAATTCAATTCTATTCAATTCCCATCCCCACCATCTCATTCAATTCTATTCCCCTCCCCACCATCTCATTCAATTCAACTCAATTCACCCAGCACCATCTCATTCAATTCAATTCTATTCTATTCTCCTCCCTGCCATCGCATTCCATTCCATTCCATTCCATTCCCCTCCCCATCTCAGTTCAATCCAATTCAATTCAATTCCCCTCCCCACCATCTCAGTTCAATTCAATTCAATCCCGCACCCCACCATCTCAATTCAATCTACCCCACCAATCCAATTCAATTCAATTCAATTCAGTTCCCCTCCCCACCATCTCAATTCAATCCACCCCACCAATTCAATTCAATTCAATTCCCCTCCCCACCATCTCTATTCAATCTACCCCCACCATCTCTATTCAATCCACCCCCACCATCTCAATTCAATTCAATTCAATTCCCCTACCCACCATCTCAATTCAATCCAGCCCCACCAATTCAATTCAATCCCCCACCCCACCATCTCAATTCAATTCAATTCAATCCCCCACCCCACCAATTCAATTCAATTCAATTCAATTCAATTCAATTCAATTCAATCCCCCTCCTCACCATCTCAATTCAATTCAATTCAATTCCCCTCCCCACCATCCCAATTCAATTCAATTTCCCGGCCCACCATCTCAATTCAATTCAATCCACCCCCCGCCATGTCATTCCATTCCAATCAATTCAATGCAATCCCTCCACCATCTCATTCAATTCAATTCAATTCCCACCCCACCCGACCATCTCATTTAGTTCAGTTCAGTTCAATTCAATTCCATTCAGTACCCACCACCATCTAATTCAATTCCATTTAATTCCCCTCCCCACCATCTCAATTCAATTCAATTCCCCCCGCCATATCATTCCCTTCCATTCCATTCAATTCAATGCAATCACCCCCACCATCTCAATTCAATTCCCCTCATCTAATTCAATTCAATTCAATTCCCCTCCCCACCATCTCAATTCAATTCAATCTATCCCCACCATCTCCATTCAATTCAATTCCCCTCCCCACCATCTCCATTCAATTCAATTCTCCTCCCCACCATCTCAATTCAATTCAATTCAATTCCCCACCATCTCAATTCAATTCAATTCAATTCCTTTCCCCACCATCTCATTCAATTCAATTCCATTCAATCCACCCCCACCATCTCAATTCAATTCAATTCCCCTTCCCACCATCTCAATAAATTCAATTCAATTCAATTCCCCTCCCCACCATCTCTCTTCAATTCAATTCAATTCAATTCAATTCAATTCCCCTCCCCACCATCTCATTCAATTCAATTCAATTCCATTCAATCCACCTCCACCATCTCAATTCAATTCAATTCAATTCAATTCAATTCAATTCCCCTCCCCACCATCTCAGTTCAATTCAATTCAATTCAATTCAATTCAATTCAGTTCAATTCCCCTCCCCACCATCTCATTCAATTCAATTCCATTCAATCCACCTCCACCATCTCAATTCAATTCAATTCCCCTCCCCACCATCTCAATTCAATTCAATTCCCCTCCCCACCATCTCAATTCAATTCAATTCAATTCCCCTCCCCACCATCTCATTCAATTCAATTCAATTCCCCTCCCCACCATCTCATTCAATTCAATTCCATTCAATCCACCTCCACCATCTCAATTCAATTCAATTCCCCTCCCAACCATCTTAATTCAATTCCCCACCCCACCATCTCCATTCAATTCCCAACCCCACTATCTTAATTCAATTCAATTCAATTCCCATTCCTACCATCTTATTTCAATTCAATTCAATTCCCATTGCCACCATCTCAATTCAATTCAATTAAATCCCCCCCACCATCTCAATCAATTCAATTCAATTCCCCCAGCACCATCTCATTCAATTCAATTCAATTCAATTCAATTCAATTCAATCCAATCCAATTCCCCTCCTCACCATCTCAATTCAATTCAATTCCCACCCCACCATCTTAATGCAATTCCCCTCCCCACCATCTCAATTCAATTCAATACCCCTCCTCACCATCTTAATTCCATTCAATTCAATTCAATCAATAGCCATCTCTGCCAATTCAATTCAATCCACCCCCACCATCTTAATTCAATTCCCCTCCCCACCATTTCAATTCAATTCAATCCATCCCCACCATCTTAAATCAATTTATTTTCTATCTCCACAATCTTAATTCAATTCAATTAAATTCAATTCAATTCCCCTCCCCACCATCTCAATTCAATTCAATTCCCCCGCCATGTCATTCCATTCCATTCAGTGTAATCCCCCCCACCATCTCATTTCAATTCAACTCAATTCCCCTCCCCACCATCTCAATTCAATTCAATTCAATACCCCTCCCCACGATCTCAATTCAATTCATTAGAATTCAATTCCCCTCCCCACCATCTCATTCAATTCAATTCCCCCAGCACCATCTCAATCAATTCAATTCAATTTTATTCAATTCCCCACCCCACAATCTCATTCAATTCAATTCAATTCAATTCCCCCGCCCACAGCTCATATAATTCAATTCCCCTCCCCACCATCTCATTCAGTTCAATTCCCTGCCAACTTATTGAATTCACTCCACCATCTCATTCAATTCAATTCATCTCCATTCCCCCCTCATCATCTCATTCCATTCAATTCCCCTCCCCACCATCTCATTCAATTCAATTCAATTCAATTCAATTCAATCCAATTCTCCCCACCATCTCAATTCAATTCAATTTCCCTCCCCACCATCTCAGTTCAATTCAATTCAATTCAATTCAATTCCCCTCCCCACCATCTCATTCAATTCAATTCAATTCAATTCAATTCCATTCAATCCACCTCCACCATCTCAATTCAATTCAATTCCCCTCCCTGCCAATTTATTCAATTCACCCCACCATCTCATTCAATTCAATTCAATTCATCACCATTCCCCCCCACCATCTCATTCTATTAAATTCCCCTCCCCACCATCTCAATGAATTCAATTCAATTCAATTCAATTCCACTCGCCACCATCTCATTCCATTCCATTCCATTCAATTCAATTCCCCTCCCCACCAAATCTTTCAATTTAATTCTATTCAATTCCCCTCATCACCATCTCATTCAATTCAATTCAATTTTATTCAATTCTCCACCCCACAATCTCATTCAATTCAATTCAATTCAATTCAATTCAATTCCCCCGCCCACCATCTCATTCAATTCAATTCAATTCAATTCTCCCCGACCGTCTCATTCAATTCTATTACCCCCCCACCATCTCATTCAATTCAATTCCCCCCCACTATCTCATTCAATTCACTTCAATTAAATCCCCCCCACCATCTGAATCAATTCAATTCAATTCCCCCAGCACCATCTCATTCAATTCAATTCCATTCAATTCCCCCGCCCACAGCTCATATAATTCAATTCCCCCTCTCCACCATCTTCAATTCAATTCTGTTCCCCTCCTCACCATCTCATTCAATTCAATTCTATTACCCCCCCACCACCTCATTCAATTCAATTCAATTTTATTCAATTCCCCACCCCACAATCTCATTCAATTCAATTCTATTAACCCCCCACCATCTCAATTCAATTCAATTACCACCCCCACCATCTCAATTCAATACCCCCGCCCACCATCTCATTCAATTCAATTCAATTCCCCCAGCACCATCTCATTCAATTCAATTCAATTCAATTCAATTCAATTCCCCCGCCCACAGCTCATATAATTCAATTCCCCCTCTCCACCATCTCATTCAATTCAGTTCAATTACCCCCCACCACCTCATTCAATTCAATTCAATTCAATTCAATTAACCCCCCACCATTTCAATTCAATTCAATTCGATTCAATTCTCCTCCCCACCACCTCATTCAATTCAATTCAATTCAATTCAATTCAATTCAATTCCCCTCCCCACCATCTCTCTTCAATTCAATTCAATTCAATTCAATTCAATTCCCCTCCCCACCATCTCATTCAATTCAATTCAATTCCATTCAATCCACCTCCACCATCTCAATTCAATTCAATTCAATTCAATTCAATTCAATTCCCCTCCCCACCATCTCAGTTCAATTCAATTCAATTCAATTCAATTCAATTCAGTTCAATTCCCCTCCCCACCATCTCATTCAATTCAATTCCATTCAATCCACCTCCACCATCTCAATTCAATTCAATTCCCCTCCCCACCATCTCAATTCAATTCAATTCCCCTCCCCACCATCTCAATTCAATTCAATTCAATTCCCCTCCCCACCATCTCATTCAATTCAATTCAATTCCCCTCCCCACCATCTCATTCAATTCAATTCCATTCAATCCACCTCCACCATCTCAATTCAATTCAATTCCCCTCCCAACCATCTTAATTCAATTCCCCACCCCACCATCTCCATTCAATTCCCAACCCCACTATCTTAATTCAATTCAATTCAATTCCCATTCCTACCATCTTATTTCAATTCAATTCAATTCCCATTGCCACCATCTCAATTCAATTCAATTAAATCCCCCCCACCATCTCAATCAATTCAATTCAATTCCCCCAGCACCATCTCATTCAATTCAATTCAATTCAATTCAATCCAATCCAATTCCCCTCCTCACCATCTCAATTCAATTCAATTCCCACCCCACCATCTTAATGCAATTCCCCTCCCCACCATCTCAATTCAATTCAATACCCCTCCTCACCATCTTAATTCCATTCAATTCAATTCAATCAATAGCCATCTCTGCCAATTCAATTCAATCCACCCCCACCATCTTAATTCAATTCCCCTCCCCACCATTTCAATTCAATTCAATCCATCCCCACCATCTTAAATCAATTTATTTTCTATCTCCACAATCTTAATTCAATTCAATTAAATTCAATTCAATTCCCCTCCCCACCATCTCAATTCAATTCAATTCCCCCGCCATGTCATTCCATTCCATTCAGTGTAATCCCCCCCACCATCTCATTTCAATTCAACTCAATTCCCCTCCCCACCATCTCAATTCAATTCAATTCAATACCCCTCCCCACGATCTCAATTCAATTCATTAGAATTCAATTCCCCTCCCCACCATCTCATTCAATTCAATTCCCCCAGCACCATCTCAATCAATTCAATTCAATTTTATTCAATTCCCCACCCCACAATCTCATTCAATTCAATTCAATTCAATTCCCCCGCCCACAGCTCATATAATTCAATTCCCCTCCCCACCATCTCATTCAGTTCAATTCCCTGCCAACTTATTGAATTCACTCCACCATCTCATTCAATTCAATTCATCTCCATTCCCCCCTCATCATCTCATTCCATTCAATTCCCCTCCCCACCATCTCATTCAATTCAATTCAATTCAATTCAATCCAATTCTCCCCACCATCTCAATTCAATTCAATTTCCCTCCCCACCATCTCAGTTCAATTCAATTCAATTCAATTCAATTCCCCTCCCCACCATCTCATTCAATTCAATTCAATTCAATTCAATTCCATTCAATCCACCTCCACCATCTCAATTCAATTCAATTCCCCTCCCTGCCAATTTATTCAATTCACCCCACCATCTCATTCAATTCAATTCAATTCATCACCATTCCCCCCCACCATCTCATTCTATTAAATTCCCCTCCCCACCATCTCAATGAATTCAATTCAATTCAATTCAATTCCACTCGCCACCATCTCATTCCATTCCATTCCATTCAATTCAATTCCCCTCCCCACCAAATCTTTCAATTTAATTCTATTCAATTCCCCTCATCACCATCTCATTCAATTCAATTCAATTTTATTCAATTCTCCACCCCACAATCTCATTCAATTCAATTCAATTCAATTCAATTCAATTCCCCCGCCCACCATCTCATTCAATTCAATTCAATTCAATTCTCCCCGACCGTCTCATTCAATTCTATTACCCCCCCACCATCTCATTCAATTCAATTCCCCCCCACTATCTCATTCAATTCACTTCAATTAAATCCCCCCCACCATCTGAATCAATTCAATTCAATTCCCCCAGCACCATCTCATTCAATTCAATTCCATTCAATTCCCCCGCCCACAGCTCATATAATTCAATTCCCCCTCTCCACCATCTTCAATTCAATTCTGTTCCCCTCCTCACCATCTCATTCAATTCAATTCTATTACCCCCCCACCACCTCATTCAATTCAATTCAATTTTATTCAATTCCCCACCCCACAATCTCATTCAATTCAATTCTATTAACCCCCCACCATCTCAATTCAATTCAATTACCACCCCCACCATCTCAATTCAATACCCCCGCCCACCATCTCATTCAATTCAATTCAATTCCCCCAGCACCATCTCATTCAATTCAATTCAATTCAATTCAATTCAATTCCCCCGCCCACAGCTCATATAATTCAATTCCCCCTCTCCACCATCTCATTCAATTCAGTTCAATTACCCCCCACCACCTCATTCAATTCAATTCAATTCAATTCAATTAACCCCCCACCATTTCAATTCAATTCAATTCGATTCAATTCTCCTCCCCACCACCTCATTCAATTCAATTCAATTCAATTCAATTTTATTCAATTCCCCACACCACAATCTCATTCAATTCAATTCTATTAACCCCCCACCATCTCAATTCAATTCAATTCAATTCAATTACCACCCCCACCATCTCAATTCAATTCAATTCAATTAACCCCCCACCATTTCAATTCAATTCAATTCGATTCAATTCTCCTCCCCACCATCTCATTCAATTCGATTTGATTCAATTCCCTGCCAACTTATTCAATTCACCCCACCATCTCATTCAATTCAATTCAATTCAATTCAATTCAATTCAATTCCCCCGCCCACAGCTCATATAATTCAATTCCCCCTCTCCACCATCTCATTCAATTCAATTACCCCCCACCACCTCATTCAATTCAATTCAATTAACCCCCCACCATTTCAATTCAATTCAATTCGATTCAATTCTCCTCCCCACCATCTCATTCAATTCAATTCGATTCAATTCAATTCCCTGCCAACTTATTCAATTCACCCCACCATCTCATTCAATTCAATTCATTTCCATTCCCCCATCATCTCATTCTATTCATTTCCCCTCCCCACCATCTCATTCAATTCAATTCAATTCAATTCAATTCAATTCAATTCCCCTCCCCACCATCTCATTCCATTCAATTCAATTCAATTCCCCGCCCCACCATCTCATTCAATTCAATTCTATTGAATTCCCCTCATCATCATCTCATTCTATTCAATTCCCCTCCCCACCACCTCATTCAATTCAATTCAATTCCATCCCCCCCACCATCTCACTCAATTCTATTCAATTCCCCTCCCCACCATTTCGTTCAATTCAATTCTATTCAATTCCCATCCCCACCATCTCATTCAATTCTATTCCCCTCCCCACTATCTCATTCAATTCAACTCAATTCACCCAGCACCATCTCATTCAATTCAATTCTATTCTATTCCCCTCCCCACCATCGCATTCCATTCCATTCCATTCCCCTCCCCACCATCTCAGTTCAATTCAATTCAATCCCCCACCGTACCATCTCAATTCAATCCACCCCACCAATTCAATTCAATTCAATTCCCCTCTCCACCATCTCAAATCAATTCAATTCAATTCCCCTCCCCACCATCTCAGTTCAGTTCAGTTCAATTCAATTCAATTCCCCTCCCCACCATCTCAGTTCAATTCAATTCAATTCAATTCCCCTCCCCACCATCTCAGTTCAATTCAATTCAATTCCCCTCCCCACCATCTCAGTTCAGTTCAATTCAATTCAATTCAATTTCACTTCCCACCATCTCAGTTCAATCCAATTCAATTCCCCTCCCCACCATCTCAATTCAATCCACCCCACCAATTCAATTCAATTCAATTCCCCTCCCCACCATCTCTATTCAATCCAGCCCCACCATCTCTATTCAATCCACCCCCACCATCTGAATTCAATTCAATTCAATTCCCCTACCCACCATCTCAATTCAATCGAGCCCCACCAATTCAATTCAATCCTCCACCCCACCAATTCAATTCAATCCCCCACCCCACCATCTCAATTCAATTCAATCCCCCACCCCACCAATTCAATTCAATTTAATTTTAATCCCCCACCCCACCATCTCAATTCAATTCAATTCAATTCAATCCCCCACCCCACCATCTCAATTCAATTCAATTCAATCCATCCCCACTATCTCCATTCAATTCAATTCCCCTCCCCACCATCTCAATTCAATTCAATTCCCCCGCCATGTCATTCCATTCCATTCAATTCAGTGTAAACCCCCCCACCATCTCATTCAATTCAATTTAATTCCCCTCCCACCATCTCAATTCAATTCAATTCAATTCCCCTCCCCACCATCTCAATTCAATTCAATTCAATTCAATTCAATTCAATTCAATCCCCCTCCTCACCATCTCAATTCAATTCATTAGAATTCAATTCCCCTCCCCACCATCTCAATTCAATTGTCCTCCCCACCATCTCAATTCAATTCAATTCAATTCAATCCCCCTCCCCACCATCTCAATTCAATTCAATCCCCATCCCCACCATCTCAATTCAATTCAATACCCCTCCCCACCATCTCAATTCAATTCAATTCCCCCGCCATGTCATTCCATTCCATTCAATTCAGTGTAAACCCCCCCACCATCTCATTCAATTCAATTTAATTCCCCTCCCACCATCTCAATTCAATTCAACTCAATTCCCCTCCCCACCATCTCAATTCAATTCAATTCAATCCCCCTCCCCACCATCTCAATTCAATTCAATTCAATTCAATTCAATTCAATTCAATCCCCCTCCTCACCATCTCAATTCAATTCATTTCAATTCCCCTCCCCACCATCTCAATTCAATTCATTAGAATTCAATTCCCCTCCCCACCATCCCAATTCAATTCAATTTCCCGGCCCACCATCTCAATTCAATTCAATCCACCCCCCGCCATGTCATTCCATTCCAATCAATTCAATGCAATCCCCCCACCATCTCATTCAATTCAATTCAATTCAATTCAATTCAATTCAATTCAATTCCCACCCCACCCGACCATCTCATTTAGTTCAGTTCAGTTCAATTCAATTCTATTCAGTACCCACCACCATCTAATTCAATTCAATTCCCTCCCCACCCCACTGTCTCAATTCAATTCCACCCCACCATTTCAATTCAATTCAATCCACCCCCACCATTTTAATTCAATTCAATCCCCCCCACGCCATGTCATTCCATTCCATTCAATTCAATGCAATCGCCCCACCATCTCATTCAATTCAATTCAATTCAATTCCATCCCCACCCCACCGTCTCAATTCAATTCAATTTAATTCAATTCAATTCAATCTACCCCATCATCTTAATTCAATTCAATTCCCCTCCCCACCATCTCAATTCAATTCAATTCCCCTCCCCACCATCCCAATTCAATTCAATTTCCTGCTCCACCATCTCAATTCAATTCAATCCACCCCCCGTCATGTCGTTCCATTCCATTCAATTCAATGCAATCCCCCACCATCTCATTCAATTCAATTCAATTCAATTCAATTCAATTCAATTCCCATCCCTCCCGACCATCTCATTTAGTTCAGTTTAATTCAATTCAATTCAATTCCATTCAGTACCCACCACCATCTAATTCAATTCAATTCAATTTAATTCCCCTCCCCACCATCTCAATTCAATTCAAACCACCCCACCATCTTAATTCAATTCATTTCAATTCCCCCCCACCATCTCAATTCAATTAAATCTACCCCCACCATCTTAATTCAATTCACTTCCCCTCCCCACCATCTCAATTCAATTCAATTCCCCCCCGCCATATCATTCCATTCCATTCAATTTAATGCAATCACCCCCACCATCTCAATTCAATTCAATTCCCACCCTCCGCACTATCTCATTCAATTCAGTTCAATTCAATTCAATTCAATTCCCCACCATCTAATTAATTCAATTCAATTCCCCTCCCTGCATTCTCAATTCAATTCAATTCAATTCAATTCCCCTCCCCACCATCTCAATTCAATTCAATCTACCCCCACCATCTTAATTCAATTCAATTTCCCTCTGCACCATCTCAATTCAATTCAATTCAAGCCACTCCCAACATCTTAATTCAATTCAAATCCCCTCCCCACCATCTCATTCAATTCAATTCAATTCCCCCAGCCATGTCATTCCATTCCATTCAATTCAATGCAATCCCCCCCCACCGTCACATTCAATTCAATTCAATTCAATTCCCACCCCACCCCTCCATCTCATTCAATTCTATTCCATTCAATTCCCCTCCCCATCCATCTCAATTCAATTCAATTCCCCTTCCCAACCATCTTAATTCCATTCAATTCAATTCCCCTCCCGCATTCTCAATTCACTTCAATTCCCCTCCCCACCATCTCAATTCAATTCAGTTCCCCTCCCCACCATCTCAATTCAATTCAATTCAAACCACTCCCAACATCTTAATTCAATTCAAATCCCCTCCCCACCATCTCATTCAATTCAATTCAATTCCCCCAGCCATGTCATTCCATTCCATTCAATTCAATGCAATCCCCCCCCACCGTCACATTCAATTCAATTCAATTCAATTCCCACCCCACCCCTCCATCTCATTCAATTCTATTCCATTCAATTCCCCTCCCCATCCATCTCAATTCAATTCAATTCCCCTTCCCAACCATCTTAATTCCATTCAATTCAATTCCCCTCCCGCATTCTCAATTCACTTCAATTCCCCTCCCCACCATCTCAATTCAATTCAGTTCCCCTCCCCACCATCTCAATTCAATTCAATTCAAACCACCCCCAACATCTTAATTCAATTCAAATCCCCTCCCCACCATCTCATTCAATTCAATTCAATTCCCCCCGCCATGTCATTCCATTCCATTCAATTCAATTCAATGCAATTCCCCCCCTCACCGTCTCATTCAATTCAATTCAATTCAATTCAATTCCCACCCCACCCCTCCATCTCATTCAATTCAATTCCATTCAATTCCCCTCCCCATCCATCTCAATTCAATTCAATCCATCCCCACCATCTCAATTCAATTCAATTCCCCTCCCCACCATCTCATTTAATTCAATACCCCCCGCCATGTCATTCCATTCCATTCAATTCAATACAATCCCCCCACCGTCTCATTCAATTCAATTCCCACCCCATCCCACCATCTCATTCAAATCAATTCAATTCCCCTCCCCACCATCTCAATTCAATTCAATTCCCCTCCCCACCATCTTAATTCAATTCAATTCCCATCCCCGCCATCTTAATTCAATTCATTTCATTTCAATTCATTTCCCCTGTCCACCATATCAATTCAATTCAATTCAATTCAATTCCCCTCCTCACCATCTCATTGAATTCATTAGAATTCAATTCAATGCATCCCCACCATCTCAATTCAATTCAGTCCCCCCGCTATGTCATTCCATTCCATTCAATTCAATGCAATCCCCCCACCATCTCATTCAATTCCCACCCCACCCCACCCCACCATCTCATTTAATTCAATTCAATTCAATTCCATTCCATTCAATACCCCCACCATCTAATTCAATTCAATTCCCCTCCCCACCATCTCAATTCAATCCACCCCCACCATCTCAATTCAATTCAATTCAATACACCCCCACTATCTTAATTCAATGCAATTCCCCCCACCATCTCAATTCAATTCAATTCCCACCCACCCCACTATCTCATTCAATTCAATTCAATTCAATTCAATTCCCCCAACCATCTAATTCAATTCAATTCAATTCCCCTCCCTACCATCTCAATTCAATTCAATTCCCCTCCCAACCATCTTAATTCAATTCAATTCAATTCCCCCCACCATCTCAATTCAATTCCCCTCCCCACCATCTCGATTCAATTCAATCCCCCCGCCATGTCATCTCATTCAATTCAATTCAATTCAATGCAATTCCCCTCCCCACCATCTCATTTAATTCAATGCATCCCCGCCATGTCATTCCATTCCATTCAATTTAATGCAATCCGCCCCCACCGTCTCATTCAATTCAATTCCCACCCCTCCCCACCATCTCATTCAATTCAATGCATCCCCACCATCTCATTCAATTCAATGCATCCCCACCATGTCATTCCATTCCATTCCATTCCATTCAATTCAATTCAATTCAATTCAATTCCCCCAACCATCTAATTCAATTCAATTCAATTCCCCTCCCAACCATCTCAATTCAATCCCCCCCGCCATGTCGTTCCATTCCATTCAATTCAATGCAATCCCCCCACCATTTCAATTCAATTCAATTCCCACCCCACCATCTTAATTCCATTCAATTTAATTCAATTCATTTCAATTCAATTCCCCTCCCCACCATCTCAATTCAATTCAATTCAATCCACCCCCACCAATTCAATTCAATTCAATTCAATCCACTCCCACCATTTTAATTCAATTCAATTCACCCCCACCATTTCAATTCAGTACAATTCAATTCAATCCACCCCCACCATCTTAATTCAATTCAATTCAATTCAATTCCCCTCCCCACCATGTCAATTCAATTCAATCCACCCCCACCATCCCATTCCAGTCAATTCCTTCCCCCCCCCCCCCGCACCATCTCATTCCAGGTCCAGCCCTCCCTCACCACCCCACCCCTTTGAACTGACCTAACCTTTCCGCCTTCTTTTTCACTTAACTTGTCCACCCTTCCCACTGACCAATTACAATTGCCTTCTATCTGCATCCACCAGTCGCCATCCCATCTCCCTTCCCCTTCCCCCTCCCTTGTTCCGATGAAAGGTTCAGACTGGCAACATCAACTCCCCTGCTTCTTGCATGCTGCTTGACCTGCTGTGCTTTTTTCAGCTCCCCACCTTACCGACTCATTGGTGGTGGAAGAGGTGAATGGCATCACCTCTAACGTCTCTGCCAATCAAGCAGGCAGATGATGTCAACCTTCTAAAGTGTTGCTGGAACTGCATTAATTCAGGCAAGTAAAGTGTATTCCATAGTACTCCTGACTTGTGCCTTTGTAGATGGTTGACAGGCTTAAGGAATTAGGAAATGATTCCTAACCTCTTACCTGATCTTGTAGCTACTGTATATTTATATATCTACTGCTAGTCCTGTTCAGTTTCTGTTTTTAATAACCCCCAGATTGTTGTTAATGGGCCTTCAGTGATGCAAACTGCAGTTGAACATCCACTGGCATTAATGTGTATTTTACAGAATGAAGAAAACCACGAGGCCTAGCATCTAGTTATCTCCCTGACACTACCACATTTGACCAGGTGGTTATCTGTTTTATGACAGATTGGATTTTTTTTTGTGTTCTCCTTTCAGTGAGTCCCTGTGCCTGGAGTGTAATATTGAGTGAGTATTCTTTTGTAAATTAAAACGTGAAGCTTTCTTCAGTGTTTCTATTTTCACAAAAGCAAAAGAAAACCCCAAAGCACTCATTCCCGGCTGTTTGAAGAATAATTTGTTTATTTAGTCCAAGGCCTGAAGCCTCTACTACAGCATTTATTCAGTCACTAAGTGATAGTTCAGAGAAATAGCATTATGTTGCAACTAGTATTTTTTAGGAGACATAAAAGAGCCTGTAACTGAGCTTTACATTGCAGTACTTTGTGTTACATTAAGGGATGTTTGCTTGTTTTTTGGAGATGAAAATGTTGAGTTAAATGTATTATCCAGTAAAAATCTTTGTCTGATCTCCAATCAGGTATCAGGATTAGAACTATTGTACTTAAAGCTTGCCTTACCGTCAAGTGAAATAACTAGGAAATGGCAGGCTGTTGCCTAATCAAGCTCATAATTTAAACATCTTCTGCTAGAGCAGTCTGTGTTATGCCATTTATAGTAGAACTATTCTGATGGTGGGTCACTGGATGTAAAACCTTTAACTCTGATTTCTGTCCACCAATACTGCTAGACCTGCTGATTTTCTTTTTTCCCCAGAAATTTCTGGTTTGTTTCTGCTCCTCCTCGCCTTCGTCTATTTTGGATTTTGATGATGTCATTATAGAAAGGATGGAGAGTTAAATATTTTTTGTCTTGTACAGAGGGATTTATTCTTGTTCTCTTTGTGTTTTTGTTATTTATTCATGGGGTGTGTGTGAACCTGGCAAGACTAATGTTTATTGCCCCTACTGAAGTGAGTTGAGAAGCTAGTGCAGTTCATATGGTGTAGGTTCCCTCCACAATGTTGTTAGGGAAGGAATTCCAGGATTTTGACCTAGTGACACTGAAGGAATTATGACATTGTTCCAAGCCAAAGTGTTGTGTGACTTGGAGACAGACTTGCAAGTTAGTGGTGTTTCTCAAAATAGTTATGGATTTGAACAGTGAAGAATGGTGGGTTTCTGTAGTGCAGCTTGTCATGGTATGGTGCTGATGGATGGAGTGAATTTTTAAATGCTACATATTGTCAATTCCATGTTTCCAGAGTTCTGGTAAATGCATAATTCTATCTGTTTGAAATCTGCAACAACATTTTCCTTTTTAATTGAAACATTGATCTAATAGTCTAGTTCAGTACTTGCAGTCTAGTGGCATACATTTATTCCTAGTGATCAAGGCTGAATTTAGATCAGTGTTGAACAATCAATGTATTAGTCACAAGCTAGGTGCTGTTAATTATGAATCCAGATGTTGATAATTCATTCCTCATCAGAAATGTCACTTCAGGCATATTACTGGACATTGGGCATAAATATTCATAATTGTACTGAATTGTGCTACAATTACAAGGTTTTCTAAACTGTTTTGGGCCCATATATTTTTGAGATAGTAAAGAATGGAGGAATGAAAGCTCTGAAGTATTGCCTTGAGGTTCAGTGAGTGTTCCTACCTCTGGGTCAGAATGTCTGAGTTCAAATCCTACCTTGGAATGTGATGTTCACAGTTGTGTGCCATAACATGTCTAATCAAGTTGAAAAGTGTGAAAGATGTCATGACCTGCCCTGAAATTGCTGGACTGTATGCTGGTGGTTTGATGAGTGAAAAAGGACCAGTTTGTTTCACTGGGAAGAAGATGCAAACTGTTCAGGCTCGTAGACAATGACAGTGGCATCTTAGCTAACTGACGATAGACTGTCTGTCCACCAAGTCTCAGGAAGTTGTTGAGAACGCCAAGTTGTAAAGAGTTATGTTTATGTTTTTGAACTGTTCAATTATTTCTCAAGAAAAAGTTAATTAGCATTTCTTCCTAGATAGTGAGGCCTATGTGATTCACATTGCCATGGAAATGAACTTTGAGAAAAGAAGAATATCTAAAATATCCCTACAAATATACAGTCTGCCAGTATTGGAGAGCGAGAGAATGTCCCAATGGTTCACTGAGCAGGATATAGTGGAACCTTACACCCGGAGGATTCATCTTGTAGGAAGTGAGGTATAAGATCTTAGGACATGATCTTATACTCCACAACCCACTTGATGAAGGAGCAGCGCTCCAAAAGCTAATGTTTCTAAATAAATCTATTGGACTATACCTGGTGTTGTGTGATGAAAAACATTGATCTTGTAAGTACTGTTTTCGACTAAAATTGGGAAAGCTGACTCAGTTTTGCATTAATCACATCTGTGATAAGTTAACGTTACTTATTGGGCAACATTGGTCTAGACATTCTGTTGCAAAATTTAAATTTTTGCCAAGTAGAAGAATATGCAGATTTAATAAGAGTTTAGCTACGTTTCTAAATATTACTTGGCTGAAATTATTTGAAGGGGGTATTTAATGAGTCCGTAGGATTTTTTTTCAAGCTGCACATTTTGACTATATCTACATTCTAAAGTGGACAGGGATAAATTTGCAGTTGCTTCACTGTTTGCTTGTGCAGCTTATTTTTATTCATGTGTTTTGATGTGATAGGACTGTTGATAGCAATGGTCTTACTACTTCAATACTGTCAAAACTATGCCAATGAATGAAGTAATTATGATTTCAACCCTGCCATGATAACAGTGAAAACTGGAGTCTGCCCAATATTTTGACATTTTGTCTGAAACAATTCAGAAACAGGTATCACAGGAATTCAGTTGGATCCAATTATTGGGTCATTGGCTTCCTTGCATGAATTTCTTTCTAGGCTTTGCCTGTATGAAGCCTACCAGTTATCTTTTAACTTGTTCACGTGTTGTCAGTGTTACTAGCATTTATTATCTATCCCTAGTTGCCCTTGAGGTGGTGAATTGCCTTCATAAATCACTGCAGTTGGTGTGTAGGTAAACACAATGCTGTTCGAGAGGGAGTTGCAGGATTTTGTCCCAATGGCAATGAAGGAACTGTGATATATTTCCAAATGGGGATGGCATGTGACTTCGAGGGGAACTTGCAGTAGGAGTATTTCCCTACATCTACTGCTGTTGACCTTCTAGATCATAGTGATTGCAAGTTCGGAAGGTGCTGTAAAGGACCCTTGGTGGTGGCCACAGTATAGCTTATAGATGGCATACACTACTGTCACTCTGCATCGATAGCAAAGAGCACTGACGTTGGAGATGGTTATTGAGGGATGAGTCTAGAATGGTGTTGAACTTCTTAAGTGTTGGTGCTGCACTCGTTTGAGGCAAGTAGATACTATTCTATCACAGTTATGACTTATGCTTTGTAATCAGGACTGAGAGGGGAGTTACTCACCAAGGTCCTGACCACCTCTTGTAGCCTCTGTATGTTTATTGCTGGTCTAATTCAATGTCTGTTGATGGTAACATCCAAGATGTTGATAATAGAGGATTCAGTGTTGTGAATGTCACTGCAAGTCACTGCAACAGTTGGATTCTCTATTGTTGAAGATGGTCATTTCTTGGCATTTGTGAGGAGCACTTGTCAGATCAAGAATGTATGTTGCCCAAGTCTTAGTGCATAAGAACACAAGTTACATTAGTATCTGAGGAATCGTGGATGGTGTTGAATGTTGTGCATTCATCGTCTGACTTTCACTTTGCCATTCAAGTATGCCTGCATCCCATCCCATTACAGTCCCACCCTTTTTTTTTGTTTGATTCTCTTTATCCACTCCCTTCCCCTACTTTATTTGTTTAGGACATGTCACATTTCTAACTTTTATCAGTTCTAATGCTGGGTCATTGGCTTGAAATGTTACCTTTGTTCCTTTCTCAACAGATGCTGTCTCTCCTACTTGAACGAGGAGAGACAGATATTGAATCAAAAGGAAGAGTGGAGCTGCAACTTTTTGCAACAAGGTTGTTGAATGAATCAGTCATTGAAGTAGTATTGATGGCAAACATAAGTTAGATAAATCGAGGATGGGGAGATAAAAGGGAAGGGAAACAAGATGACTAAATATCAGTTATGTTTATCCTTCATCATAGCATAATCCTAAGTACAGACTGGTTAAGGTGGATTGCTTAGTTCTGTGCAGTAATTTATGTTTCTATGAAAGCAGACAGTCCCCTTCATCTGTTGTACACAACAGTACAAATTCCAATTGTGAAGATCAAAGATTTTGTGGATTTGCAAATGGATGAAGATAGGTTCTTTCCCTTTCCTTCCTCAATCTGGCTATTTCCATACAAAAAAATCATGTCTCTTTGTTTTATAGCAAAGAGCACATTTTGACTATATCTACATTCTAAAGTGGACAAGGATAAATTTGCAGTTACTTCACTGTTTGCTTGTGCAGCCTATTTTTATTCATGTGTTTTGATGTGATATGATGCTACCACGCAGTTGAATTAATGGAAAGAGGTGGGCTGGGGGCCAGACAACGTGATGCACAGAGATTTGGGTGTTGTGGAGTAATGGCGAAAGGCATTTAAATTTTATAAGTAGTTTAGGACATGGACTACAGCAATTCAAGAAGTTGGCTCACCTTGAGTGAAATTATGGATGAGTAAAAAATTCTGGTATAATCAGTAGCACTCTCATTCTCTGAAAGAATGCCTAATCTTTAGCTGTGATTCTGTGAGATGACAATTTTAATATGCTAGTGCTAATGTTTGAGTGGCTAACACACTGGCCAGACCTCCTAGCATTAGACACCTCACTGGCTCAGAGTTGCCACCACTTAAAGTTGTTCTGTTTGGAACAAAGCCAAATATTATGTACCATCTTACTTTGTGGGAGCATAGAATTAGAAGTCCTGAAACATTCCAAGCAAATTAACAGTACTCTGGCTGAAATCCAATATGGTATGACATTTTTAAAAGTCACAGTTAACAGTCACTGCACTGGGCAAAGCTAAAACTTTTCCTATCACTTGGACCACTACTTGGTTAAAGCTATTTGAGATATCATTTTGTTTTGAGGAGTGTAAGATAGGCTTACATCCTTCTGAAGACTTTTCAAGGAATTTAATGCCAGGCTATGCATGCTAGTTAGTTTTGGACTCATTTTTCCTGCCTGCTGCTGCTCTAAACGTCAAGACAGTTCACAACAGATAAATCTGAATTTGTGCAAACCTAGCAGAGTTAGATAGCAGTTACTCATGGGTATGGCAAAAGCTTTATGAGGGAAATACTAGCAGAAGGAATGAGGATTGTCTTCTCTCCCATGTGTAGAATGGAAACCCTAGCCACAGGCCTAGTGGCAGCACGCTAAACCATCGACTCAATGGCTACCATTGCAATGGCTTAAACCTCGAGCAAAAACTTGATTGTCAAGAACTTGGATGATACTGTGGCTTCTATATCTCGACACTTCGTGCAAATTGGTGGCCTAGTGACTGTTTCAGGTTCTTTGAAATCAGAAAGCTTATTATGACTTATGACAGGCCAAGAGTTGTTTTTGGTTTTGTGCTGTCAACTGCTGATCAGCCTTTTCTGATTACCTTTCTCCACTCCTACTAAAAATCTTTTGGACTCATTGGATGATACTAGCTGACATTAGGACTGACCAGTGCCTGTGTCATAATGCTAATAAATTAATGATATCAGTGGACCATTTTTTTGATTTTTTTTATCTACTGCTGACTTCATCAGGGTCATGTAGGCTCTATTTGGGATGTACTCCCTTTTTTAATACTTCATGTTTGTGATTCTCTTTCTCCAAATAGCTGTTGTGCTGGCCATAGATTCACCTGTATGCTTAGATTCTGCACTGTTAAAATTATGACCGAGGATTGGATGAAGAGCAAAAATAATTTTGGTTTAGTTTGAAACAGCAGATATTGTTATATTGTATTATCCTGATTTTGCTGTTCTCAGAGTACTGATGGAATAGGTTAATTGGCCTCCATTTAACAGAGATAAAAGCATTGAATTTTCAATGTAGTTGCTACTGTCCATGTCCTTTCGGCGTCTATTGCAAGAATATATAAATGTCCCATGAGGCTGATGAACCTTCTCGTATGGTCTTTATGTAATTCAGTGATAATTGTTGCATTATTGCACAGATCAAGGAAAAACTTTTGGATAGTTAGATGACATCACAACATGTGACACAGTATTGGAAAAGATCTCCATCTAACTCTACTCTGTATCTAACATATACTCAATTGGTGGTGTATGTCATGTTCTAATTGAAATATGTAAGCCATACTGTACATGTGAGTCTGAGATGTCACATTGGTATACACTTAAATTTTTAATAAGCCTTTCAGATATTGACTGAACATATACCACAAAGAGTAAAGTTTGTATCATGTGGACTACATACAGAAAATCACAAAGCACCATACTTGTTTCCTGGGTTCATCTTAACATGATATTGACAGAGAAATCTCCCACATTCTTTTTCAAGATCTTCCCATGAGATTTTTTTCAGATGGGCCATGATTTAATACTGCTGTGAAGGATGACAATAATGTGCTGACGATACAATCTAGAATATGTGCTCAAGTATCTGGAATAGGCTTGAACAATCAGCTTTCTGGGAAGTGAAGGACTGGGAGGGGAAACAAGAAAATTGCTGTTTATACATTCAGCTGCGCTGTTTATGTTTTATACATCTGATTTTATAAATCAGATGTTTAAAGTGTCTTAATTTAGATCCAATATTTGCAGGTGGGATGTGGCTCATGGGTCTAAAAAAAAAGACATGGGTTTCAAACCTTTCAGAAGATCTGACATCTTTGGGATTGGTAAAGTAGATATGAATGTATAAAAAGTGGATAAGTCGTTGGGACATCTGAACTGTGAAGGGAACTATCAAATTCTCAATCTGGCAAGTCATTTAAATCTTTTATTAAAATTATTTGCAGGTTTATTTCTTTATTTTTAGAGCTTGTTGTGGCATTTTGTTGACAAATCTGAAGGCTATCATTTAAATACCGTGCTGCATGATAGGATGTGAAATCTATCATCACAATGGGTTGCCTGTCAGCTCTCTTTCATAGCTATAAATGGTCAAAGTCTTTTCAAATCAGTGGGAAACATGAATAGGTATGGACTGAAAAGTGGTAGTTGTCACTTTATTGTTTTTTTTTAAACACCTATGATGAAGTCTCAGAATATTGAGTGGGACATTTTTAACTTGCTGCTTCCACAACTGAAGGCCCCAGTGGCCACCTCTGAACTCTTTCCAGTGTCAGCAGGCCTGCCTTCATCTCTGTCCGTCAATCACCAATCCTGAACAAAAATCTGAATGTCTGTGACTCTTCGTTTTCTCTCAAGTAGGGTTTTTGGAGTTTACAACTTTCCCAATACTGCATTTCTGACAATGCAAGCTGATGTGACCATCAAAAATTAAGGATATCAACTCAAATTCTGGCGAAGCTCAATTGCAACTCAGGGATCCTTTTTCAGGTTTCTGCTTGTAAGTTTATGTTAAACAACATTTGTTCAAATGCTGTATTCTTGAAAATGTCTATTTCTCAATAATATAAAAATGCAACGTGGCCATTTTTAAATGCAGATTTTTAGAACATAATTATGAAGTTTGTTGAAATGATGATCTGATTAAATTCTTGAATTTCTAAAACAATTCATTCTGGACTCCAACAGAGATATTTGCTTTTCAAAAAAAAAAGCATCTGGAATCTGAAAACCTAATTTAATCCATAACTTTGAATATTCTGTTGTAGTCAAGAGTGTTCCTTTAATCTTTTAACGAAGGCAGAAAATGCTGGAGAAATCAGGTCTTGGAAGCAATTTGGATGGAGACAAAGTTAATTGTTTTAGGGTGATGACCCTTCAGAGGTAATAATGTAATTGCCATAAGTGTTCCACCTTCATATATCCTCTACACACAGTCCCAGGTTGCAAATGTATTCATTCCTAAATACACACTAAGTACAAATCAGAACATAATACAATACAGTGGAAAATATCAGTCACTAAATGTGAGTGAACATTCACATTAAAATTGAAATGTAAAATAGAATCTTGTACAAAAGTCAGATACTTGTAAGTCAGAACACCTGCACATGCAAGTGAGGGCATATCTTCGATTCTTCCTGTCTCCTTATGTTGGATGCAGTAAAACGAAGGTTCATATAAATTGGTCCCAGGGTATGAGAGTTGTACTATAAGACTTGTAGTCTCTCGAGTTTAGAAGAATGAAAAATCATATTCTTGACAAGATTATGAAGGGATCTCTCATTCCCACTATCAACTAATCTCTTTCAAAAAAAGATGAATTCCCAAATGGCCAATGGCAAGAAAGAAAAAAGAAAACATTTTACTTTAAGTCTTTTGTTAATGAGCAAATTAAAATCAATGTGGATTGCGCATTTAACTAAACAGGCTCCAAATTAAGTAAAATGGCAAGTTCACATTCACTATCATGACCAAAATATGTTGTGTGAAACGTTTCTTTACATCAACACGCTTCTCTCTGATGTGTAAAATTACAGGAATTGTCCCACAATTGTTCTGCACCAGGTTCCATGTCAGAACATCAAGGCATCTGGATGGGTATATCCATAGGAAGGGTTTAAGAGTATATGGGCCAATTGCTGGCAAATGGGACTAGATTAGGTTAGGTTATCTGGTCGGCATGGACGAGTTGGACAGAAGGGTCTGTTTCTGTGCTACACATCTCCTATGACTGTACAACTACAGAATGACATAGTCCATTGTTTCCTGGATATAATTGCAAAGGGCAAGGCATACCAAGGTGGCTCAGTTTGTTCTGTTTGTTCTTCTGAACAGAAATCCAATTCACTCCAGCATATTACTTGGGCAAAAAATATCTTTCCCCACTTCGTAGCAGGACCTTCTTGTCTCTACGCTTTGAGCTGTAGTCTGTGAGATGCTGTGGAAAGATGTTATAAGTGCCATCCAGACATCAAAGAGTTTCTGTTCTGAGTTTTTCTTATTGGCAAACTGCTGACGTGAGCATGTTCTTAGGTGTCTAAATGGAATTATCTGTTTAACTTTCAATAAAAGGGACATTTCAAATATAATCAGCTGATGAAGAGTGGACATTGTGAGATTGTTTCCACTAGCTGGGCCATCTAGAACATGGGACATTACCTCAGGATCAGGAGCTGATCAGTTAGGACTCAGCTAAATGTTGTCTTTTGGACTTCTCAACCTGAGAGGATTGTAGATACTCCCATTGTTGAATGTATTCAGGGATTGGATAGACAGAATTTTGGTGCCTCTTGGAATTGAGGGATATTGGGGGCTGGTAGAAAATGAAGTTGAAGTCCAAATCATACATTGTCATATTGAGTGGTGGAGCAGGCACAATGGCTGACTGCTTTGTTCCTTCTCTCTCTGGTTGCCTTGCAAGCAAAGGCCATCAGAATTGTTCATCCTCTATATAATGGTGATTGTCTTTCCATTCATTCTCTATACTAGAATAAAAACTTTATTTTGCGTTTTTCTCATTAACTAGAGTTGAGACTTTTAGAGATTAGATTAGATTCCCTACAGTGTGGAAACAGGCTCTTCAACCCAACAAGTTCACACTGACCCTCCAAAGAGAGGGTCTTCCAGACCCATTCCCTTACATTCATCTCTGACTAATGCATCCAACACTACAAGCAATTTAGCATAGCCAGTTCACCTAACCTGCACATCTTTGGACTGTGGGAGGAAACCGGAGCACCCGAAGGAAACCCACGCAGACGCTGGGAGAATGTGCAAACTCCACACAGACAGACAGTCACCCAAGGTTGGAATCGAACCTGGGTTCCTGGTGCTGTGAGGCAGCAGTGCTAACCACTGCTCCACCATGTTACCCCTTTATTGCTCATAATAAAATTATAGTAAATCCAAAAGTTCATGTGTGTGTATTCAGCCACTGATGCTCTCTCGTGTGCTCACACACCTATTGAATTCCTACTTTAAGGAATATTAAATTTCATCTGGAACTTGCTATAACAATACAGTTGAACAGTCTTGTGAAATTTTAATCTCCCTTTTCAACAGATACTGATTCAAGGTAACAATTAACCTGAGTGAGCTACATCTTTTTGAAGTATTTAATCTTGCATTGTTGTTTTACTACTTCTCCAGGCTTGTGAACTGTGGATGTGACTAAATTGCTCAGGCCCTACATAGTGCAGCAAAGGCCTCACTACCTCATTTAGTCTCCTTTTGGACGGGAGTGAAAACCCCTTTCGCCAGGAGGCTGTCTTTGCCATTGAGTGAAGGAATGTAGTTGCCTTTCCTTGCACAATTTTGATGTCCCCTCAAGCTTTCACCATGATCCATCTATTTTACCTGCGCACAAGAATAACTTGTTCCTCCCTCCTTCTCCACATTAAATGTTTTCCCCTTCATCATGATGTTCCTGTATGGTCAATTCTTCCTCTCCAAAAGAAAACATGATGCTCTGGTGATTATTTTCTCCAGATTGGATGTTTTCAGCCCTTTTTTTTGCTTTTGTTTTTCTCCAGGTTACTTTAAATGCTAACCTCCGTTCATTCCCTTTTCCCCCTGATGTACCCCCTGTTTGCCCCACCCCATAGTAGCATCCCCTTTTCTTCTTTCTCATTAAACTAAAGGCCATTCTTAATTTTTCTGCTTTTCATCTACTATTTATCTTCACATCCTAGATGGAGGATGGGAAAAAGTTGTTATGGCTGTAAAAGCTGCTCTTCTTTTTTTTTGAGGTACCTTATTTGGAGGTAATTTCCTCAAATTCCAGGAGCAGCAATGTATTCTACTAATCTCCCTTTTCCTCCCTTTTCTTCATAATGGATTGATATTGCCTTCTATTTCCCGTCGGCAATTGCATTGAGATCCTTTCTTTTCCCTCTTCACCACCTCCTCCTCAGTTATCTAACATCCTCCGTTTTCCTTGGAATCTGGGGAAAAGGATTATCTTTCTGACATTTGTCATTTTAAAAACTCAGATTCTTTAGTTTCAGTTTAAATTTGAATCAACCAGAGTAAAGAAATAAAATTCATCTGATTTTTTGGTGCTGACTCTTCCCATTTGTGTTGGTGCTCGTTTTGCCATCAATGCAACATGGCACCTTTTGGTAGAGTTGTTGCTAGAAATCAGTTGAAGCTGGTGAGATAGAATAAGCAACAGAAACGTACCTAGCTCTGTATTCCTGGGTGTGGTGGAAAAACTTGAGTATAATTTTTGTTTACTTCTCTGCTTTGCTTCCTCCGTGTTGTACATGTGTGCGCTCTGTCTTTCTGCTGTGTGCTTGACTTTGTTAGATTGCATCAGAAATGTTACAAGGTAATGCAAACCTGGAATTTCCACCAAGGGAAATTTCCTAATCTCCTGGTGGGAAATGCATGGGAATATTGGAGAAACGTTGCATGTGCTCATTTGTACTGTTTTTTTCAGGATTTCTGCTGATCAATGAAAAAAGGATTCTGGGTAATCCAAGATGGAGGATGGGAAAAAGTTGTTGTGGCTGTAAAAGCTGTTCTTTTTTTTTGAGGTACTTTATTTGGAGGTAATTTCCTCAAATTCCAGGAGCAGCAATGACTGCTTTATAAGATTTTGCATTGTTTTGGAGCTTTGGAGGAAAAAAATCGAAACAATGGCACTTTTAAAAGTGGGAATACAGGCAAATGCAGTGTTCACATGACCAGTGAGGGAGAGAAAGAAGGAAAGTTACACTGCTCACCGACGCAGCAGTGAATCTGCACAGTTACTGCCTTTGCCGTTTGAGTTCATGTATCTCTGAACATCGGAGTGTGTCTAGGACAAATTAGCGATCAGTGAAATTCACAGCTGACCTTGGATGTGGGTGAGCTCACAGCCTAGGAACAGATAAGTACATAATTTTTAATGGATAACCTTGCTGTAAGTCTACCATAGTAAGTAGTGTGGGTTCTTTATTGATTATATGCTTTATTGAGATCTATCTCTTTTAGATTTTAAGAAAAATAAACCATAAGCACTAAATTAGCCTGTTTTTTAGAGCAAAAAGATGGTGCTATTTTCTGTGTTTATAGATTGTGAAGGAGCCTTTAGTAGAGTGGTATGCTCTTCCTGTCAGATGTGGGGGTTTAGGCAGAGTTTCCATGTTACTGATTATGTCTGCAGGAAGTGTCTTTGGTTGCGAATCCTATCAGTTTGACTGGCAATTAGAGGCAATGAGGAATTTACAGGAGCTTGGGGGTGTGATGGACAGCAGTTTTGGGAAGGGAGAAAAGCTGCAGTTACAGTCAGGTAGATGGGTTAACTCCAGGAAGGATAGGTAGGTAGTGCAGGAGTCTTCTGTGTCTGTCTCTATTTCAAACAAGTATGCTGTTTTGAAAAATGTAGGGAGTGATGGACTCTCAGGGGAATGTAGCACAAACAGCCAAGTTTCTGGTATCGAGACTGGCTCTAATGTAATGAGAGTGTTGGGATCCATTATTAAGGTTAGGTAGTGTAAGAAACTTTATTGTTAGGTAGTGCTCACGTAAGACAGTATTAGCAAGTCTGGAACTTGTTAGCTTCACTAGACAACAGTAAGCCATTATGTTACACTAAGAACAGACTGAAAAGCTGATGACATAGCCTGAAGAGGCCCCAGGGAGGGTGAGAGATAACAGGACATTGGAGCCGTGTCTAAATGCACGTAGCTCAAACTGAGGTAATAGAATGTTATCAGGTGAGAACCAATGACATACTAAAATTCTGCATTTTACCAAATAAGGATGTAACTCTGGAATGTGAGAGAACAAAAGGATAGACAAATTAAAAATATAGTCAGAACGCGCCTTCTCCAGTGAGCTAGATTCTCTCTCATTAAACCTGTTTATACTTTTAATCAGACCCGGTGTCTCTCTCCTCCAAACGAACACGGGGACAGAAGTCCTGTCTCAACAGAGAGATACATTGGGTTCCAAGCGATCGATTGTGATAGGAGACTCTCTCTAGTCAGAGGCATAGACAGACATTTCTGTGGTCAGCGGAGAAAAATCAGAATGATATGTTACCTGCTTGGTGCCTGGATCAAGGATGTCTCAGAGAGGGTGCAGAATGCTCTCAAAGGGGAGAGGGACCAGCAGAAGGTTGTTGGAACTAATGACATTGGAAGAGAAAAGGATGAGATTCTGAAGGGAGAGCCGTGAGAGTTGGGCAGGAATTTAAAAAGGACGTTCTTGAGGGTAGTAATATCTGGATTACTCCTAGTGCTATGAGCTAGTGAGGGCAGGAATAGGATGATAGAGCAGACTAATGTATGTCTGAAGAGCTGGTGCAGGGGAGAAGGACTCACATTCTTTTGGGTCATTGGAATCTGTTCTGGGGTAGAAGCGATCTGTACAAGAAGGACGATTGCATCTGAATTTGAAGGGGGCAATAATATATTGGTAGGGAGATTTGCTAGAGCTGCTCGGGAGGATTTAAACTCGTAAGGTGGGGGGGGGAGTGGGATTCAGGGAAATAGTGAGGAAAGAGATCAATCTGAGACTGGTACAGTTAAGAAGAGGAGTGAGTCAAATAGTCAGGACAGGCAGAAGCAAAGCAGAAAACATGGTAGGACTGATAAATTAAACTGCGTTCACTTCAATGTAAACTGGGAAGACAAAAGAACTCAAGGCATGGTTAAGAACATGGGACTGCGATATCATAGCAATTACAGAAACATGGTTCAGGGATAGGCAGGACTGGCAGCTTAATATTCCAGACACACATGCTACAGGAAGGATAGAAGGGGAGGCAAGAGAGGAGGGGAAGTGGCATTTTGATAAGGGATAGCATTACAGAAATACTGAGGGAGGATATTCCTGGAACTACATCGAGGGAAGTTATTTGGGTGGAACTGAGAAATAAGAAAGTGGTGATCACCCTATTCAGATTGTATTATAAACCCCCGAATAGTCAGAGAGGGGAATTGAGAAAAAAATTTGAAAGGAGATCTCCATTATCTGTAAGAATAATAGGATGGTTGTGGTAGAGGTTTTTAAATTTCCAAACATAGACTGGGACTGCCATAGTGTTAAGGGTTTAGATGGAGAGGAATTTGTTAAGTGTGTACAAGAAAAGTTTCTGATTTAGTATGTGGATATACCTACTAGAGAAGGTTAAAATCTTCCAGGAGAAAGTGAGGACTGCAGATGCTGGAGATCAGAGCTGAAAATGTGTTGCTGGAAAAGCGCAGGAGGTCAGGCAGCATCCAAGGAACAGGAGAATCGACGTTGGCTTATGCCTGAAACGTTGATTCTCCTGTTCCTTGGATGCTGCCTGACCTGCTGCACTTTTCCAGCAACACATTTTCAGCTACTAGAGAAGGTGTAAAGTGTGATCGATTCTTGGGAAATAAGGTGGGGCAGGTGACTAAGGAGTCAGTGGGGGAGCACTTTGGGGTCAGCGACCATAATTCTACCAGTTTTAAAATAGTGATGGAAAAAGATAGACCAGATCTAACAGTTGAAGTTCTAAATTGGATGAAGGCTAATTTGATGGTATGAGGCAAGAATTTTCAAAGACTGATTGGGGACTGATATTCACAGGTAAAGGGATGGCTAGAAAATGGGAAGCCTTCAGACATGACATAACGAGAGTACAGAGACAGTATATTTCTTTGGGGTGAAAGGAAAGGCTGAATAGTTTGACGCTGGAAAAGCACAGCCGGTCAGATAGCATCTAAGGAGCAGGAGAGTTGACGTTTCGGTTATAAGCCCTTCATCAGCAGTCCTTCCTTTCTTCTCCCTGAAAAGAAAGGCTGTAGCTATAGGGAATGCTGGATGCCTAGAGAAATTGAGAGTTTGGTTAAGAAAAAGAAGGAAGCATATGCCAGGTATAGATAGGTTAGATTGAGTGAATCCTTAGAGTACAAAGGCAGTATGGATATACTTAAGAGGGAAATCAGGAGGGCAAAAAGGGGACATGAGATAGCTTTGGCAAACAGGGTTAAGGAGAATCCAAAGGAGTTTTATAAGTTCATTTAAGGACATTAGGGGAACTAGAGAGAGATGGGGCCCCCTCAAAGATCAGCAAGGCAGCCTATGTGTGGAACTACAGGAGATGGGGGAGATACTAAACGAGTGTTTTGCATCCGTGTTTACTGTGGAGAAGGACATGGAAGGTATAGAATGTGGGGAAATAGATGGTGACATCATGAAAATGTTCATATAACAGAGGAGGTGGTGCTGGATGTCTTGAAAAGCATAAAAGTGGATAGATCACCAGGACCTGATCAGGTGTACCGCAGAACTCTGTGGGAAGCTAGGAAGGTGATTTCTGGGCCCCTTGCTGAGATATTTGAATCATCGAAAATCACAGCTGAGATGCTAGAGGACTGGAGGTTGGTTAATGTGGTGCCACTATTTAAGAAAGGTGGGTAAGGAAAAGCTAGGGAACTATAGACCAGTGAGCCTGACATTGGTGGTGGGCAAGTTGTTGGAAGGAATCCTGAGGTACAGGATTTACATGTATTTGGAAAGTCAAGGACTGATTCGGGATAGTCAGCATGGCTTTGAGCATAGGAAATCATGTCTCATGAACTTGATCAAGTTTTGTGAAGAAGTAACAAAGAAGATTGAGGGCAGAGAGGTAGATGTGATCTGTATGGACTTCAGTCAGGCTATCAACTGGCAAGCAAGGTTAGATCTCGTGGAATACAGGGAGAACTAGCCATTTGGATGCAGAACTGGCTCAAAGGTAGAAGACCGAAGGCGGTGGTGGAGGGTTGTTTTTCAGACTGGAGGCCTGTGAGCAGTGGTGTGCCACAAGGATCGGTGCTAGGTCCACTGCTTTTCATCATTTACATAAAATCATCATTTACATAAATGATTTGGATGTGAACATAGAAGGTATAGTTAGTAAGTTTGCAGATGACACCAAAATTGGAGGTGGAGTGAACAGCGAAGAAGGTTACCTCAGATTACAATGGAATCTTGATTAGACCGGCTGGCGGGCTGAGGAGTGGCAGATGGAGTTTAATTTAGATATATGCGAGGTGCTGTATTTTGGAAAAGCAAATCTTAGCAGGACTTGTATACTTAATGATAAGGGCCAATAGAGTTTGCTGAACAAAGATACTTTGGAGCGCAGGTTCACAGTTGAAACTGGAGTCACGGTAGATAAGATAGTGAAGAAGGTGTTTGGTATGCTTTCTTTTATTGGTCAGAGCATTGAGTATAGGAGTTGGGAGATTATGTTGCAGCAGTTTAGGCCACTGTTGGAATATTGTGTGCAATTCTGATCTCCTTCCTATTGGAAGGATGTTGTGAAACTTGAAAGGATTCAGAAAAGATTTACAAGGATGTTGCCAGGGTTGGAGGATTTGAGCTATTGGAAGGGGCTGAATAGGCTAGGGCTATTTTCCCTGGAGCATTGGAAGCTGAGGGGTGACCTTTATAGAGGTTTATAAAATCATGAAGGGCATCGATAGGATAAATAGACAAGGTGTTTTTCCTGGGTTGGGGCGTCCAGACCTAGATGGCATTGGTTTAAGTTGAGAGGGGAAAGATATAAAAGGGACTTAAGGGGCAACGTTTTCACACAGAGGGTTTTTTTTAATGTAATGAGCTGCCAGAGGAAGTGATGGAGGCTGGTACAATTGCAACATTTAAAAGTAATCTGGATGGGTATATGAATAGGAAGGGTTTAGAGCGACATGGGCCAAGTGCTGTCAAATGGGACTAGATTAGGTTAGGATATCTGGTTGGCATGGATGAGCTGGACAGAAGAGTCATTTTCCGTGTTGTACATCTCTGTGACTCCCTTGGAAGTCATGTTCCACAGTTTACAATACCTTCATGTTTCTCTGTTCTGTGTTGTGATCCAGATGATGTTACTAAACAGCTCTGATCCCAGAATAAAATCTGGCTTGATGGAACACATTCTCTTACAGTTGCAAATGCAAATGAACTTGAGCACAGACACACCTAGGCTATAGATTTGGTTTCGACAATGAAACAGAAATTTAGTGTGTAAAATAAGCTGTAAATGTAAAACCAAGCAAACCAACCTATCTACAATAACAATCTTGAAAGATTTCAAAACATTGACAAAACAAAATTCATTTCACTCTACATTGCCATCAATTACAGTTAATCAAAATGAAATTCCCCTTCTCAACAGATTTGAGTGTTTGACTTGATTGTTTTTCCTCAGTTCCTATCCTGAACAGTGAAGCCCTATCCTTGAATCCTGATATAATTGAGATGGCAGACTTTCTCAGCTCTGAGTGTCCAATATAGATTTATGACAAAAATCCTTGTTCTTTTGTTTTCTGAACTAATCACTTTCATGAAGGTAACATTAGCTTGACTGATCCTAATAATCTCTTTTCTGGGGAAAAAAACTAACTATTGCACATTTCTTAAATCAGGTCTTCAAACTGACCGGAAAATTTCCTATATTTCGTGTTTTTCAATGCCAAATATTCAATTCTCAATGACTTCAAATTGAAAAGCAATATATTTGCTATCAATGTTTTTGCTCTCCTTTTGTAAATCTTCAAAATAAAAACAAACTTCCATTAACCCTATAGGAATTTTTTCATTCAACTGCTGTCGGCCACAAAAAATCTGAAGAAATGCAGATACTAGAAATCTGAAATGAAAGCCGAAATTCTTGGAACAATTCAGCAGGTCTGGCAGCATCTTTGGAGAGTAAGAAACAGTGTTAATATTTCATGTCCAGAGACGCTATTTGTTTCTCACTTTCCACAGATGCTGCCAGACCTGCTGAATTGTTTCAGAAATTTCTGTTCTTGTTAGCCAACACATACAAATTTAAAACCATGCTTCTGCAAGGACTGAACTAATTAACATTTAAACTCCTTCACTCAAAATCAAGCACCACCCATTTGTAACTAATTTAAAATCATAATGCTTAAAAGAAATGTATTATATGTATATTGTAAACCTTCCAGCACAATTTGTTGTACAAGAAACATAACATTAAGAATAAGCTTTTAAAATAAATCACTGATGGTTGATTATATATAAGCTGTTCAGAGTCGAACCTTGTACCACAAAGTGATAAAATGTCCTAATGTGTGCCCCTGTTGTCCCACTCACTACTATCTGGGACTTGTGCTGAAATTTGGAGAACTGTCCTCCATACTAGCCCAAACAACAGCTTGATCTAGTCATACTCTCAATGCCACACATCACAGCCAACAACCCAACCTCCTTCATCACTGTGTAGCTGACTCTACCCTGTTCCACTGGCAGGGCAGACCCACTAGAAGTGATGGTACAAGAATATGGAATGAGCAGAGTCCCTAGGAATGCCTAACATTGATTTCAAACCCCATTATGTAATGGAAGAGCCAATAAGATGGAAAAACCCACTTAATGCACCAATCTACCTGTCGCACACATGCATCTGACAATGACACTATTGGTAAGAGTGACCCAGTACACTGTCCTTGCAGAGATTAAGTATCCTCTTCATATTGAGGACAGTCTCCATTGTGTTGTGGAGCACCCTACTCTGTTCTTTACAGTAAACTCCGAACAGATTTGGCAGCTCAAATCTGCTCATACATGAACCAATTTGGACCCACTGCAGCAGTCAGATTGTATTCTACCATAATCTGTCACTTTCTAGCTAAGCATTTTCCTGAATCTGTACTGTTACGTGAGACCAAATTACTTGCCGTGGTTGAATGAAAAGTGTGGAGTTTTGAGCAAGCCAGGAGCAGCATCAGGCAGATGCAAAACAAAATAGTGTTGAAACTACATGGATGTTAAATAGAGGCGTATGACAGTTATGCGATCCCACAGCCAATAGATCACATGCAGTGACGAATGAATGTGGATTATTAAATGATTAATACATGAATATAAAAGTCATGTGTATAAAAAGTCATGAATATTCAGTCAGAAATGCAGAGGGGTGATTTATCTTGGCCTCTTGTTGAAATCATGATCATAGATGTCAGTCTCTCTCAATTTGTTTCATGTCACATGCTACCAAGAAATGGCTGGAAGTAATAGACAGGAGAAGTAAATGTGGGTCCTGAGAGTATCTGGTCTCAGTGCTGTAGACTTGTGCTCCAGAACAAGTTGGGCCTGCAGCCAACCTGTTCAGCACAACTGGAATAGTGGGGAACACTGTATCCACTATGTAAAGTGGAAAATTGTCCAAAAAAAGGTCCCATCCAATCAGAGCCCTGGAGTTCATAGAATCACAAAATTGACATGGTACAGGAAAAGGCCCGTTGTAAGCAGTTAGGGCTTTGTGCCAAATGCATGGTTTTCCCCTGTAACTCTGCATATTATTTCTCCTTTAATAATAAACCAATGTCTCTTGAATGCCTTCACATCAAAGCAGATATTGCATGCCAAACCCAAACTACTTAGTGTAAAGAGTTGTTTCTTCTCCCCTCCCCCACTCACTTGTTTCTTTTGCACAATCCAAGAAAATTGTGTAATCTGTGATGAGTGCCAGCAGTTTCTCCCTATCTACTTTGTCCAGATCCCTCATAAAATAAGCTTTCATGTCTCCTCTTATGACTGTTTTCCTTGGACAAGACTAGGCCAACATCTTTCATCTATCCTTATAACCAAGTATCTCATCACTGGAACAATTCTCATGAACTACTTCTGCCTTCTCTAGTGCTTTAACATCCTTCATAAAGTTTGCGACCCAGAACTGTACACAATGAATTCTAGCCAGAGGCTTACATAAGTTTAATATAACCTTTCTGCTCTTGTATTCTATGCTTCTGTTAATGAAGTCTAGTATAATGCATGCTTTTTTACAGCTCTCTCGATTTGTCCTGATAGGTTTTAATAATTGGCATGTGTACAAACTCTGGTCTGTCTGCTCCTGCACACCCTTTAGAATAGTACCCTTTTAATTTATATTTCTCCCCGTGTTAATTGTACCAAAGTGTGTCACCTTTCATTTCTCCACATTGAGCTACATCTGCTGTCTATCCGCCAACATCACTAACTTGCCAATGTTCTTTTGAAGTTCTACAATGTACTCCTCACAGTTTCTAATTATTCCAAGTTTTCTGTCATCCATAGACTTGGAATTTGTCCCCTTCACATCAAGATCATTAATACATGTACTGACCCCGACAAACTCCATTGTAAACCTTTCTACAATCCAAAAAAAAGTAGTCTGTTTCCTGTCCCTCAGGCAATTTGTCTCCATATTGTTACTTTACCTTTTTATTTTATAAACTATTATTTTCTTCACAAGTCTGTGTGGCACTGTACCGAATGCCTATAGTTGTCCACACCACATCAACAGCCTTGCCTGCAACTACCCTATCTGTTACATCTTCTGAAAACCCCACAAATTAGTGAGACCTGATTTTTATTTATTTTCCTGTTAAATCCATCCCACCTCTTCAATTTTCTGTATTATTTCGGATTTCTGACAATATAACTACCACATACCTTACCTTGCACATTGCAGTTACAATTTGTGAAGTTTTTCCTCTGGGATGACAAATTTATAAAATCTAATAGTTGAGTAGTAACAATACTGTTAATTCAAGCTCTTTTCAGCCAACTTGAAATCTTCAACTATTACAGTTCTGATATCTTGCGGCAAATTAAAATCTAAATTATATTATGAGAGATAAATTGAATCATATTTCTGTTTTGTGATGTCGATTGATGAAATGTTGCATTTATTCAGCTTGGGACATACTTCACTGATCCTCTAATTGATTCATTTTTGTGTTTTATCTTAAAATATTCAAAACTTGATTATCCACCACAATGGATATGCTCTGAAGACAATGTGAATAATTGAAGTTCTGTTAGAACATAACTGTAAGTTATCTCTTATCTGAGTTTTAAAAAAAAAGAACTGATCAGCCTTTTAGATATTGCTTTTGGGTTTTGCTTTTGTTTTGCCCATGGATTTTGGCAGTAGAAAAAACCGATTGTGGCATAGTTGAAGTCCAAGGTGATTTTCATGTCCTCTCTCTTTAACAAAAAAGAAATGGAGATTCATTAGCAGTTGTGTTCCTCTGTTGTTTTATTGGCAGTAAGGGGCTTGTTGGCCTATAGCATCAAATGGTGATATTTTCATTTAATGGAATCAGTTCTTCATTGGCACCCCTTGGTTTTCAATTTGAGTAAGGAAGAGTCAAAGGTCAGACTAGTTCTTTGAAAACGTATAACCATAAACTCCGATATCAATCTGGAAGCCATGACTCTGTTATTACATAGATATTTATTTCTAGCTTATCCACCCTTTTCTTATGTTTTATTTATTCTTTTGTGGGATGTGGGTGTGGCTGACAAGGTCTTCATTTATTGCCCATTTGCAACTGAAGGGTTTGATAGATCACTTCATAGGGCAGTTAGGAATCAATCATATTGCTATGGATCTAGTGTCATACATAGGCCAGATAAGGTCAGGATAGCAGAGTTGCATAAGTGTGTAAGATTTAGGAGCTGAGGTAGGCCATTCAGCCCATCAAGTCTACTCCACCATTCAGTAAGATCGTGGCTGATTTGATAACTCCATTTCCTTCACCAGTGGGTATTATAGAGTCATACAGCATGGAAAAAGACCCTTCCATCCAGCCAGTCTATACCGAGCATAATCCCAAGCCAAACTAGCTCCACATGCCTACTCCTGGCCCTTTTTTAAAAAAAAATATTCCTTTTGTGCGATGCGGACATCGCTGGCTGGCCAGCATTTATTGCCTGTCCTTAGTTGCCCTTGAGTGGTGAGCTGCCTTCTTGAATCTCTGCAGTCCAGCAGTTTGCCTCATTATGCCATTAGGGAGGCCATTCTAGGACATTGACATGGTGATAGCGAAGGAATGGTGATATATTTCCAAGTCAGGATGGTGAGTGACTTGGAGGGGGACTTGAAGGTGGTAGTGTTCCCATATATCTGCTGTCCTTCTCCGTCACAATCAAAGTGGTTGTGGGTTTGGAAGGTGCTGTCTGAGGATCTTTGGTGAATTTCTGCCCTGCATCTGTAGATCGGACACACTGCTATTAGAGTGTCAGTGATGGAGGGAGTGGATTCTTGTGGATGTGGCGCCAATCAAGTGGGCTGCTTTGTCCTGGATGGTGTCAAGCTTCTTGAGTGTTGTTGGGGCTGCACTCATCCAGACAAATGGGGAGTATTCCATCAGACCCCTAACTTGTGCCATGTAGATTGTGAACAAGCTTTGAAGGGTTGGGAGATGAGTTACTCATTGCAGTATTCCTTGTTTTTGACCTGCTTTTGTAGTCTGTTTTTATGTGGTAAAACCAGTTGAGTTTCTGGTCAACGATAACTCCCAGGATGTTGCTTGTGGAGAATTCAGTGATGGTAACACTGTTGAAAGGGGCATTGGTTAGATTTGTCACTCCATTTGTGATCGTCATAGCCTGGCATTGTCCAGATATTATCCAGATCCTTTGAACATCGATTGCTTCAATATCTAAGAAGTTACGAATGGTGCTGAACATCCCCACCTCTGATCTTGTGATGGAAGGAAGGTGATTGAAGCAGCTGAAGATGGTTAGGCTGAGGACACAACTCTGAGGAACTCCTACAGAGATGTCCTGAAGCTGAGGTGACTGACTTCCAAAAACTGAGACCGTTCTCCTATGAGTCAGGTATGACTCCAACCATTGGAGAGTTTGCCCTGATACTCATTGATTCCAGTTTTGCTCTTTGATGCCACACTCTGAATGCAGCTCTTTTGTCCATGTTTGAACCAAGGTTGTATTGAGGTCAGGAGTTGAGTGGCCCTGATAGAACTGAAACTGGACGTTTCTGAGTAGGTGTTGCTTGATAGCACTGTTGATGACCCCTTTCTTCAGTTTCTACTGATGAATGAAAGTAGACTGATGGGGTGGTAATTGGCTGGGTTGGATTTGTCCTGCTTTTAATGTACAGGACATACTTGAGCAATTTTCCATATTTTTGGGTACATGCCAATATTGTAACTGTACTGGAACAGTGTTGCTAGGGGAGTGTCAAATCCCCTGGAGGACAAGTCTTCAGGGTTACTGCTGGAATGTTGTCAGGTCCTGTAGCCTTTGCAGTATCCTGTGTCGCCAACCATTTTTTGGTCACGTGGAGTGAATTGGCTAAAAACTGGTATCCCTCCATCCTTCCTATTCATGTACTTATCCAAATGTCTTTTTAAACATTGTAATTGTATCCACACCTACCACTTCCTCAGGCCATTCATTCCACACACAAATTACTCTCCGTATAAAAGATTTGTCCCTCGTGACTTTTCCAAATCTCTCTCTTCTCACCTTGAAAATGAATCCTCTAGTCTTGAAATCTCCCATCCTAGGGAAAAGACAACTATCATCAACTCTATCTATACCCCTCATTATTTTATAAACTTGTATAAAGTCACCTCTCAACGTCCTGTGCTCCAGTGAAAAAAATCCTAGCCTTTCCTTTTTATAACTCGGACCTTCCATGTCTGGCAAATCCTGATAAATCTCATCTGAATCCTCTCCAGCTTAATGATACCCTTCCTACAACTGGGTCACCAGAACTGGACACTGGTGAGGCCTCTTCTAGAATACGATGTCCTGCACAACCTCAACATGATTTCTGACTCCTGTACTAGATGGACTAAAAGTATGGTGAACCAGATGAGTTTTTGCCATAGTTGATAGCTTCATGTGCACCATTTCTGAGATTAGCTTGTGCATTTCAGACTTATTATTTGAATAGAAATTCCACCAGTTGCCATGATAAGATTTGAACTCCTATCCACTGAAACTGGCCTGCTGGACTGATGTTATCGTTGCACAACTCTCTCTACTACACTATGTTGACATATGACTAACTCTTGTAAATTAAGTGAAATTATGAGAGCGAAAAGAGAAGGTACAATGTCCCGGAAAGGGCTGAAACTAGTAGGACAAAAGATTGCTTCCACTGGAACGCTGGGCCACTAAAGCCAAGGTTGCTAAACTTACGGGGATTGATCACCCTTGGCAACAAGAGTACTGGAGCTTCAAGATTCATGCAGTTCTTGGCTGGCAGGAGCTCTGAGGCCCGCTGACTGCACTTTGGACAGAATTGGCAGAGTGAGTGTAGGAACTCCCTCAAAAACACACATTGGTCTCTGCTGTGGGTCATTGCTCTTGAGTCGATTGTTTGTGGATTCAAATCTTGCTCCACCTACTTGATCAGGACTGATGCTTGATGCTGTGGAGACTGTCGGAAGGTGCTGACTTTCAGAAGATCTCCTAACTTGAGGTCCCATTTGAACCTTTTCAGCTGAGCAAAAGAGATCCCAAGGCCCTATTTAAGTGAACAATAGGGCCTCAGTTGGGGGTTTGGGGGCAATGAAACCTTTCCAGTGTGGAACTAATTGGACTAAACTTAGTGTGTGGTTGGAAACTATGTTTGATTCTAATGTCAGCGTCCTGAGCACTCCTTGGTGAGAGGGGTATGCAGGTTGGTAGTGGGTCGAGTTGTTATAAGTTGGCAAAAGCAAATTTGCCTCTGGACTCCTTTGTCATACTATTTGCTATTTCCTATGTATTGCCAAAGTTACTATCTGTTGCTAACCCTGCTCACTTGGATTGAAACAGGCCATTCGACCCAACAAATTTATATCAACCCTCCGAGCAGCATCCTATCCATTCCCATCCTCTTACTGTATCCCTATAACACTGCATTTCACAAGGCTAAACCATCTAGAATATGCATTCCAGGACATGGGCAATTTAGCATGGCCAATCCACTTAAGCTGCACACCCTTGGACTGGGGGAGGAAAGTGCAGCACCCGGAGGAAACCCATGCAGACATGAAAAGAATGAGCAAACTCCACACAGACAGTCGCTTGAGGCTGGAATTAAACCTGAGTCCCTGGTGCCATGAGGCAGCAGTGCTAACCACAGAGCCACCGTGCTGCCTCTAAGGGAGCAGACATTCCTTCATCTTGTGTGGTTGTGACTCTTGGGGGTAAAAATTCCAGAGGCCTTTAAATGCTTATCTAGTAAGGATATTTTGAGTCTAAGTGAAGAATTCTTCCACACTCAGAAAACCCAGAGGATGTGGGTTAGAACCAGAAAATGAAGTTAAGGTAGGTCAGCCATTGTTAATGGAATTTCAATTAAGGATTTACAGGTGAATACCAGTAAATGATTAGTGATATACCTAGAGTATATAAAAATAAATATTGTTGTAACACTATGGCTGTTAATTAGTAGATGCATATGTAATGCTGTGCATTTTGATAAAGTTGCTTTTATGTAAAGGATTAACATTGAATTAGTAGCCACGACCGTATTGAATGTTGGAAAAGGCTATATGTTCTTACAAGTGCACACCTGATCTTGCAATACATGGAGTCCATTAGATTGTCTTAATTTTCATTTATTGTAATTGCCGATTTTGATCAGTGTGTTCAATACCGCTGAATCTATCTGTTCTGTAAAATATTCAGGACATTGGTAGATTATGCTAATTTTCTTGTACTGATCATTCTTGAGAAAATTCTGTGTATTTTAAACTGTATTTTCACCTTTGGTTCTCCTCATTTGGTATCCCTGCTTCTAATTTTATTCAAATTCCGAGTACTCAGGAAAGTAACAAAATACAAATCCTTAGAGCAAAGTGTAGTTTAGACAAGTCCAATTGATTTGTAAACATGGAAAATTATTTGGACTTGCTTCTTTGTGGATTGTATCCCTATCCTGGTTGCATGCATTAGAGGACTTATATCAGAGTATAAGCAGACATATTATTTCTCTGTCCTGCTCTCTGATTATACCACTCCAATCTGTGCACAGTTTAATAAATCCAGATTAAAAGATTTTTGGATTAGTGTATAGGGAGCTCTGTGTATTGAGGCAAATCAATGCTCTTCTGCCACATCAAGTAGCTTTCCTGCAATCCTCATCTCAATTTTAAATTAATCTGTGTTTTATTTAGTTGCTGATAGTCCTCTAGAAATGTGTGCAATTATCTTCAATACCAGTGTTTTGAGTTGAATTTGACGTAATGCCTTACAAGATTACACTTTCAATTGCCTGTACTGAAAATGTTCTCGTTCATTTCTTTTTAAGTTTTCAGTACTTGAATGTTATTTTGTGAAAACCCATCACTTAACTACGGATTTTTGATTTCATTGACTGCATATCAATAAACCTCCAAACAAAAGTGGAAGGCTTATTTGAAACTAGTTGGTATCCTGTGACATTTTGAATGGCAGTGAATATCAAACAGGTTGTATAATGGAATGATAACGGCAGTTAGCTAAATAGAAATTACAAAATCAATCTCTGAGCATTGAGATCAGATATTAGTATTAGGTCAGCTAAAGTAGGATTAAATAGAAAATAATAATTTAATCAGAATTGTTTGACCTATTTCAAATCCTCTTAATATTTCTGCCTCTATTTTTATATAATTCTTTGAGAGAATAGTAAATTGCTACATGTATTTATAAAAATACTGTAAAATGCATTTAAGTTGCCGTAATTATCTGGCACCATTTAATTACATACATTATTGCATTACTTTTTATAATTTATGTAATGTAAAAATAATCAAAATTTAGAAAGTGACAAAATTCAAATTGGTAAGAGTTTGCTTCTAGAGCAGCACAGGCTAAAGAGCAGTGAGATTTAGAACTGCGACTAGGCATTGTTACTATAGTTTGGAAGATTTAAATTGCCACATCGCTACATTAACTATGTAGTTACAAGCATCAGTAGGCTCTGGAGTGGCCAAATGGCTTATTGGAACCAACTTCACCATCCAAATCCAAATTGGACTCCATTTTCCCTCCTGATGCTCCTCTCTCTTTATTGTCTTAGAGTCCAAAACTCTGTCTGTTTTCAGGAAAACTGTTCACATAATAATTGATGAGAAAAATGTCATTTGCTACCTTGCATTCCAGTAATTAGTTACTGCTTGACCATTGAGCATGAAACATGAGAACAGAAAATAGCATTGCTCAGAAAATGCATTTTTGAAAAATAAAATACATTTTTGGCACTCTGATTTGCTCAATTAAACTCCAAGAGACAATGTTGGCTGCCCACTATTACTTCCATTAACCTGCATAGTCTCCAAATATCTGACTCCAGAAAATTTTCCCTTGGACAGCCTCTGTTGCATCCAAATTCTGTCAGTGCTCTTCCAGTAATCAGTGCAGTGCTCAGGTTTTGTTCCACTTGTTCTTGGCATGTAAGCATCATTGGCAGGTTCAGCATTTATTGCCCATCGCTAATTGCCCTTGAGAAGATGGCAGTGAACTGGCAGGCAAAGCACATAAGCTGCCAGAGTTACAGGGACAGGCATAATTCAGTGCCCATTTTAATAAGTAGCACATTTTTCCTTTTTTATTTTTACATTGCTATATAAAACCTTCTGTCCATAATTAGAATGCAGACTTCCTAAATGTGGCATAATTATATGCTTCTCCCTGTTATGCTGCTGCAGTCACTACAATATTAGAACCTAGATGTAAAATATACCTTTACCTTTATGGAAATGTAGTCTCAAGAAGAAGTAGACAGTGCTAATAACAGTGAATGTTGAGATGTTACCTGCTGTGGTCCATAGATGAAATCCTAACCAGAGAATGGATCTTGGAACTTACCAAGGCCATTTAAACATTGTGATGGGTAGATTTACATTGCCTGTTGCCCTCTGACAGTGACTTGGGCATTGGCATCTGTGTTGGGCCTGTTATGTGATACTGACCGTAGTAATGTCCTGCTGTTACTTGTGGCAGAAATTCAGAAATTAACATCCTGAACCTTGCCTAGCATGCACTGTACCACCTCACCACCCCCCCATCACCAATTCCATCATCCATCAGACTTTTGGAATTTGGCTGCAAGTGGTGGGTGGTGTGTTTTTTTTTCAAAAAGGGGATATGTCCTTTATCTGCAGTGGCTGTACCTTGGATTACTGTTGCAGCTGGTGTAAACATGAGGATCCTAATTACCTTGGTAGTCAGCCATGATTGATCAGATATAGTTTCACTGTTCTGTGATTATAACATTTTAATGTTGTACTAATTTAAGAACTTGAATGATGCTTTACTTCATGGTTTGTTAACTGACCTCCATTATGAACATTTAATACCTTCGAGTCATACTTGGATATCCTTGGTCCCCACTCACTTGAGTGAAACACTCCTCTGGTGCTTTTTCATATGGAATTCCTTTTTTCTTGCATGTGCCCATGTTTTAGTTGCTTTCACAATGAGCCACAATTAATCAAAGGAGGTTAATCTATTGTGCATGCTATGTTTTGGCGTGCTTGAGGCAGCTTTTAAACTTTGGTTCAGACATATCAGCAGGATGTTTAACTCTCACTGCCTGGCAGAAACTGGCGTTAGTTAGTTCTCATTGCAACTTTTAAGTTCTTTTCCTGGGCCTAAGGTGGGCTTGATGACAGGAGTGTTTAGCTTGAGATGGATCACACCACTTGCTTTTTGAACTATTTTCTCAATGGGATGGGGACCCGTTCCAGATGGCAGACAAGAAAAGGCAGCCATTGCAATTGGGTGTTGGCCTATTTTTGTGAGATTGGGAGGAACAGGTTATTGGCAGCAGAGTAATGCCCAAATAAGGAGGTGCAACAGTAAGAATCTTCCAAACCCAACAACGCTGCCCCAGCCCCCAATCCCACCCAATAATCCTAAGTATCTCTTACCCTGTTTCTGGTGACAGTCCTCATGATTTGGAGGAGTTGGTTTTTGACTGGGTGGGGGGGGGGGGGGGGTGCAAAGTTAAAAATCATACAACAGCAGGTTATAGTCCAACACGTTTATTTGGAAGCACTAGCTTTCGAAGCGCTGCTTCATCAGGTGGTCGTCCCATGATGCTTTTCTCCAGCTTGCTAAAATGCCACTCTTATCCCCAGTTACTACTTTCCACTTACAGTTATGTGATTGTGATCTTGAAGTTATGAAGCCTCAAGCTGCTAATTTCTCGTGAGTTTAATACTTTTATCTCACCCTGTCTGCTTAGTGTTTGTTTCTGATTCAAATTGGCTCTTGGTTTGTTTTTGATGCTTTTCTTCACACCTCATATACTATGTTAGTGACTGTATTCACATAAAGATTTTCCGCCATAATGGGGGTGTGTTCACGAGAGGACTTCTTACTGCCCTGCTTAATTGAGGTAAAGTGTGTTTGTCTTGATTGCTGAGCATTCCAAATTGCTTCAGAGTCAATGAGCATGTTTGAATTATGTCTGCTGTAATGTAGGGAACACTGGAAGCCAATTTTCACATTACAAGGTTCCACAAAGGTGACCAATTAAACTGTTTCACTGATCTTAAGGTATATGTGTTGATCCGGACATAAGCTGAATGCTCCTGTTCTTCAATTGGTTCCCATGATACTTTACATTTACCTGAGAGCTCAGATTGTACAAATAGTTCATTATGTAAATTCTGTTGTCCGATAAAGTCAAATTTAACACATATACCACTCTGTTGTGCCAAGTACTGACATGATTGTATTACACATGTCTTAAAATGATCTTTTAGACTACATTTGAAGAAAAACTGAAAATTAATGTGGCTTCCAAGGGCTACCTTAAACCCCCTCAATATTTCATTGTAACTGTTTTGATTTGCCTTTTCAAACATAAAATGTATGGCTGACTGAAGCCACAGGTTATATATGGGATTACAACAATGCTTTATTTGGACAGTGGCCTAACATTTCATACAAGGTTATAAGCTAAGGTGGGTACCTTTGCACCCTGTTAAACTCTGCAGAAGTCAAATTGTTTTTTAAGAGAATTATATTAAAGAGAAAGCCTTGAAAGTAAAGCCTTCAAACTATTGCAATCAGCAAAGCAGGTAAGCAACTAACTGCATTTTTTTTTCAAAGGGCAAGAAAGATTCTCTCCTGAAACGTGCTCCATCTTCAGTTTCACTTAGTCAATCTATTCACAAATAGATTTCTGATGAGGGTATTTGCAGCTCCTGAACAGTCTTTTCAAGTCCTTAATCCACTGCAGTCAACTTGACTAAGGAACATCAGGCCTGTACTGAAATGCAAACTATTTTCAAATCTAATTTTGTAATTACTATTCCATATTCCTCTGTACTTGCATACTTGTCACTTGTCTATAATAAATATATTTTCTTTATGTTGCTTCTTTTGCAAGTTTATGCCCTTGAGTTGTCAAGTCTTCAGGCATTGGAAAAACTTTAATTAGATAGACTATCTAAATCTTTCATGATTTTAAACATATCCATCAGATCTTCTCTGATGTAAGGAGAGCAACTGCAATTAGCTTAACTATAATTTCTCATTCATGGACCTATTCTGATAAATCTCTTTGATATCCCTTTTGAAGTTCCAGCAATCAAACTACTTAAAAGTAAATTCTGAAATTCAAGAATTATTTTCTTTTTCGATAAAAGGGGATGAGTAGGAGGGTACATAGCTGATTCATTATTAGACATTTAACGCACCTAAAGCATATAGAACTAGCAAAACGAGTGAACATAAAGATATAAATAACCAATAAGTAAGATGCTGAAGGATTTTTTATATGGAAAAATTCAAACTGTGCTAAGATCCTTAGGTTTAGATACCTTGTGGTTTCGGTACTCTGTTATCAGCTGGCTAATGCTCTGGTCAGTATAGAGATTAGAATGAGAAAGCTGCTTTAATTCACAGCCAAGCTGCAGGTCTGTTTAACGATCTTTGTTTGTCTCCTGGGCCACATTTCATAAATCATCATTTGACGCATGGAAGTTTATTTCTCTTCCGTACTGTCTAGAGTGATACAAAAACGAAAGAAATTCAGTAATGCCTGTTTGCAGATGTTACCTTGATCTGACCATCTGTAACTGGAAATTTTGCATAAGTTTGACCAGACTTTCAGTCCATCGGCTGAGGCTGATTGTTCCATGTTTCGTGGATCATAGAAATATGAAACAAACTGGAAAATGGATAGAATGAGTCAGAGAGGCATTGGTTAAATTACCATGCAAGGTAGTTCTATTAAGGAGAAATGTCAGTAGAATGCTGCTGGAAGGTTTTAGAGCAACTCTGTGGCTACTAGTTTATTGATTTTCTGAACATACTGTTGTAGAGGAGAAATCACTTCAGGAGATTGTCACCTTGACACTGGACAGGAGCTTGAAATTAGTAACTGGGATTTTCTGTCTTGGGTTATTTATTTGTGTTGGGGCTTAGCCAACTCTGTCAAAGCAGGGTCTAATCCCAGTGGAAGGGATCAGAAACTATATTGTTTTAAATACTTTAAGTCAGAATGGCCTTTTGGCTAGGCAGTTTAAATCTAAAAACTATAAACTGGGCATCATATTATGTGAATGCATTGGAAAGAATGCAGAAGCAGTTTACTAAAATGCTTCCGCAGATGAGCAATTTAGGGTAGATTAGATTAGATTACTTAGTGTGAAAGCAGGCCTTCAACCCAACAAGTCCACACTGACCCGCCGAAGCACAACCTACCCAGACCCATTCCCCAACGCTTAACCTAACACTACAGGCAATTTAGCATAGCCAATTCATCTGACCTGCACATTTTTGGGTTGTGGGAGGAAACCCATGCAGACACTGGGAGAAGGTGCAAACTCCACACAGTCAGTCGCCTGAGGTGGGAATTGAACCCGGGTCTCAGGCGCTGTGAGGCAGCAGTGCTAACTACTGTGCTAGAAGAAGGCTAAGTAAAGAACTGATAGCGGTTTTCAGAACCTTCTGCAGGCTGGATGGAGTGGATAGATAAGTTGTTAAGGCTTGCACAAGGAAGAAGAACCAGATGGCGTAGACTTGGTGATTTACAAAAGAAGTAAATGTGAAGTGCGAAAAACTTCTATGCTCAGTTAGAGATTGGATTGCGCTACTTGGAAGTGTGGTTGAGGCAGGTTCAGTTAGGGTATTCAAGAGCCATTAGATTATATAGAAAGAAAGAGTAAAGAGTATGGCAGGAGAAAACATTTTGGCTCCAAGTAAAGATGTGCAGATTAAGATGATGGGCTGAATAGCTTCCTGTGGTGTAACAATTCTGTGAATCTAGTCAACTTGATGCTACACACAATAGATGCAGGAATTCAGTAAAAGGCCGGAAGACAAAGGGGTGTTTTTTTGCTTTCCCAAAACTTTTGCAGCCTCATTGAATTTAAATCTGTTACAGGAGAAGTTAGTTACTTGATGGGTTATAAAGGGCTAAGACTTGATTCTATTTCTGAGCTTCAGCTGGTGATAAAATTAGTATTATTTAGTTAAATTATAAATTAAAACTTATTTAAGGATGGCAGGAAAAGTGATGAGTCACCATAGCAGGCATTTCTGGGGTAATTCAGGAAGCACTACAGAAATTCATCCGAAGGAAGAAACAACAGATTTAAGGGAAGTGAGGTGACCATGGCTGACCGGGGAAGTCAGGGACTGCATAAAAGCAAAAGATAAAGTGTATAATGTGGTCAAAATTAGTGGGAAGTCAGGATTGTGAAACCTTCAGAAAAAAAAAGCACTAAACAAGTTTTTTTTAAAAAAGCCAGAAGGAAGAGAAGGTGAAATATGAGGTCAGCGAGTTGGTGATATAAAAGAAAGTTACAAAAATTTTTTCGACATATAAAAAATAAGAGAGGCAAGAGTGGACATTGGACCATTGGAAAATGAGGCTGGCAAAGTAGTAACAGGGAACAAAGAAATGGTGGAGGAACTGAACTAGTATCAGTCTTCACACTGGAAGACACCAGTAGCATACCAGAACTTTAGAGTTAGGGGCAGAGTTGAGTGTAATAGCCATTACTAAGGAGAAGAGGCTGGGGAAGCTGTCAGATCTGAAGGTGGGTAAATTATCTGAACTGGAAGGATTATATCCCACGGTACTGAAGGTGATATCTGAGGAGATCATGGAGGCATAACCTGTTTGGATTTCCAGAAGATCTAGATGCTGCACAGGAGGTTACAAAGTAAGAGCCCATTATGCTTGGGACAAAGTACTAGCATGGGTAGAGGATTGGCTGACTCGCCATTGAGAGAGGGGAGTCAAAGGGGTCTTTTTCAGAATAGCAGATGGTGACTAGTGGAGTTCTGCAGGGCTCCATGTTGGGACCATAAGTATTTATGTTTATATATTAATGATCTGGATGAAGGAACTTTGGATATTGTTGCTACATTTGCAGATGACAAAGGTAGGTGGAAGGACCAGTCGTGTTGAGGAAATGGGGAAGTGACAGAAGTCCTTGGACAGGCTAGCAGAGGTGGGCAAAGAAGTGGTAGAGATTAAGCACACTGGTAGAAAAAAAATAATGGAGTAGATCATTTTCTAAATGGGGAAAGGTTTCACATGTTAGGGATATAGAATATATAAATAGACTCCAATGAATAAGACAAATTTCAAGGGATGTACTTACTATCTGTTGTTAAATAGAAATGGTAAAGAATGTTTTAAACTCAAAGAGAGAAGACATGATCACGCGAAGGCAGGTCAGAAGAATAGAACAGTAGGAAACAAACTGCAAAGGATGACCATAAACAAAGTAGGAAACATTAGAGTGTGTGAGAAAGCGAGCCAGAAATATTAAAATTGACAGTTACAATAAATATTTAAAGAAGAGTTAACCAAGTGAGCATTAGTCCTTTTTAGACAGACAGGAGCATCAACATTGCAAAATAAAGAAATAGCAGACATTCTGCTTCATTGTAGAGTAACATAACAGAAGCAGTGATAGATCAGAAAATGGAAAGGAGTGATGAATTCTGGTAAATCATAATTGCCAGAGAAATGGTACTCAGCACATTGTTGGAGCTGCAAATGGACAGGTGCTCAAGTCCTGATGGATTTTGCTTTTGTCTAAAAGAAATGGATAGTGCAATAGCTGATGCTTTGATTAGTTTTCCAGAAGTCTGTGTTTTGGGGTATCATCTTACTGGTTTGAAAAATAACTCCTTTTCAAAAAGAAAAGGGGACAGAAAGCAGCACATTGCAGTTGAGCTGGTTTGATATCTGTCACTGAAAATGTTTGAAGCTATTATTAAATAAGTTATAACAGGGCCCTGTGTTCAAGGCAATCAGCCAAAGTAAACATAGTTTTGAGAAAGAGAAATCATGTTTGACCAATCTGTAGAGTTCTTTGAGAAGGTTACACATACTGTGAATAAAGGGGAACTGCTGAAAGTCACTGACTTGTATTTCTGGAAGGTATTTGATTCAAGTGCCATATCAAAGATTATTGTGGGAAGTAAAATCTCCGTGTAAGGAGGAGGATATCGGGATGCATAAATGAGAACAGGAAGTGGAAAGTAGGCCAAACTGAATCCTTTTCAGGTTGGCAAGATATAATGAATGGTGGGAAAATGTTAAATTAACTATGGCAGGAAGAATAAAACATTATTTTTCAGACATCTGGGTGTCCTTTTGCATGAATCACAAAATATTAGTAGTTATGAGAACTGAAAACAAGAGTATGGAAATTATGCTTCAGTTATACTGAGTATGGGTGGCATCATATTTGGACTACTGTGCACTAATGGTTACTTCTTTTTTGCAGTTGGTTACCTTATTTAAGGAAGAGGGTAGGTACATTGGAGGCTGTTCAGAGAAGGCTTACGAGATGAATGTCAGGTAATCTTTTTATGTGAAAGGATTTGACAGAAAGCTGGGTTTCTATCAGGTGGAGTTTAGAGGAGTAAGGGATGATTGAAGCAAAATCTTGAGAGTTCTTGTGGGTAGATTTGGAAAGAATATTTCCTGCTATGGTAGAATCTAGAAATATTCCTTATTGTTTAAAAATTTGTGACATCTGTTTAAAACTGAGGTGAAGTTAATTATTTTACTCTGATCTGAGTCTTTAGAACTCTCATGTCCCTGAAAATGTTGTGAAACAAGAGTGGTTGAATATTTTGAAGGCAGTAAGGGTTTGGTTGTCAAGTACTGTATAGGGTGGGAGTGAGGTTTTGAGACTGAAGTCCAACCAGCCATGACCTTGTTGATTTTGCAGTAGTTTGAGGGGCTGAATGGCCTACTCTTTGTTCACATGTTTCTGTATTTATATCTGGGACTTGGAGGCATGTATTTTTCTAGCTGCTATTGGAGATCCTGAAATGAAAAGTGAAGATAAGTTTTCAAGAGACTCACTATAATAATGTGAGAGATGACTGACAGGAGGAGTGCTTGCTCTTGAGAAGGAGTCTTTGGAAATACATCCATAAAATGTGCTGGGTATAGGAGAGTGCGATGGGAAATGGCCACGAGCTCAAGGTTGGTATCCACTTGTCCTTCTTCCTACAATAGCAAGTAACAAACTGTGAGCTGATGCCACTACCATGTTTCTGATACTGTAAGTGCAATGTGATGCCTGCCCACCAAGGTAAATGATCTCTTTCTGGAAGCAACAACCAGGGCATAGCGCCATCGGCTGAGCAATGCTTCACAGGACATCCTCCCCAATTTAAACACCTCTGCCATTTCATAGTGAACCAGATGGAAGGTACCGAACCACACAGCGTGCATTCGCAGGAGTTGTTCACAGTGACTGCAGAGTGGAGGTGGCCAGTATCGTTTAGGTCAGCCTCCTTCATGCAATAGTGAGAATTCGGAGGTAAAGGGGGATGTGGTGAATGTAACTTCTCACATTGCAATCTTTGCAAGTTACAAGGTGGCTTTCTCCATTGGAACTGGGGAATTTTAGCTGTAGCTGTATAATGTTTTCTTGTGAAGCCGCTCTAAGCAGTCCCAATTTCTCTTAGTGTTGCACCTTTCTGAACCTCTTATTAATGTTTCCTTGTCAGGCACTGTGTGTAGGTCAGCAACATCCCACAGTATTCCCTCAGGATATTATTGAACAACCCAAAACTGTGAGAGTCTTCAACTTTTATAATGGCATCGCTTGTGGAAGAGTGCTCCCTGTTCTGTGTCAAGGCTCTGTGCATTGGCCTGAAGGTGTGCAGTAATTGTTGTTGAAGATGGTCCTGAATTCCAGTCTGGAACCAGCTTTCAGTATCAAATATTGGTAGGACTGTGATGAGCTTAGAATAGTGACATTAAGGCTGCTGGGGAGAAGGAGCCTCCCTCTGCCTAGTGCCACCTGTTGTGACTATACACAGGCTGAAAGTTAAGAGTGAAACCTTTCAAGATTCGCAAGCTGTGGCTTGAATGGGGAAAGAAACAATGGTTTAAACAAGCAAGACAAAACTCTACTAATGTTTCCTTTCAAAAGTCTTAGCAAGTCCATGCACCAAACAGTCTTGAACATGGTTGGATGGGGAAATGGATGAAACAGTATTAAATATTAGATGTAACAGAAAATTCAATGGACCATATCATCATATTCTAATCTAATAATTTCCATATAATGGTCTAGCAGGTGGTGTTTGAATGGGTCAGAAAAGTACTTTATCCCAAGAGAGTTACTGGAAATGTAATGATGATCCTGCTTTCTCTCCTATAGATACTGCCAAACCTGCTGAGTTTCTGTGGCAATTTCTGTTTTTGTTTTTTTTAAAAACTTTTGTCCCTTGTTCTCCAAAGCATGCATATGCAGAATAGGGGGACAGCTAATGGGCCTTTTGCTGTTGAACATGCTGGAAACCTCTATAAAGCAATTAACCTACCAATGGAGTGCACATTTACAAATGTAGCAGAGGGGGGTCATATTTTTAAAAAAATTCTTTAATCTTGCACTCCTCGTGTTAATAATTATAGGCTTTACATGCACATCTTTGAGAGGTGGTCCCTGCTGGGACCATTGGAATATGGACAACATACCTAGAAGGTACAAGTTGAGAAAAAACTGCAAGGAGAGAAAGCACTAAAATAGCTGTCACTGTTTGTATCAGCTCTTGACGAGAGTGCAATCTTTGTGTTTTGGTAAAAATTGTCCAGCCTACTGCAACTGCAAGATATTTTGTAAATAGTCCAAAGGAAGAGTACTGTCGCATTTTGCTACAGCAATGTTTTCTTTAGTTGGGAGATGAAATTACAAAATCTAAAACATCACAGACAGCTTGTGGTTGCTTGTGCTAAGGTTAATGTCGATAATACAGGAAGTTATAGTTGTGAAAGTCTACGCTGTACAGCCAGAAAACAGAAATAAAAGCAGCACGTGGAGCCTCTGATATCTGAAGATCTTCAGTGAGATGAAGGAAACAGCACCGTTACTGTGGGGTGTCATTGAGGCAGAAGGGTTTCATCATTTAATTCCAGTACAGCTCTTTAGCAATAGCAATTTACTTCAGTGGACCAGTAATTGCTGTCCTTCCTTCACCATGTCTATACCAATCCTTCTACCTTCCAATGAGCTCAATCTACCCAAAGCCAGTATTGATACTTGTGACACCCAGCAACACTGGACAGTGATTTGAATGGCCCATCTCTCTCACTTTCCTCTCACACCTGCTCAGACCCCATATATCTGGGGATAGGGTATCAAACAATATCCGCTATAAATCCATCGATCGCTGCAGCTAACTTGAACAATATGTCCTGCCCAGCTTCTGTTCTGGCCTCCATTTCATTCTTCCAGTTTCTCTGTCATATATTCTGAAAATAACTGACAGTATTTCTGAATATCTGCTATTTTCCCTCAAGTGAGGATCCCCCTCCACCTCACCCCATCCCACCACCACCTTCCAATCGTCATGTTCAGGGTCTCAACTGTGTCCTGCATTTTTATTCTAAACCCTTGCTTCTCCCCAGACTATGATGGTAAAGCTCTTGTCTTCACTTGGCATCCAGCAGTCTCCAGGCTGTCCGTTTTAGCTAACTCTAGCATAGTATCATTACATTTTTCACATCCACTCCCCATGTCATTATTTTATTATTTGCTCATGTGACATAGTCATCACTGGCTGGCCAGTGATTGTTTTTGTCCATCCTGAGTTGCCCTTGAGAAGGTTGTGGTGAACTGTCTTTTTGAGTCAGTGCAGTTCTTGTGCTTTGAGTGACCCAGAAGGCCCTCTTGTCCTTCTAGATGGAATTGGGTTTGGATGATGCTGTCTAAGAATCTCTGGGAAATTTCTGCAGTGCATCTTTTATCAAGTGGCTTAGTACACACTGCTACTACTGAGCATCTGTAGTGATTGAAGTGGTGGTTTGTGAATGTGGTGCCATTCAAATGGACTGCTTTGTCCTGCTTGGTGTCAAGCTTCTTGTGTTGTTGGAGTTGTAAATGGGGAGTATTCCATTACAAAGATGTTATTTTTGCCTTGTAAATGATAGACAAGCTTTGGGAAGTCAGGAGGTGAGTTACTAACCACAGTATTCCTAGTCTCAGACCTGTTCTTGTAGCCACTGTATTTATTTGGCATGCCCACTGAATTTCTGGTCAATGGTAATCTCAAAGATGTGAGTGGGGATTTCAGTAATGGTAATGTCATTGAATGTCAAGGAGTGGTGCTAAGATTATTGGAGATGGTCATTACCTGGCATTTGTATGGTGTGAGTGTTACTTGCCTCTTTTCACTCCAAGTCTGGATATTGTCCAGATCTTGTTATATTTGGAAATTGACTGTTTCGGTATCTGAGGAGCTACAAGTGGCGGTGAACGTTATGCATTCATTGTCTGTGATACAGGTTTAGCGTAAGTGTTTTCTCCATATTTTCGTGTTTGAAGTAATGCTGAGATTTCTGCTAATTTTTTTCCCTAAGACTTACAGCACCTATGCATTTTATGCTTTGAGCAATTTACTTTGGGTTAATAATAATACTTGGCCCATTTTTGAAAAGTCACTGTAAACTAAAATGAGTATTGAAATTATAAACACTTTTTTTTTCCCCAAGGGACAGCTGCCTTTTTGGCAGTAATTTTTAGATTGACCCAGATATAAAAACACCAGTGATGCTAAGAACTAGCTATGGCTGCAAGAAATGATCCGTCTCAAACTTTCAGTCAAAATTACAGACATTTAAATAATGTCATTAACATAATCTTCCAGTGATGTTTCATGATTATATTAATAAGATCTGATGTCAGCTCAAGGAAACCTTGGCCCATATGACCAAACGATTGACCGCAGAAGCAAATTTTGATGGGAGTTCTGAAAGGAGGCTAGTGAGGTGTAGTGATGTCAGGAGGGAACTCTAGAGCATAAGGCTGGGGCAACCAAAGATGCTATTACAAGCAGGTGCATTAATGAAATTGAGAATACATAACAAACTCAAACTGAGGGATCACTGGTGTGGAGGAGACTACAGAAATCATGAAGGAGACTATAGAAATCGTGGTTGAGATTGTTTGTGCTCTGGCTCGGGTGCTGAGCCTTGTTCGCAACAGAGTTTGCTGCTGATTTAGATTAGATTGGATTCCCTACATATGGAAACAGGCCATTTGATCCAACAAGTCCACACTGACCCTCTGAAGAGTAGCCCACCCAGACCCATTCCCCTACATTTACCCCTGACTAAAGCATCTAATGCTATGGGCAATTTTAGCATGGCCAATTCACCTAACCTGCACATCTTTGGATTGTGGGAGGAAACTGGAGCACCCAGGGGAAACCCACGCAGACACAGGTAAAATGTGCAAACTCCACACAGTTACCCAAGGCTGGAATCGAATTCTGGTCCCTGGCACTGCAAGGCAGCAGTGCTAACCACTGAGGAGTCAGTTGGCATAATTCTGGTTTTGGCCTCCATTAATTGTATTAACTAAGACAACAATTAATCATCTTTGTGTATTCATTAAGAATAGGTCAGTGCTATAGTAATATAGTGCTGACTCATTTGAAACCTTTAAACTGCACAGGGGCTTGATGTTTTCCTTTTGTTACCTTGCACGATAAAATTCTTCTGTACAGATTACCATCTGTGATCTGATTCATGACCTTTCCTTGGGGCTATCATAGTTCAAAGCCCTGCTGCTTTACATGTTGTTCACCTGGTGTAGCTGCAGTATATTAGACAGAAGTGGGTACTGCAGATGCTGGAGATCAGAGTCAAGAATAGAGCGGTGCTGGGAGAGCACAGCAGGCCAGGCAGCATTCCGAGGAGTAGGAAAACCGAAGTTTCGGGCAAAAGTCCTTCATCAGAAATGAGACCCTCATTCCTGAAGAAGGACTTTTGCCTGAAACGTCGGTTTTTCTGCTCCTCGAATGCTGCCTGGCCTGCTGTGCTTTTCCAGTGCCACGCTAATCTTGAATGCAGTATACAGTATTAGACACTGAGGAGCATGGTCATTTTCAAACTATGGAGATTCATGGCAAGAATTTATATATAGTATGGAGAATTGACTAAGAAACTCCGCAAAGGCTACATGTCAATTCTAGTTGAGTGACACCAGTTTTGACTAGACCTTTCTCCTTCCACAGTTTCTGTTGAAACTCATGTGCATTTCACTGAATGGGAAGTCTATCTTACACCAGGGCAACTGCCAACTTTATAGAACGTGACTGTTTGTAATTTTTAAATCAATTTCCTTGAAAAGTCAAAACTTGTCGAAGTTGAAATAAACAGTTGAAGTGGCAGAACTGACATTTGAATCGAATAAAGTCTGGATTTAAATGTTCGTATAATATCATCCACTGTTGATTGTCATGAAAATCCTCTTGTTGACTAGTTCGCTTTGGGGAAAAATTATTTGCCATCCTTCCTACATGTGACTCCAGACCTACAGCAGTGGGGTAATTCTAAACTGCTCTCAGTTAAGCTGCTTAGTTCAAAAGAAGTTGGAGATGGTTAGTAAATGCTGATCTTGCCAGTGGCACCCACATTCTATGCAAACATTGGAAAGAAAATTAGGAAAGTTTTATGGGGGCAGCAGCATTTGTTAGTTCAATATTTTAAACAAGTATTATATTTAAAATTTTACCTTCCAGTATCCTTGCACCTAAAATTACCAACTTCATTTTATAGCCTTCTCCAAAGGCCAACAAATGAATGCAATAAGAAGCATCCCCCAACAGTGGTTAATTTGCCCTCAGGTCACTGCCAGTTTTTTGGATTCCACTAATAAAGCCATCTGGCTGTCGTGTCAACAGTAGCAGCTTGTCCAGGTGTCTTTTTTTTTAAGATGGCCTCATCATGAATGTTTAGCTGAGCTCCAAAAATGAATAATCAGAGGGGACTGTTAACATATCTTGAAGGGGAGTAATAGTTTTTTATTTAAATTTTGGCTGTGAAAAATGATCTATTCTTTGTTTATTTATGCAACATTGAGGAGTTAAAAGGATGAAAACTTTATTGACTGTGGTTGGTTGACACTTTTTTTGAGGTTGCAAGATGAGCAATTGAAAATCTACTTAGTTCATTAGTTTCAAGAGCATTTTGAAGATTTACCATTGATACATAGTGAAAGGGAATATGAAGGAAGCCTGGGTTTCATTGAGTGAGCATGAGATTAATGGAAGGAAAGGTAAATAAAGAAACAAGGATAGGAAGGGACATTGGCAATACAAAGGAAATAAAAGGAATATGGACATTTTTGGGGAAACCAGGGCTGGGACATCTAATGTCCAACTGGAATAATGTCCTAGTGAATTGAGGCAGGCCTTCTAACTGTTCTCTCAAACTGCATTGTGTTGCCCCCTGGGTTCGCTTCAGGAGGTGGCAACTCTTGGAGACCAAAATCTTGTGGGAATTCCTGGCTTTTGGAAGTTAGGAACGCAACTTTAGGAAATGGGTTAATTTGTAGTTCTTGGCACTACTGAGGCACTCTGACCTGTGATACCTCTGCGAAAAAGTTCCATTTGATCCAAGCGTTCTAATACAAAAAGATAGTTTAAATGTGCTGGTGTTTTGTGATTTTTCCACAGGGCCCTTTATTTTGCTGTGTTGTCAGGAAAAATTGCCGAGTAAAAGCTATATCTGAAACTCTGGGCAGTGGCTTAAAATGGTGCCACATTTCTCGAGATTTAAGGACAAATCCCTTCTCTTTCATTTTGTTGGTAGTGATGAGAGAATGTGAGGAGGAGAAAACTAAAAACAGAACTTAATAACATTTGAGGCCTGAACTGCTAATGCCCTTAAAATAATATGAATTCCCAATAGCATGTTTGACTTTATATGTAGTTAAAAAACAAATTTGTTTATAGTAAACCTGCAGTGACCCCTTCTGTCTGACTCACTGAACTTTTAATAGACTCATTCACCCTATCCTTCAATGCTTCTTTGTTGTGCTGCTTTGAGGAACTGATCTCACTATGTTTAACTGTCCAATTCGATCGTAGCCGAGTCATTCCCAGTAATGACACCATTACCTTGGGAGTCCCAGTAGATCTATCCTTGGCCCTTTCCCCATCTCATCTTCGTGTTCTCACATGCCATTATCATGTAGCCAATCCGTCGCTTTCGGGAAATATTCCAGAATTTTTAAAAATCTTGTTTTGACAATTAAGTTAAAGGTCTATTGAAAGGTCCCTAACCTTATGATGCATTAAGCAAAGAACCGAGGTGTTTATTCAGATTGCCAACATTCCTTATGGCCCTTGAGTTCTTCATAATGTTGGCTTCATGTCACCAATATATGATAGACATATTTTTAAAAAAATATATCAAAAAATCCTCAATCAAAATGGATGAAATTTGTAGCTTCAAAGCCTGATTTTTTTTTTTGCCATGTTTTTACACAATCTGGTGACCACTTTGTAGGATATCTATGGCCTATCCACCAAAATGACCCTGAGCTTTCCCCTAATTTTTGATCCCTGCCACTTCAACAAACCACTGTGTTCCCATACCAAAATTTCTTTTGCAGGCCTGCTTCAGTGTTCCAACAAATCTCAACAGAAGCTCGATGACCACCATCTTATTTTCCGCTTGGGGACCTTGCGGCCTCTTGGACTAAACATAGAGTTCAACAACTCTCGAGCCTGATTCCATCCTTCTAAGTTTTTTACCCAGTGCACACCTGGTCCTGTTTACTTTTGTCACAGTCACCTATTCTCACCTAACCCCAAATCTAATATCGCATTTTTATGGGTTGCTTTCAGTACAGCTGACCGATTCTCTCCTACACTTGGCTCTTCTCATCACTTATTCAGTTTTTCTTCTGTTCAGGCATGCTAGCCATAAACTCTTTGTTTACTTACCCCTTTCATCTTTCACTCTCGCTGTCCCTCTCTTCCCCTATACCCTCTCTCTTCACCTGTTTGCTTACCCTTCCCACCTGAACGTTGTCTTCAGCATAAATGCCATGTTTCTCTAGCTGCTAACCCCACTTTGGAATACTTGACTGTACTTTTGCACTGTTTCTTATCCTAGTTGGTCCAATGTAAACATGCTGCAGTATAATTTTGATTATTCATTTTGGAGTCTATTCAGCAAAATAAGCGAGCTCATTTAAGCTGAATTTCCCCTAATTTTTGATCCAATTTAAACTTCAATTTTTCAACCAGCACTTTAATTAGAGAACGATGTTTGTTTAATTAAACCAAGTTGATAGATTTCCATTGGTTTGTGCTGCTATAATTCATCATATCTGCTAATAGTTTCCTGACTGAACTGTACGTTTATTGGAATGTCTTCATTTGCATTCTTTGAAGTTGCATTTCACAGTATTAAACAGGATTTCAATATGTACTGATTTTTCTGACCAATTAATTTTGACAGTCTATGTTATACTGAAGCATTTTAATTATTTTTTTCCTTCGCTGACCTATGTTTTTTTTCTATTAGTGTAGGTTCTGCTCCCCTTTTCATGGTTCATTGTATAAATCAAATGTCACTCCATCTAAAAGTAGTTCAGTTCTTATATCTCCTGTGCTCAGCAGAATTATTGAGGTTGAATACAAAAGTGTGCATCAGTCTTTTAGCTTAGAAATGCCACTGAGTAAAATGTACCTGCACTGTCATTAGTAAAATTTTAGGTTAATTGAAGATATGTTTAATAGAGAACCTTTTTTTTCCCAATACTCTGTTAAGATATTATTGTCTGAGTATATTTTTCCTTTTGTATGTAGCTCCTGAGTTCTGAAGCCTTTTCTTTGCAAAAATCAAATGCAAGATTTCAAAGTATTTTTGCTGTCTACTGGATTTTTTTTGTCATAGTGTTTTATCCCAAAATTATGAAAAGGAGCCAACTTGTGATATAAAAGAGGCTTGGAACATACGTAAAGTAGATGATAAATAATTGGCAAGTCACTCAGTTCGAGGGCAATTAGAGATGGGTAACAAATGTCTTGCTGCTGATGCCTCCGTTCCAAAAAAGAATTTAGAGGAAAAAAGACAGCTTAAGGAATCGATTAGGGGATGGGTTATTAAATGAATTACATCTCTATTAATTTTGATATCAGTAGAATCTATTTTGAGACATGTGATAACTGAACACTTGAGCAATAATTTGACTAGGTGAGGGTAAGTTTATTAATGGAGAAATCTAGCCTGACAAATAGGTTAGGTTTTTTGAGGATGAAGCTAACAGAATCAACATTTAAGGATTTAATGTATTCAGATTTATAGTAGGCTTTCCATATGATAAGATTAGTAGCAAAATTAGAGCACATGAGGTTGGAGGTAATACATTGACATGGATTTGACAATTGGTCAATGGACAGTAAGCTGACAGGATAAATAAATTAAAAAATAAATAAAATCTGAAATTGCTGGAAAAGCTCAGCAGGTCAGCCAACATCTGTGGAGAGAAATCAGTTAACATGTTTGGTCCAGTGACTATTCCTCATGGGTCCTTTTTGGTTTGTCAGGCTGTGCTTAGTCAGAAACCAAACTACGTTTCCTGTAATTTGTTTTCTGACCCCTGAGGTCTTGGGCAGTAGTGGCTTCCAGAAGCATAAGTCAGTACTTCAGGCCAAGAGAAAATAATCCAAGGATCAATGCTTGGGCCCCAGCTTGCAATCTATTTGCAATCTATATCAATGATTGGATATGGGAACCAAATGGAAATATTTCTAAGTTGGTTGATTGCATAAAACTAGTTGGGAATTGGAGAGGCTGAAGCGAAGCTTCAAAAGGACTTGTATGGGTGACATAAGTGGACAATAACACAAAAAATGCTGTTATTTCTCTCTTTTTTTTTAGTAAGATTTGGAGAAATGTTGTGTCTTTGTTAAAAGATGGGAGATTGGGAATTGTTTATTGCCAGAGACCTTGCAGAATTATACAGTACAGAAGAAGCCTTTTGGCCCATCAAGTCCGCATCAACAGAAGCTATTCTAAATTGATATAGGTTCCATTTTCCAACACTGGTCCTGAGCCTTGAATGTTGTGACATTTTATGTGGTCATTCAGCTGCCTTTTGAAGGTTAATGATTCCCAACAACTACCTCCCCTGGCAATGCATTCCAGATTTCCATCACACTCTGGTCGAAAAGATTCTCCTCAACCTTCTGCCTTTTACCTTAAAATTATATCCCTTGTAATTGACTGTTCAATGAAGGGGAACACTGCTTTCTAGCCACCCTGTCCATGTCGGTTAAGGGTGTCTTTATTCATAAATTGTTTGAAAGCTAACTTGCAAATGCAGCAAGCAATAAAGAAAGCAAGTGGTACATGGCTCTTTATTCCTGGACTCAAATAGTCTTGCAATGAAGATGTTTTACCGCTATTGAATCGAGTCTTGACAAGACTGACGTTAATGTATTCTGTATAGCTTTGGTCCCTTTACCTAAGGAAGGATAAATCATGCCACAGAAAAAAGTCCATAGAAGGTTGACCACACTCAACCTCTGAGTTGGTGGGATTGACCTCTGAGGAGAGACTGAGGAAACTGAGAATGTATTCTCTAGGATTTAGAAGAATGGGAGATGATCTCATTGAAACGCGCAAAATACCTACTGGCTTTTGTGGAGTAGATACAGGAAGGATGTTTCCAAAGGAAGGATGGTCTAGAACCAGGGGAAACCGTCTGCCTCCTATTCGGAGACTATTTCAGACTAGGATGAGGAGGAATTTCATCATTCAAAGGCTGGTGAATCTTTGGAATTCTCTACCCCAGAATGCTGTGGAGAAACATTCATTGAATATATACAAGGTTGAGGTCGATAGATCTCTAGATATTAAAGACATCAAGGGATATGGAATGGTATGGGGGAAAATAATGTAGAGGTCTAACCAAGAGCTAATTGAATGGTGAGGCAGGCAGAGGGTTTGAATGGCCAATCCTGCTCCTAATTAGTGTTCTTATCTGGGTCTGGCATAAATATTATTTGGAGCCTGTTGAAGGCAACAACTATATAATTAAAAGTTCAAAATGCTGTAAATGTTGAGTAGGTCAGTTAGCAGCAGTGGAAAGAGTGAGAGAGTTAATGTTTAGGGTAACCTGCCTGGTCAATCAGAGGTTACAGTCTTGAAATTTTAGCATCTATGGAGAGGTGAACATAACTAAGATACAGGGAGAGTTACAACATATAAGAGACATTTTGATATGTACGAATAGGAAAAGTTCAGAGGGATATTGGCCAAGTGCAGACCAGCGGGACTAGTTTGGGAAACATGGTCAGCATGGAGTAGTTGGAGTGATGAGTCTATTTCTGTGCTGTATGACTCTACATTTTCTGGCTGTGTCGATTTTCTGCTTGCATAGTGTTTTACTTTTGTGCGTTTTGAGGGGGAAATATTTGATAGGCTCACCCGAAGAGGGAGCATCATACAAATTTGCCTGCCTAAAACTGGAATGAAAGGTGCTCAACATGGGGTAGTGGGTGGTGGGTGGTGGTATAGTGGGAGCCCACACAGAATAACAACAAAATGCATAAAAATGAACTGTCAGTCAGAAGCGTGGCATTTATGACAAACCTTTTTGTGTGTTTTCACAATTGTCATTCTATCCCCACCCCTGGTGGTGAGTAGTTTAAATAGAACAGGGTCAGCCTGCCTGATCTGGCAGAGAGATTTAAAGTTACATCTGTAATGCAAAAAGGTCCTTTTTCAATAAACTAAATACAAGCAAAAACTGCTGGAGGAACTCAGCAGGTCTCAGCAAACAGAGATAACATTTTGGGTCCAGTAATCGATCTTCGGAACTGATAGTATCTCAGAAAAAGTGGTATTTATGTTGATGATAGTGAGTGAGGAAAAAAGAGTGAATGGAAAGGTGGTGACAGAACCGAGAGAGAGAGAGGGAGAGACAGTTAAGGTTAAAAGGCATGGATGATAGTATGTCAGGAAAGAAAAGCTGATAATGTGGGCTGTGAATGAATGAAAATAGATTAAGACCATAAGACAGAGGAATGGAAGTAAGGCTATTCGGCCCATCGAGTCCACTCTGCTACTCAATCTCATTTGATGTGCATTTCAACGCCACTTACCTGCACTCTCCCTGTAGCCCTTAACTCCTTGCAAGATCAAGAATTTATCAATCTCCACCTTGAAGACATTCAGCATCCCACTGTGCTCCATGGCAATGAATTCCACAGGCTCACTGCTCTCTGGCTGAAGAAATGTCTCCTCATTTCCATTCTAAAGTTGTGTCCATGGGTCCTAGTCTCCCTGCCTAACGGAACAAATTCTCAGCATCCACCCTTTCTAAGCCATACATTATCTTTGTAAGTTTCTATTAGAGTTCCCCTCAGCCTTCTCAGCCTGAATGAATACTAATCCCAGGATCCTAATTGATTTGTGGTGAAAGCAGTTGATGTGGTGACAGGATGGGAGTGGGCAAAGGTGGAAGGTTGCGTTCAGGCTCTCAAATTATTGAACTTGATATTGAGTCCTAAAGGCTGCAGGGTCCCCAAGCAGAAAATGAGATGAAGTTCTCCCAGCTTGTGCTGAGTCTTGCTGGAACACTGCAACAAGCCTGAGGGAGACCTTATCCAGGGAACACAATAGTGTGTTAAGTGACAGGCAACTGGAAGCTCATGGTCATTTTGATAGACTTTACAATTGGAGGCCAAACTTTATTGAATCAATTTGCAGTATTTAGCAGAGGCCTGATTTGAGCTGGGGAGCAATAGCTTCCATACTGTTTAAATCTGCCAGTAAGGAGGATCCTTTTTTGTTTTGGTTTTACAGAAATTGATCTGCATTTTTACCAGTCAATTTCTTTTTTCCTCATAGCAAATAGATTGATTCAAATCTGTTTCTTGCATCCTAGTCCTGATGAGTGGAAAGTGAAAAGCTTCAACTTCCAGTTTCCTTACAGCAATTTGTTTTTGAGGTTTTGTTTGTGAACTTCACATGGAGGCCTACCCCTTTCTCCAACCGTAAGCTCCTTTCACTAAAGTCTATGTTAGACTTCAGTGCTTGTTTTATAAAGGATTAAAGAAAATTATATGGATTTTTACTTTTAGAAAGTGAAGTATTTCGTAGACTTCAATGAGTATTGTTTTATCTCCTCATAACATGAGTCCTGAGATCAACTTGTGGCAGATTCTGTGTGGTTTGCCATGATAGATACAACGCCAAAGGCAAGAATTGCTACCAAATTGGTTTGTGGGCTATAAAAGGCCAAGAGTGTGGGTGGAGTGATGTAGGTTGGCATGGAGGGCATGGGTTGGTATGCGTAGGTCTGTGTGTGTTGTGGAGAGCCTTTGCTGGTTTTATTGCCTTTTTAAAAATCATGGACAAAATGGTCACAGAGAGTGCCTCCACTCTCTGCAGCCTCTGCACCCTTTCCAGGGTTTCCCTCCATAACTCCCAGAGGCCTTTTCCAGCTCTCCTTGAGGGCTGGGAAATAACCTCACTGCTGCCCTGAGGCATGGTACATTGGCGAGACTAAGCAGTGGCTACGGCAATGGATGAATGGACACCGCACAACAATCAGCAGACATGACTGTTCTCTTCCAGTCGGAGAACACTTCCACCTCAGATCTTCAGGTGACCATTCTCCAAGGCGGACTTCAGGAAAGGCAATAACGCAAAGTGGCCGAGCAGAAGCTTATAGCCAAGTTCAGTACCCATGGGGATGGTCTCAACCGGGACCTTAGTTTCATGTCACACTACAGGTGACCCCACTGCACTCCACGCCCCCTCTCACATGTATTCCTACCTCCTTGCATGCGCGTGCGTGCACACATAAGTTTGTGAAGTGAATTTGTACTTGCAGCATTACATTTTATTTTGCTCAAAAACTGCATGAATCCATGTAAGGTTCTGTAATCCTTTTTTTTTAGATTTATGATACAGTCTGAACATTGGGGCACAGACAGCCTCACACAGGGCACCTCACACCTTCAATGCATTATCTGGACCAACATGGCACCTGTTGTTACAAGTTCACTTGAGAATGTAACTTTTAAGAAAGTTCTAGAATTTACATTTGAAAGAACTGAAATCAACATGCCCATTCTAAAAGATGAGATTTAACAAACAATCCAGGTCTCTTTCAAGATATAATTTCAGTTACATCACATTGTAAACTTTTGCTATAAATTCTGTGTATTACGATCTTATACTCCACAACCCTACCTGATGAAAGAGCAGCGCTCCGAAAACTAGTGCTTCCAAGTAAACCTGTTGGGCTATAACCTGATGTTGTGTGATTTTTAACTCCAGCCACAAAGGCATTCAAACAAAAGGCAAGTAATTTGAAGCAAACTTTTATTTTAATTTCAATTTTAATACTAAATTATTTCTCTCCTGTACATCTATCTGCTTCACCACCTGAGAATAGTGATAAAGTGCTAAACTGATCTGGTAACATCCGTGGTGAGAAATCAGAGTTAATGTTTCTGGTTCTATGACCCTTCCTCTGAACTGAACCTGAAATGTTAAATCTGAATTCCCTCCACACTTGCTGCCAGAGTTGCCGAGCCTTTCCAGCAGTTAGTTGTTGTTTCTGATTTTCTGCATCCACTGTTCTTTCCATTTTTTTCCTACTGATGAAGTGATAGTTCTGAAAAGAATAATTGCATTGATTTGCATGCTTTTAAAATTTGATTTGTTGTGTATGTGACTTCCTTTTTGTAACTTTCCTTCCCTTTTGCTACTGCTTGATGGCGATGCAGTGTACAATTTCAGTTATAATTTGTTGGTGCTAATTGGGTGCAAATGTGACAGTCTTTGAGTGTAATGATGCATCAAATTGAGATGATGTATCATGTGTTAGATAATGCTTGGGTAATCCCAGTGAATTTTCTTTGGAGCTGTTGGTAAATAAAATAATAGGTTGTTTGAAAAGGGCTGGCTTGTGTTAAACTGTGTTTTATATAATTTTACTGCACAGAAATGTTATTATGGTTGTGAATTGGTGCTATCTTGGAACTTAAACAGCACTAAAGTTAAATCAGTGTTATTCTTATTTTCAGGGTTTGGGCAGTACTGGGACAGCAGTTTTTTTTTGTTCATCCTGTGTTATTATCACAAGCTGGTGGTGAGGCACCTTATTGGCTCTTTGCAGTCTACACGGTGCAGTTGCCTCCAGAATGGTGTTTTGGTTACGTGCTCCAGGAGTTTGACCTGATTCTAAAGGAAGGGCAGTGTGCCTTTTTTGTTTTGGTTATCATTCATTCTCATGGTTTGGGCCTGGCTAACATGCCAGTTGTTATTACCCATTACTAGTTGCCCTCAAAGGCAGTGACGAGCTTTTTTGAACTGATGTCAATTTGGGGTAGTTATGGTGCTATTGGGTGTTCCCGGATCTTGGGTCGAGAGTGTGGTGCTGGAAAAGCACAGCAGGTCAGGCAGCATCCGAGGAGCAGGAAAATTGATGTTTCAGGCAGGAGCCCTTCATCAGTTCCTGGATCTTAGCCAGGTCATGTTAGAATGGTATGAGACTTGGTAGGGCACTTGGAGCTGGTGCTGTTCACAAGTACCTGCTTGCCTTGTCAGCCTATGGGTGGAGTTTACATGTGTTGGAGATGCTGTCGGAGAAACCTAATGAGCTGCTTTGGGCATTGCAGCTTCATTGCATGATTTTAGAGGAAGTGTATGTTTAATGTGGTGGAGGGGCTGCCTGACTACTTTAGGTTTCTGGGTGCTGTTGAGCTTCTAAAGTACTGTTCCAGCTGCACCCATATAGGGTGGTAGAGAATATTCTATCGCCCTCCTGACTTCGGCCTTATAGGTGATTGAGCAGTTTTGGGGAGTTATGAGCAGAGCTACTTGCTGGGGACTGCAACCATATCCAAGCTGCTATAGTAGATGAGTATTTATGTAGTTGCTTCTTTTGAGTGTCTAATCAGGTACGCTGAGGAAGTTAATGATGGTGGAGAATTTGATGAGGAATTAGAACATTGAGGGAAGATAGTAATACTGTCTTGTCTACAGTTTGTACATTCCAGCAGCAAACTTCTTTTGAAGTATTATAATGCATTTGGTTCTTATGCAAGAGCAGGACAGTAGCGCAGCAGTTAGCATTGCTGCCTCACAGTGCCAGGGACCCGGGTTCAATTCCACCCTTGGGCAACTGCCTATGTGGAGTTTGCACATTTTCCTTGTCTGTGTTTCCGGTGGGTGCTCCGGTTTCCTCCCACAATCCTAAGATGTGCAGGTTAGGTGTTTTGGCCATGCTGAATTGCTCATGGTGGCCAGGGATGAGCAAATTAGGTGGGTTAACATTCAGAAATGTGGGGTTACAGGGGATGGTGGGATGTTCTTCGGAAGGTTGAGGGGTTAAATAGCCTGCTTCCATGCTGTTGCGAATCTATGATTCTGATTATATAGAGACCACAAAAGATGATGAAGAAAGGTGATTGTTTTTGGCAGATTTGTATTTTTTTTCCTTTAATGTATGAGCTTTATTTCAATTTTAGAGCGTGTAAAATAAGGGAATATAACACTAACTTAGCTTTTTGAGGGATGTGTAAAAAGGGTCGGTGTGCATTTTGTTACACAGCTCATTAGATTCTTTAGTTCAGTATCTCACACACGTCACTCTGCTGATTAGTATGGCTGATCTTTTATGTCAGTTCCAGAAACAATTAATTATTGCTGCCTGAGGCAGTCCTGTTTCAAGTGAGAGGGCTGTAATATAAATAAGGCTTGACTTATGCCTCAGTTCTACACCACCAGAGGTATTCCATTCTTTCCTCTCTGTCTGCGTGTGGAGGCAATGACACCTGTTGAAAACGGCAGCCTTGAGCAGGCTCAAAGTTTATCTCCCCTTTTACAGGCCACATTCACTCAATATCCAGCGTCAGGGAGCCCAATGGCCAGAAAGCTGTTGTAAATCACTTGTGGAACATGGCCATCAATACAAGGCCTAGCAATTTATTTCCTATTATCCCCCATTTCCCTTTTGTGAAAGGTCGGGTGGGGAGCTCGAAAGCCAAAGGGGCGGGTGGAATCAGGTTTGTCAATCCCAGGAATAAGCCAATCACCCACATGCTCTCTGACCAACATTGTCTCTTATCATCCCTATGTGGCTTCACCCCTCCCCATCTCTGCAACCTCCTTTCTATAGCTCCTTAACATCTCAGTGCTCCTGCAATTCTAATCTCTTGCACATTTCCCAGTTTAGTTCTTAATTGCCATTTGTGCCTGTGCCTTTGGATATTTCTGGAATTATTTCCTTAATTTTCTACTTGCTACTTTGCCCTTCCTTTTAAGATGCATCTTTAAGTCTCCTTTTTGGTCCAGACTATTGGTTAGTCTGTAATATTTCCTTGTTAGCTCCTTCAATGGCTAAGTATCCTGTTTTATTTGAGAATGCTTCTGTGAAGCAGTTTCAGGACTTTCTGATCAGTAAAGTTGCCGTTATTATGGTTACAAATAAGTCACTCGCTAGGTGACGTGTGTGTGTGTGTGTAAGCTTTTTATTTGTCATTTCTAACATATACAACTGATACAGTAGAAATGCGACAGCATTCCTCCAGGACCAAGGGTGCTACATGGACAGCACAAACTACACAATCGTACATGGCATAAAGTACATAAGTGCAAACAAGTGTAATGCAGATTACACTGTAACAGAAGAATGATAGATATTTTTCTAGCAGCAAAACGAATGAATTTCAGATGAGAAAGAGTCCGATTGTACTATGTTAAGGAGCCTGATGGCTTGGCAGAAGCAATTGTTGCACAGTCTGGCTGTGAGAGGCAGAATGCTCAGGTATCTTCTGCCAGATGGCAGGATGCAGAAGAGTTTGAGTGGGGGATGTGTGGGGTCTTCCACAATGTTCTTAGCCTTTCGGATGCAGCATGTGGTGTAAATGTCTGTAATGGAGGAGAGAAAGACCCCCTTGATCTTTTCAGCTGTCCTCACTATCTGTTGTAGGGTCATTAAGATCTGAGACAGTGCAATTCCCAAACTAGACGGTGATGCTGCAGCTCCGGGTACTCTCAATGAACCCTCTGTAGAATGTGGTGAGGATGAGGGGTGGGAAGTGGGCTTTCCTCAGTTTGCACAGAAAGTAGAGATGCTGCTGGGCTTTCTTGGCTATAGAGCTGGTGTTCAGGGACCAGGTGAGATTCTCCGCCAGGTGTACGCCAAGAAATTTGGTGCTCGTCACGATCTTCATGGGGGAGCTGTCGATGCCCAGCAGAGAGTGGTTACTCCGTGCCCTCCTGAAGTTAACAACCATCTCTTTTGTGTTGTCCACATTCAGAGAGAGGTTATTTGCTATGCACCAGTCCATTAGCCGCTACACCTTCTCTCTGTGTGCTGACTCCTCATTCCTGCTGATGAGACCCATTACAGTCGTACCATCAGTGTACTTGACAATGTGATTCGAGCTGTGCATTGCTGCACAGTCGTGTGCCAGGAGGGTGGACAGCAGTGGACCGAGCGCCCAGCTGTCAGGGGCCCCTGTGCTCAGTGTGATGGTGTTGGAGATGCTGTTCCCGAACTGGACGGAAAGAAGTCTCCCAGTCAGGCAGTCCAGGATCCAATTGCACAGTGAGGTACTTAGGCCCAGCAGACTCGGATTTTCAATCAGGTGCTGAGGAATGATAGTATTAAATGCAGAGCTCAAGTCTCTGAACAGTAATCTGACGTAGATGTCCTTCTTCTCCAGATGGGTGAGGGCCAGATGGAGAGTAATGGAAATGACAGCATCAGTTGAGTGATTGGGTTGCTACGCAATCTGCAGGATGCCCAGTGAAGGGGGCAACAGGGTCTTAGTATGCCTCATCACGAGCCTCTCGAAACACTTTATGGCAATGGGTGTTACCACAACGGGGCAGTAGTCGTTGAGACAGGATGCTGAAGACTTCGGCATGGGGCGATGGTAGTGGTCTTGAAGCGCATTGAAACTAAGATGCAGCTCAGGGAGGTGTTGGCGATGTCTGTGAGAACATCTGCTAGTATGTCAGAGCACCTTCTGAGCACTCTGCTATGGATGTTTTCTGGTCCAGCAGCCTTACGTGGGTTGACTCTGCATCGGTTTTCCATGTTGGCTGTGATAAGACATAGCACCTAGTCATTTTGGGAGGGGGTTGGACTTCACTGTCTCGTCATTTTGTGCCTCAAATCTTTCTTAAAAGTTGTTCAATTCATCCGGGAGGGAGGTGATAACCAGCACAAGCAAGCGATGCTGTTCTGTGGTAGGTGATGGCCCGGATGCCCTTCCACATGTTCCGCATATCGCCACTGTCCTGAAAGTGGCTCTGTATTCTCTGTGCATGTGCTTGCTTTTCCTCTTTGATGGCCCAGGTCAGGTTGGCCCTTGCTGTTGTTAGGGCCGCCATGTCATTTGCTCTGAAGGTGGAATCATGGGTCCTCAGCAGTGCACGCACCTTCCAGTTGGGGTGAGAAGTGATGGTCTTGGACACTGTGACGTCATCAATGCAGTTGCTAATGTAGCAAATCACCAACACTGTACTCCTCTAAGTTGATGGAATTGCCATCAGTTGCTGCCTCCTTGAACGCATGCCTGTCAGTGTGCTCAAAACAGCCTTGAACAGCAGGTATGGCTCCTGTCGGCCAGGTTTTCAACTGCTTCAGAACTGGTTTGACACTCTGACGAATGGTCTGTATGCTGGGATTAGCATAACAGAGATGTGTTCTGAGGAGCCTCGGTGGGGCTGGGGCTCTGCCCTGTCTGCATTGGGCATGTTTGCATAAACCAGATCCAGCATTTTCTCTCCTCTCATCCCAAGGTCCATATGCTGATAGAATTTAAGAAGCACAATCTTGAGATTCGCATGGTTGAAATCTCCAGCAACAATAAACAGTCCATCAGGGTGTGCGTTCTGCAGTCCGCTAATAGCCCATACGTTTCACAGAGTGCCTCCTTAGCATTAGCACTGGGAGGAATGTACACCCCTACTATAAGGACAGCGATGAATTCTCATGACGAATAAAGTGGTCTGCATCTAACAGGCACAGACTCCACCAGTGATGAGCAGTAACTGGAGACTAGCACGGGGTCTTTACACCATGTCGTGTTGATGTAGGCACACAGACCCCCACCCTGAGCCTTACCACACACAGCTGCAGCAATAAAAATCCATAATATTGGCATGACCTCTTTTAAACATATAGATGATATATTTCCTGGTATCAGTGCTGCCAATGAGGCATCTCACTAGGTTTGTGTACAGGCCTTCTGAGATGTCACCAATCTTAATTAGTATTAACCTGAAGTAACTGATACCAAGTGGAGAAGGGTATTCATAATCTTCAGCAGATGTGAGAGAAGAAAGTGAGGTCTGCAAATGCTGGAGATCAGAGCTGAAAATGTGTTGCTGGAAAACCGCAGCAGGTCAGGCAGCATCCAAGTAACATGAGATTCGACGTTTCGGGCATAAGCCCTTCTTCAGGATTCCTGAAGAAGGGCTTATTCCCGAAATGTCGAATCTCCTGTTCCTTGGATGCTGCCTGACCTGCTGCACTTTTCCAGCAACTCATTTTCAGCAGATGTGAGATTCAATTTTTTAAAAAATTACAACATATTACTCTTCAGCTAGTGACATTGTACCTGCCTCATGTGAGAATCCATTCTAAAGATTTAGGTTATACTTGAGAGAGTATGTATTATTTGTTTAACTAGGCAGACCCACCCTCCCATCCTGGCACTTTCTCCTGCCACCCCGGGAACTGTAAAACCTGTGCCCACACCACCTCCCTCACCTCTATCCAAGGCCCTAAAGGAGCCTTCCACATCCATCAAAGTTTTACCTGCACATCCACTCATATCATTTATTGTATCCGTTGCTCCCAATGCGGTGTCCTCTACATTGGGGAGACTGGGCGCCTCCTAGCAGAGCACTTTAGGGAACATCTCCAGGACACACTCACCAATCAACCACACCGCCCTGTGGCCCAACATTACAACTCCCCCTCCCACTTTGCCGAGGACATGGAGGTCCTGGGCCTCCTTCACCGCCGCTCCCTCACCACCAGACGCCTGGAGGAAGAATGCCTCATCTTCCGCCTTGGAACACTTCAACCCCAGGACATCAATGTGGACTTCAACAGTTTCCTCATTTTCCCCTTCCCCCACCTCACCCTAGTTCCAAACTTCCAGCTCAGCACTGTCCCCATGACTTGTCCGGACTTGTCCAACCTGCCTATCTCCTTTTCCACCTATCCACTCCACCCTCTCCTCCCTGACCTATCACCTTCCTCCCCTCTCCCCTCACCCATTGTACTCTATGCTACTTTCTCCCCACCCCACCTTCTTCTAGCTTATCTCTCCATGCTTCAGGCTCACTGCCTTTATTCCTGATGAAGGGCTTTTGCCCGAAACGTCGATTTTGCTGCTTCTTAGATGCTGCCTGAACTGCTGTGCTCTTCCAGCACCACTAATCCAGAATCTAGTTTCCAGCATCTGCAGTCATTGTTTTTACTTCCCAGACTTAACTGGGCGGCACAGTGACTCTGTTTAGCATTGCTGCCTCTCAGCGCCGGAGACCTGGGTTTGATTCCTGCCTTGGGTGACTGTCTGTCTGTGTGGAGTTTGCACGTTTGCTCCACGTCTGCGTGGGTTTTCTCTGGGTGCTCCGGTTTCCTCCCAGTCCAAAGATGTATAGGTTAGGTGAATTGGCCATGCAAAATTGCCCATAGTTTTGAGGGATATGTAGGTTCAATGCATTACTCAGGGTAAACATAGAGTAATAGGGGAATGGGTCTGGGTGCGTTACTCTTTAGAGGGTCAGTGTGGACTTGGTGGGCCGAAGGGCCTGTTTCCACACTGTAGAGATTCTAATTCTAACTTATCAGAACAACTTGTACCAAACACTAGTTGATTCCTACCCAGCCCAGTTCTTATGGATATTTTGATCTACCTGTTCGGGCATCCTGTTATGCTCAGCTAGGGCAGGTGGGACTTAAACCTCTATCTCCTGGCCCAGCAGTTGGGACATCACTGCTGTGCCACAGTAACCCTTTTATATCCTGATGGGTGGATATGATGTAATGTCTATTAATCCTTTCAGGTACAAACTGCCTTATTACAGCACGTGACACTTATTTGATGTTCTGTGCTTGGCATGCTCTGAATTTTGCCAGGCAGTATGGTAGGAACAGTTGCTAGAGAGTCAGGAGCTTAAACTGAATTGTTTTGACTTCCGAGCTTCTGCATTTAAGTATATTTTATAAAGACCTCTAAACCACCCCATTATGGCAGGCTGTCATGCTTCACCAGGACTGGCAATATAACTTGTCCCTTGTGAAAGCAATTAAAAAAACTAGGTCATATCTGAAATTGAAATAGTGAGTTTGAATTCTCTCTTACAGGCTCTCTTTTGGAACTTGGAACAGGGGGGACTAAAAAACCTGGATGCAAATGGCAGGTGTAATGGGTGTCCAGCAAAGCTTTCAGTCGCACCTCTGCATCCATTCCCCCGTATCCCGTTAGTTACTCCACTCAAGGGAGACTAATTGTTATAAGCTTTTGTAATGGGTGTAGCAGTTGCTAAACACAATTAAGTATTTGTCAAAGGAAACATTTTTCCTTTACAGGAGCTCTTTCAGCAGCTCATTAAACTCCAGCAGCCTTCTTGGCACGATAGACTATTTCTCAATTGCTGACACTAATTGCTCCGAAGGCTTGCTTTGATGGAAAATGTGTATTTGCTAACTGAAATGCAGAGAACTGGAAGTGGTGGCATGTCCCTGTAGGCGTGGTGCTTGCTGTGCATCAGTGATTCTCCGAGAGAACTGACAGGAGCTGTAGGCAAGCAGTCTTCCCATTGCTGTGAAATAGCTTGTAGTATAGAAAGTGACCTTGCAGTCACAGTGCATGCTGTCTGCCTACAATTCTATCCTCTGGGAGTGTGACCTGTGTACTATAAAATGTTTCAAATCCCTTGTCTTTAAGACTTACATTTTAGATGTACTAAAAAGATGTAATTACCAGTAAAGGGATGACAATTATATTTGATGTTTTGCACTGTTGTTGAGATCACCTTTAAAAACAAGGAACAGCAGCCACTATATCACGGAGTCTTTGTCTACATTTATTTATAAAAGGTGCAATTCTAAATCGGTTGCAAGAGCAGAGGGACTTGGGTGTATGTCTGCATAAATCATTGTGGCAGGACAGCATGACAGAGTGGTTAATAACTAGGTTTTATTAATAGAGGCATAGAGTACAAAAGCCAGGAAGTTCTTTTAAGCTTGTGTACAACACTGTTTGGCCTCTATTGGAGTATTGTAGCCAATTCTGGATGTCATATTTCTGGGATGACCTGAAAGGATTTTAAAGAGTGCAGAAAAAAATGCACAAGCATGATTCTAGGGAAGAGGAATGTTAGTTACGTCGATAATTGGAAATGTTGGGTATTTTTGTAGGGGGCCTGGAAAAAATTGATTGGGAAAAGTTGTTCCAATTGGTGGAAGGATTAAGTATGGAGTGGCGGAATAATGAAGGGTGACTAATGCTTTGTCATTATTTAAGAAAGGATGCAAGGAAAAGCCAGGGGACTAAAGATCAGTGAGCCTGACATCAGTGGTGGGAACGTTATTGGAGGTGATTCTGGGAGGCAGGATCTATATGCATTTGCAAAGGCAAGGACTGATTAGGGATAGTCAACATGACTTTATGCATGGGATAGTGCATCTGAAAAATTTGAGATTTTTGATGAGTTGACTGAGAAAATGGATGAAGGCAGAGCAGTCTTCATGGACTTTAGCAATGTTCCACATGATTAGTAAGGTTAGATTGCCTGGGATGCAGGGAGAGCTAGCTATTTGGATGCAAAATGACTTTGATAATCGGAGAAAGGGGGTGGTGATAGAGAGTTATTGTTCAGACTGGAGATCAGTGATCAATGGTGTGCTACAGAGATCGGTGTTGAGTCCACTCTTGTTTGTCATTTTATATAAGCAATTTACATGAGAATATAGGAGGCATGGTGGGGGAAGTTTATAGATGACACCAGAATTGGTGGTATAATGGATGGTATAATCCAACGGAATCTTGTTCAATTAGGCCAGTGGACTGAAGAATGGCAATGGAATTTAAATTAGATGGTTGTGAGGTATTGCATTTTTGTAAGACAAACTAGGGTGGTTTTGCAGTTAATGAGAGGCAGGGTTAATACAGTTAATGCTCAGGCTCTGGGGAGTGCTGTCAAACAGAGAGACTTAGGGCTGCAGGTTCATAGTTCCTTGAAAGATAGACAGGATGCTGAAAAGGGCACTTGGCAACCGGTCAAAGCATTGAGTACAGGAGTTGAGAAGTCTTGTTACAACTGTACAAGATATTGGTAAGGCCACATTTGCAGTACTGTGTACAATTCTGATCATCCTGGTATAGGGAGGACGTTATTAAACTGGAAAGAATAAAAAAGAAATTACAAGGATAATGCCTAGACTGGAACATTTAACTTAAAAGGAGAGGTTTGATAGACTGGAACCTTTTCCCTGAAGCATAGGAGGCTGAGGGGTGACCTGATGAGGGGCATGTATAAGGTGAGGGGGGAGTCCAAAATTAGGGGGCATAAGTTTAAGGTGAGAGGGGAAAGATTTAAACGGACCTGAGGGACAACTTTTTCACACAGCATGGTTCATTTGTGGAATAAACTGCCAGAGAAGGTGATAGATGCAGGTATAGTTACAATAATGAAAAGACATTTGGACAGGTACATAACTAGGAAAGGTTTATTGGGATATGGGCCAAATGCAGGTGAATGGGACTAGTTCTATTTAGGAAACCTAGCCAGCATGAACAAGTCGGGAGGGCCTGTTTCTGTGTTGTATATCTCTGAATTAAGGAAGCTGGTGAAAGAAACCAAAGCAACATGAGGAAAAACCTCTTCTTGCGGTGATGGCTAAAATCATAATGCATTGCCTGAGAGCGTGGTAGAGGCAGCTGTAATCTAGGAATTAGATTACTATCTGAAAAGGAAGAGTGAGGTTGCTGGGGGGTGGTGGTGGAGCAACAGCAGGTGAATTGCTTCTGTGAAGAGTTGCCATTGATACAATGGGCTGAATGGTCTCCTTTTGGACTGTACACATTCTATGATTCTGATATTAGCATGTTACATATAGGCTTGGACATTGTCACAGCTGCAAATGTGTTGCTGGTCAAAGCACAGCAGGCCAGGCAGCATCTCAGGAATAGGGAATTCAACGTTTCGAGCATAAGCCCTTCGCTTATGCTCGAAACGTCGAATTCCCTATTCCTGAGATGCTGCCTGGCCTGCTGTGCTTTGACCAGCAACACATTTGCAGCTGTGATCTCCAGCATCTGCAGACCTCATTTTTTACTCTTGGACATTGTCACATTTAGTTCTTGCCATGTGTTTCTTGCCATGGCTAAAATGATGAAAGTGAGAACACATTAATTGACTTTTACATTTCTGAGGGAGGAAGATACAAAAAACTTCAATATTTGAAGATATGCTTGAATCAAATATTGATTTTTAAAAAAAAATAAGAATTGATTAGAAACATGAGTTTTACCCTGAAAAAGACAATACTTTTTGAAATCATCTCTTCCTTTTTCAACCAGTATCTGAATGGCCAACCCTGATGTACACATAATCATTCTGACCTAATGGAGAGGAAACATCAAGTGTGCAAAGTTGCAAAGACGATGATGCCTCTCTGAGGATTGTGAAGACTTTCTTCCTCCTCTTTGACAAGATATTTACAAAGTCTACTACAGAGCTCGACAGCTGAAGCTGAACCATTCAAAAATGAATTGCTTGGGCAAATAGACTTCCCCTTTTGCATTCTGTATCTCATGTGTTCTCTTTCTGTCTCTCTCCATCCAACTAGCAAAGCTTGGTCTCTGTCTGCTACGTTGACCTTGTCTCATTTAAATAGCAATTTTCCTTAAAAGAAAAAGTTCAACTCCACAGTAGTGTCTCTGGGAAGATGGAAAGACTAGCTACAGTTTTAAACCAGTTGCATGCTGAAAGCAACACAACTGTGGGTGAGCAGAGGGATCTTGGTGTCTATGTACACAGATCTCTGAAAGTTGCCACCCAGGTAAATAGTGCTGTGAAGAAGGCATATGGCATACTGGCTTTTATTGGTAGAGGAATTGAGTTCCGGAGTCCTGAGGTCATGTTGCAGTTGTATAAGACTCTGGTGCGGCCACATCTGTGTTTTGCGTCCAGTTTTGTTAGTCATCCTATAGGAAGGATGTGGAGGCACTGGAACGGGTGCAGAGGAAGTTTACCAGGATGTTGCCTGGTGTGGTAGGAAGATCGTATGAGGAAAGGCTGAGGCTCTTGGGGCTGTTTTCATTGGAGAAAAGAAGGTTTAGGGGTGACTCGATAGAGGTGTACAAGATGATTAGGGGTTTAGATAGGGTTGACCATGAGAACCTTTTTCCACGTATGGAGTCAGCTATTACGAGGTGGCATAGCTTTAAATTAAGGGGTGGTAGGTATAGGACTGATGTTAGGGGTAGATTCTATACTCAGCGAGTCGTGAGTTCATAGAATGCCCTGCCAGCAACAGTGGTGGACTCTCCCTCTTTATGGGCATTTAAACAGGCATTGGATAGGCATATGGAGGAAAGTGGGCTAGTGTAGGTTAGTTGGGCTTGGATCGGCGCAACATCGAGGGCCGAAGGGCCTGTACTGCGCTGTATTTTTCTATGTTCTATGTTCTAACTGGATTCTACCTGAATTGGCATGGACACAAAGCAATGAATTTTGGATCTCCTATTTCTTGCAGATTACAAGTTGGCCTGTTTTTCTTCCCTGACTCTGGAATCTATTTGTGTACGTTCAGAATGTATTTTATTAATTTAGTTTAATAACTTAAATACAAATAAACATTTTCATCATCAAACAAATCTCTCCATTTGGCTCCCTTTACCACTGTCATGTAGACAGCTAAGCGTGCACTAAATTGGCAAGTGTATTACACAAAGCAAAAAAAATGGTACTTGAATGAGGAGAGAGATAAATACAGGAGTCCATTCCTCTTTGGAGCCGACTCAATGGGCCGAATGACATGATTTTGCTCCTGTATCTTATGATCTATACCTTACGGTCTCTCTTCACCTGGTAATAATGCACAGTTTCTATTTCTGAGCACTAATGCTGAGCCGTTTGTGGGACATTGCATGTGGAATGTAAACATATGATTGAATTTGTGGAAGAGCAGCTCTATTTTATGAAAGATGCATACCAGGGGCCAGGAAGAGGAAAGAGCTGTTCCATTAGGTTGGGCTGCACCTGATCCTGGCTGGAAGCAATCTCTTGGCAGAAAAGATGATAAATAAGGCTGTGGAAAGCATTGTTTCCAGAAGCAGTAAGTTCATACAGGAGCAAATAGGCCTCATTAGATTTAGTGATGAGTAATGAGCAAATTGATCAATAATAATTTGATTGTAAAGGGTACCCTCAATAATAATGATCATGATGTGAGTAATTTGTGACTCATGCTTTTCTTTCACAAACCCAATATTAAATTCAAAGACTTAGATTCAAGTCAAATGATTCTTGGAGGAATCAGAAAGGTGTTGAACACAGGACTGAGTGGAACTATTGCCAGATAAAATTATACCCGAACATTAGGTGTGCCCAAAGATATCTGTTGTAGAATACAAAACCAAGATGTAAGATCTTTACAGAAGCAATAAAATTAACTTGGTCAGAAAGAGAAGTGGAAGTTAATTTTTAGAAATAACTAAAAGGTAGGTAAATGTTTATTGAAATCCAAAATTAGTTAGACACTTTGGGCACTGGATCATATAGAAAGAGAACAGGAGAATAAAAATGAAATAATAAAAACCATTAAAAAAATGCAATACATTTGTGAAGTATCAAGATCACTACTAAAGAGTTATTACAAATATATTGAGAGAGAATGTGGTTAAGGTTGAAGATGGATGGAGGTGATTTTAGTGATTAATATAAATTTCAAATGACTGCAAAAGAAGTGAAACATGACAAATCATTTCACATTGCGAACGGTTCGGAATGCACTGACTGGATGTGTTGTGGAGACAGGTTGAACTGAGGTTTTTATTAGAATCCAGACCAGACCCCCTCAAAAATATTATAACAAGATTAAACTAGAACCTAACTTTTTCTTGTTTTAAAGGCAAATGTAAAATGTCTCCGATGCAATGTGACTGGTCAAACTGCATGGCATTAAGCAAAACACTATTTATTTAAACACTGTACTCAAAATATAGCCAAAGGAAGAGGAACTTAGGATAATTTAAATCTGTTGGAAACTTAACAGAATAATAGACACTGTAACTATTACCAATTAACTGTTCTAATAAAGTAAAATCCCATAAAGATAACCCTTTGCAGATAAAAGGAAAATTCAGACACATTCTTGCATGCAGTTCTCCAATCCAGGAGGAAAAATATATCAAAAGAAAATTCAGAGGATACAGCAGCCAAGGCACATTCATTGAAGTACCAAGTCTTTTTAGACGCCAGTAACTTCTTCTTAAAGCTAAACCTAAAAACTTAAAAAAAACCCTCAAAAGCCCGGTTTGAGAGAGCTGGCCACACCCAGGCTGCTTCCATTTGTTCCAATCTTTTTAGAAAACACTGCGAGGTTTCACAAGCTGTTTATCTTCTTAGAGACCACTGTACCTCTGCCTTACCAACTCTCTTCAAATAAAGGACAAAATAATCACTAAAAATGTGATTGAGAGTGTTACATGAAGAAGTAAAAATAATATGCAGAGTTAGAGGAAAGGCTGGGAGAAAGTACCCAATTTCTGCTGCCCATTCTGGATGATTCCAAAAATTAGGAAACTGGCAGGCTTGCTAAATACCTACTTCACATCAACCTTCACACTAGACGTGAAGTTGAAATACTGCACCTGAAAGAAGAGGAAAAGTGAATTAGGGTGAAATGTGTTGGATTTAATACATTGTTAAAGTGGTGATGGGAACATAATGAGATTGAAGATCTCAAGGGCTTGATAGTTTTGGCTCCAGAATATTGGATGTGGAATTTGTATGTGTTCTAGTTATGATGTTCTGAAACATACTTGTGTAGAAATTGTGCCCTTAGTTTGGAAAATTGTCAGTGTTACTTCATCGTTTAAGAACAAACTAATGTAAAAAAATAGTTGTTTATGTGGGCTACACAGCCCCTTCAGCTAACTTTGCCATTCGGTAAGATCATGGTCAATTCCCATCCCCATAGAACACTCCCGGACAGGAACAACAAAGGATTATAACAGGAGCCCACCACATTTGTTGTGCTCATTGCATGCACACGAATAATGAGCTAAGAGTTGACTGTTCCCTGAATGTAAGTGTTGAGAAAAATTCAAAAAGAGCTGAACGGGGTTTCATACTAGGATCTGAGTAAGTGTAAACCTGTAGACAACAAAAAATGCTCTGTTTATTCAGGTTTGTGTGTGTGAAGTACGATCATCATGGTAGTTGTCATTGCTAGGTAGGGCTTGTTTTTGTTTTCGCACAAAACTCAAGAAGTGTCCTAATATGGCCATTGGAGTGTTTGTGCTAGCCTCTTGCTGTCCCAAGCTGCTTCACTTGCTAGTTAATCTGCCAGGCATCCATTCAGACAGACTGTTGAATTATGAGTTTGATTCCCAGTTTATGCTGGGATGGGTTGCCTTCAGCAAGGTAGTGATGGAGGAAGTGAGATAACTGGGATCCGTGATCTGAGGCTAATCAAGAAGCAGAAACCCATGTAATAACCTGTTGAAAGTGTGTATCATTATATGGATACAGCTTTTATAAAATATTCCACCCCCAAAATGAAACTTAGTTTACTAGCATACCCATGGATGAACACTATGAAACTGAAACAAGCTCTAGGAATCTGGGTAATCCAAGATGGCGGACGGGAAAAGTTTTTGACTGTAGCAGGCTGCTCCTTTTTTTTTGAGATATTTTAGGCATTGGAGATGATTTCCTTGAATTCCAGGAGCAGCAATTACTGTTTTATATACTGTTTTGCAAAAAAAAAGTCAAAACCACATCATTCTTAAAAGGGAGAAAGTCAGACAAAGGCAGCAAGCACGTGGTCTGTAAGAGAGAGAGAGAGAGAGAGACAGAAACCCACACTGCTAACTGAGACAGCAGTGAATCTGTGCAGTTACTGCCTTTGCTGTTTGAATTCATTTATCGGTGGACATTGGGAATGTGTCTAGGGAAACTTAACAAACTGCAAAATTCATTACTGTTTGGGAGAGGTCACAGCACAGAAACAGATAAGTGAATAGTTTTAAGTATACACTTGAAGTAAATCTACAGTAGTTAGTCAAGTGAGATCTTTCTTGATTATGTGTTTTCATTGGGATCTGTCTCTTGATTAAATTTTAAAAATATAAGCTATTAGTACTAAGTTAGCCTAGAGCAGTGTTTTGTAGAGCAATAAGATGGTGCTATTTTCTGTGTCTATTGATTGGAAGGAGCAAAATGGCCTTTAGTAGAATGATATACCCTTCTTGTTAGATGTGGGAGTTTCAGGAGAGTTTAAGGGTTGCTGAGGATTATATCTGCAATCAATGTCATTGCCTCTAACTGTCACTCCAACTGATCCATTCGATCAGACAGGATTTGCAATGAGGATTTTACTAGAGCTAAGGGGTGTGATGGATGGAAGGGAGAAAAGTCACAAATACAATCAGGTAGATGTGTTAACTCCAAGAAAGGTAGGTGAGTAGTACAGAAGTCTTATGTGGCTGTCTGCATTTCAAACAAGTATGCTATTTTGGAAAATGTAGAGGGTAATGGACTCTGAGGGGAATGTAGCATGAGCAGCCAAGTTTCTGGTATCAAGACTGGCTCTAATGTGGTGAGGGCTATTTCGGGTTCCAAGCAATCGATTGTGTTAGGGCACTGTTAGTCATGGGCACAGACAGTAGTTTCTGTGGCCTGGAGTGAAAAGTCAGAATTGGTGTGTTGCCTTTCTGGTGCCAGGATCAAGGATGTCTCAGAGAGGGTGCAGAATGCTCTCAAAGGGGAGAGGGACGAGCAGGGGGTCATTGTACATATTAGAACTAATGACATATGAAGGGAAAAGAATGAGATTCTGAAGGGAGAATATAGAGTTACGCAGGAATTTACAAAGGAAGTCCTTGAGGGTAGTAATATCTGGATTACCCCTGGTGCTACGAGCTAGTGAGGGCAGGAACAGGAGGATAGAGCAGATGAATGCATGGCTGAAGAGCTGGTGTATGGGAGAAAGCTTCACATTTTTGGATCATTGGAATCTCTACTGGGGTAGAAGTGACGTGTACAAGAAGGATGGATTTCACCTGAATTTGGAAGAGGGCTAATATACTGGCAGGGAGATTTGCTAGAGCTGTTTGGAAGGATTTAAACTTGTAAGGTGGGTGGGGAGGGGGTGTGGTGTCGTGTCGTGGGGTGGGGCCCAGGGAGATAGTGAGGAAAGAGATCAATCTGAGCCTGGTACAGTTGAGATAAGAAACGAGTCAGACAATCAGGGCAGGCAGAGAACAAAACAGAAAACAAGGTAGGACTGACAAATTAAACTACATTTACTTCAATGCAAGAGGTCGAACAGGGAAGGCAGGCAAACTCAGGGCATGGTTAGGAACATGGGACTGGGATATCATAGCAATTACAAAAATGTGGCTCAGGGATGGGCAGGACTGGCAGTTTAATGTTCCAGGATACAAATGCTACAGGAAGGGCAGTAAGGGAGGCGAGAGAGGAGGGGGAGTGACGTTTTTGGTAAGGGATAGGATTACAGAAGTACTGAGGGATGTTATTCCCGGAAATACATCTAGGGAAGTTTGGGTGGCACTGAGATAAAAAGAAGGGATGATCACCTCACTAGGGTTGTACTTTAGACCCCCTAATAGTCGGTGTGGAATTGAGAAACAAATTTGTAAAGAGAGTTCAGCTATCTGTAAGAATTATAGGGCGGTATGGTAGGGGATTTTAACTTCCCAAACATAGGCTGGAACTGCCATAGTGTTAAGGGGAGGAATTTGTTAAGCATGTACAAGAAAATTTTGAGTCAGTATGTGGATATAACTATTAGAGAAGGTGCAAAACTTGACCTATTCTTGGGAAATAATGCAGGGCAGGTGACTGAGTTGTCAGTGGGGGAGCACTTTGAGGCCAGCGACCATAATTTTATTAGTTTTAAAATAGTGATGGAAAAGGGTAGACCAGATCTAACAGCTGAAGTTCCAAATTGGAGGAAGGCTAATTTTGACAGTATTAGGCAGGAACTTTCAAAAGCTGATTTGAGTGCAGATATTCACAGGTAAAGGGATGGCTGGAAAATGGGAACCCTTCAGAAATGAGATAACCAGAGTCCAGAGACAGTATGTTCCTGTTAGGATGAAAGGGAAGGTTGGTAGGTATAGGGAATGCTGGTGACTAAAGAAATTGAGGGTTTGGTTCAGAAAAAGGAGGAAACACATGTCAGACATAGACAGGATAGATCGAGTATAAAGTCAGAGTATATTTAAGGGGGAAATTGGGTGAGCAAAAAGGGGACAGGAGATAGCTTTGGCAAATAGAATTAAGGAGAATCCAAAGAGTTTTTACAAATATGTTAAGGACAAAAGGGTAACTAGCAAGAGAATAGGGCCCCTCAAAAGATCAGCAAGGCGCCTTTTCTATGGAGCCGCAGGAGATGATGGAGATACTCAATTAGCACTTTGCATCCGTGTTTACTGTGGAGAAGGATGTGGAAGATATGGAACGTAGGGAAATAGATGGTGACATCTTGAAAAATGTCAATATTATGGAGGAGGAAGTACTGGATGTCTTGATATGCATAAAGGTGGATAAATTCGCAGGTCCTGATCAAGTGTACCCGAGAACTCTATGGGAAGATAGACAAGTGATTGCTGGGCCCCTTGCTGAGACACTTGTATCATCAATAGTCACCGGTGAGGTGCCGGAAGACTGGAGATTGGCTGACATGGTACCATTTTTCATAGACCATAGACCAGAAAGCCTGACATTGGTGGTGGGCAAGTTGTTGGAGAGAATCCTGAGGGACAGGAAGTACATGTATTTGGAAAGGCAGAGTCAGATTAGGGATAGTCAACATGGCTTTTTGAGTGGGAAATTGTCTCACAAACCTGATTGAGTTTTTTGAAGAAGTAATAAAGAGGATAATTGAGGGCAGAGCTGTACATGTTTTCTATCTGGACTTCAGTAAAGCGTTCGACAAGGTTCCCCATGGGAGACTGGTTAGCAAGATTAGATCTTATGTAATACAGGGAGAACTAGCCATTTGAGTCAGTTCTGTATCTAAAGATAGAAGACCGAGGTTGGTGAGAGAGAGTTGTTTTTCAGACTGGAGGCCTGTGACCAAAAGAGTGCCACAAGGATCCGTGCGAGGTCAACTACTTTTTGTCGTTTGTGTAAATGGTTTGGATATGAATATAGGAAGTATAGTTAGTAGGTTTGCAGATGACACCAAAATTGGAGGTGTAGTGGACAGTGAAGAAGGTTACCTCCCATTACAACGGAATCTTGAGCAGATAGGCGAATGGGTCAAGGAGTGGCAGATGGATAATTTAGATGAATGTCAGGTGCTGCATTTTGGGAAAGCAAATCTTAGCAGAAGTTCTAGACTTAATGGTAAGGTCCTAGGGAGTGTTGCTGAACAAAGAGACCTTGGAGTGCCAGTTCATTGCTCCTTGAAAGTAGAGTCGCAGGTAGATAAGAAAATTAAGAAGGTGTTTGGTATGCTTTCCTTCATTGGTCAGAGCATTGAGTATAGGAATTGGGAGGTCATGTTGCAGCTGGTTAGGACATTGGTTAGGCCACTGTTGGAATATTGCGTGCAATTCTGGTCTTCCTGCTATAGGGAGGATGTTGTGAAACTTGAAAGGATTCAGAAAGGATTTACAAGGCTATTGCCAGGGTTGGAGATTTGAGCTATAGGGAGACATTGATCAGGCTGGGGCTGTTTTTCCCTGGAGCGTCAGAGGCTGAGCAGTGACCTGAAAGAGGTTTATAAAATCATGAGGGGCATGGATGAGATAAATAGACTAGGTCTTTTCTCTGGGGTCAGGGAGCCCAGAACTAGAGGGCATAGGTTTAGGGTGAGAGGGGAAAGATATAAAAGCGACCTAAGGGGCAACTTTTTCACGCAGAGGGTGGTACGTATATGGAATAAGTGGCTAGAGGAAGTGGTGGAGGCTAGTACACTTACAATATTTCAAATGCATCTGAATGGGTATATGAATGGGAAGGGTTTGGAGGGTTATGGGCCAAGTGCTAACAAAAGAGACTAGATTAGTCTATGATCTCTGTTCGGCATGGATGAAGTCGACTGAATGAAGGGTCTGTTTGTATTTTTTATCTTTAAGTCACCACACCAATGAACTACCTTGACTGTCATTGGATAGACTCAGTCATCTCCAAAAGATGTCAAAAAGGTACACTTTGGAACTCAAAGATAATGAAGTCAATAAATAGTTCGATTATATTTTTCTTTTTCAAACACAAAAGTACCCAGTGCTGAGATATTAAGAGTGATTAAGTGCAAAATCTCGCATATTCTAACAATAAAACCATTATTCATTTTTAAGCCCTTAATCTTGTTAAGCTTCTTTTCTAGCAAGGAACTTCTCTCAAAAAAGCTGAGATTTCATTTCAATTGTTTCTTTATAGTTAGAATATAGGGCTTTTTATCACCCCCTACTCCCTCAACCACAAAACAGCAGACTTCCATGCTTTCCTTCAATGCTGCAGTACCCTTTTCATTTCCTACTCTGTCCATTAGAATGGAGATGCTAATACATTATGATGTAGATCTGGAGCAACCTAACATAAATATCTTGTTGACAATATAAATTGTACAAATATCTATTCAGTTATGCACAAGGCTCATTCTAGCCACCTTGGCAGTCAGTCAGGTAAAAGAAGAACCGAGCTGCAAATGTGTTGCTGGTCAAAGCACAGCAGGTTAGGCAGCATCTCAGGAATAGAGAATTCGACGTTTCGAGCATAAGCCCTTCATCAGGAAGAACCGAGTCACTTTTCGACAGCAGAGTTGGGTGAAGTATAAAAACTCAGAGACCTCAGTGAGGGGCACTAAGGAAAATTGTACTGTATAGGATGGCAAGGGGAAAGATCCTATAGTACACAAAAACAAGAAAAGGAATTAGAGGAAGTGAATCACAGACTCTCGCAGTTCTATCATTTAATTAATTGTACCTGTGTCCTACCTAATAAAAATCAAAATAATCCTAATAAAAACATTTCAACTGACCAAAAAAAAAGTGAATGCAGATAAGTTGTCTCACACAAAGACTTGCCCTCCATTTGTGATGGAAACGAAGATTGAGCGATCAGTGCCAAGGTAGGACACTGTCATTATTGAACATCAATCTGTTTATTTCATCAAAATAACATTCTGAGGCATTGCTGAACGTCAGTAATCTACTTCGACATGTCTTGCCACAGTGTTACAGGAAACAAATCTTCTCTCATCTCTTATCTGTCCGTGTCACCTTAGCAAGTGACGGTGACTGTTTATTTTAATAACTACTTATTTGACTGGCAAGCATGTAATAACCCACTGCAATTAGTATTCATTCATTTATTTCCTGCAGTGCCAACAAGAGTGAATATCAGTGCAGTAGTGTAAACCTCAACACCAGTCTCACTTGTACTCTAACTGAGAGTAACCCTCAAGAAACTTGATATACATCAATGATCTGAACATTACTACTAATATAAAATTTTCTCTCATGCATCTTAAAAGGTCAACACTGCTGAAGTGAAAAATAACAAAAGAACTGGGAAAACATTCAAAGAATTAATGATAATTTGAAACAGTTTTCGACGTGGAAGAACTTTGAAACGATCCAAGCCACTCATGATTCAAAGGGTGCACCTGCAGACAATATCAATCTCGTCTCTGACAAACATCCAATACCTTTACACATGTCAGTGCCAAGGAAATGGTCTGTCTCTCCAGATTGAACTTAAAAAGGCACAGACACAAACCATTCCTATAGGAGATGCAAAGAACTGCAGATACTGGAACTCCAATACACAAGCTACTGGAAAAACACAGCAGGTCTAGCAGCATCCGTTGAGAGGAAAAAACAGTAAATGTTTTGAGTCCAGTGATCCTTCGCCAGAGCACCCTTCATCCTGACAAGGCATTGCTGGAATTGAAATGTTAACTGTTTTTTCCTCTTTGTTGCCAGACCTGTGTTGCCCTGCACTTTCTGCTTTTACAGTCAGAGAGATGTACAGCACAGAAACAGACCCTTCCATCCAACCCGTTCATGCCAACCAGATATTCCAACCGAATCTAGTCTTATTTCCAGCACTTGGCCCTTCACCCTGTAGACCCTTCCTACTCCTATACCCATCCAGATGCCTTTTAAATGTTGCAATTGTAACAGCCTTCACCATTTCTTCTGGCAGCTCGTTCTATACATGCACCACCCTCTGCATGAAAATGTTGGCCATTGGATCCCTTTTAAATCTTTCTGCTCTCACCTTAATACTTATCTCCTCCTCCCACCCCCCCACCCCATGCTGGGGAAAAGACCTTGTTTATTTTCTCTATTCATGCCCCTCATGATTATAAACCTCTTTAAGATCACCACTCAGCCTTCAACACTCCAGGAAAATAGCTCCAGCTTATTCAGTCTCTCCCTATAGCTCAAACCCTCTAACCCTGGCAACATCCTTCAGTCTTTTCTGAACCCTTTCCAGTTTTCAATAGCAGGAAGACCAGAATTGCATGCAATATTCCAGAAGTGGCCTAGCCAATGTCCTGTACAGCCACAACATGACCTTCCAATTCCTATACTCAATGCACTGACCAGTGAATGCAAACATCTCAACCGCAGCCTTTACTATCCTATCTACCTTGACTCCATTTTCAAGGGCTTGTATGGAAAATATCAGTATTTTGTTTCAATGCAGTATGCCCTTTTTAAGACCAAAGTGTAACTATTTTGAGAGAGTAATTGATGGTTTCCTGGTTGTGGTGTCTTTTGGTTTCAAGGAATTGCAATGGGGATGAAAACTGAAGCCAAATGTAACTAGAAAGCTAATTGCATTTGTGCTAGCAACCAGTCTGTTTTGTCTCCTTATCGAATGTCCCCATTGTTGTGATGAAGCAGGCAAGTTGGTTATTATCCTCAAGTTTCAGGAGCAACTCAAGTTTCTGATGGCAGCAAGATATGAAGATCCCTGCAAGATGTTCACTGAATATAAAAAAGCATTGATGTAAAAACTACCCCTCTATATAAGAATTACTTTAAATGTAGCCACACCATTGGTCTTGTTACGGTGGGAATTGTTCTGAATTTACCTATTGAAGGGATGACTTTCTTACTGGGAAATAACCTTGCTGGGATAAGAACCTTGCTGTCTGTCGTGGTTTTGGGAGAACTTGTCGCACTTGCTGACACTGAGGTTTTTGAGAGAAATTTAACTGATTCAGAAGAAACAAGTGTAAACTTGATGTTAAATTGATGTTCTGCATATATAGTTATGTTGAAAGAGTCAGAAACTGTGCCTGCTAGGTTTATAAAAGACATTAGAGCATCAGGTTCTAGAGGCTGTCGGGGAGGTTTTAAAATTACCTCACTTAAAAACTGCAGCAAAAGTGTCTGCAAGGTGTGTTGAAACCAATAAAGACAGAGCTCCCAGATCATGACAAGACTAAGTTTGCAGAAACCACTTACATGTTCTTGAATGTAAATCAGAAAGGCAGAGCAGGAACTTTCAGCAGAATGGGATTGAATAAAGTTCAAGATGAGGGTGTTATGGAAAACCAGGAGAGATCAGGAAAATCTCTGAACTAAATGATAAAGAAAGTTTAACATTCAACTAAGGGAATTTTATCAATCTGACGAGGCTAATATAAACATCCTGAGGAAGACTTTACTCTGCAGAAAAATGAACTGCTTGCATAAAAGAAGGCAGCATTACAAACACATCAATGTACAAAATAAGAGCAGAAATAGATCATTTAGTGTCTCAAGACTACTCTGCCATTTGATAGATCATGGTTGATGAATTTAGTTTCAAATTTCACATTTCTCTCCACCTCTGATACTCTTGATTCCTTAGCCTAACAAGAATCTATCCACCGGTGTTAAAAATACTCCATACCCTACCTCTGGACTGATCTAGAAGAAAGGTTATACTGAAGTTGAAATATTGACTCTCTTACTACTTGCATATCCAGGTTGTCATGACCACTCATGGATTTTAAAAAAAGTTAAATTAAGGCACTCCTCACTCTTCTAAACCCTGGTGGAAATGATCCCAGTCTGTTTGACCTATCCTCATAATCCAACCCAGTCATTCTAGGTATCAAACTAACCTCCTCTAAACCACCCCAATGGATTTACATCCTTGCTCAAATAAGGAGACCCAACTGCACACATTATGTGAGCTGTGGTCTCACTAATGCCCTGCATAACTCAAGCAAATATTCTTTGTATGTTGCATTCCTCTCCTAAAAAAGGAAAGAATCACCTTAGTATTTTTGCTTTGCTTGTTGCAACTACATACTAAGTTTTCATGCCTCATGCAGTAGGACACCTAATCCCTCTGCATCTTGGAATTCTACAGTCATCCTCTCTTTAAGGGAGATTCTTTTGTTTAATTCTTCATCTACCAGATTCTTGCCCTCCCTGAATCTATTTCTATGTATCTACAAACTCCTTGTAGCTTCATAACATTTTTTCCTACTTGGCTTTGTGTCTTCTGTGATTGGAGCTACTATGTCTTCACTCCTCTCAGTGAAGTAATTAATGTAAATTGCAACAGTCATTTTCTGCTGTTCTTTATATTCTGATCTGCCATTCGTCTTTGTTCAGTTTGCCTTTGCTTCACTTGTACAGGAGTTTGGTTAGACTGTGCCTAAAGTAATATGTTCACTTTTAGTTTCCTTGTCTCAGAAAGAATTTCATTACTTTAGAAGGAGTGCAACCAGATTTCCACCAGCCTTGTCGCTAGGCTGGCCAGACTGTCCTATGAAGAGAGATTAGCCAAACTGTTCTCTCTGGTTGGGAATCTAGATTCCGAGCATGCAACTGAGAAATAAGACAGTTGACACTTAAATCTGAGATGAGCCCAAAATTTTTAATTCAGAATTGTGAACTTGTGGAATTCAGTATCACAGAGGGCTGTGGAAGCTCAGTCTTGGATCTCTGTCTCTCTGTCTCTGACTGTCTCTGACTGTCTCTGAATACATCCACATCGATGTACATGTACACATTCCATCTCTTTTCCTGGATATTACCTCAGGCTGACTGATTGCAACCTTCATCCACTATTTGTTCACAACCTGTGTGCTGTCCATCACTCAGACTGCCTTTGTCTCACCAGGTATTATTGTCTCTTTCTGGTCCTGTCTTCAACCCATCTCCCACTGAAATTGCATTCATTTTTACCTCCAGATTTAGCTATTGTAAGTGTTTCCTCTTTATCATGTTCCAGAAGTCTAGATTCATCCAAACATTTGTTGCTCGTATTGACACTTGCATTGACTGACTTGCTGAATGCGTTGATTTTTTAAAATTCTCACCCCCGTGTTCAAATCCATCTTTAGATTGCCTATTTATACATTTATAATCCCCTGCAGCCCTACAATTTGTATATTCCTGAGTGCAAGTTTCCATGGATCCTTTTCCAGTCTTATTAACCTGTGTTCCACCTTTTTTAATTTCTGTTTCTGTAACCTTCGATCCATTTGTTCCGTCTCTTTATTTTTCGTGGTGAATATTCATTCTTTATCTTTGCATCTTTTTGTTGAGACTTTAGATTAAAGCCCCAGGTTGCTCTTTCAGTTGGACAGGTAAGACTCTTTGGCATTTTTCCAAAAAAGCAGGACTTTTTTTCCCTGGTGTGTTGGCCAGTTTATCACTCACTCAGCATAACTCACAACAGATAATTTTGTCGAAGAGTATGGTGCTGGAAAAGCATAGGCAATATCTGAGGAGCAGGAGAATCGACGTTTCGAGCATAAACCCTCATGAAGCCCTCCTGCTCCTCAGATGCTGCCTGACTCTTCAACTCTGATCTCCACCATCTGCAGTCCTCGCTTTCTCCTAACAAATAATTTAGCTACTATCTCATGGCAGTTGTATGCCCTACGTTACAACAACCTCTACCCTTCAAAAACATGTCATTGGCAGTAAACAAAGTACTTCTGAAATTTGTCAGGTCTGGCAGCAGTTTTAGAGAAAGAAACTGTAAATATTTAAAGTCTAACAGGATTCTTCAGAAACAAAAACAAATTGCTGGAAAAGCTCAGCAGGTCTGGCAGCATAGAGTCAGAGAGATGTACAGCATGGAAACAGACCCTCGGGTCCAACCCGTCCATACCGACCAGGTATCCCAACACAATCTAGTCCCACCTGCCAGCACCAGGCCCATACCCCTCCAAACCCTTCCTATTCCTATACCTCTGTGAAGAGCAATGAAAGTTAACGATTTGGATTAGGTGACTCTTCCTCAGAGCAGAGATTCTTCTTCGGTCATTATGGACTCAAAACATTAACTCTGTTTCTCCCTCCATAGATGCTGCCAGATCTAATGAGTTTCTCTGGCATTCCCTGTTTCGACTTCAGATTTCGAGCCTCCACATGATTTTGCTTTCCTTGGATCTAAAGAGCTTTGAGATTTCTGGTGATTATGAAACATGCACAAATGCAAATCTTTTCTACAAGATTTGTGGTTATCGATATTGAAATTGATTTTTCCCACTTTTTTCAGCTTTTTTCATTTCCTGTCAATTTTTTTTAGAATTGACTATAGCCTCCAATTTTGAAATTGTACTTCTAATTCTGGTAATTTACATAAATGGTGTACAGTAATTTTCCAAGATTGAAACTATGGTGATTGTGATGAGGTCAGCCAGGTGGATCTTATAGAATATGAGTTCCATGATTGAGGCTTTAATCTGATCCAGTTAGGAACTCATTGCTAGCAGATTAAAAACAGGAGTGTCCGATATCTTGTTCACTCTGCGAGCAGGCTGTGAGGGGATTAGATCGGTGTCGAGGACTTTCCAAGTGTAAGTAGAAGGTGATTTGGTGAGAGGGTACCAGCCTCTGGAGTTTTTTTTTGGATTCTTATGAAACATGACTTCCCATCCTTTGCCCTTTTGAGTAAATATCCTTAATCTACTGAAATTTCTGCTTTGTAGCAAACTTGCTACTTATTCACTTGTGTTCAGATTTTACATATTCTGATCCAGGTCACGAGTTTAGTAATGCGATACCATGTCATAACCTTTTTGATTATCAAACCGAAAATGCCTACTTAATGAATCCATTCTATCCTTTCTGTTACTTCTCAAAATCTTCAGTAATAATGGTCAAGCATGATCTTTCCTTTTGGAACCCCTGCTGACAACTAATTAGTATATTTTCACTTCCATTTATTAAGTAAAGCTTTCATTATCTTTCCAGTCACTAAAGCTAAACTATCTTATTTAAAGTTATCTGGGATTGTTTTATTTTCTTTCTTACATTGAAGAATTGCATTACCTGTCCTTCAGTCCTTTTGCAATATTCTGTTATCTATCTGATGAACTTTTATTCAGCTATAATAGTATCTCTGATATCTCGATTAGCTTCAGTGATGTAATCCATTTTCCTGTATCCTTGTGTGTTTGTGTGTGTGAACTCTGATGACTTGATAATCCTGATTTGGAGGTGCTGGTGTTGGACTGGGGTGTACAAAGTTTAAAAATCACACAATAGGTCATAGTACTATCTTTCTGTGTGCTGCTTCTTCACCAGGTAGTTGTGGAGTATAAGATTGTAAGACATGGTAAGACATAGAATTTATAGCAAAGGTTTACAATGTGATGCAACTGAAATTATATACTGAAAAAAACTGGATTGTTTGTTAAGTCTGAGATATTTTAGAATACCACGTTGATTGACTTGAGAATGTAACTTTAAAAAAACATGTTCTGGGATTTACATATGAAAGAACTGAAACCAAAATAGTATTTTAAAAGATGAGATACTTAACAAACAATCCAGGTTTTTCTTCAATGTATAATTTCAGTTACATCACACTGTAAACTTTTGCTATAAATTCTGTTTCTTACAATTTTATACTCCACGACCACCTGATAAAAGAGCAGTGCTCCAAAAGCTAGTGCTTCCAAGTAAACCCATTGGACTATACCCTGGTGTTATGATTTTTAACTCTGCTGACAGAAATTAACACTCAAAGAACTGGGTGATCCAGTGGTTGCTACATACATTCTGCCCAGGAACAAGGGTGGAGATTTTTGCAAGATTTTCAATAGATCACTAAGGCAAGATTCTGGAAACCTTTCACAGATCCGAGTCAGTTTGAGTCATGTTGGCAGTACGAAGAAGAGGCTCCATCTGAAAAGGATATTGATCCAGAAGGGTCCAAGCAGTTCGGGCTCAAGCAAATCCTTGGACTCAGTAGATGCTGTGAAATGTGCAGTTGAGGTTCAGATAAAGTCCTCGGTGCCATGGAGTCTCAGAAGAAAGCTGTGAGCCATGAATAGTTCAGAGCAGTTGTGAGGGAGGGTGAAGGAAGCCTACACCCAGGATTTAATTAGTGCTGCGGAGAAGGATCAGAGCGGAGAGAAACTGAGGCAGTAGTGCCTTATTGAAGCTAGCTATCAGCAAATCAAAAAGCTGGAATTGGGCCCTTTAGTAGGTGGAGTGCTCAGGAATCCAGGAGTGTCCAGTCCCAAGAAAACTGAGTGAACTACCAAGATGAAAACAGTGATTGAGGTCATCCATGATGGAGCAGCTTTTGAGAGAGTTTCAAAGCTTGGTCTTTGAATGTAAAGAATTGGAATCCATTATAAAGTTTTTAATGAGATTTGATGATCCACAGTATAACTACTGTCTGAGGGGTATTGTTATGAATTCCATGGGATCTAGCTTGATCACATTGGATATGATAGGGTTAGGGTTGATATGCTCTGTGGGGTGTTCGACCACAGTTTACTACACAATTGCTTCATGCTAATTTTGAATGTTAGAGTTTATATTGGAAATATTTCTACATGTTAAACAGCTTGTTAATGTTTGCTTGATAAGATTGTGTTTATAATAAATTGGTTTTATACTTTACTTAAAGGCTGCCTTATTTCTCAGACCGAGTCATATACAATCTAATATATAGAATATATATAATCGACAAAAACACTGTCCTTTTAAACTTTGTGGCCCCTTCTAAATGGGTCTCAATGCTTTGTTTAGTAAATGAAAAACCTTTTCCACCTGGACCAGGGCTATTATCCTCTATATGTTCGAAAAATTTATCACTTGTCTCCTTGCTTCCATCTGAAATGTCTTCTGTCTCTCTTGATCTTTGAGTGTCATGTCTGGCTTGTTGGCCTCCTGATATGCACTGAAACAAATTAATTATTCAATATTTCATCCATTTCAAGCTCATTACATGCATTCCTCTTCATAGCCCAACCCTCAATTTGATTGGTCTCTTGTCAGCTATGTGTGTGTACAGTGCATTTTGACTGTTTTATATTCTTTCACAATGTCTGATATAGGTTCCTGTTTGCTTTTGCATTTGGTTTATGACTTCTTACTTTGCTGGCAAATGGGAATAGATTAGTTTGGGATACCAGGCCAGCATGCACGAGTTCGACCGAAGGGTCTGATTCCATGCTGTACATCTTTGACTTTTGACTTCTTTACAAACCACTTTCTCTTTTGATGTTCTGTCGTTTGTTCTCTATGTATCTGGTGTTTGCCATTTTGGTTGTTTTGAGTTTATTGAAGCGCATTTGGCCTTTTGAGTGTGTACTGCCTTTTCCCACTCCAAGGATTTTTCCCAACGTTCCTGCAGTTTTTTTTTCCTTTATTTATTCAGAGCCCTTTTGAAAGATGCCCCTTAAGCTCTATCCCTTGTGCTGATACCATGGTTTTAAGAGGTGTATTTTGTGCTTGCTTTTTTTTTGAAGAGAGGTTTTGAGCCATAGGTGATAAGTTGTCTCTTCCAAGCCAATAAAGTAAACCGTTTTTGACACCTTGGGGTTTTTCAAAAGTTGGAGCAGTAGAAGGAGCAAGGAAGGTTGGGGTCAGGCTCCCACAGAACTCTAGCTTTAGTTAGCTTCCGTAGGTGAGATTTTTGAAGAGAGTTGTGAAAGCTGGTATACCTCTTTCTCTCCATCAGAATTTTCTCTTGGTGTCCTTTCCTCCTAGACTGGAGAAATATTACATGTGAGACAGTCTGTTTTACTGTATTTGCTTTTGTCAAGAATGCATTTGTGGGATGTTACTATAGAACATAGAACAATACAGTGCAAAACAGGCCCTTCGGCCCTCGATGTTACGCTGACCTGTGAACTATTCTCAGCTTGTCCCCCATACACTATCCCCAAATCATCCATGTGCTTATCCAAGGATTGTTTAAATCTCTCTAATGTGGCTGAGTTAACTACATTGGCAGACAGGGCATTCCACGCCCTTACCACTCTCTGAGTAAAGAACCTGGCTCTCACATCTATCTTAAATCTATCACCCCTCAATTTGTAGTTATGTCCCCTCGTACAAGCTGACGTCATCATCCTAGGAAAAAAGACTTTCACTGTCTACCCTATCTAATCCTCTGATCATCTTGTATGTCTCTATCAAATCCCCTCTTAGCTGCCACCTTTCCAATGACAACAGACCCAAGTCTCTCAGCCTTTCCTCGTAAGATCTTCCCTCCAGACCAGGCAACATCCTGGTAAATCTCCCCTGCACCTTTTCCAATGCTTCCATGTCCTTACCGAAATATGGTGACCAGAACTGTACACAATATTCCAAGTGTGGCCACACTAGCGTTTTGTATAGTTGCAGCATGATATTGTGGCTCTGGAACTTAATCCCTCTACCAATGAAACCTAACACACCGTATGCCTTCTTAACAGCACTATCGACCTGGGTGGCAACTTTCAGGAATGTACGTACATGGACTCGAAGATCCCTCTGGACATCCACACTACCAAGAATCTTTCCATTGACCCAGTACTCTGCCTTCCTGTTATTCTTCCCAAAGTGCATCACCTCACATTTAGCTGCATTGAACTCCATTGCCACCTCTCAGCCCAATTCTGCAGTTTATCCAAGTCCTCCTGCAACCTGCAACATTCTTCCACACTGTCCACTACACCACCGACTTTAGTGTCATCTGTAAATTTACTAATCCATCCACTGTGCCTCCGCCTAAGTCACTTATAAAAATGATAAACAGCAGGGTTCCCAAAACCGATCCTTGTGGCACGCCACTAGTAACTGGATTCTAGGCTGAATCTTTTCCATAATATTCAGCACTATATTAGAGCAGTTGCTGTTTAGTAGTTAAATAATCTATTATTCTGTTAGATTTTCTAGTAGAGTTAAAGTCACACCAATTTTTCTTTGTTTGTTTTTTAATTGTAGGGCAAGAATAACCTTTTTTTTTGCTTAAAGCCGAGTAGTTTAAGCAATCGAATTACATCTGGAACACAGCACCTAACGGTTGTCTTAGCCAACTCTTTGATATATCAGATGCGTGTTTGGTCTTGACCAGAGCAGCCTATTCTTTTAGCCTGTACATCTCAGATCCCCATCACTTCTATGAAAAGGAATTTTTGTCAATTCTTAGTCTTTAACCAGTCAGTTAGGTAAATGCCTCCTGGCATTGACTGTTCAGCTATTACTCTTTCTAACCATTTCCTGATCATGAACACCCCTGAGGAAAGCTGCACTAGCTCCTCCAATCTACCTGTTATCCTTGGAGCTGTTTGAATTAGTGTTTTCTTTACTTTCCAAAGTCATCTTGACCTCCCTAAAGTGTAATACCCAGAATTCGGAGTTGATGTTGAACTGGTGTTTTATACAAGTTGAGCACAGGTTTTTTTTTCTCTATTCTAAACTTGTTTGTCAGGCCCAGAAGGGACATAATTGATGTGAAGGTTGGAGATGTGAGGGGGATTGGTGGGAAGGCTGTTAGCCTCCTAGAGTTTCAACATTGTGAACTTTATCTGTGGACAGCCAATTTGCCTGAACCTTGGGGAGTCCACCAGCTATGCTCGGGCAAGGAATTTCTTTGAGTGGCTAAGTGGCTTGTCACTTTTTAACATCTGGCTCAATTTCTATCCCATCGCCAAAATGAACCCCATTGGTCTTGCAGCAGACACGGAGGAATTCATCAGACAAATGAGACTCTATTGCAAACCCATGGATAACCTCAGAAGAGATGCTTCACTTCTCTAACTTCCACTCTAAACATTAAAACAGTCACCCTCTACGGACAAGCCCTATGCATACACAGGATCTGTTCAGAAGAGGAGGAACACCACGGACACCTGAAGGTGCTGAAAGGAGCCCTCATAAGAACAGGATACGATGCTCAATTCATCGATCGCCTGTTCTGACGTAACGCAGCAAGAAACCGTAATGACCTCCATAGGAGACAGACACGGGATGCGACTGACAAGGTACCCTTTGTTGTCCAGCACTTCCTGGGAGTGGAGAAATTACACTATGTTCTTCGCAATCTGCAACATATTGAAGATGAGCACCTCACCAAGACCTTCCCTATACCTCCACTTCTCACCTGTAAACAACCACCGAATCTTAAACAGACCATTGTTCACAGCAAACTGTCCAGCCTTCAGGTTAACGTTGACCACAACACCATATAACCCTGTCATGGTGACCACTGCAAGATGCGTCAGTGTTGACATGGGTACCACCATTACACATGGGGACACCCACCATGTACAAGGCAGGTACTCATGTGACTTGGTTAATGTTGTCTATCCCATATACTGCAGGCAAGAATGCCCCAAGGCATGGTACATTGACGAGATCCAGCAGATGCTACAACAATGGATGAATGGATACCATGCAACAATCGCCAGACAGGGATGTTCCCTCCCAGTTGGGGAACACTTCAGTGGTTAGGGCCATTTGACCTCAGACCTTCGGGTGATCACCCTCTAAGGTGGACTTTGGAATATGCAACAACGCAGAATGGCTGAACAGATGCTGGTGGCCAAGTTCGGTGCCCATGGGGATGGTTGCACTCGGGGCCTTGGGTTCATGCCACAGTACAGGTGACCCCACTACACTATTCGCTTTTTCTTTCGCTTTCTCTATCGCTCACACACGTACTGTCGCTCTGTCTCTCTCACACTCTCTCCCATGCATTGTCTGTCTGTCTCTGTCACGCGCTCTCTCTCGCTCGCGCACTCTCTCTTGCTCTTGCCCTCTCTCTCTCGCGCACTCGCGTTCTCGCGCATGCGCTCTCTCGCTATCGAGCACTCTCGCACGCGCTCTTTCTCGCTCTCTGTCGCACGCTCTCTCGGGTGCTCTCGCTCTTGCGCTCTCTCTCTTTCGCGCATGCGCGTGCTCGCGCTCTCTTGTGCGCGTGCTCTCTCCCTCTCGCTCTCGCGCGGGCGCGTGCTCTCTCTCCTGCTCTCCCTCGCTCTTGCGCGGTCACACTCTCCCGCTCCCTCTCACTCTCGCGCGCGCGTGCTCTCTCCCACTCCCTCTCGCTCTCGCGCATGTGTACTCTCTCCCTCGCTCTTGCGCGCGTGCTTTCACTCTCTCTCGCGTTCTCTCACACGCGCGCCTGCTCTCTCTCTTTCTCGCGCGCGCCTGCTCTCTCTCTTTCTCGCGCGCGCCTGCTCTCTCTCTTTCTCGCGCGCGCCTGCTCTCTCTCTTTCTCGCGCGCGCCTGCTCTCTCTCTTTCTCGCGCGCGCCTGCTCTCTCTCTTTCTCGCGCGCGCCTGCTCTCTCTCTTTCTCGCGCGCGCCTGCTCTCTCTCTTTCTCGCGCGCGCCTGCTCTCTCGCTCTCGCGCGCGCCTGCTCTCTCTCGCTCTCGCGCGCGCCTGCTCTCTCTCGCTCTCGCGCTCGCGTGGTCTCTCTCTTGCGTGTGCGAGCTCTCTTTTTCTCGCGCGCATGTGCTTTCTCTTGTGTGCACGTGCTCTCTTTCTCTCTTGCACGTGTGCTCTCTCTCTTTCTCTTGCGTGTGCTATCTCTCCCTCGCGCGCATGTGCTCGCTCTCTCTCGAGCGTATTCTCTCTCTCTCTCTCTCTCTCTCTCTCGCGCGCGCGCTCTCCCTCCCTCGCGCGTGCATGCTCTCTCTCCTTCCCTCGCACGTGCATGCTCTCTCTCCCTCGCTCCCTCTCACTCTTGCGCGCGTGCTCTCTCCCTCTCACTCTCGCACCCGTGTGCTCTCTCGCTCTCGCGCACGTGTGCTCTCTCCCTCTCACTCGGACACGTGCTCTCTCCCTCTCGCGTGCTCTCTATCTCTCCCCCTCCTCGTGCCCGCGCACTCTCTCGCTCTCGCGCCCGTGCTGTATCTCGCTCTCGCACACGTGCTCTCGCTCGCACGCTCTCTTTCTCCCTCTCGTACTTGTGCGCTCTTCTCGCTCTCACGCGCATGCTCTCTCTCATGCGCGCACTCTCTCTTGCCCTCGCACACCTCTCTCTCTCGCTCTCGCATGCCGCTCTCTCTCTCGTTCTCGCGTGCGCGTACTCTCTCTCTTGCTCTCTCGCTCTCGTGCGCTCTCTTTCGCTCTTGCGCTGTCTCTCTCGCGTGCGCGCTCTCTCCCTCTTGCTCTCGTGCGTGTGCTTTCTCTCTTGCTCTCGCGCATACTTTCTCTCCTGCTCTTGCATGCACGTGCTCTCTCGCTCTCGTGCTCTCTCTCGCTCTCGCGCGTGCGCTTTCTCTCTCGCTCTCGCAATCTCTATCTCACTCTCGCTCACGCTCGCACGCCCGCTGTCGCTCTTGTGCCAGCTCTCTCGCTCGCGCGCGCTCTCTCCCTCTCGCCCTTGTGCGGCACTGTCTCGCTTACGCTCGCACTCTCTCCCGCTCCCTCTCTCTTCCCCTCACCTTCTCGCTCTGTCTCGCGCGCGCGCTCTCACCCTCTCTCTCGCGTGGTCTATCTCTATCTCAATCTCGCACGCGTGCTCTCTCACTCTTGCACATGCGCGCTCTCTCTCACTTTCACGTGTATGCGCTCCCGCTCTCGTGTGCATGCTCTCTTCCTCTTGCTCTCGCATGCTCTCTCTCTCTCTCTCTCGCACGCGCTCTCTTGCTCGCACGCGCTCTCTCGCTTGCATGTGCTCTCTCTCTCGCTTGCGCGCGCTTTTTCTCACTCTCGCATGCGCTTTCTCTCACTCTCGCGCGTGCGTTCTCTCCCTCTCGCGCACTCCCTCTGTCTCTCGCTAACACATGTGCGCTCACTGTCTCGCTCTTGTGCGTTCTGTCCCTTGCTCTCATGCACGCTGTCTCTCTCTCAATCTCACGTACGTGCTCTCTCGCTCTTGTGCATGCGTGCTCTATCTCTCCCTTTTGCCCGCGTGCACTCTCGCTCTCGTGTGCGTGCTCTCTGTATCTCGCTCTCACGCCCGCGCTCTCGCATGTGTGCTCTCTCTCGTGCGTGTGCTCTCGCTCTCTCTCCCTCTCGCACTCGTGCGTGCGCTCTCCTCCTCTCGCTCTCGCACGTGCTCTCTCTCGCGCGCGCTCTCTCGCGCTCTCTGTCTCTTGCGCGTGCGTTCTCTCTCACTTGCTCTCTTGCACACGCTCTCTCTCTCTCTCTCTCGCCCACGCGCTCTCACTCTCGTGCGTGCGTTAGCTATCGCTCGTGCACGCTCTCTCCCTCTCATTCTTGTGCACGCGCTGTCTCTCGCTCTTGTGCACGCGCACTCTCTCCCGCTCCCTCTCTCACGCATGCCATCTCTCACGCGCGCTCTCTCTCCCTCTCTCGCGCGCGCTCTCTCTCTCCCTCTCACGCACACACTTTGTCTCTCGCTCTCACATGCGCGCTCTCTGTCTCGCTCTTGTGTGTTCTGTCTCTTGCTCTCGTGTGCGCTGTTTCTCTTAATCTCACGTGCGTGCTCTCTTGCTCTTGCGCATGCGTGCTCTATCTCTCCCTGTCGCACGCATGCGCTCTCGCTCTCGTGCACGTGCTCTCTTTCTCTCACTCTCGTGCCTGCGCTCTATCTCGCTCTTGCACATGTGCTCTCTCTCGTGCGCGTGCTCTCGTTCGCTGCTCTCTTTCCCTCTCGCACTTGTGCGCGCTCTCTCTCTCTCTCTCTCGCTCTTGGGTGCGCTCTCTGTATCGCTCTTGCACATGCGTGCTCTATCTCTCCCTGTCAAGCGCGTGCGCTCTCGTGAGCGTGCTCACTTTATCTCACTCTCGCGCCCACACTCTATCTCGCTCTCGCACATGTGCTTTCTCTCGTGCACGTGCTCTCGCTCGCCGCTCTCTCTCCCTCCCCCACTCGTGTGCGTGCTCCCCTCCTCTCACTATCGCGCGCGCTCTCTCTCTCTCTCTCACTCTCGTGCGCGTGCTCTCTCTCACTCTTGTGCGCGCTCTCTGTCTCGCTCGTGCGTTCTCTCTCTCTTGCTCCCGTGCGCGCGCTCTCTCCATCTCGCTATCACGCGCACTCATACACACTCTCTCGCGTTCGCTCTCTGACTCTCCCTCTCGCGTGCGCGCTCTCTCTCCCTCTCGCATGCACACTCTCTCTCCCTCTTGCTCTCGCGCGCATGCTTTCTCTCTTGTTCACGCAAGTTTGCTTTCTCTCTTGCTCTCGTGCGTGCGTTCTCTCTCGCTCTCACGCCGCTCTCTCCCTCTCACTCTTTCTCTCGCTCTCCCGCGTGCATGCTCTCTCTCGCTCTCTCATGTGCATCCTCTCTCGCTTTCGCACGCGATCTCTCCCTCTCGCGTGCGCGCTCTCTCTCCCTCTTGCTCTCGCGTGCGTGCTTTCTCTCTCGCGCTTGCGCACGTGTTCTCTCTCACTCTCGCGCTCTCTCTCGCTCTTGCGCTCTCTCTTGCTCATGCGATCTCTCTCACTCTTGCACTCTATCTCTCGCTCTCATGCGTGCTCTCTCTCTCCCTGTCCCTCTCTCCCCCTCGCTCTCACGTGCATGCTCTCTCTCCCTCTCTCGCTCTCATGCCCGAGCTCTCTCTCGCGCTCGTGCTCTCTCGCTCTCGCTCTCGTACGCGCTCTCTCTCGCTCTCACGCGCATTCTCTCCCTCTCCCTCTTGCTCTCGTGCGCGTGCTCTGTCTCACTCTCTCTCTCCCGCCCGCGTACACTCTCGCTCTTGCGCCTGCGCTCTATCTCGCTCTTGCGTGTGTGCTCTCCCTCTGTCTCTCGCTCTCTCTCTCTCTCGCACCCGTGCTTGCTCTCACGCGCATGATGTCTCTCCCTCTCCTTCCGGCTCTCGCACACTGTCTCTCCCTCTCGCTTTCCTTCTCATGTGCATGATCACTCTCCATCTTGCTCTCACGTGCACGCGCTCACTTTCCCTCTTACACTCACGCGCGCGGGCGCTCTCTCTCTCCCTTCGCGCACGCTCTCTTTCCCTCTCGCATGTGCGCTCTCTCTCCCTGTCCATCTCACCCGCGCGTTCTCTCTTCCTCCCAGGTGCGGTCCCTCGCTCTTGCACACGTGCTCTCCCTCTCTGTCTTGCTCTCGTGCGTGCGCTCTGTCTCGCTCTCGCTCTCGCGCCTGCGCTCTG